>NC_084654.1:23066250-23677500 GCF_019802595.1 Syngnathoides biaculeatus
GATCCTAGCATTCCTTCCAGCCAGCCAGCCAGCCTCCCTCTCTTTCTCTCTCTCTCTCTCTTTCTCTCTCTCTCTTTTCCTTTTTTTTTTGCCTCCACCTCTCAGAAAAGACTACGTGTCTATTTGTGCACCGACACACGCGTCTATCAATCTATCGATCCACCTCTTTCTGACCCCCCCCACCACCCGTGCTATTTTCACGCCAAAAAAAAAAAAGTGGAATATGATGCAAACATCCGCATGTATATGTGATGTGCTTGTGATTGTATCCCCCCCACCCCCCAAAAAAGTTGAGGGTTTGTCTTATCTCTTATCGAAGGTGGTCTGCCCCCCTCCCCCCCCACACACACCCTCTGACTCCCCCCACTGCACTCTCTCCCACCTCCACTCGCCCCCTCTCGCTAAAGTGTGGACTCTGGATCCAGGGGGCACGTTGGAGAAAAGAAATCACGCACAATTTTGTCAGCGCAGAAAAAAAGAAGAAGAAGAAGGAGGAGAAATCTGATCCCAAATACATGACGTCAGATGACATTCCTCTGCTGCAAGGCTGATGTGGCTCTCTCCTCCCCCCCCCCTTCTTTTTCTTCTTTTTTTTTCACCTTTTTTTTTCCCCTGCTAAGGAGTTAAAAAACGGGAGAGACGGCGAGGTCGTCGGTTGGGAGCGGTGATGTAACAAGGTGCGAGTTTGACTTCCCCTGCACCGTTGCTGTTTTCGGGCAGGGAAGAGTTGTGCCGGAGCTGTTTTTTTTTTTTTGTCTTTCTTTTCTTTCTTTCTTTCTTTTTTTTTAAAATATCATATCGGACGGAAAGCATCACTCGCTCGCAACAGCGGAAAGCGGCGGTTTCTCGTATTTAGTTCTGGAAAAAGTTGTACCCGAAAGGAGACTAAGGGCTGCTGTGTGAGGAGATTTAAAACCCTGTGGCGGCGTTCCAGTTTCTTTACCGCTTATCCTCACAAGTGTCACGTGTCACCTATCCCAGCTTTCTTCAGTCGGCAGTGTTCAGATGCGTCCGGACGCTTGGTTTTAGATGCTATGTTTGACGTCAAAGGCGCACAATTTCATAACTTTGTGTTTGTTGTTGACAAAATGTGCACGGGTCATAAATCTGGAAAAAGTAAAAAAATACTATTTTCATTCAGCGCGGATACCGAACGGGTCGCCGACAAGATTCCGAACGTAGCAAAACGCGACGTTCTGCAACGGATTGCCGGAAGAAAACGATCGTTTGCCGCGGCGGGCTAGCATCAACGCGGTTAGCTGCTCCGAGTTTAAAGCAGGCAACGCTACGCAAATGGCTAACGTCGACAGGTGGACACTTTTAAGTGCTGCGACGCGTGAAGTAGAAATGAGGGAGGGGTTCTCCTGTGTTTAGTTTTTAAAAATACACTTTTTATCCTAGAGTAGACTACGAGCTCTTTTGAGTATACGCACCGCATATACCACGCTAAGCTAACCATAGTTCCCAACGCTCCTGACGCCAACAAACTGGATACAAATTAAAAGAAGCTAATTGTATCCAAGAGGAAGCTAACTAACAATACGTGTGACGACTTGCGCGACTATTTGTCCTGCCTAGAATATTTAAAGCGTCGGTCTTGACGCTAACAAACAAACAACAGAGGACAACTCTGGTGTCGTGTTAACTTTTAAAGGAGATGAAAGGCTGCTGTGCGCATGTGGGAGTGTTAGCATCATTAGCATGCCTGTATTCAAAGCCGACGGTGGCGAATAGTTGTTCCTCAACTGCATTTTGAAGATAGTAGTGACTGCTTCGTGTGCGAAGCTCTCAATTTACCAGTCGAGCTACGTTATTACCCTCACTTATGGGCATGAGCTGTGGGTCGTGATCCGAAAGAACAAGATCCCGGTAGATAATGGATAGATTTGTGCGTTGCGGCTAGCGCTAACAGGCTACGCTAGCTTTTCATCAGCTGTCATTGCAACAAAAGAAGAACGAGGCGCTTCTGTAGTGACATCTAACGGAGTTGATCCGGCAGCGGATTATTTTTAAGCACGCAGCCGTCCTCTAAAAGTCGTGCGGTGGCTAAACGATTTTTTTAAATATTTGAAAATAATTTTTGGGTCCTATCAGAATCAGCTGGTTTGCGAAGGTGACGCTGCACGCGGCGTCTGTGGCTCGGCCGGCCGGCGGTTTGAATCAGTCTGCCCGCTGCCCAGGTGTCCTTGGGCAAGACGGCGAGCACATTTCCCACGCATCCCGCACGTGCGTCGGTGAAAGGGTGAATGTGAACCTTTGGAAAGCGCTTTGGCCTTTGCTGACGGCGTCGATAAAGCGACGTATAAACATTTGTTTTTCCGTAATCGCCACTTTATGTTTCGATTTCAAATTTGACGCTTCCTTTAAGTCGACTTTTTTTTTTGGTCTGCGTGATTCTTGTCACAAGGGTTATAGTTTAAAAAAAAAAAAAATCTTTCAGAGTTGTTTGTCGGTCGCAATCGGGCGTTTTTAGTCGTTTTAATCCACCATTATATTGCGCGCGCCGATAATCTCGACGCAGCACACCGCAGATCTAAAGATTTGTTCCACCGCCAATTTTAGACATTTTTGTCTGCCAAGACGGAAATCTTGCGTCATCGAAAGTGAGCTGACAAAAACGGATTCGAAACGGCAACAAGTGGGAAGCGTATGATGCAACTTGGAGGAGGACACGCGAGATGAGGCGAGTGATGGCAGTCTTGGGACTGACGAGCTTCGATGGGGGAAAATCACCAAACTGGAAGCAAAAACCTGTGGCCCAAAAAAAAAAAAAAAAAAGAAAAATCCCGGAGAGCGCGAGAAAGCAACATTTTTGAACGTTTTCAAATTAAGCTAACGGATTGTGTTATTTTCCTTCACGATTGGTTCCGTTCCGTTCCCGCGTCGGAATTCAGCGAGGCGTAACTCGCAAGTGACATCGGCTGCAAATGTTGAAGACGACGTACGATAGTCGGACATTCGTGATCGGCACAGATTCACGATCGCCGCAGCTCAGACCGCGGGATAGTCTTGTCCTAGGTCCAAATTGCGTCGAAACAAGCTAGCTTATCTTTGTGTGTACTCGGCCTCGGTTGGATCGACTTTGAATGTTTATCGTGTTCCTAGCGTACTCGGGATCTTGGCTCAGACCGGGTTTTTGATCGCTTTGATCAGTCCTCAAGTTACGTCATCAGTAACATTTCGTCACCGCGCTAAGATTCAGCGTCTTAGCTTTGTTTTAATGTTTGAAACACGAATGATGACCGGAAAAGTCAAAAGCTAAGACTGTAGACTTTGATCCTTTACGTAGATTATGCCAAAAGGTTTCGCAAAAATCCTGTTGTCTACCAAAGCTGTTTACCGTCGTCGTGGACGACAAATTATGTTCACCTTGGATGATTATCGTAGATGATCTACGTTCGTTGAAAGTACCCGTTGTGGATTGAGGCTAAGCTAACCGCGGTATTTTGGTTGGCGTCTGGTTACCGCGATTGAAAAAAATCTGTCATGTACCTTTCACGATACTCAGCAGGATTTGTCGGAATTGTCTACGGTGAAGTATGGCGCGTTCCCCGTCAAACTAGTTGCTTATTATTGTGACTTTAGCACAGCTATCGTGCACAAAGTACCGCACGTTAGCATGCCGCGAATTATCACCAGCAAAATTATCTAATTTCATTTATTTTGATTTTTTTTTTTTTTTTACACAGTTCCGACAAATAATTTATTTTTGTTTCATCTATCCATGTGAGTGACGTGTAGTGACACGCAGAACAATGAAATGCTAAGTGTTCCTAGGAATCATTTTTTCTAGCTAGCACTCATTTTGACAAAATACGAGGAACAGCTGTATCGCTGTTTGTGGGCCGCTTTAAGCGTAATTAACGCGAGCGCAGTCAACGTGGCCCCGGCTGACGGGAGGCGTTCAAGTGCCTCGGGTTCTTCCGTTTTGACTTCCGTCCTCCGCCGCGAATCGCGCCTTTCTGCGCCATCAGAATGTAAACAAAGCGTCCGGCGGATGCCGGAGCAGGAATGCTCGGCGGCTCCTCAGCTGGCTAAAAGTAAATGAGCGAGAGTGGTTCCCCCCCCCCCCCCCCCGTGCCCCCCTCCGGCGTGGTCGGGGTTTGCGGCGAAGCTGGGAACGCGTACAGCTGTGGTGTGGATGTGCAGCATTTAAATAATAACAACCTTCAGTTTTTGTTTTGTTTCTTTTTTCCCACCCTGGAAAGAGCACAAAAGCCGATGTTCACTACGGAGTCGGATTTCTTTGGTCTTTTTCCTTCCCTTTTGTGCAGGTCGACGGGTTGAATAACCCTTTATGTATGTAAGTCGATGACGCGCGTCCCGTAACTATCGCGGCGTTGTCGCTCAGGTAACGATTGTCATAGTTGAGCGAGTTAGTGTAAAATGAGCCGTCGAGAGCGCGCGGATCGAGTTTGACGACGGCTGGGGAAAATAGCAACGTTGTATCGTTTGCTGGGAGCAAATTTGGCCCGGTGGGTGGGACGCAGCTTGGCTGTCTCCAATCGCGCATTCCTGAGGCGAAGCCAACGATAGAATTTTGTCGTTTGTCGGAATCTTGTGACTTTCTCATTTTTTTTTTTTTTTATCTGGAAAAACAACTCATGTCGTCTTTCAGACAGAAAAAGTAGACCAGATTACGTCTGGTGGGCTCCATTGTGGTCGTCCAGCATTCCGTTTTGCTAAAGCTGTGCTAACGATTAGCTTTTTGCTGTCATAACTAGCATTCGTTTTCGCTAAGGCTGTGCTAGCGATTAGCTTTTTGTCGTCACATGTGCCGCACTTGGTCCGACAGTTATTTAGTACAAATAATTCATTTTTGTCAACAGAACAATTTTATCCTCTTCCAAAAGATGGAAGATTAGCATGCTATCCACTTCACACAACCAAATATTAGCTAAACAGCCCGCAATTTCACACAGCGCGCATTTGTGAGTAAACTGAGATGAGATCACCGTTATTTGCGTATACTTTTTATGCCTTTTTTTTTTTTTTTTTTTTAAGCGCTGTGCTGACATTACGATAATGTAACGTTAGTACTCCAGCGGAAAAGGTTCAAGGGGCCGTCATCCGTTTCGGCTAATTTTGCACAATGAAACAGTGGACTTGTGTTGGTTCCCCTCCCGCGTATACACAAACGCGCCCTATAACACACGCGCCGTATATGTTCCGCGGCTCTCGCGGGGATGTCCGGAAAAGTCCGCGGGGCGTGTTTGTCTAGGCGCGTGGCTGCTAGCGGCCGCTAACTGGCGTCTATTGAGCTGGCGCATGAATGCCGACCTTGATTCCCTAATAGAAAGACAACATCGGGGCCCGCAGAGGCTTGCGCCGCCCTCGGGGAAAGTTTCGCCCCGCGCTTCGCGTTGACGCGTCGCGTCCAATCAACGACGCCTTCGCGTTCCACGTGGCCGCCATTTGGGGAAATTGCTTTCGAGGTAAAGCGGGGATGTCAATGGCGACTTGTTGGTGTCGAGTGGGGTTTGGAGATTTAAATTAAGTCATTGCCCCCCCCCCCCCCTATAAAAATCACAAATTTTTTCCCTTCCTTTGTTAATATCCATCCATCCATTTTCTTTGCCGCTTATCCTCATGTGGGTCAGCTGTCAACGGGCAGGAAGCGGGGTACGCCCTGAACTGGTCGCCAGCCAATCGCAGGGCACATCGAGACAAACAGCCGCAGTCATAATCGCACCTACGGGCAATTTAGAGTGTCCAATTAGTGTTGCGTGTTTTTGGGATGTGGGAGGAAATCGGAGTGCACACCCGGAGAAAAGCCACGCAGGCAGGGGGAGAACATGCAAACTCCACACAGGCGGGGCCGGGATCGAACCCGGGGTCCTCAGAACTGTGAGCCCGACGCTTTAGCAGCTGATCTCACCGTGCCGCCTCCTTTATTAATAGAAATTAGATCGTTCATACCAAAGATTTTCCTTCTGAGATTTGCAGTATTTCTCCCGATACCAAACAAGCCTTGACCCCCCCCCCCGACCATTCACTGACAAACAATAGAAAAATAAAAATAAATACATAAATAAATATTTCAACACTTCCTTGTTTGCTCACACTCTGCACGGACTGAGACACAAAAGGGCCAAATAATCCCAATTTTTGTTTCACACCGCATTTTAAAAAATGATTTTGGAAGGATTAGATTATAAGAATAAAGTTTATTTTTTTGTGGGGGGGGGGAATGTAATCTCACAACAAAATCAGAACATTAAGAACATATTCTTTTAAATGTGTCATTGCATTAGAATCAAATAGTTAAAAAAAATAAAAGGCATTTGACAAAATTTCCTTCATCCACGAAGGAAAATTTATGATCACTGACGTCCTGTTTTGAAAGCCAGATTTATTTCCCCCCCCACTCCAAAATACAACTGTTATGTAACATCGTTGCATAACATTATTATGCTTTTGCAATGTATATTGTCCCAAAAAAATACAACTTCTTGTTGCATTAGTTTCTTAAAAAAAAAAAAAAAAAGAGGAAAAAAAAAAAAGCATACAAAGGAACATGGCGGAAAACACACACACACAGACACACAATTTTAATAGATTTTTATCCATGACTGAAAAAAGAAAATGACAATGGCAACATTCACCAGATGTTTTTTTCCCCTTGCGGGATTTTGCTTTATTTTTCCTGACGGCAAAGAAGCTTTGAACCATTTTTATTTCCAGAATTTGTTTTGCTCCTGGCATGAATTTGCAACTTGCGGAGAAATTCTATAAAAAAAAAAAGATATTAGTCTTTTTTGAATCAATTATCGTCGTCTTATTTCATCAAGTGCTCGTAATTGACCCCACCCGCTGAGAGAGAGAGAAAAAAAAAAAGTGCAAATGTATGTCTTTTAACTACTAACATGCGTTTTATTGTCATTTCTGATTTATGTCTTTTAAAATGCATATGTTGGTACAAACTTCTGGTACAAAATCAGCGTTTTCAAAACGTTAGCATTAGCATTAGCGTGCCCGCCGTTACAATTTATCCACTTTATCAGCATAACAATATTATTTTTTTGTCTCCTGAGAGTGCGATTTTGTTTCCCTTTTATTTTGTAACTGCAATTTAAATTCTATTTATGATTTTTTTTTTTTCCAAAGCATTTTTTCACAACAGAACAGTAGAATGTATATTCTGTCAATATTGCAAAATTCTCATCATAAAAGATGACTCATTAGTTTTTATTCTTGTACATATATTTAAAAAAAAAACCTGAAAGCGACAGCCAACACAACCACATCACATTAAAAAAATGACATTTTTTTGGGAGTGTGTGGATAGTTTTTTTTTTTAATTTTTTTTTAATAATTTTTGGAACTCCGAAGATGAACTGTTTGCTCGCCCTCTTGAAAAAGAATTCCGAACCTTGAGGTGACACTGGGGGTGGGGGGCACGACGGGTGGGGTGGGGGCTTGGGGGGCTGTGTTGAAGTATCCCAGCATCTCGTTTGCTTGGCACCGACTTGCAATGTTTGCCCTCGTCCTTCTCCTCCCTCCCTCCCTCCCTTCTTTCTTTTCTTTTTCTTTTGCCCCCCCCCTTCCCACCCGCAAGAACCCGCAGCCACCCCTCCCCTCGCATTCCCCGTGGTCCCCCCCTCTCCCCTCCCCTCCCCTCCCCTCGATAATTTCCTGCATTGTTGCCTACCGCTTTGGGAGGAGATAAAAAAGAAGCCTTTCAACTTCCTCCTTCTCCGTGTTGGCTTTGCGACGACTTTATTTGCACTTGACGACTGAGAGCGGAGGATAAAAGCTCCCCGGAGACATTTTATGAATTAAATGATTTTGGGGGGGGGGGCAGGGGGGGGAGTCATTATTGTTACCAGATGACTCGAAAAGAATGTGAAAAATGCTCCGTACGAAAACGAAATGTCATGTTTTTCACCTCCCGCCGTCGAACGGCAGATATAAAGTCGACGCACCCCTGTTGAAAATGTGAACTTTTTGTGAGTGAAATAAAAAAAAAAGGGGGGGGGGACAACGGCAAGTTATTTAAAAACTTTTCCCACCATTGTGACCTCTAACCTTAACAACTCAACGGGAACACCCCCCCCCCCCTCCGAAAAAGTTTCACCGGTCGAACGTAAAAGTCTGCACACACTAAAAGTCACTTTTGTTACATTTTATTTATTTTTTCCCAAAGAAAACATTTTACTGGGTTGCGAATAAATAATTTTTAAAATTAATTTAATTTATTTTATTTTGTAAAATCAAAATTGCAATGAATCTTTAAACTAATTTACAAGCTGAAATAGAATAGCATTGTGATGCAAATAGTGTTTGGTTTTTTTTTTTTTTAGATAAAATATCATAGTTTATATTATACTAATCTATGAACAAACTTATAACGAGAATGCGAATTATAATATTTAGGGGACAAATATCCTCATATTAAGGAAGGCCGACGAGGGGCTGTCACTTTCTGCGTCTTGCAAATCGTGAATCAAATCTCGGTTTTTGTGGCAGCCTGGGAAGGATTCAGAATCCGTTTCTTGGCTGCATTTTATTTTTATGATTATTATTTTTTTTTTTGGGCATCGACAGCGGTTTGGGCGGAATTGTAAAACTAAGGAATACTGTACAAATTATGTATGCAAAAATGTACATTGTTTTGTTTCTGGATGATGTGTGTACATATCTATACTTCTATGGATGTGTATATCTATATATCAAGAAAAAAATATTATTTATGATCCCTTGAAGGGAAATTCTTCAATTATATCAATCAATTCTCTAAGTATATAAACCATACAATAATCACAAATATTGACTAATATTTTCCACTGTACATAAAATATTTTTTATTTTTTAATTTGATTTGTTTTCCAAATTATATTTAGTAATAATGATGGTGCCTCAATGGAAAATGAAAAGGAAGAACGCACACACGCGAGTTTATGTGCCTGCACGAGGCGGCCACAGTCGACTTCTGGAAAGTTCCTCCAGACATTAATATTTTTTTTTCACGCGTGGCGCGTCCGCAGGCGTCGGCCATCTTGCTCTCCTCGGTACCGGCTAGCTCCTTTTTTCCCGCTCGTTTCTGCAGTGTGGAGGACGTAGTCGCCGTGACTGAATGCAAAGTCGCACATCCCCCATCGCCCCCCCCCCCCCAGGCATGCATACTAGAGTACCCCCCCCCCGACCCCACCCCGCTCCCACCCTCCCGCAACCCCTCCCAAGCCACATACCTGTCATTTTTTCAAATGTCCTCCTCGGGCCTTTTCGGGCCTTCAAAAAGTCCTCGAGTTCCACTTTTCTTGCGTTGCTCGACGATGACTAATGTCCAACCTTGACTACCTCGGCATAATCCCCACTTTATTCTCGTAAAATTATCTCTCCCCCCCCCCCCCCCGATTAATCACAAATGGAATTGTTTTTATTCTACATCTGATTTCTTTTCATTGAAGTTTAATCCTCCGTCCGTTGCCGGGGTTGCGTTCCAGAACAATGTAGGCCTCGCTAGCGTAAGCTCGTCGCTAGCCTTAAGGCGTCGTTGGTTAATTTCACTCTCAATGGTTTGTAAGTGTCCTTGTTGTAGTCGTCTTCCTTGTGGTCCAATGTTGGCCTCGCAAGCGTTAGCCCGTCGCTAGCGTTAGCTCATCGCTAGCCGTAGCTCATCGTTTATTTAATTTCACTCTCAATGGTTGGTAAGTGTCGTGATTGTAGTCGTCCTCCTTGTGGTCCAATGTAGGCCTCGCTAGCGCTAGCTCATCGCTAGCATTAACTCGTAGCTAGCCTCAGCTCGTCGTTGGTTTTTTAATTTCACTCTCAATGGTTTGTAAGTGTCCTTGTTGTAGTCGTCTTCCTTGTGGTCCAATGTTGGCCTCGCAAGCGTTAGCCCGTCGCTAGCGTTAGCTCATCGCTAGCCGTAGCTCATCGTTTATTTAATTTCACTCTCAATGGTTGGTAAGTGTCGTGATTGTAGTCGTCCTACTTGTGGTCCAATGTAGGCCTCGCTAGCATTAACTCGTAGCTAGCCTCAGCTCGTCATTGGTTTTTTAATTTCACTCTCAATGGTTTGTAAGTGTCCTTGTTGTAGTCGTCTTCCTTGTGGTCCAATGTTGGCCTCGCAAGCGTTAGCCCGTCGCTAGCGTTAGCTCATCGCTAGCCATAGGTCATCGCTAGCCGTAGCTCATCGTTTATTTAATTTCACTCTCAATGGTTGCTAAGTGTCGTGATTGTAGTCGTCCTACTTGTGGTCCAATGTAGGCCTCGCTAGCGCTAGCTCATCGCTAGCATTAACTCGTCGCAAGCCTCAGCTCGTCGTTGGTTATTTAATTTCACTCTCAATGAGCGGGAAGTGTTTACCATCTCCAAAAAATGGGCAAACCCGCTCCCTGGTTGCAGGATTAGGGGATAATATGGGTGATGCACCGGTGACGTCAAAACCCGCCTACAAATATTGCGTCAAACAAAACCGATGCGCAAGTTGCCATTATTGCGATTTATTTTCTCCCTATTTGGGGCGACTCCGTACTTTAGTAGTTTTCAGTCGGTCTCCCACACCTCTGCGCTAGCAACTTTTTGCCGTTTGCTCTTTCCAAGCGTCTTCCATCTTTTCAAACAAACTCTTTGCGCTCGGTTCCGGAAAAGTCCAATCAGAAGCGTGTCGACGGAGCAAAATAGAGAGGCGGATGCCTATAACAGCCCCCCGAACCCAAACCCCCCCCGCAAATCGCACAAACAGAGGCGGAAATACACACCCACATCCCTGAATGAGTGTGTGAAATCCTGAGGCTGATTGAGGAGGAGGAATGCAACCTTTCGACCCCCAGGCGGTGGGGGGGGGGTCCGAGGGGGGGGGGGGCGTGAGATATGTCTATGCGTGTGTATGTCCCCATCAGGTACACGCGAGTTATTTTGTAACAGGCGCGTGAGTCGTCCCGGAAACTTTCTGCCGCCGTCGGTATTTTAAACCGCCGTTTCCGCGCAAATGGGACGAGAAAAACGTTCATTCATAAACGCCGGCATCAGTTGGGAGGAGTCAGTCGCTCATACGCCGGCGCCTTTGAAGGACCATTCATGATTTTCTAGGAAATTAAAAAAAAAAAAAAAAAAGGGAACAAGCGCTAGGATATGAGTTATGATCGCCTGATTGGAGTGTGTGTGCATGTGTTCTTGTCTTTCTATGGTAGTGCAACACCACTCATGACATCCTGCCTTAACGGGCGGGGGGGGGGGGGGGGGGGCGTTTTTCTTTCTGCCGGTCCACAAAAGGAAGCCCGATTTGTCTTACATGCGTCGTCCGTGTCTTTCCGCGGCACCGCCCTGAAATGTCACACCTGTTACTGGAAGACAATGGCAGCATATGAGACCGCGTTGTGTTCAGGTAACTGTGACTCGTCTTTTTTTCCGCGCACACTTCCGTGCACGCCGGCGTTTTTATCGTGCGCGCCGGTCAAAAGGTCCATCTAATCGGTGTGGGTGCTGCGCTGTAATCCGGAAAGACAAGAACACACGCGACGCGTGAAAGGCCACACTAGTACAGAAAGACAAGAACTTGTGCACAAGCAGTCGTCTTGCAGGTAGTTAGCAAAATGTTGCTAACAAATGAAAAAGGAAACCCCCCAAAAAAATGAATGTCAAAGATTTTGCGTGGCACACTAACATGGAAAGGCAAAAGCACGCACACACACACACACACACACACACACTTGAAGTTTTTTTCACGGCCCATAAAACTCGGCATCTTATTTAAGCGCGGTGGCGCGATGGAATCGTTAGCCGCCGCCGTTTCCGCTTTCGCCGCTCCGCATAAACGCCGCGGAAAAGTCCAGCCGTCGTGTCTGTCCGTGGAGTCGCGGGAGGGTTTTCGTCGAAGGACGCACAGCCAGCACCGTGGCGCTCGTTTGGAGCCACGGAAGACATTTTCTGAGTCGCTTATCCTCACCAGTGGCGGGAGTGCTGGAACCTATTGGAGGCGGGGTTCACCCTGAACTGCTTGCCGGCCGATCGCAGGGCACATCGAGACAAACAGCCGTTTTACTTCGGGCTTCCCTCAGAGGGCAATTATGACTGTGAAATCATAAAAATGTTTAACTGCCTCGTCATATTTATTAACTTGTTTTGGAATCAGAAATTAAGGGTAATGGGTTTTCCAACTATTATTTGGTAACACAGAAATGCTTGTAATAGTCCAATGTTTTCCTTTATGACTTGACAAAAATCATGAAAGTGGATACACATGTTTTGCCACCGCGCGCCACATAAAATCACGCGGCGGGCCGGATCTGGCCCCCGGGCCTCGAGTTTGACACCGGTGACCTAACCGTCCTGCCAATCATTTATTAATATTAGTATTTCGATTCATATGTCATTTATAATTCCATTGCCATTATTTTTTTTAAAAATATTCACCTTATTTCAGTTTAATTTTACAGATTGGTATTTATTCTGGTATCCACTTTTTGAATCATTTTATATAATTTTGGGGGGAAAAATAAGAATTTCAAGTGTTACAGATTTTATCCATATATAGATTTGAAGTTGTCTTCGTGACCAGCTTTTCATCATTTTATCTTTGATATTCTATTTTTTTTTAATTCATTGTAATACATTCACATCTTTCCAAATTTCACTTCAAGTTTTTAGCAGTCAGAATATTTTTTTGTTGCTATTTTTTTTTTTTTTTTTTAATGACACGACATCATACTTTTTGTTGACTTTGCCGTCATTTTATTCCAGTATTTCTCATTCTTCCCCGATCGGACGTCGTTCGACTTCGGGCGCGACGCCGACGAGTCCATGCGTCATAATAATAATAATAATAATAATAATAATAATGCGTTCCTTCTCACGGGCCGCTATTTGTGGCGCCTCTGCCCGCCCCCTCCCGGCGCGTGGGTCAGGTCAGCCGCGCGCTTGATTGCAAAAGCTCCAAATCATATGTTGCAAATATGCTGAGCGTGCGCTTTTTCCCCTCGCTCGAGCGCTCACCGTCTGCCAGCGCGCACACACACACACACGCACACATTCTATTGTGTGTATTTATATACTTTTGTGTGCGGTTGTGTTTTGGCGCCAACACACGCCTTTGTGACTGCTTCATATAGTGTGTGTGTGTGTGGTGTGTGTGTTGACGAGGAAGTGAATTGTTTGTTTAAACCCGCCACATTCGCCCGTGTGGGACAATTTAGCGGGAATGAGAACTCGCCAAAGCCACTTTTTTATTATTATGATTATTATTTATTTTTTTAAACAAAAATTTTACTTGGTCACCCCGTCCCCCCCCCCCCCCGCCCACTCCCGAGGTGGTACGGTCCGGCCCTCCCCCTCGCCAGAACCTCCCAAACGGGTGGCGTTCGGTCTTTTGATGGGGGCGGGGGGAACGGGACAGGTTCAGGCTGGAAGTCGGGTGTGGGAGCAGGGTGCAGGGAAGGTGATTGGGGGGGGGGGGTGGGGGGTGGCATTTGACCCCAAAAGCAAGCAACCGACTCGGCTAATCGTCATAACGTGGGACAATTTTTCTTGTATTTTATTTCCCACGGCAAATTTTAACTTCCAAAGTGTGTGACTTTTCATTTTGGAAGTGAAGTGGGGGGAGAAAAAAAAAAAAAAATATATATATATATATCATAAAGAATTGTTGGAAAATTTCATGAGAAGGGACTGTAATGCGGCGGCCGCACAGTTCTGAAGACCCGCGTTCAATCCTGTGTGGAGTTTGCTTGTTCTTCCCATGCCTACGTGGGTTTTCTCCCGTTTCCGCCCACGTCCCCCCCCAAAAAAAGCCCATGCAACATCAATTGGACACTAAATTGCCCATAGGTGTGATTGTGAGTGCAGCTGTTTGTCTCAATGTGCCCTGCGATTGGCTGGCGACCAGTTCAGGGTGTGCCCCGCCTCCTGACGGTTGACAGCTGGGATAGGCTCCGGCACTCTCCGCGACCTTTGTGAGGATAAGCGGCTGAGAAAATGGTTTGATGGAATTGATTGGAATCTCTCAATTGCCCACAGGGGTGATTGTGAGTGCGGCTGTTTGTCTCAAAGTGCCCTGCGATTGGCTGGCGACCAGTTCAGGGTGCGCCCCGCCTCCTGACGGTTGACAGCTGGGATAGGCTCCGGCACTCCCCGCGACCCTTGTGAGGATAAGCGGCTAAGAAAATAAATAAATGGATGGTACTGTAATGCCAGTCACAGAGTGAACGGGAAAAACACTTGTAGCACGAATATATGAAATAGAATCACTTGTGAGGAGCTGCTGTAGGCCACAACTCGCACCCAGACGCTCACACACGGACGAGGCAGCCAAGTTAAGCCAACCCAATTCATCCCAGTATAATTTGAGAAGCAGTTTATTTTTTCGCCTCCTTATGTTTTTATACGAAACTGAATGTTCTTCATTAAAAATATATATTTTTTTAAATATTTTGAGGGGGCTTGAAAGGATTCCTGGCAATCGAATTCATTTCACTGAGGAAAATTGATTTGATTTTGGTTTCGGAGCCTGATCGTGGAACACATTAAAACAAGCACGGCTGCCATGTACACAGTCATCGGTGCCAGTAATATTTCATAAACCTCTGCCATCGGATGAGAGCCGATACCAAAAAACTGCCGAGTAGTGTCCAAGTACTAGTGCAGTGTACAAGACAAATGTTCCTCTTCCACAAATATTTCTTTACTTTGTCACGAATCTAAAGCTGATTTCACACTGCCTCGGGGTGAACGTCCACAAAGCGAGGCGGCCCAACCCGACCGAATCAGCCGAATGGCTCGGCTGAATCCGTTTCTTCCCTGACAATCCCGCCATGTTTTTGTGGTTCAGTGAAAAGAATAATTGTATATTTAAAATTACACGCACGGTGCACGGTCGAAGTTTTGGTCGCAAACTGTCATTTTTTTCCCCCCGATCGTTTACTTACCGTAATTTCCGGCCTACAGAGCGCACCTGATTATAAGCCTCACCCAGTACATTTGTAAAGGAAATACCATTTGGTACATGCACTAGCCGCAGCTGTGTAAAACCCGCAAGTGCCCACATTGAAACGCAAAATGTTTACAAAGACTGTGAACAGAAAGCGTTTTCAAAGTTTTAATAGCTTAGCTTAAAATAGCAACAACACGGTAGCACGTTACAGGGCTGGTTAAAAAAACAAAACAAAAAAAAAACACGCCAGTAAAAGAAATTAAACAGCCGTGACAGCTACCCTGTAGCAAGACGGTCGCTCAGAACTAAGAGAGCCGGTTTAAAAAACCAAACAAAAACACACCTAAATCACTGAGACGTGATAGTAGCACAGCGCTAATCTCTAGTGCGGCGCTAACCGCTAGCATGGCGCTAACAGGGCCGGTTAAAAAAACATACCTAAAACACTGAGACGTGGCAGTAACACAGTGCTAATCGCTAGCACGGCGCGAACAGGGCCTGTTAAAAAAAAACATACTGGCAAAAGTCACATCCTCTACACATATATTCCACCGATCTCACTCTTACTTTTCCGCTCGAGTGCCCCCTTGCGGCCGTTAGCAAAGCTGCACAAATTAGCCGCATCACCGCATAAACCGCAGGGTTGAAGGCGTGTGGAAAAAAAAGTCAAGGTTTATAGGCCGGAAATTACGGTAAGTCTCGTTTGGTGGGCCGAAGACGCCCGCGGCCACCCCCGACCTTGACGTAATCGAATTTTCTTAACCCCGCCAGGTGGTGAGAACGCAAAACTTGATTTTCATCTTCGCTGTCGTACGAAATTGTCTCCGTCGTTTTCGCGCGCGATGTGCCGGAGCCCGTTAGCAAGCCCGTTTTTTTGCTGGTCCTTCACGAGACCAGGAAGCGGCGGATCGTTCAGACTTTGTCGGACGACCCTTGGCTGTGTTCAGCGCGCTGCCCTAAAAAGTTGCGCGTCTGATTTCCTGCGCGCTTTCCGAAAAGGCGCTCTTGTTTGTTGTCTACGAGGGCGATCGAGAGGAAGAGAGAGAGAGAGACTTCGGATTTGAATGAGAACGGGACCAAAAAATCTGGAAACAGTGAAGAAGAATTAGAAGTGAGTCATGGTCATGTGCTAGCGGGAGAGCGTCCACTTCCTGCGCGTCGGAGGGCGCACGGCAACACCTGTCGTTCGCGCGAATAATGGCCAGCCGTGATGTCTCCAAATATGGACGTGGTGACAGGGAGGTGTGCGTATTTTTGTGTGGTGGTCTCGGCTGATGTAACAGCTGGAAACATGATGAGAAATGTTGTCAGGTGACTTTGTGATGTCGTCTGGACGGGGCCGCTCCTCACTTCCCCTCCCCCGACGCGACTGCGCCTCGCCGCCTTCTTCTTCTTCGACCTTTCCTGGTCTGCGCTTCTTCTTCTTCTACATTTTTTCCTTGTTTTTTTTTTTTTTTTTCACGTGTCAGGTGAACGATCCCCCGATGGTCGGGCGTAATCGCGACGCACGCCGCAAAATGCGCGACGCGACCGGCGAGGGCGAGCAATTTTATTTTAGCAAGTAAATCGAATTGATTCGGCCCAAATCTCTTCTCTCTATTTTACTCACTTAAAATATCGCCGAAACTTGATATTTTGAAATCAGTCATTTTTATAAATGAAACCGTCGCCATCTTGTATATTACAATATTGATTCAGTGACAAGCTATCGCGTTGGATGAAGTAAACATTGTTGGGGGGGGGGGGGGCGTAAAAATTTTGTTGTTCTACTTACTGTAATTTCCGACTTTTTTAATACGCTTTCAACCCTGTGACCCATGGGGCTAATTTGTGCATTTTCTTGTCCGAAAGGCCGCAAGGGGGCACTCGAGCGGAAAAGGCAACAGTGAGACCGGTGGAATGTATGTTCCGAGGAAGTGACTTTTACCGGAATGTTTTTTTTTTTTTAAACCAACCCTGTTAGCACCGCGCTAGCGTGTTGCTGCTGTGTTACCGCCATGTCTCAGTGATTTAGGTATGTTTTTTTTTTAACCGGCCCTGTGAGCGCCACGTTAGCGGTTGCTGCTGTGCTACCACCGCACCTCGGTGATTTATGTTTTTTTTTTATTTTTAAATTATCTACCGTATCAAAAGCCACGCTGAGGTCCAACAAAACCAAAATCGACACCTTTCCTGAGTCAGTATTCAACCTTATATCATTTAGCACGGGGCTCAACAGCGTTTTTGAGGCTTTGGGCTACTTCGTGAGCACCGATCATACGAAGGGCGACGTGACTTGTTTGCGGCAGACTTCAGACTCAGTTCATTACGCGTGCATAAAATATTTTTATTTTAATTTATTGTAGTAAATGACATTACAGGTATTTTGAAATTTTAATTCACATAAGCGAGTCAGATTCAGAATTTAACGCACAAATAATCGTAACGATTTGTGGCCTGTAGTATTTTTAGAACATACCACGCGGGCGCCTTATATGGTTGGTGACCCGCAGATTCTGTACCGTGATGAGTTCGGAAACCTGATTTGAAATTTGTCTAAAAGTCCATTTAAATTCAAGAAATTGCGGGGTTGGTTGAAAAATAACTTTCTCGAGAATCTTGGCGATGAATGGGAGATTTGAGACGGGTACTTTAAGAGCTTTGGGAAACTCGCCAGACTGAAGTCGGCAATTGATTAGTTCATGCTGTGCTGCCATTTTTTTTTTTTACCGTTTTTTTAACATTTTTTTTTTAGTGCTACCCGTTGTTGATATGTTAAACTAAGCTGAGATTTTAAAACTTTGAAAACTCTTTTTGTAAATATCTCGTGTTTTAATGTGGGCACTTGCGGCTTTTACACAGGTGCGGCCTATGTACGTACCAAACGGTATTTCCTTTACAAATGTACTCGGTGAGGCTTATAATCAGGTGCGCTCCGTAGGTCGGAAATTACGGTAGTTTTCCGGCGTCTTCCTCCTCGCAGCCCCGCGGTCGTCCTTTTCCTTCCCCTTCCCGCGGCGACGTGGCGAGCGCCGGAGGCCGCCGCCGCGTCCTCTCGTCGCTGCCTCCTGACGGCCGTCCAGCTGCGGGAGGAGGCGGGGAGGGCGGCCGCCAGATGTGCGCTGGCGCCGGTTCTCCCGCGAGCGGAGCCAGCGCACGGGGGACGATCGCCCAGTTGGCGACGGCGGCCGTGGAAAAACGCTTGCGCCGCTCGATAGTTTGACAGGACGCGGGGGCCGCCTGCGCCGCGACAGGCGGGACGAATGTTTGCGCAGGAGCAATAACACAATTAGGATTCCTGGCATTTTTTGCTCCACAGGCATTCGACCTATGACCCCGGAACCCCCCCCCCCCGCCCCCATCAACCTTCCTTTCCTCCTCCTCTGGTGTTTTACACCTCTCAGATGGCTCGCAGCCAACAGGTTGATGTCTTTGTTATGTAAAATAAGTTCACAGCGGAAAAACGCATACTCGGACTTTGGTGGCTTTGCAGATTTTTTTTTTTTTTCAATTTGAATTTTTTTTTCCTTTTTTTAGGGGAACCCATGTTGATCAGAATTTTTCCCTGTTTATTGAAGACTTTTTAGTATTTAAAAAAATTATGTAGTGTAGAAAAAAATACATACACTGGTGTTTTGTATTGTTTTTTTTGTGCATAATTTTTTTTCCATTTGAATTTTTTCCGCCCATTTTTTTTTAAGGGGAACCCATGCTGATCAAAATTTTTTCTTTTTTCCCTGTTTATTGAAGGCATTTTTAAGCATTTTTTTTTTTTTTAAATATGTAGTGTAGAAAAAAATATATACACCGGTATTTTGTATTGTTTTTTTTTTTGTGTGCAGATTTTTTTTTTTTTTCCATTTGAATTTTTTCCCCCCCATTTTTTCCCCCTTTGTTTTAGGGGGAACCCACACTGATCAAAATTTGTTTATTTTTCCATGCTTATTGAGGAATTTTCAGTATTTAAAAAAAGATTATGTAGTGTAGAAAAAAATATACACTGGTGTTTTGTATTGTTTTTTTTTTGTGTGCAAATTTTTTTTTTTCCATTTGAATTTTTTCCCCTAATTTAATTTTTTTTTTTTAGGGGGAACCCACGCTGATCAAAATTTGTTCATTTTTCTCTGCTTATTGAAGACTTTAGTATTAAAAAAAATATTATGTAGTGTGGAAAAAAAATATACACTGGTGTTTTGTATTGTTTTTTTAATATTTTCTGGATTTGTGCCTTTTGTGGGCGTGGTGTAGTGAATGACATCACGAGCAGGAGTCGGTCTGCGTGAGCTGTGGCCTCCAGCAGCTGCTGGGTCGTGTCCAGATTTTGTATTTTTGTGCTGTTTACAGTTTTTTCTTGTCAACAAAGGTCTAAAAGTGCGTCTGTCACTCTCCTAGCCTACATGCGAGGGCATAACAGTGCCAGAACTGCTACATTTTTTGCTTCACCCGAGCTGAGCTAGCTGAAACTGTCTTGGGACTCGAATTTGAGCTCGCAACACAACATTTTAAAAATCCACCAAGTGACTGCTTTGTAATTCAAACTGAATCCGAGGGACTCTTGAGCCAAGGTAGCGCGCTAAGCTAAAAATGAGTGAGGCGCTAGTCACCTAGCATGTTTCATAGCTATATCCAGAATTAATAAGTGCGTACAATAAAACAGATCCGATTCACAAGTCACAGACACCAAGCGCTACAGAATGTTGCAAAATGGAGGCAAATGACTACTTTTCTCAGTGACGCTCCTCAACTCACTTCAAATTGTTTACGTTGGTGCTAAGATGTTGCCACCAGATAGCGTTAAGCAAAACCTTTTGAGCTTTTTTGACCTAATACGCAAAAAAATCGGCAAATCAGTGACTGTTTCGGCAAATAACGGAGGGTAGGTTCCCCCGCTAATAATCTGAAATATGTGTTTTTATTTTTAATACTTAAAACATCCACGTGAACGGGTCTATTAAATAAACAACATGGGCTCACTGTCACCATCGCAGTTGGCACGTTTTCAAGCTTCTGGTGTAAAATTGAATGTTCCGCTACGTCGAATTACTGCACCGGAAAATGATCGCGTTGATTTCTGCTTATCGGTGGACGTTTTAAGGGTGAGCTGGCCCTTTAAGGACGCTAGTTTTGTACACGTGACTGCGGACAATGGCTCTTAATGACTCCGGTTCCATGTGTGCGAGTGCTTGTGTTACGTAACCGTCGCCTCTTCCTGAGAACGAGGCTTTCTCCTCCTCCTCCTCCTTCTTCTTCTTCTTCTTCTTCTTCTTCTTTGGCCAACGAGCCCCCGCCGACGGGCTTTTTTCACCCCCCCGGCAGCCGGTTTGGAATCAGAGCGCCGTGTTTTGACAGGGAGTTGGAATGCAAAGGAGGCGGGGTCTTTCCAGGAAGTGCACGGCACTAGCGAGGGATCCGGGATTCTTTCGGCCGCGCTCGCTTCCCCGAAAAAGATGGATTTTAATAGGGAGGTGATTTTTGACCTTTTTTTTCCCCCCTCCTCCTTTTCTTTTTCTTTTTTTTTTTTTTTGCTTTTAATTCCAGTTTTCACACCGTTTGCAGGCAGAATTTTGCTTCTCGCCTGGGTTCATCCAAGAAGGTTTATATGCGCGTTTTATTTTCTGAATTCAAAACAGTTCTCGGGTCATATGTGGAGTACGTTATGACCAAATGTCTCCAAAATTCTGAATTATGGCACAGTCCCCCCCCCCCCCCCACTTTTCTTATAGGCTACTGAGCATATACATGATCAAACTGCCCGCTAATATTTTGTACTTCGTTTCACATTCCCCAAGAAAAATATCATTATTGTTTTTTTTTTAATGCTAAACAATAAAAGAATCTTCACATGCATGATCCTTTTGGAGACAACCTCTCCCGGGAAAAACTTTGGTCATCAGTTCTGCGGCGGTTTTCCTAGAAACCGAGCTCGACGAGGGCGCTTCACGCATGGTCGCCCGTTTGAAGGAGGCGCGCAAGTGCGGAGGGCGACGCGGTTCTCTTTAAGGACGGGGGGGGGGGGGGACGCGTCCCGACTCGTCGCCCGCCGCGCTTTCCGGAATTCTTGGCATTTGAACGAGGCGGCGGCGGCGGAGGGACGGCAAATGAAAGGGCGAAGGCGGAGAGCAAAGAGTCACCCGGGGAAAGTATAATTGCCACTCGGACGCCCTCTAATCTGCGAGGGCCGTTCCGGAACGTTCCTCTCTGTACGAATCGGACCAGGAAAGTGAAAAAACTGCCGGTGGACTCTTTTGAGTGACCGGTGCCTGCGTGGGCTTTCTCCGGTTTCTTCCCACATCCCCAAAAACATGCAACATTATTTGGACACTCTGATTGTGAATGTGATTGTTTGTTTGTCTCCCGTGTGATTGGCTGACAACCGGTTCAGGGTGTGCCCCGCCTCCTCCCCGTTGACAGCCGGGGTTGGCTCCAGCACTCCCCGCGACCCGAGTGAGGGTAAGCGGCAAAGAAAATGGATGGATGGATGAAAAAGTTTGTTTTGCATGATCGCGGGTTTGTTTGCGGGAAGTTGAACGCTCACTTCTGATAAATCGAACGGTGCGAAGTCGCCGACACGAGTCGTTCAAATTCAGATCTATTTCCCCGTCACCCTTCCGGGGTCACGCGGATGTTTGACTTCTATAGCCGTCAATGGCAGTGAACGATACATTTTAAAAGTCGGATCAACACTGGACTGCGTGTTTTGTGTTTTAAGGGTATTCCGCAATGAGGAGAGAGGGGTTTACTCCCTTCGTCAACCGTCCTACTGCATTTTATCACGGTAGTGTCATCTCACCGTCCTTTTTGGACGTATTGTCTAAAAAGGAACCACAGCCAAGAGGTCAAAGTTCAGACATATTTTAAATGCTCACGTTTTTTTTTTCCACCTCTCACCACAGTTTGCTCAGACCAACAAAGAATTCTAAAAGAATCCGCTTGAACCGTCGCGTCTGCTCGCTACGGCGAGAGCGCGAACGAGCTGGAATGTGACGTATATTTGCTGGTTTCTGCTTACCGCATTACTGCGCGGCTTTGACCACGCAGTCGGTAAATACTTGGCCGGGACAATTCCCACGTCGTCCGTCCTCGCGTCTTCAAAATGACTAAAATGACAAAAAATCTCTTAAGTTGAAAAAGAACGTGGACGTGTTGTCGCTGTTCCAGTTCCTACGGCTACGGCATTTAAATGTATGGAACCGAACTACTTTCGACTGTTAGATCTTCTTCTTCTTCCTTTCCTTTCAGCTTGTCCCGATTAGGGGTCGCCACAGCGTGTCATCTCGTGCATCTTCCTCTCTAAGACCGACAGTCCTCCTGTCCTCCCTCACAACATCCGTCAACCTTTTCTTTGGTCCTCCTCTCGCTCTCTCTTCCTTGGTAGCTCCATCCTTACCATCCTCCGAGCAATTTCCTCACTCTGTCGCCTCTGGACACGTCAAAACCATCGAAGTCTGCTCTCTCGAACCTTGTTTCCAAAACATCCAACTTTGGCTGTCCCTCTAATGCGGTGGTTCCCAAAGTCAACCTGGGCCGGGACCCCCAGTGAGTCGTTCAAAAAGCTCCCGGACACCCAAACCTCAACTTTCGGCAATAATGTAGTGGCGGACACAGCTACGCCATTCTGGTCCAAAGAAATGCTCAATTTTTAGTGGCTCACGTGCTCTTGCTTTTTCTATTTTTGCACAATAAATCAAATGTGGTTCAACACTGGAAAGGGAAATCCTCACATCATGATTAACTTCCAGACGATTTCGTTTTTTCGTCTTCACATCTAATAGAGTTGAAAACCCCGCCTATCACTTGTACGTAGTAACGAAGGGAACATAGGCTTTTAGGAACAGTTCCAACCCCTCCGACCAAAAGGTGCTGTTTGACTGGTTCTCAAATTGTTGGCGGACCCCCTGGAAAGACGTTTTTCCACCCCCTGGGGGTCCGTGGACCCCACTTTGGGAACTGCTCTAATGAGCTCATTTCCTATCCTATCCAACCTGCTCACTCCGAGCGAGAACCTCAACATCTTCATTTCCGCCACCTCCAGTTCCGCTTCCTGTTGTCTCTTCAGTCCCAGCGTCTCTAATCCGTCCATCATTGCCGGCCTCACCACCGTTTTGTAGACGTTGCCCGGAGACTCTTCTGTCACATAGAACACCAGACACCTTCCGCCAACTGTTCCACCCGGCTTGGACCCGTTTCTTCACTTCCTCACTACACTCTCCATTGCTCTTGTTGACCCCAAGTATTTGAAGTCCTCCACCCTCGCCATCTCTTCTCCCTGGAGCTTCACTCTTCCCCCACCAGCCCTCAGTCTTCCCCCACCGGATTTACCCCGGCTAATCTTGATCCCTTGCCTCCGTCTTTCTAATCGTTCCTCCGCCTGTTCCCTGCTTTCACCGCAGATCACAATATCATCCCCGAACGTCATAGTCTTAGGCGACTCCAACTGTTTTTTGGGCCCTTTTTCAAAACGTGAATTTGTTCTCAAGCTATTTAATTGCTTGACCGCAAGAGGAGTTGTGTCAGGAAGACCATCCGATGTAAAAAAAAAAAAAAAAAAAAAAAAAAAACAAAAAAAAAAAAAAAAACGGTGTAAGGACTGACAGCTGACAAGCGTCATCTCTTCAGTTCCGGTTCCAGTGTGGCAGTTTAAGACTGTTTGCCTTCTTTTTTTACGACTACTTTTTCGTTGTTATCTTTAAGATTCACACCCTGGTCCTCCTTTAGCCAACACCAAGATTTCGAAACTGCGGTAGTCACCTTTGCGTCTCCACACAAAGCGAGCTTCCGAGAAAAATGCCCGTCGGTGGTAACCAATGTGTGACGCGGCCCTCTGATGAGTGCGTTGAAGATGGCAGAAAAACAAAATAAAATACACAAGTTCTCTTTTTTTTTTTTTTTATCTGAAAATAATCAACTCGGCGCGAGAAACGCTTCGTTTTTCTGCGAAAGTGCCAATTAAGCGCGCGGCAGAGCTTCCAAATTACAGTCGTGAAGTTTTCCGAGGTGTCCGCAGTTCCTTTTTTTAAAAAAAAAAAAAAAAAAAAAAAAAAAAAAGCCTTTAGTCATCTTTAAAAAGGACACGTAATCCTTAAATCCGCCCGTTCAGTGGTTTGAAAATGCGCAGTAAATTCTGGTCCGGGTGTAATTTAGTTCCGGGCGTGATCGGGACGACGACCACCGCGATTAGGTTCGAGGTTTTCACATATCCGAAGGGAACGTTTTTAATTTCCGGGAACTGCAAGTGGCAAGAATGAAGATTGATCTGCGAATTTTGGCGTGATTAAATTTTACATCGTCCCACGTCAAATCCAGATTTTACTTTACAGCAGTTTTTGCAGTTTCCTGCGTAAAACTCATCTGGTTGAAACGCTTTTCCCTTCACTGAAGTACCAGGTTTTTTTTTTCAGGGGGGGCGGGGGGTTTAAGTTTCTGAGCCTACTTCAGAAGGGGCGGTTTTCTTTGGGCTTTCCAGTTCTGAGAACTCAAGGTTCATGGAACTTAGCACATCTTAGTCCGCCACCTCTTTGGTGGTTTTTGGTAACATCTCATTATCCGAGGACCTTTTTCAGTGATGAAGTGCCCCCGCGTTGAACGCGTCTGATTCGAAATCCCTCTGGAACAAAAAGTTCAGGAACAATTTTTTTTGTTTCAAAACGGAGACACTTGGCCTACTTTTGAGGGGAATGTTTTTGTTTGGACTTCCAGTCTTATCGCTTGCAGGTGAAATGTTTTGGAATGAGGAGCGGAGACTCTTCAGAGGTGGTTTCTGTCCAGGGTTCGCTCGTCTTTTGAACCCGATTCTGGGGAAGTCGGACTTGCGTGGACCCGGGACGCCGTTTCAGAAGTCTAGCGCGATGGTGTGCGAATCCGCTCCAGCCGTTCTTCGCCGTGGACGACGTGTGATGAGTGCAATTACAAGGCGGGAGGACGTTCGCGTCCGCAGTCCGGCGTACATGTGCACTGCCGGAACTATGTGGGGAAAACGTCAGACCTTCCATCTTATCTAAATCCTCCCGCTGTCTACAGCATTCCTTTCCACCCCCTCCCTCCCCGCTGCAAGTCCACGTCTTCTCCACTCCACTGGGGGGAGGGGGGCGCAAGAACGAGAGAGGGTCCCTCCTTCACTGAGTACCTTTTGTAAAAGGAGCCGGACTTGAATGGGAGTGGTGTCGGTGGCAGTTTCCCACAATATTTAGCAGCTCCGCCCCCCCCCCATTTTTTTTTTTCTCACACACGTCTATTTCCTATTAAATGCCAGCACACATTCAAGTTGTCAGCTGATGAGTGTTGAATTTATCCTCGGGTGTACGTGTACATGTGTGGCAGATGAATACCATAATTCCCGGCCTACAGGGCGCACCTGGTTATAAGCCTCACCCGGTACAATTGTAAAGGAAATACCGTTTGGTACATACGTACGCCGCAGTTGTGTAAAAGCCGCAAGTAGCCGCATTGAAACCCACCTTGAAACACGAGATATTTACAAAGAAAGACGCTACACAGAAAGAGTTTAACGCTAGCGCTAATCCAAGCGCCGCTCTAGCGCTAACAGGGCCGGTTAACATAAAACTTGCCGGTAAATATCGTCGCGTACCAAAGCAACAACGTGCTAGCGCACCGCTAACGGGGCCAGTAAAAGTCACTTCCTCAGCACACGTATTCCACCGGTCTCATTCTTACCTTTTCCGCTCGAGTGCCCCCTTGCGGCCGTTAGGAAAAAATGCACAAATTAGCCGCATCGCCGCATAAATCGCAGGGTTGAAAGCGTGTTGAAAAAAAGTCGTGGCTTTTAGGCCGGAAATTCCGCTCCATCATTCAGTCGTTGACTTCTGAGCAGTGATACATGAGCGCGAAATGTGCACGCAGGAAGACTTTCGATGAGGCCAACGCACAAAACAACAGTCCGTATACGTACACGATATCTGGATAAGTGTTGGGGACAGAGTCTGCTTATGTGGGTCGGTTTGCTTTCGAAGTAAATTCCTCGCTGAAGCGCTTCCACCTTTTTGCTTTTCTCGTTCACAGCTTTTGGTGTAACGGCGGTGCTTTGCGATATGACTTTAATATTGTTCTATGGCCATCCTCTCGACTCAAAATCCTTTGAACATGAGTCTTTTTTTTTTTAATCGCAAATCATTTTCCCTATTGAGAGGACATACCGATTGGCGACCCAACCTCCCCCTAATAAAAAAAAAAAAATACAAAATGTCGTGAATAACAAAAATAGCTCTCTATATAACGTAAAAACAATTCAATAGTTTGTGTAATAGCAGTCATTGTTTTCTGCATCCTTGAAGTATTTTGGTTTTGCCTGATTACATGTGTTGCTGCACCATCTGTGTTCAAATACCATAGCGTAACCCGTTCAAACATTGCAACGCAGATCCGATTCGTTACGTTACGATGTTTTGCCTCGTGTGTTAGCATTAAGATAGCGTAAGCCAAAGCGGTACCGCCGTTTTAAAGGCACGGCGTCATTTAATTCTCCGCGTTTGGTCTCGAAAGTAAACTCAAAACTGAAACCGTCCGTCGTTCCCGCTGAGTGGGAAACCGGTCGTCAGCGCGACCTCTCCCGGAAGGCCACTCTTGACGCCCGCAGACACAACAAACTGCGATTAGAGCAAGTCACCACGTCTACCGATTTTTTTTTTTTTTTTTTTTTTTTTTTTTTTTTTTTTTTTCATTTATTCATTTTTTTCATTTTGAGGCTAAGTTGGACTTAACCGGGCTCGTGTTTGCGGGAAATGCTCTTAGAAGTGGCCGGCAAAAGCGCCTTAACTACGTGCAGTCTTGCTTGTGAATATTCCAAAGTAGACTCATTGTGTGCGTTGTGTGAGTAAGTCACGCTGTGAGGTCACGGCTCTCTCAGATCGTCTGTGGTCTCGCGTGTGTTTGTTACTTTATGCTCACATTTATTTTGTTTTTATGACGCACAAACACGTTCCGGGACAGGCAGGTGATTGTTGTCTGAGGTGGAATTTTTCTGAAAGTTTTTTTTAATTTTTAATCCCAACACCTGCAAGCGTTGTGGGAGTGTGCGCGTGCGCGTTTATGCTAGCTGGCCACGCCAAACGGTTATTCATATATAACACGGGCGTAATTAAAGCATGTCTTATGGATCATGTGAATATGCGACCTTATGTATCGTCGCTGTCGGGCAGAGACGCGAGGGCTGCGATAAAATAAATGCTCACTGCTCACGGACCTTCGTGGCTGACCCGATTCTTTCTGCACTTAAGTGTTCTCGCTCTCCATTTTATTTTATTTTTGTACAAAGTATAAACTCGTCAACGTTGATTCTCGAGGTGACATCACGTGTTTTACGACTCAAGGAGGACTCAAGTTGAGGCGTTCGAGAGAGTTAATCAAATTGTTCGTATTGGTTAATAATGCGTAAAAATAACAGATGCGGGACAGACCAATTGTATCAATTTGTGAAAAATTATGAAATTGACCAATACTGTGAGATGAAATTTCTACCCAACTGTGACGATATGTGTGCGTGTGTTTACTCCATTTATACTTCTTGAATTCATTCATCCTTTCTTCCTTCCATCCTTCACTCCTCCCTCCCTTCTTTCCTTTCATCAATAAAGAACTTTAATTTGAAAGGTCTACGTGAGGAAACCATAAAAACAAAAGTTGTTCTCAAAACAAGTAAAACAATATTCCGTCGCTCGCATTTGAAAAATGTACGGGTGGGGTCAGTCATGCCCGCAGATATAAAGTTGCCGGTGTGTGTTCTGTTTGCAATTGTGAGTGTACCCCTTTAAGAGCGGAGGGGGGCGGTGTGCAGTAAACTAGGAAGTAGTGTTTCACCAAAAAAAAAAAAAAAAAAAAAAAAAAAAAAAAGGCTGTGGTTCACCGCACTGGATCAGTTTTCATGTGCACTGAGTGTGCGCAATTGCGCAGTTGCGCAGCTTAGAGGGGACATTGGTCAAGACTACACAAAATTAGCGACGTCTTTCAATGTCTATGTATTTCTGCTCATAACAAATTTTACGCACGTGATTTTTCGTGCTCGACTGTGCAGATTTGCGAGTGCGCGGGCGCATACGCGGGCGTCAAGTCACAGCGACTGAATATTAACGCTTTTTGTCCCTAAAAGACGCTCAGTTTTCACTTACATTAGGTCAAAACAATACAACACAAATGATTTTAATAATCACTGATTAAGGAGTGCTATATCTTTTAATGCACTTTATTACATTGATGGAAGTGGAGTTATGCAACTGTATAAAGAAGCTCAGATGTAGCCGGGAGGCGGCTCTCTTTCGCACAAAGGCCAACGCAACGCTGCTGACTCGGATGACTGTTGACGTTATCTACTTATTGTTTTGATTTTGCTTTCGTCTTGCTCACGAAGACCCGTCGTTAGCTCGCCCGCGCAATATCATCGTGTCACGCCAACCGACAGCTGTGGCTACTCCCGTGCTACGCTAACTTTAGAAGCCGCGCGCAACTTCTTTCGCGCCCGTCCGTCTTTTTCCTGGCAAGCGGCGGCGTTAGCGTCTGTCTGCGATGTGGACTCCGAAGGCTGCACGAAAAGTGCGCGCTGGAAGGCAGGAGGGCCGGGCCGGGCTGGGAGCGGGGCTCTGCTCGAGAGGGGGCGGGGGGGACCAAAAAAGACTTTGCGGTCAGAGCGAAACGGACGACTGGAAAGGTCGAGGCGGAGTCGTCGCGGTGACGCTGGCTGGCGCGCGTTGCGTCTTGCGTGTTCACGGCGCAGCGGTTCCGGACCGCAGCTGTGTGATCTATTAACCCGCTCGCGGGCTTCGATGGGGGCGCAAGAGGATGTGGGGCTGAAAACGATGACGCGCGTGTTTGTGTGTGTGTGTGTGTGGTTCCCCTAATATTTTGGTTACCTCATTTAGTTATTTAAGCAAGTTTAAAAAACAAACAAAACAAAAACAAAACAAAAAATATATATATATATATGCATGCTTTATTACTGAGGGGTCTTTATTTACTAAAGTGCAGATGGTGTGAGGCATCTATTAAAAGGGTGACCTTTATTTGAATTTATTATGAAACAATGTATACTGTAGTATCTTTAGATACAAGTGACTTTTTCAGGACAGAAGTCGTCCCAAAATTATTATTAATTTTTTTTCTTTTTTTTTTTTTTTTTTTTTTTGCTTTGACCTGCGAGCGCACACTTATTTAAACAAATTAATTCAACTCATTTCAGTTCTTTCTGGAAAAATACTGAACAATTCTGCCCAAAAGAGGCTTCAAACTGTTTAACGCCGCTCCAAGTTGAAGTTTACGGTCACACTAAATTAAAAAAAAAAAAAAAAAAAAAACATCTGCTACAGCTTTCCCTGAGGAATACCTACGCTAGCTTCGCGCTAACTCATAATGGAAAATGCTGAAGACGGGCTAAGGAATAGCACAAGAGATATTTGAACACTTTTTGGGGGGGAAATGGCACTATATAATATGTAATAAAACAGTTTAGTCTACAACAATATAATAGTTATATAAATAAAATGTAAAAATTGAAACACTTTGTGCTTTGTTTAATTCATTCCTGGTTCTTTTGCGGTGTACGACTCGACCACCAACCACCAGGGGTCGATATAACACAGTCATGTAGACACAAACAGAGAAGAGTTTCACAACTACTGACTCGTTAAGCAGTAGTGATATCAGCCACTTTTCGCAAAGGATAAATAGCATACCATGAAATATGATATCATCTGTCTCAGTATTGCTGCACTTTTTGTGTCCACACATCCGTTATCGCCAAGTAGCTGCTATTTGTTCGCCCGTTTATGGCGTTCCCCCGTTACGTGTTCGCGTTACGCTAGCAGACTGTAATGGGAGTTATGTTTCAAATAAGCAGCACGTCATTTTTCTTTTTTTTTTTTGTGTGTGTCATCAACCAGCTCGAAGCTTTTATTTTATGAAATTTAATTTCATTCTTTTGGCGGAAGAATATTTCACCATCTGCCGAATTTTAGATTGTTTTTGTTTGCAAGTCAAAGCAAAACAAATAAGTCGTATCTTGAAAATCTTAATTTGTCAGGTCGCTCTTATCACAAGGAAGTGTTTACGGATCGTTTAAAAAAAAAAAAAAAAAATTAAAAATCGATTCTCTCGTGACAAGATTTAATCAGATTTTTTTTGTGTGTCATAAACCAGCTCGAAGCTTTTATTTTATGAAATTTAATTTAATTCTTTTGGCGGAAGAATATTTCACTATCTGCCGAATTTAAGATTGTTTTTGTTTCCAAGTCAAAGCAAAACATATAAGTCGTATCTTGCAAATCTTAATTTGTCGGGTCGCTCTTATCACAAGGAAGTGTTTACGGATCGTTTAAAAAAAAAATAATAATAATAATAATTAAAAATCGATTTTCTCGTGACGAGATTTAATCTGATTTTTTTTTTTTTTTTTTCTGATTTTCCCTGCTGTCGCGTTCCCTTTTTTCGGTGCTCTGTATTAAATAGAAAATGCCTCTTCAGGGCAATGTGTGGCGCTTTGTCTGCGATGACGAACGCAAACATTTGGAAGAGTGACTGATGGGCTTTGGCGTCGGTGTGAGCGACTTCGTGACTCATTTGTTTCTCTGTACTTTCCCAGGTAGGGCAGTTGAGTGAATTTCTCCATGAATGTACGTCACAATGATGATGACAGACCAGATTCCACTGGACTTGGCTCCGCCGCCTCTCCTGAACGGGGAGGTCCCGCTCATGCCGCACATGGTTAACGGCGACGCAGCGCAGCAGGTAAAACGCCCGCCGCTCGTTCCCGCTCCGGTCCGGCGCGCCGCTTCGCCTCGGGTCGGCCGTTTCGGAACCAGAACTGGTGTTGCGTGTGTTTCATGTGTGCGCTGGCAAAAAAATACCCCCACCCCCTAAAAAGAAATAATAGTGTGACGCTAATGCACAGCACGTACACACACTGTAGCGTTCTTCATATATTGTGGCTCGACCAAACGAACATGAACGCACCACGTATGCAACGTGCGGCGCCGTGCGCGGCTTCTTGCTGACTCCCCCCATCCCGTCGGACACGGATATGTCCATAATTTTATGAACTATCTATTTTTAGTTTCATTGCCCGGCGCTTGTGCGACGTTTTGCTACTACAGCAGAGCCTCGGTTCTCGACCACAATCCGTTCCGGAAGGCGGCTCGAGAAGTGAATTGTTCGAAAAGCGAATCAAGCGCCGCGCGAGTTATGTTTTTTTTTTTTTTCGGGGGTTCGTTCGAATTGACAATGACGAAGCGCGTCGGGGGGTGGGTCAGCTGGTCTGGCCGGTCGCGTTCTGTTGTTTTCGTGTTTTTCCGGCGGGGTGGGAATTCACAACAAAGCGCGTCGGGGGTGGGTCAGCTGGTCGAGCCGCGCGCGTTCTATTATTCACGGGTTTTGTCGGGGGCGTTCAAGTACCGATTTTCGTTCGAGAACCGAGGCTGTACTGTATTCTGTACTTTTAACGAATGACTTCATTGGACTATTTCCGCCTTGCTACTAAAGTTTTTTTTTTTTTTTTTAAATACTTTCTTCTTTATTTTTGCTAATCTGATGTTAACGCCGCTTATCCTCGGTCTGGAGGGGGCCACGTCGTCCGGGATTGGGTCATCTTCCCCCCTCCCTTAAGTGCTTAGGCTTGGCAGGGGTGTTTTTGGCAGCAGCACGCTAGCAGTTAAGCCCTTTTTGTTTTATTTTTATTTTTCAAATTTGCCCTGCAGCCTAAACGTATTGTGCAACCAGAGATGGAGGCCGCCGATTACACGGTTTTATCTACGTGTGCGTGTGTTGAGTCTGACAGCTTGTCGTTGATCTTCTCGAGATGTTCCGTCTTTATCGGGCGTTTGCAAACTTTTTATGCTCAGACACCTGGACCGTGTCATTTCTAGAAGACAATATGTTCAAAAAGTGTATAGAAATATATATATTTTGAGTGTTCAATTTTTATCAAATTCTATTTAATTTGCAGCGAACCAACAAATGCAACAATAATTAAATTAGGTATTTGAAAAGTACCGTAATTTCCGGCCGATAAGCCGCGACTTTTTTCACACGCTTTCAACCCTGCGGTTTATGCGGTGATGCGGCTAATTTGTGCATTTTTTCCGGCCTGGCCCCGTTAGCGCTGCGCTAGCGTGTTACTGCTGTGTCTGTGATTTTTACTGGTATTTTTTTTTTTTTTTTTAAACTGGCCCGGTTCGTCCGGCGCTAGCGTTAGCATTAACGGAGCGCTAGCATTAGTGCAGCGCTAGCATTAGTGTTCAACTCTTGTGTTCCGTCTTTCTTTGTAAATATCTCGCGTATCAATGTCGGTTTCAGTGTGGGCACTTGCGGCTTTTACACGGCTGTGGCATATGTATGTACCAAATGGTATTTCCTTTACAAATGTACTGGGTGAGGCTTATAACCAGGTGCGCTCCGTAGGCCGGGAATTATGTTATATGTAAATTTTTATTTTATTTTATTTTCTTCAAATTTCACTAATACTGCATGAGTATGTTTTACCACAAATAAATACATAAGTGTTTAGCGTGCTTTTTACAGGCAGACGCCCCCCCCTAAAATAAACGTCGGAATAAAGAGAAATTGGACTATTTCAAATTCCAACTGGGAAAGTCCAACTCGAAGAGTTTGAAAAAGGACATCCTCGGCATTTTCAATTCAAATGATCATGTAAACCTGATAAAACAACAATTAATAAACACATCCATCCATCCATTTTTCGCCGCTTATCCTCACAAGGGCCACGGGAGTGCTGGAGCCTATCCCATCTGTCATTGGGCAGGAGGCGGGGCACACCCTGAACTGGTCGCCAGCCAATCGCAGGGCACATTGAGACAAACAGCTGCACTCACAATCACACCTATGGGCAATTTAGAGTGTCCAATTAATGTTGCATGTTTTGGAATGTGGGAGGAAACCGGAGTGCCCACCCGGAGAAAAGCCACGCAGGCATAGGGAGAGCATGCAAACTCCACGCAGGTGGGTCCGGGATTGAACCCAGAACCACAGAACTGTCAGGCCAACGCTTTCCATCTGAGTCACTGTGCCGCTGTCGTCCACGTCATTTTTTGGGGGGAAAAAAAAAAACTCTACAAAATTTGCCCAAATATTTTGATGAAAAAAGGGATTTTTTTTTTTTTTTTATTTGGAGCTGTGAAAAAATTTTAAAATATTGATTTTTTTTTTTTTTTTTTTTTTTTTTTTTTTTTTTTTTTGGCATGGGAAGAACATGCAAACTACACAGGCGGGGCCGGGAGGAGTACAAACATTTTATTGTTTTAAAAATTTATTGAAGAGGACCTTTAATAAATTAATAAATGTAATTTATTTGTCTAAAATCTTTTTTCTAAATGAAAAAGATCAACTAATAAAAAAATGCACGTTAATCCTAATGAATCGCTTCAATGTCTACGACTAATAACGTGGGATTTGTCGCACGCTCGGCACTGGGCCCGCATGGTCTTTGGTGGGTGGGGGCAGTGGGGGGGGGGGGTTCCTCGGTCCTGGACGAACGTGGGTCACCCTGCACTCCGCCGCGGTTCCCATAGCAACAGCCGCCGCCGCTGCAGCAGACAGAGCAGGAAGTGTGTGATTGTGTGTGCGCGAGAGGAAGAGGAGCGGCTCGTCGCCGCGATGGACGAGCGCGCCGACTTCCGAGGGAGCAGATGAAGGCTCGTTTCGCACACCTGTAGCGCATCGGCGCCGTCGTGCGCGCGTGCGAGCGCGGGCGGGCGTGCGTGCGCGATGGAGGGTCACCTGTTTCATATCTACAGCCACGTGTACACGCTCAACCATCCGCACGCCGACAATACGACGGTAGGGCGGGGAGCGGCGGGCGCGCACCGCGGCGCTTTCGGCGCTGGCGTTATGTCACCGCCGCCCGTCGAGCGTCCGATTGGACGATTGCTTTTCCCCCGCTTCTCCGCATCTAAACTTGCATTTGTGTTGTTTTTTTTTTTTTTTTTTTTTGGGCGCAGGTGATCCTGGTACAGGTGAACCCGGGGGAGACGTTCACCATCCGGGCGGAGGACGGCTCCCTGCAATGCATCCAGGGTGGGTATTTCTCGCCCGTTGTCTCGTTGTCATGGCGATGCTGGTGATTGTGTGTGTGTGTGTGTGTGTGTGTGCACCTTGGTTTTGAAGTTAGTGTAAAAATGCCAAAACAAGCCGCTTATCTTGTCGGATCAGACTTTTAAAATCAAGCAGTTGAAATGTTTTCAGCACGGATGGTTTTTCTTTTTTTTTTTTTTTTTTTTCTTTTGTGCTATTATGAAAACGCTCAGAATTGCCTTTTTAATTTTGCTCAGTGCTCCACCTGGAAGAAAAACTTGCTGAATTTCTTCTTCCGCTTCAGCCAGTAGCCGAGCTGCATCGCGTTGGTTTACGCGCTAAGCTTGGCAGGGCGCCGATTGCTTCTTTTCTATTTCTTTTTTTTTTTTTTTTTGGTGTGTTTTACACGATGTAGTGTGCGCAAAAGGTTTGGCCGCGTTCCAGCGCACGGTGGAAATGTCAAAGGTTTCCTCTGTGTCTGCGTTTACGGACGGCCGCGAACGCATCGCGGCCGCGCAAGCCAACACCGGGTGGGGGGGCTGCACAATGCCGGTGGAAACACTAACTGCTTTCTCTGTGGGAACCGTGTCAAAGTCAAAGAAAGTCTCGGTCGCGACTTTCTTTGTGCAAGCGGGAAAGAACTGGCCGGGGGGGGGGGGGGTCCCCCCCTCAATCTTGTATAACAGCGTCCCGCGTTGATGATGTCACCAGAGTCTCAGCTTTGAAAGAGCGCTGTTGTTGCATCTCTCCGCTCTTTACGACCGCCCCCCCCCCCCCCCTACTGAAGACCCCCCAGGTGTGTGTCAAACCCAGGTGCGAGATTCTAACTAATTGCAGCCCTTCTCCCTTTCCCCCCAGCCGGCAGATAATTGAATTTCCCCTTAAAACGTAAAAAGATTTTAGAGCGCGTAAACTCCCTCTGGGGTCATGTCATTATCCAGGCCGATTATCCTCACAAGGGTCGCGGGAAAGCCGGAGCCTATCCCAGCTAGCTTCGGGCAAAAGGCGGGCTACGCCCCGAACTGCAGGGCAGATATCGACACCATTACTGAGCAGGAATCGATCCCCCAGGCACCAGTTTCACGAATTTAACACGAAATTGGAACAGAAAGTCATTTTGCATCTTTCTCTTATCATATTCATTCATTGTGAAGCGTTGCAGGCTGAATCATTTGCCTGTGAAAAGTTTGCGAGAGCCCTACACGTTTTGAAATTGTTTTTGCAAAGGGGTGGTGGGGGTGTGGGGCATTATACAATTCCATATTTGTTTAAAAACAAACAAAAAAAAACAACTTTAAAGGCAGCTGCACTTTGCAGCGAAGGCAGGCGACACGGTAGGATGGCAAAAATGAAAAGTTGATATAAAAAGCTACGAGCTTGCTCGGTTCCCCCCCCCCAGCACAGCAGGGTCCAAACCCACACGAGTGTGCGCCAACGTGCAGTTTCCGCCGTTGCGCTCAACCTCACTTTGGTTTCACCCTGATTGACGCTGCCAACCTCCCCCCAACGCAACCTACCATTAAACCCGCTGACCTCTTCAGACCGGGTTTGGCCGTGTCCAAGTGTGTGTGCGTGTGTGTGTGGCCCCCCCACATAAATAATGTGTATTCAAACATGACCCTCAGGCTTGGGACCCCCCCCCCCCCCCCCCAAGGCCTGGCAATTTAGCCCTCATTGACTGCAGCGAACGGTGGTGAAAACACAAACGCGGCCGTGAAGTTTTATGACGCGCGTCGGCTCCCCAAAAATTGAAACGCGCTCTGCCAATTTGTTTCTTTCCGACGCGCTCGTTTCGACCCCCCCCCCCCCCCCCGACGGTTTTCACGCGTTCTCGTGATTGATTTGCGCGGCGGATTTCGCGGCAATCGCACGGCAGACGTTTTCCGATGACTCGATTTGCAGAGCAACTCCGGCCGTGCGGTGTGGATTGTGTTGCGTGGCGGTGGCCTGACTGTGAAGCTCCTCCCCCCCACCTCAACATTGTTCCTTGGCACAAAATGGAGCCAGTTTTTGTATATCAGACGTGGCTTTTGTGGGAGTTTCATAAAAGTAGCGTAATTTCCTGTGTGTTATCCACGTTGTTTCACCCAGAAAGTTGTTAAAAATAAATACTGCGCATTATACATGGGTATAGGAGAAAATGAAAGACTTTCGCATTTTATAAATGTATGCCACCATCCCAAAGCTGTACACTTTTCATTCAAAGATGCCACCGCCCCCTAGAGGTTATGAAAAAAAAATTGCCATTCTAATAATATGATAGGCGTAATTTGACTTTATATATTTAAAATTATGCTCATAAGTTTACATGCTCAGGCAATTTAAATTATACCCAAGTAATCAAACCACTGTTTTTGTAATTAACTAAATTAAATGAGAGGTGTGAATTTCAAAATAAGAGCAAGTAAACTCTTATATTTTCAAATTAAGTGCTTAACTGCGAATAATAATACAAAAATTAAAAATAATCCAAATAATACTTTGTAATCATATGGGTAATAGCAAAATCATGCATTGTGAAAATGCATTCTACCTTTTTTTTTTTTTTTTTTTAGGTAAACTTTGGACGTACTTATTTTAGATGGCTGTGCATTATTAATTATGGCGCATTCAGTAACCGAAGCTCGGTTCACCCCAAAAATATGACAATAAGCAAATTTGCAAATGCCCAACCCTAAATACAGTATAAATAATCCATTTTTTAATTTTTGGATGATGCCCAATAAGACACGGTATAGGTTTGTCCATAATAAACACATATTTGCATGCGCCCCTGAAGCTCGATTTTTAAAAACCGGATTCCCGCTACCCTCAAAGAGGCGGTGCCAAAAGTGCAGAACTTCCTTCTGGTACCCTTTGTTGGAAGTGGAAGAAATGTGTGTCCAGGCGAGTATGCTAATTAGCACCGCCGCCCTGCCCAACTCATCGGGTAACCCCCTGCGGACCCCCCGGACCCGCCCACCCATCCCCCCCCCCAAGACCGTTCCCCGGAGCTTTCCCACACTCACTTCAAAGGGTGAGACTCTGGAGGGTGTTTTCGAGCACCCGAGTCCGGAATGTGCGTGTGCTCATGCATGTGTGTGTGTGTGTGTTTTTTACAAGGCTGTGTTGGTTTACTGTGTTGTTTGCTCTTTGTTGGACTTTTATGTGGGCTGATGAGGCATTGGGGGGGGGGGGGGTCAGGTGTTGGCGGATGGAGGGCAGGAAACTGCGGCAGACTCGGCAGGATGTGATGTCATCATCAATCCCTTATTGGGCTTGCTTGCTTAATATCATCTTGGGGATAAAAAGGAAGATTTGGTTTCTTAATTGATATAAATGGGTTGATTTAAAAAAAAAAATACATTTGCAATTTGGTTGATTCAAAATATTTTTGTCATTTTTGTGGAAATTAAATGAATGAAGGATTTTTTGGGGGGAAATTTTTTTTTCATTAAAAATCAAATAAAAGCAAAGCAATAATTAAATGCATTCGTATTAATACAAATTCAGCAAATGAATTCCTTTGATTAAAAAGACAATTTGTTTTTTCAATTTGTTTAAAAGGATTTTTTCTGAATTATAAATGAGTAAAATAAATAATAAAAACTTGCAAGTTAAAAGCAAACGAATGGTGGGAAAAAAAAGAATAGTTTTAACATTTAAATGTTGGTTTTCATGTTTGGTTTTCAAGTAAAATAAATTTTTTTTATAGATACATATTCATACAAATAAATAAAAGAGCAGACAAAAAATGTAAAATCAAGTAAATAAGTATTCTTTGTATCGAAAATACTTGTACTTTACTACTTTCTAAAATGTTTTTTTTTGTTTTCCATTAATAGGTTAGCCAGTTTTCCACAGTTCTCAATTTAAAAAAAAAAAAAAAAACAACAACTTTTATTTAAAAATAATTTTTTTAAATTACATTTTCAACCGCAGTCAAGCGGAAAAGCCGCACACTTCCTCCAAATCTCGAGTTTGGCGCCGCGAAGTTTCTTCGATTGCCGCCGGGCGCCGTTTTCCTGTTGTCAACGATTAGACACGGTCGCGTCTCGGTTGAAACGCTCTGGTTGGCAAGGCGTCCTTTTCGAAGTGACAGGAAGTCATACTCGTTAACACAATTGGAATTTGCTTGTGCAATATATTTCCCTCCCTCCTGTTCTGTGGAGGATGTCTGTCGCCCCCCCCCCCACACACACAAACATTTTCATATATTTAGCCTTCTATTTTTATCTCGCTCAGCTGGATGCTGTTCCCTTTCGTCTTTTTTTTTTTTTTGCCTGACTCTGCACTTCTCTTAAAATAGCTGCTTGTGAGAGACGTCGTAGAAAGTTTAGACGGTATCGTCGATGGCTTTCCTTTAACGTTCGGCGCCCGTTTGCCCAATCGTGACGGTCTCGCGCTGCTTGTCGGCCATTTTGGTCGAACTTACTGACATACTTGGCTAACTTCACCTCATTAGCCCGACGGCCCCCCCAGATTTGAAACGCGTTTACTTGACAGATGGGTGACCCCGATTAGCAAAGTTGAGAGTTTTCACCGTGGGGCGGGGAGGGGGGTGCAAATGAGAGAAAAATGTTTTCTAAATAAATTTAATGAAAACATTCAATTAAATATAATTAAGCAACTCGATTTTTCTCGCTATATTTTAAACCAAAACCAGATGGTTGGCCCATCTTTCGGCGGCTTGTCCGACGCGTGCGACTTAGTTTTGGAAACAAGCCGTCGCCACGGCAACCAGATACTTGACAGATGGGTGACCCCCGATTAGCAAAGTTGAGTTTTCACCGTGGGGCGGGGAGGGGGGTGCAAATGAGAGAAAAATGTTTTCTAAATAAATTTCATGAAAACATTCAATTAAATATAATTAAGCAACTCGATTTTTCCCGGTATATTTCAAACCAAAACTCGATAGTTGGCCCATCTTTCGGCGGCTTGTCCGACGCGTGCGACTTCGTTTTGGAAACAAGCCGTCGCCGCGGCAACCGGCCCCAACCGCAGGCGCTGCGCGGTGGAATACTTTTGCACCTCCGCTAATCGCAATGAGGCGTCAAATGATACCGTTTAGCTTGCGCACGTTTTTTGGTTCTAAAAATGAATGCAACACATCTTACGAGATTCTTGATGTTATAAATACTCAGTGGGCCGGATTAAAAAAAAAAAAAAAAAAGGAATTAAATTGCTCGCCCGCCCGCCCCGCCGATTCGTAAATCGGAGTCGAGGTCTCGCTCGTGAACCCGACGCCCTCGCAGGAGGGCGCGATGAGGCAACATCGAGGCAGCCGGGGCGAGGGGAAAAAAGGAAAGAAAAGAAAGGAGAAGTGGAGTGGAAATAAGAATGACAGGAGGAGGAAAGGTAAACAAAACAAAACGGGAAGAAAAAAAAAAAACCAGGAGAGAGCAGACCAAGCGTGTCTGGACGTGTCTGGCGCGCTGTGGGCGAGGCCGCTTCCTCTTTTTAACGCCGCCGACCCCGGTGACCCCCCCGCCCCCCCCTCCCTCGAGCCGAGTCGGGAAGTTTCCTGGACCGTTTTCGGCGCGTTTGGGCGGAGGAAGAGGAGGAGAATGCTGCGTCTGTCTTCGCGAGTGTGTGGAAAAAAGGGGAGACTTTTCCAGAAAGAAGAAGAAGGAGGAGGAGGAGAAGAAGGAAGAGGAGGAGGAGTAGGAGGAGGAGGGCAATCTTTTCCAGGGATGAAATTCCTGGCTGGCTCGACGTTCAGGGTACAGCTGGAGTTGTTTGCACTCCTCCTCCTCCTTCTTTCTTCCCTCCTTCGTCTTCATTCTTCTCTCAGCTGCTTCCTCGTCTTCATCCCGTTCGGATGAAATCAAGCGCCGCTCACTCTTTTCGAAAGTGGACCAAACGTTTATGGGAATGTTGCTGCCCGACGAATAAGCATCAAATTATTCTTCTCATCATTCTTCATCTTTTCTAGATGAAGTATAATTTCACCATTTGTATTTTTGAGCTTTAATTTTGCGACTCACTTTCCAAATGATGAGAAATCTAATGGTGTGTTTTTTTTTTGCGCCACACAGGATGATGCGTTCGAGGTCCGGACAGCGAACGCGTTAATGTGCTTTCGCAGGGGGGTTAAGCTGAAAAGGTTTTTGGGACTGTTGACGTTTCCCACATGCAAATGTTTACAACGTGTTGGCTTGCCGTCGGCCTGATTGGCCACTGGCAAAAGTGCCGGGGAATGAACTTTTAATATTTTAATTTTTTATTCTTGTTGTTCCCCAGTTGTCCTCGCAAATACAACCTTACACATCATCCACGTTGCGCAGGCTGAATGGCGGGCCGGCGGGGGGGGGGGGGGTGATTCTGGGAAAGTCCCTCTCCACGTCGGACTTGGACCGGCTCCCATCGCGCCGAGGCCTGAGAGTCTCTGGTACGAAAAAGGGACAAATTGGCGGCGGGCGCTCGCCTTTGATCAAACTGGGAAAAAGCGGAGCCGTAAAGTGCTCGTCGAAGACCCGTGACTCATCCTGAAGGAATTGGGGGGACGCGCTGGGGGCTTCAGAAAAAGCTGCTCTTTTTTTTTTTTTTTTTTTTTACTGGGTGAAGGTTTGAGGAGGAGAAGCAGGAAACCATTATTGGACTCGGCCGAGTGTGTTTACTCGCCGACAGCTGTTGCGCCTCCTCGCGAGTCGCTGATTAGGGAATGGATAGAATGAGTCATGGCCCCGGTCTGGATTTGGGCACGTTTGCCGTGTGCGCGCGAAAGCGTGGCGGCCGTGTCACCGGTGGGTCGGGTCGAGGCGGCGGGGTGGGGTGGGGTGGGGGGGGCCGGACCATCCGGCAACCGCGGAGCCAGACGATCGCCTTTTAAGGTCAAATGAAACGTAAAACAAAGAGAATTTATCGTTTTTACAACATAACTTTGTCCGAAAGATGGCTGCTAGCTTAATGCTAACACACAAAGCAAAGCGCCATAGGCGGGCTAACATAACACAACTGGCGTCACTGATAGTGTAATAAACTTTCCACTCCGGAACGCTGAACAAAATTTGCAGCAAAAGATGCATAAAAAGAAAGTGGAATCAATGAATCATGAATCCTACGAAGAAAAATGTGTGAAAATAAAGTCGTAGTTATGAGAAAATTTTGGGAAAATGACTTGGAATTGTGAGATCAAAAAGTTAAACAAGAAGAGAGGGAAAAAAAATCTTTTGGGGTGTATTAGATGTAGGTGTTAAATAAAAATGACAAAGTTAGCTTGCAAGAAAAAAAAATTGCCATCATGAGGGAAAGAAAAAGTTATGTCCCCCCCCCCCATTTTTTTAATTTTCTTGACAAACACAAGTTACAAAGTTTCAATTTTATGAAAATATGTAATATTGTAAGAATATACAAGAATTTGAGAAAGAATAGTCCGTACGGTTTTACCCCGGGGGTTGCCTTCCTTACACCCCAACTAATCCCCCAATAAATGATGCAGTATTAATATACCCATGTATAATACGAATCATCTTTTTGCAGCCACAAGATGCGCTTAAAAGTCTTAAATTTTGTCCAAAATGAACCGCAAGCCCTGCGCGACTTGTCCGACGGAGTCCACTTGAACACACCGCTTACACTGCTGGCATGTATGCTAGCACACGTTTTAGTGTGTGTGTAAGCTACCACAGCAAAGAGAGTCGCATAACTAGCAAATATGACAAATAAAAAAGGAAAAATGACATCATGAAAATGAAGAATTCTATTTCGGAAAGTCGTAGTAACTAAAAAAAAAAAAAAGAAAAAAAGAAAAATTTTAATCCTATGAGGTAAAAATCCAAGAATTATCAGGAAAAGGTTACAAACAACGTTTTTGCTATTAATGTTTAATAAGCGGCTTGGGAAAAAAAATGGATGGTTGGATGTTGTCGGAGAGTAAAGTTGAAACCTGGAGCAAATCATCGTTGTTTGTGTGCGGTTTAAAGCGAGGTGAGTGCGATTTGTCAGCGTTGAGCGGCGCAAATGTCAACTTGTGTGTTTGTGTGAGTCAGCGAACTCCTTGAAGAGTTTATACACGAGTGTGCAGGTGTTGCGCCGCTTTTGTCTACATTTTTTTTTTTTTTGCAGACATGTTTGTCTTGGTGTGCGAGAGCCTTTGTGTGTACTTGTGTACACATCTGTGTGTGTGCAGCTGGCCTGCCGCGTGTGTGTTGTGTTTTTTTTCGGAGAGAACAAAGCGGAGGCGCCGAATCCTTCCAGACGTTACGTTGCCCGACTCCGCAAGTAGGTCGTCGGTCCAGACCGAACCCCCATCCCTCCCCCGCACCCCTCAAGCCGCTCGGTCGAGCTCTTCCGGGAGGATCTCGAGGGGTTCCCGGGTCAGCTCGGAGACGAGGTCTCTCTCTCCAGCGTGTCCCGGGTCATCCCTGGGGTCTCGTCCCGGTGGGACAAAAACCGCACTGAATCTGGAATCGGACTTCCAGACAGGTCCTCCTCTCCAGCACCCATTAAGGGGGGTGGGGGGTGGGTCTGAGGAGTGGGATCCCCCCCATACACAACCACACAACATCCGGAGCCTTTCGGAACTCCAGGTGGGTCTGGTCCACCTGCGGGGTCTTGCCCCCGAGAAGCTTTTGGACCACTTGGGTGACTTCAGCCCCAAAGACCAAAGATCCCGTCTCAGAGTCCCCAAGTTCTGCTTTCCTCATTGGGAAGTCCCGTCGGCAGAATCGACACGGTCTTCGAAGTACTCGGCCCAACGTCTCTGAACATCCCGAGTCCAGGTACGCAGAGACCCATTATCACGTCTCTTTGCCAGTTTTGGATGCTGGTGCCCTTCCCGAGACGCCGGACGCCAAACCAGAATTTCCCGCGGTCGTTCTCCGTTCCCTCACCGAACTCCCTCCCGAGCTTATTCGTTCTTTAATTTTCTCCATTTTGAATTCCAATTTTTTTTACTCCTTCATTTTTCCCCACATTTCCTAATTATTAGTTGAGATTTTAAGTCCAGACCGGGGGAAGCTCATTGCAGTACGCGCGCCTATAGCGGCAATTTCCTGAACCTCCGCTATTCTGGTGTTACGCGACCCCCAGAGCTCGTAAAATCAGGGTGGGCGGAATACGAAAAAGCCCACATCACATCATATTCAGATAATAAACTTCTGGACTTGTTCTCCTTTTTTATATATATATAAAACAGACCTTTTCAACCTGAGTAAACACGGGTTGATTTCCTGAGAGAGGTCCAGTGATGAAATTTCTGCGGAAATGAGTTCTGCAGGTGCAATACAACGAAAAGCAAAATCCATAAACCCGAGGCGGCGCTGCCACTTTAAAATAAAAATTTACATCCGTTTGCGTGGTAATGGTTCCCCCCGGCTCACGGGAGCGGAGCGGCCCCCGGGCCGCGACCCGGAGGCCGCCGGAAAGTCCGTCCCGCCGAACGGCTGCCGCCGACGCGGCGATGAGAATATATTTTTATTTTTATCGCGCAACTCATTGTGCTGATTCACTTGCGCGCGGGGGGGAATTTAGATTCAGTTCTTTGGAAATGACTAATAATGCAAAAATGTCATGTGAGGGCAAAGTGAAAAAGATGTGCTGTCGTTGCAAACTTGAGCCATCTGCCGGTCCAGTGGACTCTTTGCTTAAATCAGATCCAGAACATTTGGCACAAGAGACATTAAAGCAATTTAACAAAAAAAAAAACAAACAAAAAAAAAATACAAGCAAAAGACATTCCTACAGCGCAAAGGAAAATCTTTTTTTTTTTTTTTCAATTATCGTTATTCCTGTGATGGTGACAATCAAGTTCTGGTCGAGCAGATTTGATTGTCGTGAGGAAAAACATCATCGTGTGTCGAAGGGAGAAAATGGCGGAACAACTGTGAAAATGGCGGAATTATAAGAAAATGTTTGAATTTCCGAGATTTTGGTCCTCAGTCGGGGGAAAAAAAGGGTGGCGTGCCATCTCCAGGTCGGGGATGAGATCCTTCCCCAGGTGGAGGAGTTCAAGTATCTCGAGGCGTTGTTCACGATTGTGGGAAGAATGGAGCGGGAGACCGACAGACGGATCGGTGCAGCGTCTGCATTCATGCGGATTTTGTACCGGTCCGTTGTGGTAAAGAAGGAGCTAAGTCCAAAGGCGAAGTTCTCAATTTCCTAGCCTCAGGTACAGAGAACAAGATCCCGGAAATGGGTTTCCTCCGCAGGGTGTCCGGGTTCTCCCTTAGAGAACTGGTGAGAAGCTCGGTCATCAGGGAGGGGCTCAGTGTCGAGCCGCTACTCCTGCGCATTGAGAGGAGCCACGTGAGGTGGCTGGGGCATCTGATCCGGACGCCTCCCTGGTGAGGTGTTCTGGGCACGTCCCACCGGAAAGAGACCCCGGGGACGACCCAGGACACGCCGGAGAGACTGTGTCTCTCGGGTGGTTTGGGAACACCTCGGGATCCCTCCGGAAGAGCTGGAAGAAGTGGCTGGGGAAAGGGAAGTCTGGGTATCCCTGCTGAAGCTACTCCCCCCCCCTGCGACCTGACCCGGAAAAGCGGTAGATAATGGATGGATGGAAGTTATTGTTTGAGAATAGTTCCAGGACAAGCAGAAATTAAAAAGGAAAATGTGCCGATTTGAAATCCGAAGTGATGCAATTTCGCCATCTACTGGTCACGAGTCAACTTGCATTTCTGTTCTGCGCCTTCCCATCAGGAAAAAAATACTCGCCATAAGTAACGGCAGTAAACGGTTCGATCCCAGCGGACGAATATAAACGTCGATGGCAGCGAGTGAGTGAAAAGCCGACCTCCGATTTTCTAAATTCCTCGTTTGTTCCCGTTCATTCTAATAAATTCCCGACGAAGTCATCGAGGATGTTCTCTTTGTCATCCGGACCGCCACGATGCCGTTGACGTTAGGAATGCGCTTCCACGTGCCTTCAGCAAGTATTGGCGTCAACTGTGCAGTTTTTGAGTTCCACTCCCAAACAAATCAGCGCCTTGCTCAGCTGACATTTTTTTTTCCGAACATATCTTTAACATTATCCCGTCTCTTTGCCAGTTTACATTGTTACCCTGGGCAGTGGCGCGCACAGGAAGTCCGCCGCTTCCTCCCTGACTGCCCCCGCCCGACCCCGCCATGCTTTTCTGCCCTCAGCAAAGATGTCCGCCGGATTGGGCTAACTCTGTATCACTTCGCGACGCCGCTATTTTAAAGTTGTGCCCCGTGTTTTCCTGCGCTTTGTGTGTGCGTGTTTGGTATATTCTTGTCCCTTTAATTGTATTTTGTGGCACCACCCTTGAGATATTTGATTGACGGGACATTTTGAACTTCTCCTTTTTTTGTTTTGTTTTCATTTTGCTGGACCGTACAAGTGAAATACTCACGCAAGTCTTTCTATTCAAGTGTGCCACCACCCTGGACGTCCTCCTTTTTACAAAGGTGACAGTTTGGCTGGTCCACACAAGGAAAATACATATTGTGTGTTTAAGTGTGGCGGTAAAGCGTTGGCCTCACAGTTCTGAGGTCCCTGGTTCGATCCTGGACCCGCCTGTGTGGAGTTTGCGGGTTCTCCCCGTGCCTGGGTGGAGTTTTTCTCCAGGTGGGCACTCGGGCTTCCTCCCACATCCCCCAAAACAGGCGACATTAATTGGACACTCTAAATTGCCCCAAGGTGTGATTGTCTCCAAGTGCCCGGATTCTTGTCGTCTTGATTAAGCGTGGAACCAAGTTTGACGTGCACCACCTTTTTTTTTTTTTTTTTTCCTTTGGCTGATCCATGCAAAAAATAAAAATAAATACTAGAGTTTGTGTGAATGTGTACGTGTGTGCACATGTGATCTATCGTGAAAGCGCTCGGGCCTCGGGGCTCAGAGGACAGATAAAATTACCCCGCTGATGCTTACATAATGTCGAGGCAATGCCATGTCACAGCTGGCCCCACAGTACACACACCCACCCACCCGCAGCGGTTTCCCACCAGTGACTGTCCAAATTGTCCCCGTTAAAAAAAAAAAAAGGTATCCTCTCAATTAAAGGCGCGGCGTGGAGAGCGACGCCCCACTCGCACAGGAACACAGGAACACGCTGTGTGTAACAGGTCAAAGGTTACGCGAACATAGACATACTCGCACACTAGCAGCCTTCGAGTGCGTACCAGCAGAAATGTCCGCACAATTAATAGTTTGGCTCCCCGTTAGCAAGTGGAGGTAAGATGGCGCACACGCACACAAGTGTCATGGACACGACGTGTGTTTTTTTTTTTCACCGTTGAGATGTTTTGTCTGTCTTCGTGGCAACAAAGTTTTTGGGTACGCCGTTTTGTCGTCCGTGCAGTTGCGTCAGCTCGTTTCCCAAATGGGGGCCACATGTGAAGTGCAAAACCCAAAAAAAACCAAAAAAAAAAAAACCCCAAAATCTTGCCTTCTTGTTAAAAAAAAACGAGTTTTTGTCGTCCAAAGCATTGCGAGCGGTGGTCAAGATGGTGTTGGGGGGTCTTTCGAGGTTCCTGTTTGGACGTGTTTTGATTTTGGGGCTTGCTGGCAGCTGGCTTGGACAGCTGCATGATGGGAAACATCTGATGAAATGTTACATCACCTCCCCTCCGTGTGTGTGTGTGTCGATGTACGGAAGAAAGACAGCTGGACACAATCACGAGCTTGTTTCTTCGAAGACAGTAAAAATTAAATGTATGACACTGTGTGCGCATGTGTGCAGTGTTTGTGTGAGTGTGTGAGAGAGAGGATGTACAAAAGTATCGCAGTAGTCGCACCGTTGACTTTTAAACAGTTTCTTGATAGTGGTTGAATGGCTAATGGATGTAAAGAAATTACCGCAATTCCCGGCCTACAGAGCCCACCTGGTTACAAGCGAACGCTAGTGCCGCGCCGAAGCTAGCACTAACGCTAGCGTCGCACGAAAGCTAGCACTAACGCTCGCGCCGCGCTAACACTAGTGCTAATGCCAATTAAAATAAAACTTACCGGTAAATGTCACTGAGACACAGCAGGAAAACGCTAGCGCAGCGCTAACAGGGCCGGTTAAAAAAGACGCTGGAAAACTGAATGGAGGATTAGCAACGGTCTATTGTGACAAAAGCGATCAGAAGCGACCATTGATTGTAACTACCGTAATTTCCGGCCTACAGAGCGCACCTGATTATAAGCCTCACCCAGTACATTTGTCAAGGGAAAACTATTTGGTACATTAATACGCCGCAGCTGTGTAAAAGCCGCAAGTGCCTACATTGAAACACGAGATATTTACAAACAAAGACGGTGCACATAAAGAGTTTAACGCTAGCGCTAACATGGCCGGTTGGACGCGCTAAATTGCCCCTAGGTGTGATTGTGAGTGCGGCTGTTTGTCTCGATGTGCCCTGCAATTGGCTGGCAACCAGTTCAAGGATTACCCCGCCTCCTCCCCATTGACAGCTTGGATCGGTTCAAGCACTCCCTGCGACCCCTGTGAGGCTAAGCGGCAAAGAAAATGGATGGCTGGATAATATGCGAATATCACATTGGAATGTTGGACTATTTCAAACAGTTTTCAGTCCAGTTCCTTTAAAACTGGATGTAAAATAAAATCCATCCATCCGTTACCCAAGCCGCTTGTCCTCACAAGGGTCACGGGAAAGCAGGAGCCTATCCCAGCTAGCTTCGGGCGAAAGGCGGACAACACCCTGAACTGGTCGCCGGTCAGTCGCAGGGCAGATATCGACACCAGCACTGAGCGGGAATCGATCCCAGGCAGGCGAGTGTAAGGCTACACCATCAGTGACATCTGTTAAAAAAAAATAAATAAATAAATAAATAATAATAATATTAATAAATAAAATCATAAAAATAATTATGATCCACAACCACCAGGGATAAATAATAGACTGAAATATAATTGGTTGGATGGAGGGACGATTAATTGTTTGGTGCGGCGACTTTCGTCGTTGACACCTTTCGGGTCGGCTCCTCTTAAAGGGCCAGACGCCCCTTTTTGACTTCCGCAGGATCTGAAAGGGTGGGGGGGGGGGGGGCTCGCTCCAGCTGCCTTTTGTGCAATTGTGCGGCATGCGGCATTCCATCCAAGTTGCGAGAGGAGCGAGTGACGTTAGCAATCGGGGCGCATCGCGTTTTATTTACACGCGCACACATACACACAGCGTACACTTCCGTACAAGCGGTCAATTATGCGCGAACGGCGGCCATGTGGCTTACAGCTGTGTGTGTGTGTGTACGCGAAGGGCAGCTCACAAAGAGTGTCTTGTGTTTTCGGGGGGGTCAAGCCTGTTGGGTCCGATCCAGGGGGGCCCACAGACGGGAGGGTGTGTGTCAAGGAATGCCGCTGTTTGCCGAGTGAAGAGCACGGGGGGGGGGGGGGGTTGTCGGCGGGAGTGCGTCTGTGATCTCAATGAGGACTTTCATACCCGTCGCGGCGGCCTACGAGTAGACGGGACTGAAGGAGGTCTGTCTGTGCGCTACCTGTGACCTTCTCACCACACTGACACACTTCAACACACACTACCCTTGTGTGTCTTTGCTCAATCCGACTGGAAGTCTAAGGGGGTGGGGGGCAGGGGGGAGGAAAGAGGGACTCATTTAGGAATTCAAGAAAGGGAAAAGATGCGGCGACGGCGTGAGCAATATTTGAAGGTTGTGACTAATGGCTGGGACAAGGGGGAGGCAGGTAATTCCTGAAAAATAGCAAGCGTGACAAGACTGACAAAGTGCGCCAACCTCAATTATTTGCGTGGAAGCTAAATTTAAAATGGTGGCCCTCAGCCGTCGTCAACCTGGGAGCCGCGTTTTCATTTTTCATAACCCGTCTTTAAGAGGAATGAAGGAATCCGTATTGAAAATTAGCCTCGAAACAGAACTAGTAACTGCAAATGCGTCCGTGTTCAAAGCGTAGCTCAGAAAATCGTAATACGAAAGTCAGGGTCACAGTGACGACGACGTGCACAAAAATGAAAGTAGTCGTATTAAATATCATAGAAAATACGCACAAACGTACAAAATACAGCCACAAATCAATTATATCTTGGCATTGGCCTCTTCTCAGGAAAGTCCCTTATCTATTATGTTCTACGTTGCGAAGTGCGGTAACAAAGCGGAAGCTTGACGGTAAATTTACGCAAGCGTTTTCTGGAAAATTTCCAGAAAGTTTCCAGTACGTTTTACGGACCATAACTTTAAAGGGAGTTTTTGGTTCAGTTTTTAAAAAGTATTGAGGAAATGTGCATACATTTTCCATTTAAGATGGGGAATTTTTGGAGTAATTTGAAATTTCGCATGGAAATTCATGCTAATTAAGTGGGAATTAAAAGTATTTATCCCTGACACTGGTGTCGGCGTGACGGTACGTTGTAGCTAGCTAAGGTCAGTTGCTCGTGTTGGTACTTGTAGAATTTGGTAGTACACAAGTTACACACTACACTTGATCTTATTGAGCATAAAACGATAACAAATGTTATTTTCTGTCTTTTTTTTTTCGATTTCTCGTCCTGGCTCAGCAACTTATTTGTACACGGCGTGCTGCGTGTCTGGATTAGCATTCCCGTAATTTCCGGCATATAAGTCGCGACTTTTTTCACACGCTTTCAACCCTGCGGTTTATGCGGTGCTGCGGCTAATTTGTGCATTTTTTTTCTAACGGCCGCAAGGGGTGCACTCGAGCGGAAAAAGCAAAGCGTGAGACTGAATGAATGTGCTGAGGAACTGACTTTTACTGGTCTGGCGCTGTTAGCGCTGCGCTAGCGTGTTACTGCTGTGTCACGGTGATTTTTACCAGTGTATCTTTTTTTTAACCGGCCCTGTTAACGCAGCGTCAGTGTTAGCGTTAACACGCGTGGCGGTGCTGGTCTTAGCGTGGCGGAGTTAGTGTTAGCATTAGCGCAGCGGCGCTAGCGTTAAACTCTCTGTGTACCGTCTTTCTTTGTAAATATCTCGTGGCTTTTACACGGCTGCGGCCAATGTATGTACCAAATGGTATTTCCTTTACAAATGTACCGGGTGAGGCTTATAACCAGGTGCGTTCCGTAGGCCGGGAATTACGATACTTGACTGCGGCTTCCATTTTTGTCTTTGTCTCGGAATCATTTCAGTTTGTTGTTCAGTCGTATCAGCCCTTGTCGCAGTGCACCGTAGCCCAGAGCTAACTTATGCTAACGCAGCAGTAAATACGGAGCGACAGTAAAATATTTGGACAAAAAAACACCACGAGATTGAAACCCAGAATGTACGACGCTAACTGAGCGTCTTCATGTGCCGCGTGACCGCGTATTCCTACTCCGCCAATCAAACCAGTTCGTTGCTCTTCATACGTCAGCACCGTCGTCATTTTTGTTTTTCTCCACTAGCCACCCAAATTTGGGTCCCCGACCGACCAGTTGAGAATAAATGCTTTGAGCCCCCCACCCCAGGCAAATTCCGGGTGCGTTCAGTGTCCGGATTCCCGGCGTGATTTATTCCCTGCCGGATTCCCAACGGCTTCCCAATGACTTTAGCAGCACCAGGGAGGAGGAGGAGATGGTCCGTGTGTTCAGGCAAAGGTGGAAAAGTCAACAATATTTTCAATCTGCTCCTTCTATTAAGATCCTCGCGGTGTTTATTTCTCATAGCGATCGCTTGTACCTTGAGGTAGAAGCGTTCGATTCGTTCCTCGCCGTTCAAAGTTTTGCGTGCGTGAGCAAAACGAATGCGCCGCTGTCTCCATTTTGTTGCGGAGGACGCGTGGAACATGGCAATAAAAAAAAAAAAAAAATGGCGTGGTACCTGGTTTGTCTACTGGAAAATAAAAAAAAAAAAACATGAAAAACTAGTACAAGAAGCTAGGCTAGTTCAGATTTGTCTTCATTATATTTGTGTGTACCGATCCTAACTAATTTGTACTTCTGCGATAAAATAAAACTTGTTGGAGGTCATGCTTTTTATCAATTCTAATTGCGTAACGACTGTTGCAATAATTAACCGCTATACCATCAAATGTGATTGATGAGTGTCAATTTCCGGGAAAATTTGAGGAAATGTTTCTGGTGCTTTGCAGGTCCGGCCGAGGTCCCGATGATGTCCCCCAATGGCTCCATCCCACCCATCCACGTGCCCCCGGGGTACATCTCACAGGTTGGTTTACATTATTCTACGCCAAATTCTCCATTTTTTTTTTTTCTTGCTGTCCTTAGTCTCCTCGCTTATGAAATCCGTCTACCCTAGAAATAAACTCGAGCCGATAAACTATTACTTCATCGGAATGTCTTAAATAGCCTTAAAACTGCATTAGCTGCAAAAAACTTATTGCAACATATTTGCGCTCTTGTTTCTTAATCGGTGATGTAAGTCAGAAAAAGCATTGGGCTAAGCACGGACCCTTGAGGCGCACCACGATGACGGGATGCTGGATGGCATGCCTCGCGTCGCATATTTTGAACGTGTCCTCCAGAAGCGATAAAAGATGGTCGCATACGAAGGAGTCGTTGAATTATTTGACTGAATCGGCCTTCGAACGGTGGGGGGGGACGGGTGCTAATCCGATTAGCGTCCGCCGTTGGCGCGGTAAACACAACTGGAGGTTAGCCCCCGTCGGCCCGGCGACCAGGAATGTACAGAATGTCCGATCACCTACAAAAGAAGGTCACATACGAAGGAGTCTGAATTATTTGACTCAATCGGCGTTCGAACTGTGCCCGTGAGCAACCGGGGGTGGGGGGGAACGGGTGCTAATCCGATTAGCGTCCGCCGTTGGCGCGGTAAACACAACTGGAGGCTAGCCCCCGTCGGCCCGGCGACCAGGAATGTACAGAATGTCCGATCGCCTACAAACACCTTTCACAAAGCGTGTCATGGACCAAGGGTGGGGGTCGGGGGCGGAGGGTGAGTTAAGGACTGCGCGGTCTCCGTTTTGGCCGCCGCTAGTCGGGTCACCGGCTCGCCTGCCAAGCGTGAGCGGGAAACGCCGTCGCTCTTACGTAAGCAGACCCGATAGGAGACGTGTACGCACAAAAAAAAACGGTTGTCATGGTGCGCACGAGCGCGCTACCAGTAAATATTGCATCAGGTCAGGTCCCCCCCATCCAGTTACGCCGGGACTTTGGCCTCTGTAAACATTGTGCCGGAGGAAGGGACGTTTGTTTGCTTTTGGGGGGGTACAAAGTGGGGGTCCTCTTGTTTTTCCTCACCCAGATGACCCTCTTCTTTGTGCTCTTGTCATATTCTGGCTGCCTTGTTGTGTTTGTTGGGATGATGATATTTGGTTCTTGAGATGACTCCACCTCTCTGCAGGGGTTGCATTATTATTATTATTATTATTAACTGCAACGTGTGTATGGTTATCGAACACCAACAATGGCAAAGTTTGCGCGGCGGCAGGGCGCAATTAAACGCAACAAAACTCCATTCATATTCGATCAAAAAGGAAACACCCCCCCCCCCCCACGTTTAGTGCGTCACTCAAACCACGAGGATGGTGGGGGGGGGGGGGGCTCATTCGCCACAAGGCTGTCAGGTTGATTACGACGGCCGTTAAAGTAGGCGTGATCGAATGAAAACAGTTTGAAAAACTGTTAAAGAAAGAATATTTTCTTCCATCTGAAATCCCTGTGACCCTTGTGAGGATAAGCGGCAAAAAAAATGGATGGATGAAATGAACGTGGAAAGTTAATCAATAAATTGATCCTAATTTGTTGAAAAGCTACATGCAAAAAAAAAAGTGCTATAAATGAGAGAATAATTACATAAAGCACTGTTGGAAAACATACAGCAAATATTTTTTCATATTAAATTAATTTGTTTGAAAAAATCTGAAATGTATTTATTTCAAAAATATTTATCAAGAAAATAAAAATAATGAATAAAAGGCATCATACACAAAAACAGAATTTAATTAGTATAAAATGCATATTAATAAAATAGTGGAGAATTAATCAGTAAATTCATCCTAATTTGTTGAAAAGCTAAATGCAAAAAAAATATTTATCAATAAAATAAAATATGAATAAATAAAAGGCATCAGACACAAAAACATCATTTAATTAGGATAAAATACATATTAATAAAATAGACATCTTTGGAAAAAATTACGAAAATGACCATTATTCGCCGCATTGTTGACAAAAAAATATTTATTTATAGAATCCTTTTCTTGCCATTGTGTCGCATTCGCACGCTGACGCTCTTGTGTCGACACCGCAGGTGCTGGAAGACACCACCGGGGTCCGCCGGGTGGTGGTGACCCCTCAGTCTCCGGAGTGCTACCCGCCCTCCTACTCCCCCGCTTTGTCACCCACGCACCACCTGCCCCCCTACCTGGCCCACCCGCACTTCATCCCCAACTCCCACTCTTTCTACCCGCCCGTCACCCCCGGCGAGCTAACCCACCATCAGTACTACCAGCACCACCTCCCCCCCATGTACGGCGACCCAGGTACCGACGACCCGAGCGCACCCCGACGAGAAGCGCCGGAAGGTTGCCCGGCGTTGACTTTTTTTTTTTTTTTTTTTGCTCTCGCTCTCCAGAAATCATTCCGGTGTACGGCATGTCCAATTTCATCCGGGAGGAGACCTACAGTAAGCCGCAGCCCAAGAAGATAAAAGAGCAGCGGCAACTGGAGCGACAGAACCGGCTCAACTCGCCGCCGTCCACGCTGTACAAAGGCAGCCTCGGCCCGGCCCACAACGGTTACAGGTGACCGCGCTGCTCCGGCCCGCTCCGGTTCGGCCAGACGAAAAAAAGAAAGAGAGTTTTTAGCAAATTGGCTTCTCTTGTGTGTGGCGGGCGGGGGGGGCTTGTCATATGCACCCATTATTACTATGTTATTATCGTTATTTTTGAAATGTTTTAAGGAATATTTTTTCATATTTTATATATATTTATTTTTTATTTTATATATTTATTTGTATATTATTTTAAATGTTTCAAGCCATTTTTACTTATTTCTTAAATTTTTTACATCGTTTTTTACAATTTAGAATTTTGTAAATGTCAAGAAATTAATTATGGGGGAACTATTTTAACCACAAATATAATACAATGATTTATTGGATCAAACAACGGGGGGGAAAAAGATCACCAAAATGTAAATAAATAAACAATAAATGTTGTAGACTGTTTTGAAATTAAATTTTACTTATTTCTTAATTTTTTTTTTTTTTACATAGTTTTTCCATTGAATATCACAAGCCAGTTGAATTGGTTATCTTAACATTTTATTTTTCCTGAGTTACAATTTTTTTAAAAATGTCTCAAGACAATTTGATTCATTTTGACATTTAATCAAGATTATTTTTCTGCTTGAAGCCTATTTTGCTCATTGAAAAATAATGTTTGAAGAAATGTTTGTAATTTTGAATAATGTCAAGACCATTTTATTTCTATATTTTATTTATATAGATTTTTACATTTTATATATTTATTATATATTATTCATATTTTATTTCTATTTGTTTATATTTCATATTATATTTGTATGTTATTTTAAATGTTTCAACCCATTTTTACTTATTTCTTAATTTTTTTACATAGTTTTTCCATCAAATGTCACAAAGCCAGTTTAATTTATCTTAACATTTTATTTTTCCCGAGTTACAATTTTTTAAATATGTCTCAAAACAATTTGATTCATTTTGCCAATTTAATCAAGATTATTTTTCTGCTTGAAGCCAATTTCACTCATTGAAAAATAATAATGAATATCATAAAATCCAAAGTTAAAATTTTGAAAAAAAAATCTGCAATTTTGATTTTTTTTTTAAACACAATTTAGAATTTTGTAAATGTCAAGAAATTAATAATGGTGGCACAATTTTAATCAAAAATATAATACAATGATTTATTGATTTATTGGATAAAACAAAGGGGGGGGATCACCAAAATGTAAATAAATAATAAATGTTTTCAAATAAAAATTTAAAAAGTATTAATTTAAAAATTGAAGTATCACCCTAATGACAAACTATAATAAATCCTAATTGTTTACTTTTTGTCTGTTGTTACCTGATGTAATCCAAAATCTGTATAAGTAATCTGTACGTTTATACTTGTAAATGTGTATTGAGCGCAGCAGCAAGTCCCACGCGCCGTCGCTCGGGTCCGTGGGGTCGGGCGGCGGACTCGGCAGTCCGGGCGGCAAGAAGCCGGAGAGGCGACTTCGCAGCAGTCCGCGCAACGGCGAACCGGAGGCGCACACGCAAGGTAGGACGCCGCGAGTGATGTGGGAAGTGAAAATCATTTCAATTGTGAGTGCTCCTGACGCATTGACAATGTCAGCCATGTTCCTTTTATTTTTTTGACAAGCCGGTGCTTCAATACCAGACAACATGAGCAAAAAAAAAAAAAAAAAAAAAAACAGATTTCATAAAACACTCTTTAAAAAAACGTCAGTTTCCTGTCTATGTAAAAAAAAAAAAAATAATAATAATAATAATTGCACTTCCTCAGGAAGAACGGACGTTGCCGTCCCTTCCTGCCGACTTGCTGTCAATTATAGCTCGCGGATACTCAAACCTGCTCACTAAAATTTAGGGATATCAACTGAAATTTACAGATGAACCCTAAAATTTTCCAGCTGAACGGAATTTCTTACATTTTTCAACGCATATTTCTGAGCGTTCACATGATTTTTGCACAACTTGCTGAATGGCAAAATTCAAAGTAAACAAACTAGAGAAAAACTCAAGCACGTTTCCTTTTACGGAAGTCCGCTTAGCTTCACGCTAACGCACCTAGCGAAACGCCTCGAGGCAGGCTTACGGAAACTAGAGATTTGAACACAAGTGGTGGAGCAACCCATGTAGACCAACACTTTAACAATACTGACAAGCATATTATTTATCCTCGTTGGAAAAAAATTGACTTTTACTGCATTTTGCCCAGCAGTTATTCCTTAAAATCTGAATCATGCCTGGATCAGAGGAATAACCTCGCTGACCTCCCCAAAAAGACATGAAACGTACCTTTTTTTTTTTTTTCTTTTAAGAATGGATGAATGCATCCCCGGCTTGTGGGGGATAGAGTGTTTGTCTGGCTAGCCGCATAGCTGAGGCTGTCCCGGAGCGCTATCGCTTTACCCCCAGCCACAATACACGCCTTGTTGCCGAGGGGGGGGGGGCAGACGGCGGGTGATGGCGGCGGCTGCGCATACCTGTGGAGTCTTGCTCGGGATGAAGGAAAACGTTGTGTTGCGGGGAATACGGCTGGTCTGTTATCACACGCGTGCATAAAGTGGGGGGGGCCTGGGGGGGGGTTATGGGCTGTGCACAAAAACAACCAATGTTTCAGATCATATCATAAAAACACACTCAGGAGAGAAAAAAATCTGATTCTTTAAACTTCAATTTGGACTCAGTCAAGATTTTGGCGGGATTTGAAGCAGTTCTTGAAGTCGGGGGGGGGGGGGGGGCGTGGAGTCGCTTGAGAATAATAAAGTAAATAATAAAAATGTTTTTTTTAACTCAGTATGCGTCCAGTTGGAGCTCAGTTGAGCAAATTGCCCTCGTCACGTTTCCCCGTGAGCCTCCGCCTTCGCCGCGGAGTCCCTCAGGGGTCCGCCATGAGGCCAATGCTGTTTTCGTCGCTCCCTCTCGATCGCAGTCGTTCAGCCGCATTGGAAAAGTGTCGTGCCGGCGATACCCAGATCAGTTTCTGATCTATTTTTTTGCGCGTCGTCTTATGATCGATAAGTTTGGTTCCATGAGGTGAAACCAAAATATTATATATGTCAGAGGGAATTTATTTTTTTTTAATATTTCCCCACTTCCTTTTTCGCTGTGAATCCTTTTCCAATGTACATCAAATTTTTACAATTAAGCTCCACCCAATTTTGATATTACAGGCAAGGGCACTTTATAATTTTGTGTGTAGCATATTTTTATCCAATTTGGGGAAAAAATTCATTTTTAGGAGTTACCTTTAAACCAAAATGGCCGACTTCCTGTTTAAGTCATTCCATTGATCCTGGAGACTTTCCTAATTTTGCGTCGATTGGTGAAACTTTTCGAGGGAAGCTACTGAGGGATTTTTTTTCGGGGGGGGGGGGGGGGGGGTCATGTTAGATACACACATCACACTGACAAGCAAGGTGGGGTGGGGGGGTTGATTGACGGCTCCACTTGTGAGTCGGGTGACCTTTGCACCGAACGCCGGCGCGCACATCACCTCGATGAGTTGCGCGTCGTCAGCTGTCTCGGCTCGATCCCGCTGAGCCTCGGGGCCGTCAGGGCCATGATGGAGATGGCGCGCACACGCTCGTGCAGGAGAACTTGTTGGAAAGCAAACGGACCGCGGGGGGGCGGGGGGGGCGAAGGTGGGACATCAAATAGCAAGTACATTTCTGACATTCCAACACACACACACGCTACTGACATCGGTGGTGGGCAAAGTACGGCCCACGAGCCACATTCGGCCCTTTCCGTTCTTTAATTTGGCCCTTGTAATATTTGTTGCGTACGTTGGTCTCCATCCATCCATTTTCTTTTGCCGCTGATCCTCACGAGGGTTGGCGGGGAGCGCCGGAGCCTATCCCAGCTGTCGACGGGCAGGAGGCGGGGTTACACCCTGAACTGGTCGCCTGCCAATCGCAGGGCACATGGAGACAGATGACCAATCGCACTCACAGTCACACCTAGGGGCAATTTAGGGTGTCCAATTAATGTCGCATGTTTTCGGGATGTGGGAGGGAACCGGAGTGCCCGGAGGAAACCCGCGCAGGCACGAGGGAGAGCACGCAAACGCCACACAGGCGGGGCCGGAATCGAACCCGGATCCTCCGAACTGTGAGGCCAACACTGCTGACCCACTGTGCTGCCACATTTCTTTCCGTTTTCTTTTTTTTTTTGGGGGGGGGGGGTTAAAATGGCAATTTAAATTGGAGTATTAAGGATTAGAATTTAGTCGGATTACTTTTTTTTTTTTTTTTTTACTTACACAGTAATTTCAAATGTTATGTTTGAGATAATGAGCACAAATGTACATTTTTATTACTTTAAAAAGTTGAATAGACAAAAGTAAAAAAACGCAGATTTTTTTTTTTACTTTTTAAAGTTTGCTCTATTATTTTTTTCCCCACTTTCAAGGAAAGATTTGCAATATTTTTTCTTATCCACAAGAATGCAAATTGTTTCTTTTTGCTTTTTATTAAATATTTTAAACCTTTTTCAAATTTGTTGTACATTTGTCTATTGCTGTAGATTGGAATTTTCTTTACAGGGTTAGTATATTTTTACAGTGGTAATTAATTCAATCCAAAATTAATCCGTTCCGGAAGTCGTTTCGTAACGTGAAATTTTTGTAATTAGAAACGCATTTTTATTTCTGCCCCCCACAGTTCCTTTTTTTTTTTTGGGGGGGGGTGGGTTAAAATGGAAAATTTGAGTATTAATGATTAGAATTTAGTGAAATGAATTATTTTTTTAATTACTTACACAGTAATTAAAATGTTACGTTATAAATTAGCATAAATGATGTACATTTTTATTACTTTAAAAAGTCAAAAGTGAAAAAAACGCAGATTTTTTTTTTTTACTTTTTAAAGTTTGCTTTTATTTTTTTTCCACTTTCAAGGAAAGATTTAGAATTGTTTTTTTATCCACAAGAATGCAAATTTCTTATTGCTTTTTTAATATTTTATAATATTTTTATTTAATATTTTCAACTTTTTTCAGATTTGTTGTACTTTTGTTTATTATTCTTGACTGTGATTTCAATTGTAGGGTTAGTGTGGTAATTAATTAATCCGTTCCAGAAGTCTTTTCGTAACGTGAACCGTTCGTAAGTAGGAACGCATTTTACAAGTAAATTGCCTAATCCGTTCCAAGGTTTGAGTTTCATTTATTCTAAACAAAAGTGATTTCATTTTGATGTGGAATTATGATTATTATTTTTTTCCGGCTCCAAGAAGCTTGATTGGTTGACTTTGCAGAGATGTATCTATGTGTTGGAGTGGGAGTGGGAGTGGTGGGGGGTATGAGAAGAAGAAAGTTAATCTTTGTCTGCAATGTCGTCATTAGTCGCAGTCACCTTTTGACCAAAATGATGACTCGGGCTTCCATATTAACATCCAAACTCTCCCCCCCAGTTCAGGTTTTTTTGCATTTTTTTTTTTTTCTTCTTCCTTCCTTGTTTGGATATGCATCGCCATGGCGATAATCTCATCCCGGGCCGAGATCTCGTCGCTTCCCACGGATTCCAAATAGGGCGATGCGGAGGAGGACGAGGTTACGTCGGAAGAAATGACACGGATCAGATGAGAAATACTGTAATGGGGGGGGGGGGGGGCAGGATGACTTCACGCGTGAGGTCATGCGAGGACGGCTGGCCCCGCCAATCACTTTGCGGCAGACGCTCGCGCATCAATTAAGTGTGCCGCAGCTGCGTAAACTCGCCTCCGTTTGCGTTTGAGAGGAAATCCTCTCGACTATTTCCATTGCTGCGTTTTATTTCTGTTGTTCGGGGCGGCGGCAATGAGTGGCGAGAGAAGGGAAAGGCAGGGGGGGCTCACGGACATAACTCTGCCTGGGTCGACGTTCTGGGTGGGGGGGGGGGGTGGACCCGCGAGTCCCTCAATCCCTCCGCGGGCGAAGAGAAGGGAACGGAAAGAACACGTGTGAGACATCCCGTTTTTTGCGTGGATCTTTGTGCCCACTCAGGTTTTGCCCTCTTAAAACCGAGAAAAAAAAAAAGAAAAAGTGGAGTCATGTGATCCGTCACAGCCAATCAGCAAACAAAGGTCATTGTTGGATAATGGCCGGCAAAAAAATTTAATTCTACGGTCTTATAAAAATTAAATAATGTGGGGTGGAAAATCAGTTATACAGTTGACTAGTATGTTTTTATCTGATTAAATATTTTATATCTTTATGTATATATTATTATTACTATTATTGTAGATATAAAATTATTGAGGGAAATTGGGGTTAGAGATAACCCTAAAATAAAAATCTGCTAAATATATCTTGACAATCATAAATTAGAATGGAAAATGTAACAATATAAAATAACATTTCCAAGTGCTAGAATAATTTAAAAAATATATAAAGTATAAAAAATCTAATATATAATAATTAAAAATATAAAATAAATTTAAATATAAAAAACTTTATCATAAATATTAGAATGTTTTCTTTTTAATTTCCATGTACTGTCTTGGAATTGGAAAAAATGTTTTTTAAAAAAATCCTAGGAATTAACATGGAAAACATTTTTCGGGATAATATAAAATAAAAGACATAAATAAAATTAAAACTGTTTATGCTCCCAGTGGGTTCGACAAATAAATAACATGGGTAAAGATGTTTTATAATTTTATTTTATTATTATTTTTTTTTTATTAAACATATTCTATTGTCACGCTAATCAGAGCAACGGTGGCCAGAAAAGTCGGCTCAAGTGTCAACATGTCGGTTGCCGTCGGACACAAACCGTCACCGCGGCAACCGCCCTCTCCAGAGTTGTTTGTGTTTGTGTGTTGTGTGTCACCCGGCTGTCAAACACTCGGCGGACTCGCCTTTTTTTTTTTTTTTTTTTTTTTGGTCCTCCATCTCAGCTGAGTGCTTTTGTTCCCTGTTGATTAGAGAGCTCAAAAGATGGCTATCATATCTCAATTCTTTCCATCATGCGTGTGTGTGTGTGCTGCGTTTTTTTACATTTTTTTACCCCCCCCCCCCCCACACCCAACGCCCTCCCACGCCCACACCCCACCCCTCCGGGCCTTAAAGGTCTTTTTCTGAGACTGCAAGCCGGAGGCCGTCATTCTGCAGGAATGCGACCTCCTCTTCTTCTTCTTCTTCTTCTTCTTCTCTCTCTCTCTCTCTCTCTCTCTCTCTCTCTCTCTCTCTCTCTCTTTTTTATGTACACACATACGCACTCGGTGAAATATGAAAACGTGTGTGAGGTCGGCCGCAGACAGGATGTGATTGGTGTCGCCCCCCTACCCCACCAGCACCTAAGCGTGTTTGCAGGAGTCGGTCACACGTCGGGTTACCATCGCTGTCGGGCCGGAATTGGGGAAAAAAAAAAAATGAGCGTTTATGCCGTTTATTACTATTAACACACTTGAATTTATTTTGAATTTATGGAATTTTCTCCCCCCCGCAATGAAAGCGTAAACAAACATGGCAGTCATGTCTTGAATACAATTTTGAGATGAACGGTGGCGCCGACTCAAATTTCAGTTAGAGTACAAACTGTAATTATTGTTGAAAAATAAAAATAATAATCGAAATAATAAAAACAAGGCTGTGGCTCGGTTCGCGACTGCCCGCTGTTGAAGTGTCCTTGGGCAAGACACTGAGTCCTAAATTTCCTCCAGGTCATCGTCGTGAATGAGAAATTGCTCTCAATTTGCATTCCTGGTTAAACAAAGGAACTTATTATTATTATGATTATTATTATTATTATTATGCAAGCTGCATCTTGTCAAACTCTTTTTATTTCAGGGGCACTTACCCCCAACCAGGCCACCCCGAGTTCCGCCAAAGCAAACTCTTATGAAGTGATAATTTGCAATATTCAGTGTCTTCAAATATTTCTATACAGTTGGGATTCATTTTTCATGTACATCAAACTTTATGTCGATGCACCCTCTAGTGGACACAATTAACAACAACGGTTATTTTAATAGATTGCAATTGTGTTCTCAAAGGTCCTGGTACACGCCAAAAAAAAAAAACGATTTTTATGGGTAGAAAAAATATAAAATGGAATTTTTTGATTTATGGCGTCGTGACTTGGGTAGTAGTCACGACTACTAGCCGCACAGAAAAATGTCTGGGCGTAAATATTCAAATATCAATATTAAAGTTTGACGCGCCGTTTTCGTCGACACGGCTCAAACCGAAGGATTGTCTAATCTGATAGGATAATATTAATAATATTACAAGACATAGTGAAACAAAATTGTCTTGGTGCTCGTCTTGCACTCGACGTGAAGACGGACGAGCGAGAGGAAGCGCGGCCGGCACGTCAACGCGTCCTTCGGCGTATTTTCAAGACTTTTGCCGCTGTCCTCACCACCAGGCCAAATTGTCTTATTTTTTTTTAACATTTGGCAAAAGTCACCCCCAAAAGCCCTCGTGGGACACCCTGATGGTGCCGGCTATTGCCCACGAGCCGTAGAGTTGACACCCTCGTGTTAGCACTAAGACGCAACTTAGCGGCCGCTATTTGGGATCTTTTCAAAGTTGCCGTCGGAATGCTGCTATGTACATTTTTTTTTTTTTGCAAAAAGAAAAATGAAAATCCCCTTTCCAAGCGCGTCTTCCTCTGTTTTCATTGGCACGGTCCGCCCGCCGCCCTTTGATGCCGTCTCCCTCCGTCTCGTCTGGCCCACAAACTTTTTCTTTTCCTTTCTCTTGTCAATCTCTTTTTTTTTTATTTCCCTCCTTCCCTTCACCTCCTTTAACATTTGCGCCGCACTAGCGCTAACAAGGCCCGGTTAAAATAAAACTTACCGGTAAATATCACAAAGACACGGCAGTAGCACAGCAGCAAACACGCTAGCACAATGCTAGCGCAGCGCTAACAGGGCCGGTAAAAGTCGCTTCATCGGCACACGCATTCCACCGATCTTATTCTTACCTTTTCCAGTCGAGTTCCCCCTTGCGTCCGTTAAGAAAAAAATGCACAAATTAGCCACAGGGTTGAAAGTGTGTGGGAAAAAAAGTCACGGCTTGTAGGCCGGAAATTACGGTATTCATGTTTGGTAACAAAAATTGCTCGTAATATCTCAACTTGATCATTTATGAGATATGACATTTTGAAATTTTGCCGCAGATTTTTACAAGAATCACAGAAATGGAAACTCTAGATTTGGCATCGCGGGCCACATAAAACCACGTGGCGGGCCGGATCTGGCCCCTGGGCCTCGAGTTTGACACCGGTGTCTTAGGGCGTTACGAAAAAGCACAAAATTTTTTAAAAGAATGTGTGAATTTTTCTGTAAATGGCCGGGGACTGTAGGATTCTCTGGGTTAAATGATTTAATCAATGAATGTTGAAGCAAATATTTTGTATTTCTAAAAACAATCCTGTAATAATGTATGAGGACAATTTCATTTTTGAACCACATCCGACCCAAAAATAGTCGACCGCGGCGTGTGTGCGTGCGTGTGTGTGTGTGTGTAGTTCAACAGGTGAAGTACACACAGTAGCGCTGCTGTAACTTTAGTACACGCACACACACACGGGGGTCAACGTGAGGTTGTGGTTCCATGACATCACCGTTGCCATGACTCATATGTCGCCCCAGGCACCCCTGCACACACACACACACGCACACCCATGCATATACACGCATACATGCACACGCACACATGCACTCGATTTACTGTAGGCTAACGTCAGGGAGCGGAATCGGGCCTCGGCTAGGAAAAACCTTCAAACTTTGTGGGCGACCTCGTGCGGAGATGTTGAGAAGGGGGGGGGGAGTCTGGGGTCCCCCCCCCCCCCCCCCCGGTCCGTTCCGTACACGCGTGTCTTCCATGGGCACCCCCCACCCACGTCCATCCTCCCCCGCAACACTCCGCATTCGGCACTTTCCCGCCCGGAGACTGGAAAGAAAAGAAAAAAAAAAAAGAAAGAAAAATGTATATCATGAATTGTAAAGTAAAATCAGGGTTGTTTTTTTTTTTGCCCTCAATAAAATGTGAAAACATCTGCATCGTAACCATTTGAAAATGAGAATTTAATAAGATTTAAATACCTGAATAGGCTTTGTATTTATTTCAACATAATGCATTTTGAAATAAGTCACCTTTCAAAGTATGAAATAAATTAAGAACAAGAGTTTAGAAATATAAATTCTTTAATTTAATCAAAACGTTAGCTTCAAATTTATTTCATTCTATTTGCTTTATTTAATTCAGATTTATGACATGAGTATATATAAAAATGTATTATTTCATGAATCCAATGTGTACACTTGCTTATAATGATCTAATATGCATTTTAATTGATACATTCATATTTTAAACATATTGTTCATGATGTGTGACTTTACATGTATGAAATTCTGGCAAAAAAAAATAGCAAGATAATCTGCAGCGTGCTTTCGCAGCAAACCTGATTCAATTGTCAAAAGTCAATTTCCAAATTTATATTATTTATTATTTATTAACAATGTATCGCTAGTCTTTTGGGAGCTTTTTTTTTTTTTTTACATTATGTTGTGAAAGAAAACAATTGCAACTTGTTTTGAATATGTCATGTATTCTATTTTTTAAAAATGTTTAATTTCTACTTATTTTTCCATCCAGATGTGTGGCTTTATAGTTATGAAATTCTGGCACAAAAATAGCACCATAATCTGCAACGTGGTTTTTCAGCAAATCTGATTTAACTGTCAAAAGCTATTTTCCAAATTTATGATATTAATAGCTAACGATTTATTTATAACTAGTCTTTTGGGGAGCTTTTTATTTTATTTTTAATTTATTTTTTTACATTGTGTTGTGAAGAAAAACACTTGCAACTTGTTTCGAATATGTCGTGGATTCTATCTTTTTATTTTTAAGTTAAATTTCTACATATTTTTCCTTCCACAGATCATGATTCAGAAACAAAACGTGTTCAAGACGTGCTGTCCACAATCGACAAACCACAGGTTGGTGCGCAGTCCGTGCACGCACACACGCATCCATCAACTCCTTGTGTTACGTGCCCCCCCCCCCCCCCCCATGTTTCCATCCTGTCTGGGAGGCTCACATTAAAATCAGATGTTAAAAAGCTGCTTGGTTATGGATTTGGACTTGCATTCTCGAAAGTGGCCACACGAGGGCAGCGTCCGCTCGCCCTTTCCCCACGAAAACATAGATGGGCAACTTCATAAGGGGGGGGGGGCAAAATTGTCACCCTCCTCACCAGATGGATGACAAAAAAAACAAACGATTCAAAGATCATTTTAAACCTGGTCAAAATATCTTTTTTTTTTTAATTGAACCAATATATCTTGCAGTATTTTAATATTTTTCATGCTTTAATGCATTCATTTATTTACTTTAAAGCTTTTTTTAAATGAGCCTCTTCACCAACAGAGTGTATGAAACAATCAAAATAAAATAACCATATAAAAATGGGAAATGCAACTTAAAACTCAACAAGTGTACTTGAGGAAAAACGTTTATACACCTCCCCAAACCACAGTTATATACTGTTTTATTTATACATTTTTATTTAATAATCAATGGGTCACTTGGCATTGTCAAACAATAATAATAATACTAATAATAATAATAACTTGACATCATACATGAATAGGCTTTGTATTTATTTCAATAAAAATACATTAAAATCACCATTGAAAGTATGAAATAAATTGTTCAACTTTTTGAATTTAGAAATATAAATTCTTTAATTAAATGGAAATGTTGGCTTCAAATTTATTTTATAAATGTATTATATTTATTAATGCGAGCACGAAACATTACCAGATTTTTTTTTTTTTTTTTTACAAGATGAAGCGATGGTGACCAGATGGTGTTGTCAAGTCAGCTGCCATCTAGTGGTGGGGTCCCCAAAGCTCACCTTTAAGTCAAATAATTTGTTTGTAACATAAAGCGCAAAAAAAAGTGTACCGTAACTTACAAGCCGTGAGTTTTTATTTCCCACAGCCGCTGTGCTAATTAGCGTTAGCACCACCGCACTAGCGTCAGCGCCGCCACGTGAGCGTTAGCTCTGCCTCGTTAGCGTTAGACTCTTTCTGTATAACAGGTGCGCTCTGTAGCCCGGGAATTTCGGTATATGGCGAGTAGAATTGTCCTTGAAGGCGTGCGTGTACCTTTTTGCTGTCAGGTGTCCAATCTGCAGGCCCGCGCCGTGCGTCTGTCTTGGGCGCCCCCCGCAGGCCTGGCGAGCAGGCACAGCAACGGCGTGCCCGTGTCGTGCTCGTACGAGCTGTCGCTCTCGGAAAAAGGCCGGGACGGCAAGTACCGCCTCATCTACAGGTCGGTCCCGGTTGACCTCTTTATCGCCGAAAGGTGACCTTGTTCACACGTCGGCGTGAAATCTTTTTTTTGTGTGTGTGTGTGTGTTCCGAAAGTGGCGAAGAAGTGGAATATCATCTCAAAGATCTCAGGCCAGCGACGGATTACCACGTGCGGTACGTTCCCCCGACCCGACCCGACCCGAGCGCGTTTGTCCCCAGTCTCTGCCTCGTTCCATTTTGCTTTTTTTTTTTTTTTTTTGCTCCAGCGTGTGCGCCACGTACAACTGCGTCCGGGGTTCGTGCTCGGAGGCCACCTCGTTCACCACCCACTGCGGCGTCAGCGTCCCCGACGTCCCGCAGGCCCCCAAGCTTTCCCACCGCACCAAAAGCACCCTCACTTTACAGTGGAAGGTAACCCGTCGAGCCGTCGGGTCCGACGTGATCTCTGCGAGTCTGACCCGTTTCTCGCCGGCCCCTTTCCAGCCGCCGGGCGACAACGGATCCAAAATCACAAACTACCTGCTCGAGTGGGACGAGGTGAGCCGCCGTCCGGAAGAATTAGCTTCCCCCGCGCGCTTGTCGTTAACAGTTTTTCGGCCTTCCTTGTTCCGCCCGATCCAGGGGAAGAAGAACAGCGTTTTCCGGGAATGTTACTTCGGCAGCCAGAGGCACTGTAAGCTGACGCGTTTGTTCCCCGCCTGCGCGTACACCTTCAGGGTGGCGGCGCACAACGACATCGGCGCAAGGTAACTCGCTCGCGTTCGGTGGGGAAACCACCAGGGGGCGGTGTAATATACATACGATATAGCTTTGCTTACCAAAGAAAGAATATCATCCTGTGAGTTTTTTGCCTGTCTGCATGTGTTGCATCACTGTTTGTCGCTTCACGGGTTAGGCTACGAGTGTTGTTAGCCCATCTGTGGTGTTTTGTGTTGTGTATTAGCGTTAAACTACAACACATTCACTCATAAGCCAAAACTGATTTGGTTGGATGTTTACTTTGACATTAAACTTCAACTTCAATTGATTTTTTTTTTTCCTCACAAAATTTGATTTAATTTGGGAAAATGCACTACTACTAAAATGTGATGAAATTCAAATTTTTCTATTTTTCTATCAAAGGTTATTTGTGCTATAACTAAATGGGGAAATATGCATATCTTTGATATAAATATACTGTTTTAGACTAATTTGACACGGGGCAAATTTATTTATTTAAACTGAACTGAACAGGAAAAAAAAGAATTTCAACTAAAATCTGGAAAATCTCAAGTTTTATTTGAATTTGACGATTTCACCACAATGAACAGAAAACGGCATCGTTCGTCAATTTTTACACGCAGCTACAGGTAATCAGAGTCATTTTAGCCAACTTTTCATGACAAGATGTACAGATACATTTTTTCAATGTATTTATTTTTGCCTGATGGACACCTTTGTTTTTAAAAACAAATTTTTTTTTTTTTTTTTTTTTTAATTCCAAACGAGAATTTTCTTAGCTGTACGTAATTTTTTGTCTTTTCCTGAAACTTCTTAACGAACGTCCACGAAGAGTCGCGCATAACCTCATTTTTATTTATTTTTTTGTTTTTTCTTCTTCTTTGTCCCCCCCCCCCCCTGCAGCGGCTTCAGCCCCGAGGCGGTGTTCTACACCATGGGCACGCTGCCCGCTCTGCCCCTGGCGCCGCGTCTGGTGCGGGCCGGCGTGTCCTGGGTGACCCTGGACTGGGGGCGACCCGAGGGCAGCCCCGGCGAGGAGCAGCTCAAATACACCCTGGAGATCCAGGAGGACAACAGCGTGAGTTACTCGCTCTTTCCTCGGGCCCGGCGCGGACGCGTACATGCTAAAGCGCAAATGCTAAGATGCTAATGGACCCCCCCCCGCAGGGAGCCGACTTTCACCCGAAGTACACTGGAGAAAACTTGACCTGTACTGTACAAGGCCTGAAGAGGAGCACGCAGTATAAATTCAGGGTGAGTCGCTTTGGCGTAGAGAAACTGCAAAATCGGACGGGGGGGGCGCCGGAACGTGACGCTCGTCACATCCATTTGACTCCTTAAAGTCTGAATTCTGCTCGACTATGCAACTAGACTATCGTTTGGGACTTTTTTTTTTTTTTAAGCAAATATATGATGTGCATGTATTTAAACTTTTTTTCCCCCTTTTTTTTTTTTTTAATTTGACAAATATGTTTGGTGTAACAAAATCTGACTTGATTTGTTGTTTCAGAAAAGTTATTTGCGCTAGCCGTGAAATTTAAGATAAAAAGAGAAAAGATTCAAAAATAGATAAAAACAAACATTTATCTAAAATACCGTAATTCCCAGACTACAGAGAGCGCACCTGGTTTATAAGCCTCGGTACACAGAAAGAGTATAATGCTAGCGCGGGGCTAGCGTTAGCATGGGGCTAGTGTTAGCGAGGGGCTAGCAGTAGCGCGGCACCAGCGTTAGCACACCTGGTTATAAGCCTTGGTACACAGGAAGAGTTTAACGCCAGCACGGGGCTAGTGTTAGCGCTGCGCTAGCATTTGCGCACCTGGTTATAAACCTCGGTACACAGAGTTTAACGCTAGCGCCGCATCACTGCATAAACCGCAGGGTTGAAAGTGTGTGGAAAAACATCGCGGCTTGTTGGCCGGAAATTACGGAACATATTGAGCGCATTTATATGCTTTAACAGAATTAACATTTTTCAGCAGATATTTTCATTTATTATGTAACAAACAGAAAAATAAATTTCGTTTAGGTGTATTTCCCCCTAAAATTGAGAACATTTTCATCATAATTTTGAAAAAAAAAAAAAAATCTTATCACCAATAGCGCATTTTAACTAAATTTGACGTTTTTCTTTGGAAAAAAAAAAAACAAAGTTTAATGAAACTTGATGGCTTTATTTGAACTGGAATAGATTTTTATCGTGAAAACGCGTGTATTTATTTCACTTACTGTAAGTGTTTATTTTGAATGTGTACTTTGTCTCGGCTCAAATCAAAGCTGTGTTTCTTTGCGTGTTGATATTTCGTACAGTTGTAGAAATGATACATTTTGGTCCATGTGCAAGTAGAATCAACAATAGTCGCGCTTTTTGTACATGCTAGCTGTTTTTTAGCCGCCATTTTGCTGTGAGCTCATTTCTGCAGTTCCACGCCTACAAGTTTGCCGGCCACGTGACGCGATCTCGCGCCGTCATCCGTCACGCACATTTCCTGCTCGCCGCGTCGCACTTTTTCCATTTTTTTTTTTTTTTTTTACCCACCTGACGGGTAACCTCTCGTTCCCCCCTCCAGCTGATCGCGTCCAACATGGAGGGCAAGAGCAGTCCCAGCGAGGTGCTGGTGTGCACCACCAATCCCGACAAGCCGGGACCGCCGTCCACGCCGTGCGTGGTGGCGACCACGCCCTACGCGCTCACCGTCACGTGGGGTGAGGCCCTCCTCCATTACGCTTGCATGGGGGTGGGGGGCGCACACATGCACACATCCCCCACTAGACACAATATTAGGTACACCCTCTACACACTCTTAATTGTCTATCAAGATAAGAATCTCTTTTATAAATGTAATTTTTTAATAAAGTTGAAATGTTTACCCTCGGTATGTTTTCATCGCTATCTATTGGCATTAAATTGTAATCATTTTCACATAAAAAAAAGAGAAAATTTTAATGTCATTTTGATTCTATTTTAGGAAAACCCGTTTCCATAATTTGCGTGAAATTCAACATTTTGATCTATTTTGAAATTTAAAAAATGTTCACCTCACAAAATTATTTCTGGACATTTTGGTTGACATTTATTACCAAAAATCGTTTCTTTAAAACAATAAATAAATAAATTAAAATTGCTAATACCAACTTGTAAAAAGTGTTCAAAACGGTAACTAGAATTTTAAATTAAGAATGATTAATATTGGTACTGTTTATTATTAATAGTAGTAGTATTGTTGTTGTTCTAATGAAATGAATGTAGAAAGTATAACAAAAAAATTAAAAGGTGAAAAAGTTATCCGAGATGGAGAAATTCTCCAATTTTGTCACTACATGTTGCAATATTTTATTTTATTATTTTGTTATTATTTATTTATTCATACGGGAAGCAGTTAATTAATGGCGGAGGAAAAAATATACAATTAAGTTTACTCCATCTTTCATTTGGCATCAAAGAGATGAATAAAACGCACTGAAAAGACAGTTTATTACATGAAAGAAACTGAAATTTGAAATGATTGATCATTTTATATATTTATGTTTTGCGAGCGGAACCCAAATATTTACAACGCGTGATGAGCGACAAAGAAGAAGCCAGGTGTACCTATTGTTCTGTCCCGCGATTTCCAAATCTCAACTGCAGCAAATATTAATGTGCCGCGCGTCACGTGAAATGAAATCGTGACCCCGGTTGCGTGTTCTTTGGTCTGACGTGGTTTTTCCTTCTTGCCGTTGCGGCCCCGTCAGATCCCCCGCAGGACAACGGCGGCTCCGAAGCGCTCACGTACTTGTTGGAGATCAGCGAGGGATGCACGGAAGGTACGCGGTCCCCCGTTGCCGTTTCCTTCTTCTTCTTCTCTGTGCGCCGTTGTCGTTTTTCGGCGCTTGTCTGCGTTGCAATTTCTCAAACGTCAGCGCGAACGGAAGCGAGACGCGCTGACGTGTGTCATGTGTGCGCAGCCGGCCAATGGGAGGTGGCGTACAGCGGGCCGGCCACCCAGTGCGTCTGCGAGCGCCTGGCACCGGGCAGCGTGTACTGCCTGCGGGTCTGCAGCATCACCACCGGCGGGCACAGTCAGGTACGCACTTATGAACGTTTGCTTTCTTTCTACAGCTCGCGCAGAATCCGAGACTTGTTGATGCCCCCCCCCCCCCCAAAAAAAAGAATAAAAATAAATTATTATAATTGCTCGTGCTCGTACTTTAAAGCAGAAACATGGACCCAAAACTCTTGACGCTAAACTTAGCTGTTCAAGTGGAAGGGCCCGACACATGTGAATTTTCTTTTTGAGGCCGATGCCAATTCTGATATTTGCTGGGCTAAAATTAAAAAATGGATTCTATTCAAATATACAGCGATGCCTCGATTTTCGATCACGATCCGTTCCAGAAAACGGTTCTCGAAGTGATTTGTTCGAAAACCAAATCCATGTTTCCCATTACAATGAATGGAAAAAGAAATAATGCGTTCCAAGCTTTTTAAAGCCTTTATTTTAGCTTTTCCTGACCATAAACTGCATAGTAGAAATACTTTTATCGTTTAAATCAGTCACTCACATTTGACGCGCGCGACCGTTCTCGCCGGTTCTGTTCGGTTCTGACCTGAAGTAAACCTTGCCTGGTGGCGCAGATGGTGAGTTTTAGACGGCGAATTGTTACCAGTTGAATTGTTAACATTGAAAAGTTACACGAAATACAACGATTTGAAAATGTGATCACTTTCAAATCCTGGTGGCGTATATTTACTTCCGTACTATCAGCAAATCCCAACCGCAAGTATCCACGTTCGCAACGTGTATATTCCTATTTTGAAGGGTTTGTCGCCATCTTGTGGCATCTTAGTGTTATTAAGAGTACCAAAATACACCTTAAAGCTGCCACTAGGTGAATTTTTCAGCAAATATCAGTGGATAGCACCCCCCCCCCAAAAAAAAAGGGGGGGAGCTGCAATTATTGCAATTATGTGTGGCTTTACTGTACTACTTTACGTAACTGTCTATGTTTGTTTCTCCTCAAGTGCACCGTTAGCGTTCCGGTGCGAACGTCCAGCGTGCCGCCCGGGCCCTGTCAGCCTCCGAGGATTGTGGGTAAAGCCAAACACAAGGAAGTGCAGTTAGAATGGGGTGAGTGGCCGCGCACACACACACACACACACACATGCGCACACACACACACTTTGGTTCAATCTGTTGATTATTTGTGATTTATTGCTGCGAGGCAGCTTAATCAGCCTTTGGCCGCCTGATGTGTTTTCCCGGGCTCGCGCTAATGGACCCTCTCGGTCAAAGCGCGCCCGACGCCTAATCGGGTCTTCATTTGAGAAAATCAAGCGCCGCAGTTTTCCCAGAATGCAACTCTGGGAAGCTCCGGTTTTAGCCGTTTTTTTTTTTTGTTTGTTTGTTTTTTTTTAAATCCGCCATCCCGAATTGCGGGTGACGGCGACCTTCGATGCGACCTTCGGTGCTCCTCCGCCTCGGTTTTGGCTCTGTCGGCGTGTGAGGTCGCGGGTTCGCTTTTGGTCGGGCAGGGTCCAGGCTGAGGGAAAATATGCGGCGTGGCCTGCGGGGGGCGCCTCGCACTCTGACGCCTTCCGAGCTGCTGACGGTGAAGCAAAAATACTTTGGTGTGCGCTGCAATGAGCTTATTGTAAGCTACTTATTTTTATATTTGTAATAATTTTGATGACATCTAATAATGCTAATAATCTAAAAGACATATCACATTAATTATATATATTATTGATTTGTTTGTTTGTTTTACCTTTTTCCATTCGGTCATTTTCTTTAAATGCCATTCCTCATGTTATTGGAGATGTCATTATTTACATTATTATTAGAGGAAAAAAAATCTCTTGTAAATTCTTCAATAGTTGTTTTACTTTCCTGTGTATATAATTATTTTCATGATATGCCTTTAGTTCTTGGTACAGGTTATAAATTGCAGGCTTTTTATTTTATTTTATTTTTCATTCAAGATCTAGAAGAATATTTAGACTTTTTTTTTTTTTTTAACTTTTTCCATCGAATTCTAGTTAATCATATTGGGAATTTTTTTGTCTAGTTTAAATCATATCCAACTTTTTTGAGCCCTGTCTAAGAAAATACACACTATGTAACAGTTTTTATGTAATTTTGTAGTTTTGCATTGAATTCCTTCAAGTCAGTCACACTTTTTATTAATGACATTTTGTCCAAGTCTTTTTGTACATATTTTTCAAAATTTATTTTGGTACCTTTTGTAATCTACAGGTGCCATGTAATATAACATCAGTATTTTAACGACAATCGATACATTCAGAGTTTGCACCCTGACAGAAGCGATGACCTTCGCCGGCTTACCGCTTTATTAGTCGTAGATATTGTTTACGTTTGTAAAGTTTGAAAAGTGTTTATTCGCGGGAAATGCGCAGAGTCGCCCAGCACGGAGGGGGCGAGCGAGCCGTTGGTGTTCAGCCTGGAGATGAGCGAGGACGACGCCCAGCCGGCCGAAGTGTTCCACGGGCCGGAGCTGCAGTGCACCGTGGGGAGTCTGCTCCCCGGCGCCACCTACAGCTTCCGCCTGAGGGCCGCCAACGAGGCCGGGGTGAGAAAGTTATTTGGGGGGAAAAGATGCTTTTTAAAAATTCATTTTTTTAAAATTCCCATGCATTTTATTTCAGTTTGGAGAGTACTCCGAGCCAACGTTGGTCACAACTGCAGCCGGTCCTCCTGGCCAGTGTGAGGCGCCGCTCATCGCTCTGACCAGCAACACTTGCGTGTCGCTTCACTGGGAGGTGAGAAACGTTTTTGGCGAGGAAGCTCAAGTCGGCGTTGTTGCTTCGATGCAAATGAGATTTGTATTTTTAGTTTTATTTTGTGGTGGGGGAGTGGTTTAAACGCAAGGTTGACAAAAAGTGCTTTGGTTGCCGTGGAAACTGCGCTCAGGAGTCCATTTTTGATCGACCTCAACCAAGGTCGTTAATGTTGTTTACGCTGACGCAAGCCAGCTTCCTCTTCGCTTTAATGGGAGCCATTTGCCTTACATCTTTTTAGGGACGCATCCATTTTGGACACACACACACACATATATATATATATATATATATATATTTTTTTTTTTTTATGACATTGCAAGGCATTGTTCTCATTTTTTACTCATACATATTTAGTACTGTTTAATAGACATTATTTTAAATATTGTGTGTGTGTGTGTGTATGTATATATATATATATATATATATATATATATTATATATATATATATTTTTTTTTTTTTACATTGCAGGCCATTGTTCTTATTTTTAATCGTACATATTTAGTACTTTTTAATAGAAAACATTTTAAATATTCGAAAGAATACATGAACATTTTCTATGATATAGAAATATTTTAAAGAAGTCATTACTTATTCCTGAGGGAAGATAATGAAGTATTATTAAATTTATTTAAAAAAAAAAAAGGAATCTGTATACTTGACATAAACTTGATGCTAGTCGGAAGATGTGAAAGTGAAATAATACCAGAAAACAACAATAGGGTACATATCCATCCATCTATATATTAATTGAAAATTCATTAGAATACAATAAATAAATAAAGCGTGAATATTTTCCCATATTTTATTTTAACAATAGAAAAATTACAAATAGATATACAAGGAATTTGTGCGGGTAAACACGCAAGCATGACTTTCGTAAATTTCTTGTGAGTGTAATAATCCACAATGTGTGTTTGCGTGCGTGTCAGAGTCCCGAAGGTTCTGGCGGCGACATCTCGGAGTATCGCCTGGAGTGGGGACGGGAGGACGAGCCCATGGAGATGATCTACTGCGGCTCGGCCACGCAGTGCGAAGTGTCCGACCTGGCGCCCGCCACCAGTTACTGCTGCAGGTTGCAGGTCAGACGGCGCCGCCGCGCAAGCCCGACAAATAAGTGCACGAGGAAGGAAGACGGGATGGAAGGGAGGAAGGACAGGAGAAAAGGAAGGCAGGAAGGAAGACGGGATGGAAGGACAGGAGAAAAGGAAGGAACGAAGGAAGGAAGATGGGATGGAAGGGAGGAAGGACAGGAGAAAAGGAAGGAAAGAAGGAAGGAAGGAAAGTAAAGACAGGATGGAAGGAGGAAGGACAGGAGAAAAGGAAGGCAGGAGAGAATGAAGGAAGGACCGTAAAGAAGAGGGGATGGAAAGACAGGAGGGAAGGAAGAAAAGTAAAGAAGACGGGATGGAAAGACAGGAGGGAAGGAAGAAAAGTAAAGAAGACGGGATGGAAGGTGGAAGGACAGGAGAAAAGGAAGGAAGGAAGGAAGATGGGATGGAAGGGAGGAAGGACAGGAGAAAAGGAAGGAAGGAAAGTAAAGAACCCGGGATGAAAGGCAGGAAGGACAGGAGAAAAGGAAGGAAGGAAGACAGGATGGAAGGGAGGAAGGAAGGAAAGTAAAGAACATGGGATGGAAGGGAGGAAGGACAGGAGAAAAGGAAGGCAGGAAGGAAGACAGGATGGAAGGACAGGAGAAAAGGAAGGAAGGAAGGAAGGAGGATGGGATGGAAGGGAGGAAGGACAGGAGAAAAGGAAGGAGAGAAGGAAGGAAGGAACGTAAAGAAGACGGGATGGAAGGCGGAAGGACAGGAGAAAAGGAAGGAAGGAAGGAAGGAAAGTAAAGAAGCCGGGATGAAAGGGAGGAAGGAAGACAGGATGGAAGGGAGGAAGGAAGGAAAGTAAAGAACACGGGATGGAAGGGAGGAAAGACGGGAGAAAAGGAAGGAAGGAAGGAAGGAAGGGTTAGGTTGCCGTGGCAATGCTGGATTAAAACCAGGACTCCTCATTTCGCTGTTAGCGCTAATGCTAACGTATAGAGTTTTACCACTCAGTATTGATGGGGCATGAGAGGGAGTCTGTTGGCTTCAAAGGGAGCGGTTGGCTGGTGTAAAAGTAGCAAGTTGGAGAGTTAAGTGGTCCTGATTATTTCCTGCATCTCCACAAGTGGTGACGCCCGACGGGATTTGCGCCACTGCTGGTTTGTTTCCAAAAGTAAGACGGCGGCGCTTCTCCCCCCGTTCAGGCTGTCAACCAGGCAGGGGCGGGGCCTCACAGCGAGCAGGTGGGCTTCCAGACGCCGGCGACCGTCCCCGACGCCGTCTCCTCGCTCGGCCTCCTGGACCCGCCGGCCTCCTCGGAGCCGGGCCGGTCGCGCTCCACTTGTCTGTTCCTCAAATGGGAGGAGCCAAACGCCAACGGGGCGGAAATCTCCTCGTACGTCATCTCCCTGGATGAGCGGACCGTCACGGTGGAGCCGGCGACCAGTCACCTGCTCAGCGGACTGCAGCCGGACAGCGAGTACCGGTACCGCTCGCTGCTTACTGCGGATAATTTCCCATTTCATTTTCTATTGTGCAAAATGCATGCATCCATTTTCTACCGTTTTTTGTTTTGTTTGTTTTTTTTTCCGCAACGCAACTCACTTTCAAACTCTTAAATGACGTGATCAGGGTGTGCGTACATATACACTCTCACCAAGGACTCTTTGGATTTGATTAACCAGCAAGTAAAGATCACATTATATAAATTATTTGAACCGTCTACATTGTGCCCGTGCGTGATAGAGCAGAAAGTAGATGGACGGATGGATTATTTCTATCTGGAAAGCGTCGGCCTCGCAGTTCTGAAGACCTGGGTTCAATCCCGGAGCCGCCTGTGTGGAGTTTGCACGTTCTCCCCGTGCCTGCGTGGCTTTTCTCCGGGTGGGCACTCTGGTTTCCTCCCACGTCCCACAAAAGTAATTGAACACTCTAAATTGCCCCTAGGTGTGATAGTGAGTGCCATTGGTTGTTTGTCTCTATGTGCGCTGTGAATGGCTGGCAACCAGTTCAGGGTGGACCCCGCCTCCTGCCTGTTGAAAGCTGGGATAGGCTCCCCGCAACCTTCGTGAGGATAAGCGGCAAAGAAAATGGGTGGATGGTTGTTGTTGGTGGTTGATAGAAGTAGTTGTTAGCAGTTACTGCACTAGCAATTTTTTTCAGATGTTAGTTATTGTTATCCATCCATCCATCCATTTTCTTAGCTGCTTATCCTCACAAGGGTTGCGGGGAGTGCTCGAGCTTATGGCAGCGCCTGTGTGGAGTTCACGTGGGTTTCCTCCCACATCCCAAAAACATGCATTAATTGCACACTCTAAATTGCCCCAAGGTGTGATTGTGGGTGCGGCTGTTTGTCTGTCTCGATGTGCCCTGCGATTGGCTGGCGACCAGTTTAGGGCGTACCCCGCCTCCTGGCTGTCGACAGCTGGGATAGGCTCCAGCACTCCCCGCGACCCTCTTGAGGATAAGCGGCTAAGAAAATGGATGGATGGATTATTTCTAGCAGTTCTGTTTATTTTTATGATGCAAGATTGCAGTTATCATGCACAGCTGGGCGAGAGAAGCCATTGCGTTAATGTTGCATTTTCCCTTTTTTTTTTTTTTTTTTTTTTACATGGCATATTTAAATCGATGCCATCGAGTGTCGCCTCACTTTTACACGGAACACAAATACATATTTAGGGACGAGCCAATATGGCAAGTGAATCCCAAGCGTAGGGAAGTCTGCTTGCAGTGGAGTTGAGGACAAGCCTGGGGGATTTTTCGGAGAAAATTCATTTGGAGCCTCTCATTGGCTAGTTAAGAAGTGTGTGAGTGTTTGGGGGGGGGGGGGGGGGGGTCAGTCAATAAACAACCACTCACCACCTGAATCCCAATTTGTTGTTGTTATCCATCTGGAAGCTATTCAGTTATTACCTGGACCCGTGTGCGTGTGCATGTGCGCATGTGTTTGTGTGCGTGTGTGCGCACCATGTTTTCATCCTCATCTTGTTTTTTTGTTCCCATGTCACTCTGCTCTTTTACGTAATAGCCGCCACCCCGGCGCAGCGCAACACTCTTTGTGTGCGCGCGAGCGTGTGAGTCATTCTTGTTTATTTACAGCAAGTGGATACTTGAAAATATTTTCATACGCGCGCCAATATGGGATTACCATCTGTGTTTTGGGCGGCGGTCACTGTCTATAAAGTGGTTGAAAGGTTAAGTGAGGTTAAAAATGGCTCAAGTGGTGTGCAAATAAAATTAGTCAATATGTTTAAAATTTGTTGTAATAAATATATACAAATATTAATTGATTTTAATTTTTTTTTGTAAAAAGTGCTTGTATTATTGGTTCATTTTATATTTTCATAGTTTCATATTATTTAGTCATTTGTCGCTAGCAAAAGTCTTCCTGTTATGCCAAATTCATAATGCATTTGAGAACAACTAGCGTTCATATCTGCGGTACAATACGTATACAGATATGCTATATTCCAACAACAATATTATTATGATGCTCCTGCACGCGCCGGCCGTCCGTCCGTGCAGATGCTCTCGTCGAGGCCGGACTGCGTGAATTTCAATCAAAGGTCAGAAAATGTTAGCCAGCGAACGGCACGTGCGCGCCTGACGCAAGCTAATCGCATCATAACAGCGTGCTGGGAGAATAACCTTAAAAAAAAAAAAAAAAGAAAATATGAAAGGACGGACGTGCTCGCGTGTGCGCCTGTGATCCGTTTCACGGTGCGCCGCGGCTTTGTCGTATCATGCGGGGTGACTGCGGCTTCCCGGACTTTGTGGATTGGGGTTATTGCAGGTGGTTTGATTTATTTGGATTGTGCGAGGAGATCAACGCAGCGATTTTTATTAACGACATAACACGTGCGTTGCAAACACACACACGGGGAGTATTTCTCAATGTTCTCTTTCCTGAGGTGTCTTGAGATATAAGTGATCTGATTTTTTTTCCTAGATCAGAGCTGTTGATATTGTAAAAATATGAGCTAAACAGCTAGCTAGCGGTGTACGGGTTAGCAGTAATGTGGTAAATATTGATCAATTCTTCAAAAGAGTGTTAGTTATAAATTGTCACTCCCAGTTAAAGTTGTCAAACTAAACATCAAACAAAGGGGATTACATATTTGTGTACTTAACGCAACAACGTAGCCTCTGCTAGCTTAATGCTATCGCTGCGAGCTTCATTCTATCGCATAATTGGAAATACCATAGTCGGGCCGGCAAGTCGCATCTGTGGCGGTGTTATAACCGTTTAAGTAACCTGTTTGAACACAAAAGGTGACCAAACACATGTAGAATGACAATCGCAATACTCAATATTTTTTTGGGGGGTGTGAGGGGAAGCCGTAATTTGTCAAATGATGAAAGAAAGAACATTTGCATTCTACTACGTACTTTGACTGACGTGTGTTTCTGCCCCCCCCCCCCCGTGGCTTTTAGCGTCCAGATCCAGGCGGTCAACGCCATCGGCCGCGGCCCGTCCTGCCCGCCGCTGCTGGTCAGGACGCGGCCCCTGCCCCCGGCCCCGCCCCCTCTGGAGTGCACCGCCGCCGGGCCCCAGAGCCTCAAGCTGAAGTGGGGCGAGAACGCCAGCAACGCCCGCTCCTCCCTGCTGGCCGACGACGTTTACTACACGCTGCAGATGGAGGACAAGAACCGCAGGTGAGTTCCGCGACCGCAAAAGCGGCTCGCTTGTTTCACGCGATTGATTTAAATTTCTCGCCCTGGAGCGGTCTCAATTTCCTAATTGAGATTAATGTAGTTTTAATAACAATACTATCCTCACAAGTACCAGTACTGGTTGCCATGGAAACAATCAATTATTCGTCCACGCAATTTAGAGTGTGGGATATGTGGGAGGAAACCGGACCGCCCATCCGGGGAAAACAGGGAAAACGCGCAAACTCCACACGTGTGGGGACGGGATTCGAACCCCGGTCCTCAGAACCGCGAGGCCGACGCTTTAACCAGTCTAACCACATCATTATTATTATGACATATAATACCTGAATTAAAATGGAAAAAAAAAAAACAATTTTGTGAAGAATTAAAGTACAGTTTACAAATATTTTAAAGTTGTTTACATGTAACGTAAAAAAATGACATTTAATATTTAAATCTAATACATAATTATATAATATATTATAAATGCAATTAACATTTCAAAATATTTAACATTTTAAAATATATACACTCACTACCCATAATGTCAACATCAGATTTTTTTTTATTTATTTTTTTTTTTGATGAAGTAAGTTTTAATTAACAGGTATTTAACAATATTTCTGTTTATTCTGCGATTATTTACCTACTTCGGTACTTGTTTGAAACATTTTCTCCATGAAGGGTAATAATTTTCCCCGCTGTTAGATCTCCCGAGTATTCTCGTGTAGGTTCTGGGCCTCCTCCGCCCCGCGCCCGTCAAATCGTCAGAACGTCGATACGAGACGGAAAAGCGCGCACGGAACCCGAGCGGCTCATTAGAGGCCCCGAGTGTGCGGGTGAGCGGCCGTGCGCATGTTAAGCGGATGTACCGCAGTGGAGTCACGTTGAGGCCCCGGCGAGGGAGGGGGTGGGGTGGGGTCGGGGGCAACGTCGGCGAGGACGAGTTCGTTTCTATAAATGCGCCTTGGGGACGGCGCTTGCGCAGAAATAACGAGGGGGAAACGAACCGCGGGTCGATGCTCGCCTCACTTCCTCTTTTGGAAGTGAACTCGCTCACTGTGGAGCAGTGGAGTGTTTTTTTTTTTTTGTTTTGTTTTTTTTAATTTTTATTTTAATTTTAATTGTGGAGCGTGGCATGGTACTCTGCAAATTCATTATGTAATTTAGTTTATTTTGATTGTGTAAGATGATAATAATGACAACAAGACCCAAGACCACTGAACAAAAGTTCTTGGGGGTAAAAACAAATATAATAAGACTTGGGGTCAACTGAATGATATGATGCAGAAATATCAAATAATTGCTGCTGTCAATGCCGAATCTCTTGCGCTTTATATTTCACCGTGGACTTATGCACTCCCACGTCCATCCAGCCATTTTCTTTGCCGCTTATCCTCACAAGGGTCGCGGGAGTGCCAGAGCCAATCCCAGCTGTCGACAGCCAGGAGGCGGGGCACACCCTAAACTGGTTGCCAGCCGATCGCAGGGCACATAGAGACAAACAGGCACACTCACAATCACACCTAGAGGCAATTTTTCCATCCATCCATTTTCCTAGCTGCTTATCCTCACGAGGGTCGCTGGGAGTGCCGGAGCCTATCCCAGCTGTCGACAGCCAGGAGGCGGGGTACACCCTAAACTGGTCGCCAGCCAAACGCAGGGCACATAGAGACAAACAGCCGCAGCCACAATCACACCTAGGGGCAATTTAGAGTGTCCAATTAATGTCGCATGTTTTTGGGATGTGGGAGGAAACCGGAGTGCTCACCTGGAGAAAAGCCACGTGAACATGCAAACTCCACACAGGCGGGTCCAGGATTGAACCCGGGACCTCAGAACTGCGAGGCCAACGCTTTCCCGATGTTCCACCCTAGAAATAATCTATCCGTACATTTTCTTCGCCGCTTATCCTCACGAGGGTTGCGGGGAGTGCCGGAGCCTATCCCAGCTGTCATCGGGCAGGAGGCGGGGCACACCCTAAACTGGTCGCCAGCCAAACGCAGGGCACATAGAGACAAACAGCCGCAGCCACAATCACACCTAGGGGCAATTTAATGTCGCATGTTTTTGGGATGTGGGAGGAAACCGGAGTGCCCACCCGGAGAAAAGCCACGCAGGCACGGGGAGAACATGCAAACTCCACGCAGGCAAGGCCGGGATCGAACCCGGGTCCTCAGAACTGTGAGGCAAACGCTTTACCAGCTGATTCACCGTGCCACCCCTGCACCTGCATTTTATTTTAATTTATGAGGGCTGGATTTTTCTGATTAATCCGCATATGTTTCCACGGAGTGCGGTATGAACGGGACAGAATTTTTGACAAGAAAATGAGCCTTTGCGAAATGGTTAGCAGTCGGGATTAGCATTAGCGCACACGCGATTATCATTTTCATCATCACTGCCCCAAATGTGCGCCCACAACAAACGTCCGTGCGGTAAACACGGACAGTGGCCAAAAGGTTCCGTGCGGCGCAAATATGCTTTTATTAATGCTTTTTAATTGCCTCCTGGCAGGCATTTTTCCATCCCCCCCCCCTTTTGCCCTCCAAATAGTCATAAAAAAATCATATTTGCACATCTTTCTAGTCAAAAACGTCTTTGAAGACAACCACAGGCCTGAGAATAAAATGAGCTCAATTAAATGACAATATTCGTGTTCTATTTGTTACTACAATGTTTTCAAAATGTACAATATTGCAGTGCGCATTATTTATGCATATGTCATTTTAGTACACCCCCCCCCCCATTTGCCTTTCTTCCAAAAGACTTTTATTGCCTTTGCGTTTTTCATCACTGAATAATTGGCTGCGGCACTCGCATCTTTCAAGCGAGCCTCGAAATAACGAGTCGGCGAAAAATGTACACAAACATATCGAATGGCCCGATGCAAATGGCGCAAATGTAATCTTCGTATTTTGGCGGACCACGTTTGATAACCTTCCTCCTTCCGACGGCCGCCTCGTGCATTTTTTATTCCTCTCATCGAATTCAAAGAAAATCTACTTGACTGCGAAATCCGATCCAAGAGCTGCGAGTCAAAAGATTGCAATAATTGATGACGATTAGAAATTTTTGGAGGGTTATTTGTTTCGGAATATGATTCTCAAACGGTGGCCTCCGCTCTAATCGATGCCAGACATCAAATAAAGTGGGGAAAAATCGAATGGAAAAAAAAAAAATAGATCTTATTTTATGTTATGAAAATATTTCACATTTATTTTTAGTTGTAACAATTAAATGCCTGGAGTGAAATAAGCTCCGCCCCTTTGTACTAGCTAACCCTAATCAAAATTCCGGCGAGGGAATTTTTCCGCTTGACTCTTTCGACGAGCGCAACGTATCTGGCCCCGCCTTCTCTCGGACTCTCATTGCTGGCCTTAAAGTGCCACCGTCATGAAATTCATGATTTTAAGTATGTTGTTAATGGAAAAAAAAAAAAAAAAAAAAAAGGCAGCCATCCGTTTTTTCACCACAAAACATGATTTTGACGTATATGACTTTTTGTCACTCCCGCCACGAAAATCCTCCCGAGGGATTTGTTTTCGAGAAGAAACAGGAAGTGATGTTAGTAGCAGACGCCCACTCAGGCGGTCTTGCATGTTTCTACTAGTTTTACCTGCTAGCCAAAATGCCGGCTCGTTGTATTGCTGGATATTGTTCGAACGCTCGGGAGGACGGATTCCCTCTTCATACTTTTCAAAAAGACCCGGTTCGTCGTGAAAAATGGACTGCACAGGTGCAAAGGACGAGAGCTTTGTGGGTTCCAAATGACAGGTAGATGTGTATACACTTACTAAAAAAAAAAAAAAATTGTTTGGGGGGGACATAATCCTCTCAAAATGTAACAAAAGCGTATCGATGTACCCGTCGGCGCACGGCTTCGGACGAGGGGCACGGCTTCGGCGGACGAGGCGCCGCCAAAGCCGTGACACGTAGGTTTGTATACAGCCACTAAAAAAAAAAATAATAGTTTGCGGGGGACGTAATCCTCTCAAAATGTAACAAAAGCGTATCGATGTACCCGTCGGCGCCCAGCACAGCTTCGGACGAGGGGCACGGCTTCTGCCGGGCTGGCTCATACATACTGTCTGTGAATCTGTGATCCGCATATCATCTAAATAAGCTTGCCGCATTAGTTAGTCGCACAGCGTGTTTTCAACGGCGAACGTCGCGGTGCGACGTAATGAACAGACTTCCGCAACTTTGCGCACGGATGACGCGCTCTCCGCTCATATTTAATTTTTCGTATGGACGTTGAAGCGAATGTTGCTTGTATTTTTCATGACAATATCTATTTTAGAACGTTAATAGGCGTGACACTTGACCTTTAAACATCCATCCACTTGATCATTTTTCTCATTTCCTTTGCGCTTGTGCCATCGCCATGGCGACGTGACCCAGACTAAAAGCCTCCCCGAGGTCAAAAATCCGCCCCTGAGATTGTTGCGGACAGAACTGCGTCCAAGATGGGAAGTCGTAAACCGTAACCAGCGTTCGGGTGTCCTCCGTTGCCCTCTCGCCAGCCGGAGTCGGCGTCGAGTCAAGACCTCGTTAAGCGTTAATGAAGCCGCGTTCGGCGGCGTTGACGGTGATTGATGGTTGCCAGATGACGCCGAGAGGTCGCATATTGGACGCTCATTTTCGTTTTAACACCTGACTTTGCGCGCGGGTGTGACATCGATGATTTCAAAGTCATCCCGCCGCCATCATTTCAACCTTCGCTCCGATGTGACCAAGCGAACGTCACTCGAATCATCTGCTAATGATTTTTTTCTTCTTTTTGTAGTATTTAGATGGGGAAAAAAATACACGCTGCACCTCAATTAATCAAATTATTGTTCATTCATGTGTCATATGAACTTAAGTTTCACTCAACTGTCGATTATTTTGCATTTTTAACTGGCGCACGGGCCTGCAAGGATCACAAAAAATAAATGCCGTGCCGAAAATATAGATTTTTCTAAATTGCTTGATAATATTAATTTAATCCTCATTATCTTTTTCATAAACGTCCATTATATTTAACTGTAAACATTAAATTTTTTACTAAATTCAGTTCCTTGCCAAACTTTGGTATTTTACAGTGTACAGGTGTATTTTTAATATTACACGATAGCGCCAAAAAAATGCATTTTAATGTCAATGATTGAATCTCTAAAGAAAAAAATATATAAATATAAACTGAATGTTTTATAAAGTGATTTAGTAGCAATAGTAAAGAATTGGCAGAGGGGTGTACATATTGCAGAAGGGAGCTAATAGCTATAAATCATCAAGAATAAAACAAATAAAATAAAATGCACTTGTCAGCAAAGTAGCTGCATACAAATCTCGTCAGGAGTTTTCTGCTTCCTTTGAAAACTCCTCACAACTCCTCTACTGCGATATTGCTGCTCCATATGATATGATTATCATAAAGCCAGCAGTCTCATATCCAAATAAACATGCGTTATATAATAAGATATGATACAGTGTGTTGCAAAGCTACAAGATGCAAAATATGAGACGCTTAGATATGACTTGGTGCGATAAAATAAATCGATATTGTACAATAAGATGGGATTTGATAAGTTAGGATATGATAAAAGGTGGAAGTGGACTCATGTATTTGCTGATTTCTGATGTATTAACAGGTGGAATGCCTCAAGGCTCAATGCCCTGCCCCCTTTATTTTGACAACAATAGACACCAGCATCAGCGCATATTTAATTATCTAAATGTTGGATCCTCACTTCAATGAGTTCTGCCGAAAGACTTGGGCCAATAAAAGACCGGCCACGTAAATCTTCAGACTTCAACCCGACAGAGCATGCGTTTTGCACGTGAAGCGAGTCACTGCCCCAAATCCGCTCGCCCATTTTCCGTGCCGCACGTCTTCTAATGCGGCGCTTGTCTCCCCCGTGTCGACAGGTTACTGACCGTCTACCGGGGCCCCAGCCACACCTACAAGGTCCAGCGACTGACGGAATCCAGCAGCTACACCTTCAGAATACAGGCCATCAGCGACGCCGGCGATGGCCCCTTCTCCAACACCCACACTTTCTGCACCACCAAGTCCGTGCCCCCCGCCCTCAAAGGTACCCCCAAGCACCAACCACCTCCCCACTCATTCACACGTGTACACACGACAATCCTGTTAATCCCCCCCCCCAGCTCCCAGGGTGCACCAGCTGGAAGGGAACATGTGCCAGATCACTTGGGAGACCGTCCCGCCCATGAGAGGGGACCCCATCAGCTACGTGCTGCAGGTTCTGGTGGGCCGCGAGTCCGAATACAAGCAGGTACGTGCACACGCGTACACAAGGCAATTGTAGTAGCCACGTAGTTCCCGGTTCACTATTTACAAATTCATTATTGTAATTTTATGCGCTTTTCGCAACGCCCTTTGACGCCACAAGATGGCGCCAAAGCCCGAGCCAGTAAGAAAGTAGTAGCTTTTGTCAAGCTTTTTGAATTTTGGGGAGTTTTTAAAGCAGAAGTTACCAGTGAGTCTTCACCGCATTTGTGTTTTTTCTCTGCTTCGTGGTCGTTAAAAAGCTACGCTAATAAACAATGGCGGCCCAGTTATTGCTTGACAATTGAGCATTGGACAATTCTGGTGCATATATTAATTTTTTTAAGTCAAACCTCCTTTTAGCCATTTTTAAGTGGAGTGTTTTTGATGATTTTTTTTTTCCCCTGAATATATTACTATATTAAGGTTACATTTTTTTACTGTTTCAGTTATTGACATTGTTTTTCTATATCTACATTTAAACGTTCCCATTTTATCTTTTTGTCTTTTTCATGCTTTAAAAAAAAAATCAGGAAGTACCAGACATCATTTTATTTTTACTTGTCAGAACTCTTGAGTACAATTTGTGGCTAGTTGGCCCACAAGATGGCGCCAAAGGAGTGTTCCGATACTAGACATGGTTGTGGCCTAACGCAGAAAAAACTGAGGATACGTTCCCATCCATCCTTCCATTTTCTTTGCCGCTTATCCTCACGGGGGTCTCGCGAGTGCCGGAGCCTCTCCCAGGTGTCAACGGGCTGGAGGCGGGGCACACCCTGAACCGGTCGCCAACCAATCGCAGGGCACAGAGACTAGATTATAGTTTTTTTTTCAATATGAAGTGGTTACGTGTATTTTAAGGAGCAAAAATAGAACCCCATGAAAGTTAATTTGATATGTAGTAATGACAGGAGGCAGGGCACACCCTGAACTGGTCGCCAGCCAGTTGCAGGGCACATAGAGACAAACAACCAATCGTTCTCACAATTACACCTAGGGGCAATTTAGAGTGTCCAATTAATGTTGCATGTTTTTGGGGATGAGGGAGGAAACCGGATTGCGCACCCGGAGAAAACCCACGCAGGCAGGAGGAGAACATGCTAACTCCACACAGGCGGGTCCGGGATCGAACCCGGGACCTCAGAAATGTGAGGCCAATGCTTTACCAGCGGATATGTTCCCCTTAAAAAAAAAAAAGCTATATAGCAAAAATATCTTGATTAATGATATCATTATTAATGAGTCGGGTCTCGTGCGGCAGGTGTTTAAGGGCGAGGAGAGCACCTTCCAGTTCTCGGGCCTGCAGGGCAACACGGACTACCGCTTCCGCGTGGGCGCCTGCCGCCGCTGCCAGGACTCGTGCCAGGAACTGTGCGGCCCGCTCAGCCCGTCGTCGCAGTTCACCATGCGGCGCCAGGAGCCGTCGGGGGCCGGGCCCGCGGGGGGGTCCTCGGGGGGCGGAGCCTGCGTCCCCTTCGTGGGCTCGGGCCGGGGCCCGGCGGCCAGCCTGATGTCGAGCGACGAGCGCTTCGCCGCCCTCATCGTCTTCGCCTTCGCCGGCCTCTCCATCCTCATCGCCTGCTTGCTGCAGTACTTCTTCATGAAGTGAGGGAATCTTTTTTCTTTATTTTCTTTTTCTTTTTCTTTTTTTTTTTTTTTTTTTTACAACAGGATAGAAAGAGAAAGCGAAACCCAAGAGAAACTTTTCTTATCACAGATCGTCGAGAAAGAAAAAAAAAAAACACTTGAGATGCTCTACTTCTTCTTCTTCTTCTTCTTCTTCAGGCTTTTTTTTTTCCCGTTCTACTTTTTTGTAGCCGATACGTACCTCTTCGCGGAGGGCGAGAAAACTCATCCACAAGCCTTAAAAAAAAAAAAAAAATATCTACGAGCAGTCACACAAACTGACTTGCACGGTTTATTATTATTGTTTTTTTTTAATCATTTCAATTCAAAGTTGTGTACAATTCCTGGTTGGTTGCCTTAAATTTTTTTTTTCTTTCATTTTTTAAATTTTTGTCGTTGGTTTGTTTGCTGCAGTCTTTATCCACTCAGCCATATTTGCAATGTAGGCATTCAAAGCTTTAGCCGCGCATATTGGATGATACACATATTTACACGCACACAATACACACACACACAATCGTGCGTCGACAAAGACTCAACCGGCGTCGTGCGCGCAAACTCGCTTTGCTTCTTAACGCTCGCCAAAGTGATGCAATCCACGTGTGATGTAAGATGCTGCTATCCTGTGATTTTTTTTTTTTTTTTTTTTTTTTTAGAATGGAAAACCAGTTATCTAATATAAATATGAAATAGAAATATATATATATATATATATATATGCACACACAAACACACACCTACATGCCAGAAATGTATTTGTATTTTTTAAATGAACAAATATCCACAGTCGCGTCGAAAGCGATGGCGTCGGCCGGGCCGGGCTCGACGCGCTGATTCTGAATCAGAACCCAGTCGGGGGCATTAAACTGGAGCCCAGCTTTTCCCGCCTCCTGCGGTGCCGTTTCGCGCCGCAGCGCCTTTCACCACGCAGACGTCCCGCAACATTTCCGCAGCGGAACTTCTGCCGTTTGGCCGCCTTTTTTTTTTTTTTAACTCCCACGAAAAGTCGGGGAATTCTACCGCATCTTTGTGGACTTTTCACACGGAGACACGGCATTCTCCTTCGCGCCTTTGCTTTCGACGCATCCGGGGCGGGAGTAGCGAGCGCACCTCTGTTTTCCGGAAATCGCCACGCCGACTCGCCGCTGAATAATTCCCGCTTGTGCGAAATGAACTTTAGCCGCTTTCACACGGAGATCCTGCAAAATTAGATGATCCTGGATTCAGCCGCCTTTTCCTTTCACACAGAACCCAGTGAACGAAATTCCCTTTTTTTTTTTTTTACGCAGCAATGTGAAAGGGCGGAAATCCTGCAAAGTTGCCACATCAGAGCCAAATAGACGTCTTTGCCTTCCACACAGAACCCGGTGAAGGCGGGATAAAACCGCGACAGTGCACTTTCGCACCGCTGCGATCACTCGATGCGACCGTGTATTTCGACACAACAGGGTGGGAGAAGTGTGAGTGACCGTTTTACACACGAGCGCAGTCCCGCCTCCATTACGGCTCTGGTACTACCTCGGAGGGCGAAAAAAAAAGTGTCAAGTGGACTCATGTGTCGCGTTGCTCTTCGCGCAGAACAGCGAACCGGGAAAAAAGCGGGCGAATTCCCATCTTTCCCGTCGGCGTTTCAAACGGTGATACGGCGCAATGACCAAAATAGCAGCAGAAACACACTTTCGACACGACGGCATTTGCGTTTACGGCTCTGTTACTACCTCGAAAAGGCGGAAAAAAACGCCGGGTGACCTCAAGTCGCCCTCTGGAAAATGGCGGGATACGCCCATTTTTTATATTCCACTTTTTTGCGTCGAGAATCCTGCAAAAAATTGTAGTAGCAGACAGACCTTGTGTATAAATCACGCGGATGGACGCCGGCCCAATTTGAACGTTACTCGTGAAGGCTGCCGATACCGAAAGCAAAAAAAAAAAAAAAAAAAAACAAGTCCTCCTCACCAGTAGTTGGCGCTACACAACGGCGGTCTGACATATCGAGAGGATTAGAAAGCAGCACATGCTCACAATTATCTATCTTAATTGGATTTGTACATCTGAAAAGTACAAGCGGTATCTGGGTATTTGTACTCTGTACCGTGCCGCGTGAAATTTGAAGTCCACCCCTTTTCCCGCCCCCCGCCCTCCATTTTGCCTAATTACCTTTTTGATGCCGCTTTTCAATCATGCGCCCGTCTTTTTTTTTTTTTTAATTCCCTCCCCCTCAACGGACACACAGGGCATTCTGAACACCCTCCCCTCGATGAAAACACAAAAGCCAAGGTACACAGCCCCCAAAGAAGGGTCCCCCCGACCCGTTTCAAAATGGAGTCTTGCACGTGAGGCCTGTAACGTACCTCAGGGAAATTTAAAAAGAAGAAGAGCACCCACTTCCTGTTTGTCGCCGCTGCCGCCGCTCGCCCTTCTCGTCTTCCTCGCCGCTTTTTTTTTTTTTTTTTGCGTTTTCGTCCTCTCGGGACGCTGTGCCTTGTCGTGTGGTTTACTCGCTCTAATATTTTATTTTTTTTTTTAATTTTGCCAAAGTCGATGGGAAAATGATGGTAGATTTTTTTTTTTTTAAGGGGGGGGGGTTTAGGTAGACTTTTTATTTATACTATATATTTGCATACAGTACTTTACAATGCCAATTACAGTGCAATCTTCATTTATTTATTGTTTAAAAAGATAAAGAGACAAGTGTAGTTATTTACTAATTTTTTTCTTCTTCCTTGTAGCATGTTTATTTTTAATTTTTATTTTTTTTTGTATGTTAGAACAATTTTTTAAGGCCAGCATTCCTTATCTCTCAATAACCCGTTTTTGAGTATTTCTCTTCCTGTTGTTGGGATTCCGCAGTTATGAAACTTGTAACCAAATACATATGTACTGTCGTTTGTTGTTTTTTTTTTTTTTTTTCATTTTTCATTTCATCTCTGGTTTTGGCCCGCGCTGGCCAAAATCGCCGATGTTCGAGCTTCGAGAAACGCGGAGCGAAGACAAATGTCCCCGCCTTTGGCTCCTTTCGTGTTTCTTCGTTATAATGAAGCGTCTGATCGTTTTTTTAATTTTTTTCTTTTTTTTTCATTTTTTTTTGTTGCTGAAGTGCAGGCTTCACTCAAATGTTCTGACCAAGGGTTCTGTGATGTTATTACGTAACAAGACAGCAGCATTACTATTATTGTTTTTTAATTATTATTGTTGCTATTACTCTCCGAAAAGGACAAAAAAAATACCTTGATCTGTGATTTGTTCTTATTTTCAATAATATGGTTTATGATTGTTGTTGTTGTTTTTTTTTTTTCCTTCTGTTTGTTTATTTTGGGGGCTAAAGCAAAATGTGCCATTGTCGAAACATGTCGCCCCCTAGAGGAGAGGAGGACGGACAAAAGCGAAGGGGCGGGGGAAAAAAAAAAGGCTGAAAACAATCACGCAAGCGACGAGCGCAGGCGGGCAAGTATATTGACGACTTCTTGTTCGGCGTAGCGAGTAGCGGTGAGTGTTTTGTATCCAGTATTTTTATTTTTAATTTTTATTTTTTTGCTAAGAGATGATATACAGTACAGAGATATCTATAGAGCTATTAGAGGAGGTAAGTACACTTACGATTAGCCTAAGTTGAAGCACTTTTATATCACCATGAGCATTATTAGTCTTGATGGGCGGGGGCTGATATATTGATCCAAAACACTACTGGCAGGCTGTTACGTTTGGCGTTCACGTGTAATTTTTTATTTTTGAAATTGTTTTTGGTTTTTTTTTCGCCGTGTCGCGACGCGGGAGTTACGGTTCTTTGAAGGGAGTTTGTTCGCACGCGTGGTGAGTCGCCCCGCTAGTCAAAAGTTAGCGATATGTGGCTCGCAGTGGGGGAAATTTCAAGATGGACGTCAAAACGCGCTTTCGACTGTTGCGTGTGAACTTCGTTTTGCGTTCTCTGAACTTTGGATGTCCTACTTACCGTATTTTCCGCGCTATAAGGCGCACCTCAAGAAAGGCCTTTAATTTTCTCAAAAGTGCGCCTTATAATCCGGTGCGTCTTATACAGTGGTGCCTCGGTTCTCGAACACAATCTGTTCCAGGAGGAACTGAAAACTGAAAAGTTCGAAAACCGAAGCGAGTTTTCCCATTACAATGAATGGAAAATGAAATAATGCGTTCCGAGCCTAAAAATAGTTTTTAAAGCGTTCTTTTTTTTAGCTTTTCCTGATAATAAACAACATAGTAGAAATAGATGTATAGTTTAAATACTTTATATCATAAAATCATTTAAGAAATATATTTATTTTTTGCTTAAAATGTATGCTTTAGTAGTAGAGTACGCTAGGCTGGGAGCGCATTGCCGTATCTGTAGCGACTCGGCCCCCAGCCTTGTAAACTTTTTTTTTTTATTAACAAAAGTGCAGAATAACTTTAAATAAGCAATAATGAGGGTGAAAAAATTTATTTGCACAGAAAGTACGTAACATGATTTTTTTTTTTTTACTTGCAAGTATAGGTAGGGTTAATGGAACAAAAAAAAAGCAATGCACAAAACTGTTTCAAATGTCTTCGGTGGGGGTGACTCGCCCCTTTTTAACAAAGAAAGAATTTAACGTAGACTATTTCTGCAGTCTTTTGAGCACCTTCCTGAAGTGGCTCGTGACAACGTCATTGAAATATTGCAGTCCTCTGCAACATTCCGCTTTACTAGGAGTGACTGAGTTCGACAAAATTATGGCTTTCGTACCGTTTAGCGCAGTTAGCTTTTATTCCACTTGCCTTCTTTGGAGACATGATCGGGGGTTAACATTGCTGGGGTTTTTTCGGGGGTGCGTTCGAAAGCACAATAACAAATCGTCGCGGGTCAGCCGGTCTGGGCGTTTGAATACCAATTTTCGTTCGAAAACCAAAGCAAAAAAAAAAAAAAAAACCTCGAAATTTTCATTCCAAAATTGATTTGTACGAAAAACCCTGGTATACCACTGTATATGGATCAATATTGAGCGCAATGGATCCGTAACGTAACCCCAGTCTTTACTGTAGCGTCTATTCTATGCGCCTTATAATGTGGTGCGCCTTATATATGAAAAAGGTTTTAAATTAGCTATTCCTTGAAGGTGCGCCTTATAGTACGGAAAATACACATTTATTTTTAAACAATTTGGCAAAGGGCAACATGCGCAACATTTCAACTGTAAAAATTTGTCACTTTAATCCCTTTCTGGGACTCTACTGATGACACTCGTCAAGTGTCCAGGGTCCACTCAAAAATAGATCAAATGCAGCACTTCATTTCTTGAAATTGCTGCACATTTCGAAAGGATCCCTTGTACAACATTCCTAGGAAATCACAATGTCCTATCATCAGAATCGGGGGAGCTTTTTTTTTTTTTTTTTTTTTTTTTTTTTTTTTTGAGAACAAAGTCAAGGCCCGGGGGCCAGATCCGGCCCGCCGCATAATTTTATGTGGGCCGCGAAGGCAAACCACGTACGTCAAACCTCCGTGATTCTCGTTCAAATCTGTCCGAAAATTTCAAATCATCAAATCATAAATGATGACGTTGGGGTATTGCAAGTGTTTTGATATTACCAAACGTCAACAACAGTTGGAAAAAAAAAAAATTACCCTTGATTTCTCATTCCAAAAGTAATTGATACATTTCACGTGTCAATGTGATGAGGCGATAAACTATATTTATCGTTTCGTCTGAGGGAAACCGGAACTCCGATGGTCGTCATGGGTGACCTGTTGCCCTCTGGCGCCATTTTGTTTGTTTGGTTGTTTTTTTTTTTTTTCATGCAGAACAAAACTTGGCCCAAAAAATTTGCTGCTGCAACCCGAATTTTCGTCACGAATAGAAATTTAGCTGCTATTTTAGTGACGTGTAGCCACTTCTTGTTCCTCACCTCAGTTCCAATTTAGAGAGAGTGCAAAAAAAATTTAAAAATACAAAAACGTTGAACGGTCGGTAGTGCGGTAAAAGTCCGGAGAAGGTTAAATGAAGTTCACCTTTAAATGTTCGAGTGAATTTTATATTCATCCTGAAATTTCACCGGGAATCTCACTGGCCGATATTTTTTTTTTTTTTGTCACCAGTTGCTCCCCAACAGTTTTTCGTTTTGTTTTTTTTTTATTCCTCCTTATGAGGAGCAACACGAGAAGAGTTGATGGAACAAAAGGGGGAATGAAATGTCCAGTTCTTAAGCGGCCCATTTAGCGCAGCGGGTCCCCCCCCCACCCGCCTCCCCCCCTGTTTCGTTTTGATTTTTGTGTCCATGGAGCAGCACAAAACACACACACACTTGTGCCTTGTTTTTATTTTAAACTTTTGGGGTTTGTATTTTTTTTTTTTTTTTTAAACAGCAATTTGAGATTTTTTTTTTTTTTTTTGGGGGGGGGGGGTTGAGCGATTGGCCACAGATTGCGGAGACGCGAAAACAGCAAACAAATTGAAAAGTGTATTTTTTATCTCACAATTTTAAGAGCGAACATTCCAGGCTGTCACGGTCTATGAATTTGAGATTTTTTTTTTTTAGAAAGTCATGCTTTTCTTCTTCTTGTATTGTAAATGTTAGACAATTTCATATGCATTATATAAAAAAAGAAACTGCCATATCAATTTTAATGTATAGTTTTGTTTTTGTTTGTTTTTTCTTTTTTTTTTTGCAAATACTACCCTATGTATGTAAGACGTAACTGTATCGGTAGCGTATATATAATATATTTATGCCCAATAAATGTTAATTTTTTTTCTGAAATTGATTACAGGTGCTTATTTTGCTGTGTGCTGTCACAATATGTAGCGTATTAATACCAATTTTGGGGGGGGATTTACAGCAGGTTTTTTTTCACTTCAAAGTTTATCGACGTTTTTTTTAGACGCGGTTATGTCTACGTCACAACTTGGTGGATTGCGTAATTATTTGAAATGTTTACGCTCCGCTCACATCGGCACGTGGCCCACACATAACGAAGAATGTCAACAATAACAAAAAAATTAAGTCAAAAAAACAAATTAAACACGTTTACACCTTTAATGGCCGCAAAGCATTTATTTACAAGAAGACAAAATGTGCACATATAATAAGGCATATTGAAGGTCACAATATTAAATACAACCAGCACAAAATTCTGCCTTTAGAATCACGACAATGCTCACAAAACGACGTCTTTAAAACATTAACATTATTCAAAACGAGAGAGACGTTTTATATACAATGGATCAGTTTGACTCGTGTTTCAGGACATTTACATTATTTATGAAACAATATGGAATGGTAATTACAAAATGCGGACGTTATTCTTTCCAGCTTGGGGACATTTTGCGACGTGACTGCAAAACGTTCCAACCAGCTAGAAAAAGCAAAAAAAAAAAAAAAAAAACACCTTCAAGACTTTAAGACTGACTCATCTTCCAAATGTGGAAATAAAAAAAAAAAAAAAATAGCCCTGTAAAGTCTGCCTAGCAACAAGTGACCTCACCAGACGATTTGAGGAAGATGTCTGTTTACACATTCTGTAAATAATTTCAAATTGGTGTTGTTTACAACATTGCCCATAATTTCCTTCATTTTTATATCAATATTCATAGAAGAGTGCTTTAAAAAAATGTCCAATGAGTATGTATAATTTTATGAACGATCCATCCGTTCAGTTTATTTCAATGATAAAACGATTTATTCTCATTTTCTCCATTTTATAAATTACAATTTACCAATGCAATACAATAAATTCACATTTCAGCTATTTTATTTTATTTATGTACAATCAATAACTTAAATTCAGATCAATTAATACATATATTTTAGGTAACAGAGGACAAAACTTACATGAATTGGCAAAGAAAATTGTAAAATTTATTCGAATTTCACATCTGGGGATCAGCAAAAAGATTATTTCAAGATTCTTCATGTATAATTTTGAAGTTTTAGAAGTTCCACTGCACAATAATGCCACAAAATGGCATGAAATAATAGAACACGCACAAACAGCGAAGTCACGACTTCTACAGCGCTCTGGTTGTCCTTCACAAAAGAAATAGTGCAGGACTCGAGGAACGTTTTATTCTGCCAAGTCTCAAAAACTGTTCGTGCGACAAGTGTGCAAGCGATGAGCACATCTGCTTTATTTCGGAAGTCGTCGGTTCGAATCCTGGCTGCGTTTTCATGCGCGGGTTACTTCGAATGAGGCTATTCGGTACAGTGCAGACTAAATTGTCCATAAGTTATGAATGTTTATCGATGTGCCGGCCCACCCGAGGCTTTAGAAGCCGACGCTGGATTCCATCCAGCCGTCCGCCACGGCCTTCAGCGCGCTGGTGGTGCGGGTCCGAGGCAGCCGCTGGCCGCCCAGCCCGAAAAGCCGCGCCGCCGCCCCGCGGTACTTCCAGGACATGGTGTTGTACAGGATGGGGTTGATGGCGGCGCTCAGGTAGAAGAGGACCACCGACAGCAGGCTGCAGTGCTCGGACAGCGCCGACAGCAGCGGGGACGGCGCGTCCAGCGAGCGGAACTGCAGGTAGCGGCACACGTGGAAGGGCAGCCAGCACAGGACGAAGGCCAGGACCACCACCACTAGACGGGAGCAGGCACAGGAAACCTTTACTTTCTACCGTTTTTTTATTCAAACCTTTATGCACCCGAGGCGGTTGAGAACAGGTCAGCGGGTTCACTTGGTCGTAGATTTATTGGTTCTTTTTTGGGGAGCAAATGCTCACTTTAGGGGATTAAAGAAGGCAATCATATCCATCTTCAGTTATTCACGGATTTTCGCTGTTATCGAGGCTTTATTGCAAAAGGAGCGACTCGTCGCGGAGGATAAAGAATACGACGGAAAACATCTCAATTATCGAATGATCCCATTTACAAACAAAAACATTTGCCGCTGGACGAACGGAGTCACGGTGGGCAAACGTTTAATGGATGAAACTTGTGCGGTTCACTACTAATCACTGCTTTTGTCGAGGCGGGAACCAATTCACGTTTGCGTGATTTAAAATGGCCAATTAGTGTTTAGTTTTCAACTTTTCAATTTTGAAGCCCCATTCAAGAACCCATTCAGTTTGTATCTCGAGGTTCCGTTGTCTATGCTATGCTGTGGATCTATATCGGTGGATGTTGCGCCACCGTTTGTGTTGGAATATGCTAGTTAGTCTATGGTGGTCTTTAATCTCTAAAATTGAGTATCTGTACCGCGTGAGTGGTTTTGTTACTTTTTACATGGGTCAGTACAAGGTACATGGGCATGCGTGAAACCCACCCAACATCTTGACGGTCTGCCGGTTGCTCTTCTCCCGGTGCGCCGCGCACGAGCCGATGTTGGTCTCGCGATGGCGCCGCCGCAGACGGCGCCCAATGAGGCTGTAGAGCACCGTAAGGCAGAAGACGGGCATGAAGAAGAAGACGGAGCTCAGCCACACCATGGCGCCCATCAGGCCCGACTCCACGGCGTAGTGCGTCATCTTGCACTCCCGCGTGTCCTCCTCCGTTGCCGTCGTCTCGGTGCCGTTGGCGCTGAAGCCGGGCTGGTCCCGCTCCACGCCCACCATGACGAAGACCGGCCCCGCGCTCGCCAGGGCCACGCACCACAGGAGCAGGATGAGCCCGCGCACCCGCCGCTTGGTCACCAGGGCCTTGGCGCGCAGCGGGAAGCAGATGGCCACGTAGCGCTCCACGGACAGCGCCGTGATGCTCAGGATGGTCGAGTAGGTGCTCGACTCGGACACGAACTGGAAGAGCTTGCAGAGCGCGTCGCCGAGGCGCCACGGCCGGTAGCGCCACATGCGGTACAGGTCCAGAGGCATGCACAGGAAGATGAGCAGGTCGGACGCGGCCATGCTGCACAGGTACAGGTTGGTGGTGGTGCGCATGTCGCGGTACTTGCCCACCACCACGATGGTCAGGACGTTGCCGGTCACGCCCACCGCGGAGAGCAGCGCGCACGCCGCGGTGATGAGCGCGAGCAGGGGCGGGCTGTAGTAGTTGAGCGGGGGCGGATCCGAGCCGAGACCCGGCGGGCTGGCGTTCCGCATCTCGTCCCGGGTGTAGTTGGCGGGGAGCCACGCGGACGGCTCGGGTCCCGGGGGCATCCTGGCTCGGAGTTCCGGCTCACATCAGTCCCGCTTAAAACTCTCTGCGGGAAATCGTCCGTGAAGGGAGAAAGGTTTTGTTATGCATTCCACTTATGAGACTTGCTCTAGTCCCGAAAGGAAATCCGAACCCGGGAGCCCAAAATCGCCATCGTGACAATTTTAATGAGGGTTTGTTACTTATTTACGTTCATTTCCAATGACAACGGTGCTGTGCGTAAAACCAATTTCCGGTTCGCAGAGAACGGCAGGCCCTCCCAGACGCATCCCAATTAATTGGAAATCATCACCAAGTCGGCGCCAAGATTATTTTAGACACTTTCAAGATTTTTAAAAGAGCGCCAATCGCGCGTCAAACTCAAGTCCGGTTCAGAGAGCAGCATCCGTGCGCAAAAACTATATTTTGTTTTTAAGCCCTTCGGGTCACATAGAGGGAGAAAGGAAGTCCATTTAGTGAATCCCCAGATTGCTTCGAGCACAAATGTGCGTTCTGGATGGTTCCGACACAGTTTGCTAATTAAAAAAAAAAAAAAAAAAAGTGAAATAGTCATGAATTAGTCCTCGGGTGGAGGGGGAAAAGCGAGTGCGCTCCAAAAAGTCATCCGAGCACAACAACGGCCATGGTGAACACAAAGACGGTGCGAGGGAAAGGAGGCGAGACTTTGATCCAAGCCACCAACACGACGCGGATTCGACGCATCGTTAGCATGTAGCATGTAGCACGGGTGAGGGATTGACCCAGTTCTCCGCCTTCCTGCTGCTGCTGCGTCCGACATGTGCTTGCAGGCGGAGGCTTGTGCGCTAATAACAAACGCGGGTCCGGCGCAAAGGGGAAAAGGGAGGGAAGGGTTAAGGGCGAGTGCGGCGCCGCGGCGCCACCTACAGGCCGCGCTGCGCAGTGATCGATGACTCAAGTGACTTCGTGTTTATGTCGCTTGCAGCTTGTGCACAACTTCTGCTTCCGCGAGAGGAAAACAATTGAGTGGAAGTTGAAAATGAGGAACAACAATTGCCACCAATCTGTTTTCAATGTTTATTTATTCTAATACCCCCCCCCCAAAATACAATTATTTTTTTAAAAATGTCATAATTTCGCAAAGCTCGTTTTCTGCAGTTGAAGTTTTCGCACTTCAGCGTCAATTTTAGAAGATTTATGGCCGTCACCCTGCTTCCTTTTTAGTACAATTTACACCACAGGTGTCCAACTCAGGGCTGAGGGGCCACAACCGGCACACCACATCAGTTTAGATGGCCCGCGCGAGCAAATCAAATGAGTCGACTTCATGCTCCTGGCTAAAATAGCAACATTGCAAAAACGTCTTCTTCGCTTTTAAAGATGTGGATTGCTCACATTTTTCCCGGTATTCCCATTTAAAAATAAATTCAATTAGCTTTTTTTTTTTTTACTGGCTGCTGATCATTTTGTGTGTGTGTGTGTGTGTGTGTGTGTGTGTGTATCTTCTGATTGAACATTTACTGAATGTGTGTCAGCAGTCATGAGGGAAACCATCCGAAACAGGATCAGTTATTGACGAACCACAACCACACCTATTTTATTGATTCATGTATTAATTCACCATTTTCAGTGTTCACTGTTTAACCGAATATATTTCCGTGCCTCAAATATGGACCTGAAGGCGTAAAAAATATGTACGGTGTCACTGTGTAGCACGGCCACGCCCACACCATTTGAGAGCAGGGAGAACTGCTTGATTTGTCACCATTTTGTCTCATTTTATATTCAGTACCTGCCATTTTTTTTTTATTACTTCTTTAATCGTTCAAATTTGGCAGGCTTGTTCACAACACCCCCGCGGCCCGTCAAATGTGCAAAGTGCACGGCGGCGTCACGCCTGTTTGCACGGACCCACAGGTGAATACTTCGTGTCCATGCGCTACTTCCTCTTCCTTCAGCACAATACTTCGATTGTGTACTGTATGAATCGAGCCGTTTTCGACAAAGAGTGAATCACGTCGGTTTAGCCGTTAACCGGGGAGGCGACGCTTTTTACCGTTCGGATGGGCACATCGTGCCTTAAGTCTATATTGTTATCACCGAAGCCTTTGCACTGTTCACCGGTGGGCGTATTGTTTATCTTTATGGGCCGCAGCTTGGCGAAGCGAGACAAGGCGCAGGGAAGTCGTAAGACGCACCGGGAGGGGATTTTAAAGCCTTTTTCTTTGCTTTTTTTTTTTTTTTTACAAGGAGTATTTTCGTCATATATTAGGTATGTAGCTCCCAGAATATTTTATGTATTGTATGTTTGTGTAGCGAGCAAGAATCAACTGTCTCCTTGAGATTGAAGTCACATAACGCGAGTAGCTTCTATTGCCACACACTGAGGCTTTTTCCAAATATGTATTTGAAATATAGACACCCCATATATTTGTATTTCGCACACATTTGTTCCTTTGCGTGGATATAATGTGGGGCAATGGAAGTCATTTTGTAAGAGTTGTTGCAAGGGTGTGGATCTCAGGTTAAAGTTTTAAAGGAGGCCACAGTTGGGGTTGTGCAGTACACACTTTTATACACGGGGTGGCGGAAGAGAAGCAAAAATAGAGCATTTTTGCTTTAGTACTATTTTTTTCACCCCCAGTGTATTAATAACTTTAACAATTAAATAACTCTACTCCTATTATTAGGAAAATTACTACTACTAATATTACCTCGAGTAGCGCTACTGCTGCTTCAACTACTATTGCAAATATTTTTGGGAGTCTTCTAGAAGTTGAAAATACTGCATGACATATAATTCACAATTATAAAAACAACAATTGGAATAACTTTTTTTGGTCAATTAAATGTCGACACGCGTTGGTTAGTAGGTATTAGTATCGTTCAGTGATTTTTCTGTTAGTTGACACGTACACAGAAATCTGTAATCTAAACATAATTATAGGATTTAAATGAAAACAACGATGTGGGCAAAATAAAAGCGAGTTGAGCCAATGACGTCAAATCGACTCCAGTCTTCTCCTTTCCCATTGGCTCCGCCCCATTCCTCAGCATTTGACTCCCCGGGAAGAATCGCTCTTACCGATTGGTTGAAACGCCGAACGCTCCCGCTTTCTCGTCTGCGATTGGCTAAGAGTTTCTCGCCACGCCCATTTGGAGAAAGCCATCGGAGTTGACTCTTTGCTGGTTGTCACACTTTTCCCGACAACCGCAAGTGGACGGAGAAACTGCTGCGTTCTTCACTTTTATCGTGTTTTTCCTCTTTTTTTTTTATCCTCAAAAAGTTGCCCGACCTCGAGCAAATATGTGGACTTGGCGTCCGCGGGAAGAGCAGGTGTGTGACGTTTTACTCGCTTTTTCGTTTGTTTCCATTTGTGTCTTTTTTGGGGGGGGATGACGAGCATTCAAAATGGACACCTTACCGCCTCCAAATCCTTTATGTCCATTTTGCTGCTGTTCCTCTTTTGTATATTATTGTTGTTTGTGTGCGGTACTGTCATGAGAAGAGGATTGTGTAAGATTCCACAGGTGTTTGCGGGCACACAGTGGGGAAAGTGGAGCTGCTGGAATGTCATTGGGAACATTGGAATATTGCAGTACGGTAACACGTTCTCAACTCATCCTCAGTTTTCACTCGGCCGTGTCATTCCGTGTTTTGTCCCAACAGCATCCTCTGTTTTTGTTTTTCACTCATTCCCAAAACAGGTGACACTGTACCCTAGTGGTTAGCACAGCTGCTTCGCGGTTCCGAAGTTCAGGGTTGAATCCAGGCTGCGATTTGCATGTTCTGTCCCTTTGACTGCCTCTGGTTCTTCTTCTTCTTGTTCTGCATCTTCTTCTCCTCCTCCTCCTTTCCGCTTGTCCCATTAGAGGTCTAAGCCATCCACCTTTTCTTTGGTCTTCCTCTCGCTCTCTTGCCCGGCAGCTCCATCCTCAGCACCCTTATCCCAATATAGACCACGTGACTACATCTGGTGGCCATGTTGGATGGGTTCACTCTACTGACGCGCCGTTCTCTCTGTCGCTTTTCGCATACAGACTGGAGTTACACAAATGTTCGTACGGCTGTTAAAAAGTGACGCATGATGGCTAAAACGACTGTAAAGTTATCGGTGCTCATTAGTTGTTGTTTCAAGAAACCGTTAGGACAGGAAGTGCGCTTTGAGCGACAATTTCGACCCATACGCCTCGGAGAAACACAAACGGAGCACACAAGTGTGGGCGCCGGTAACCTATCCGGTCATTGTCAACTATCTCCTCTTCTCGACAAGCGATTATAACGTGGACCGACTAAAGAATTACAAAGGTCTGGAGGCCTACAAGTAATGCATCAATGGCTGGGTTCATCATGCGGCGGTAACCATTGTTAGCAACCTGTCTCCCCTCATTGCTAAGGTTAGTTTACCGCACGATGGAATTTAAATATGTAGCGTGTGATTACAGTCAGCGTTGTGTTAAATTACGTTGATTGTACCAACGAAAGAGGTGTACATTTCTTATTTTCGTTTTTGTCCCAAGCGGAGCCCGCACCTCTTTCTCCATTTCCACGGCTACATTTTTAACTCAACTCACAGAAAAGCTAGCGACGCGGTAACTCGTTTTTGCAAACTCATGATAATGAAAGGGAAAATGCAGATTTTGGAGACATGCGTTGCATTCAAACGCGAGTATTGTGCTTGGCCGCTCGATCGGCCCTGCTAATACGAGACAGTCTCAGAAGTACATTTTCAACAGGTACACCGTAACTCGGGATTGTGGGCTGCACTCCCTTGACGTAAATACTCAGTGATGTCATAATTTCCGTTAGTAAAAATGTCGGCGTCCAACCGGAGCTCGTACAGTATGCGACGGTGATCTTGTTTTTAGCTACTTGGAACTTGTTTATATCAAGCTGTTGTTTTCATAAAAGTGTAAAAACAATACCAACTGCTATGATGAATACACAAGAGTCCTCCGCCTTGATAAATGACGTGACGTTTACGTCGATGTGCGTATGTCACGTGGCTTTTCCGATTAAATATAATGCACAAGTATGCGGCCGATTACAACAGATCACGTTACGTGTAAGCAGTTGACCAGAGAGGTTGCGTCGGAATGAATACAATCCGAATGATTCCAGGACTATGGAATAGCTAACAAGGGCTGTTCTGTCCCTCTAAGACCAGTTCCAGAGTTTGCATGCAATCAGTCGAATTCGTCCGCAGCGAGGGTTGGACTCTGCCAATGCCGCCTTTCGTCACCGATTCCGTTCATGAACTTTTTCCACAGAATTTCCGGGTGCAACATGGGTGTTGGCGACCGAGCGTGAAATTTGCACCTCCAAATCTGAGACCGTGGTCCTCAGTCGGGAAAAGGGAATGAGATCCCGCCCCAAGTGGAGGAGTTTATGTATCTCGGGGTTCTTGTGCACGAGTGAGGGAAGAATGGAACGGATTGAGCGTCTGCAGTGAAGCGGATTCTGTATCGATCTGTGGTGGTGAAGGAGCGTTTGCGAAAGGCCAAGCTCTCGATTTACCGGTTGATCCAGATTCCTAGCCTCGCCTTTGGTCAGTTAACTGTGGGTTGTGACCCGACGAACGAGATTGCAGGTATGAGCGGCCAGATTGTGTTTCCTCTGGAGGGCTCTTCATTAAAGTCAGTGTGAGAGGTTTGCTCCTCGGCATCGAGAGGAGCCAGATGAGGCATTTGGAGCATGCGGCTAGGATTTTCCCGAGGTGCCGTTAAGGTGTTCCGAGCTCGTCTCAGGCCCTGGGAATTTTTTTACTTCCTCTCTTGAAAAGTTCCCCCCGCAATTGAGTTTTACATGTTATAAGTCATATTAACGATGGAAAAAGGTTTGAAATCATTTCTATTGGTTTCATTTCCACATATCACAAAAGCCTTCCGTTTGAACTGGACTTTGAAGACTTTTCATATCCACGGTACCAAGAATTTCAAGTCAAAGTTATTGCTTTTTTTTTTTTTAGCGTGTAAATGAAAGTTGTTGAAAAGCATGTCCTCTCGACTTTTGTTCACATATTCTACGTGGTTTTAAATGACCTTTTAAAAAAAACGCAGTGCTTTTCATACTCTCTGCTGCGTTACGGTTACCAGGGTGTCTCCGAAAGCGGTCTGGACGCGAGCAACAAGCTTTGAGTTTTGGCTCCCTCACGGTCACGGTGACACGAGCGTTGACAAAAAAGACGGTGCGAGCGGTTCCCGCCGACTCCCTCCCTGGCACAATGGAGCCTTGTGTCGGCGCCGCCGCGGTGACGGCCATGACCGCTCCCTCGTCGTCGCCGGCGCCTCCTGGAGCGTCCCTGTCACCCCCCCACCCCTCTTTTCCCTTGGATTAGATAATAGGCAGCTTTAGTGTGGGCAGAAAGAGAGGTGTCACAGACCTCCTCTCTCTCAATCCTTCTCTTATTCCTCCATATTCTCCGTTTGTACCATCTGCACCACAAGGCGCTTGGCACGGCGTGCTCCGTTAACATTACATTAACGGGCTTTGCGTTGTGTTTATGGATCAATGTGCGATTGTGCCACTATGTAAAGCACACTCGGCTCTTATTGACAGAATCTGGCACGTGTGTTCGCCATGACCTGATGAAGACACACTCTGAAATCATTGAGGGAGCTACACCGTAAAACGCACCAGTAGTCATTATTTTGGACCCTATCGACCGAGAAATAGTCATATCAGTTCAACGTAGAACATGTCCCGTTAAACCGCTGTATGGAATTCTCCTCAGTGCCGTAGCTCAGTTTCAGTGTGTTGTCAGTCTTATGGAAAAAGTGTTGCTAGACGGTATGTTTTCACGCGCCTTACGGTAAATTACTGCAATTCCCGGCCTACAGAGCGCACCTGGTTATAAGCCTCACCCAGTGCATTTGTAAAGGAAATACCATTTGGTACATACATACGCCGCAGCTGTGTAAAAACCGTATGTGCCCACATTGAAATGAGAGATATTTACAAAGACGGCACACAGAGAGTGTAACACTAGCACCGCCGTGGTAATGCTAGCAACGCTGCGCTAATGCTAGCAACGCCGTGCTAACACCAGTGCCACGCTAACAGGTCCGTTTTAAAAAAAAAAAAAAAAAAAAAAAACAACAACATACCAGTAAAAATCACTGAGACATGGCAGTAACACGCTAAGTGCAGCGTTAACAGGGCCCGACCGGTAAAAGTCACTTCCTCGGCACATATATTCCACCGGTCTCACTCTTATCTTTTCCGCTCGAGTGCCTCCATACGGCCGTAAGAAAAAAAATGCGCAAATTAGCCGCATCACCGCATAAACCGCAGGGTTGAAAGCGTGAAAAAAAGTCACGGCTTATGGGCCGGAAATTACGGGAAATGACGTGAAAAATGTCAAAGCTCAGTTGAAATCCGGAGAAAGTATTTTCCGGAAAACACAAAGCAAAAGGCACCCATTGCTTAATTGAATTACAATTATTAAAACTATGCACATGTCAAAGCTACAGGTGGCGTTTTTTACTCATACTTAAAAATAATTTTTTAGCCAATCAGAATTCTGAAGAAAGTCATTTCTGAAAACCACTTAAAGTCACAAATGTACACAGATTGAAGGTGGAATTTTCACGCTGGGAGTCTAAATTGAAGTCAAGTAAATGCTGATGTGATTTTATTTATAAACGGTATTTACGGTCTCGGTATCACATCATGGCGGTTGTGTGTCTCGATCCTTTTTAAAGGCTCAGTACTGCGTGGCAAGAGACTCTTTTAATTCCCGGCGTCCTGCCATCCTCCTCGCGTCTTCTCCCACTCAACATGTTTCTTCTTTTTTTTTTTTTTTCCCTCCCATCCTGGCCGCCGATTTCCTCCGCGTGTGCATTTCAGCTAAGTGACATTTAAGAAGCGCTGTTAATATTCATACGGCAGGCTGCCCGCCGCCTCTTTAAACGTCACCATGACAACGGGACAGGAAGCAGGAAGTCAGAGACGGCAGTGATAACGTGTTTTTTTTTTTTTTTTTTTTTTTTAAATAATCTCACCTCGACCGCGATGGACTGCCAGGTTGCACGGCTGCACCTTTTTTTTTAAATTCTTCTTCTTTGTGTGCTGATCGGACAACGGTGTGTACGTGCAAACACCGAGACCTCGCCCGGCATTCCTGCACCCCCTGCAGTTAACCTCCGTGTGGGTCTTGCTGACGGGAGGTCACGGTTATTCTGAGGGCTGAGATAACGCAGGACTGCACTATCATAAATAATTGCATCACGACTAAAAGTGGCTTCGCCTCGCCCCTTTTTTTTTTTTTTTTTTTTACAACCCTGTGACAGTCATCGTCTTGTTCAACCCATGCCAAAGTTATGATCTTCCTGGTATTTCCAGTTATTCATTTAAGCAGATGTCAGTCATTAATATTTGCTGGTTTCCAACTTTTATTTATTTTCTGCTTTAAAAAAAAAAAAAAAAAAACGCTGACGATTAACAGCAGCCTCTATGGTCCGCCATTGTAATAAACAAATTGTAATAAACTTGTGCTAAATAACAATGCTAGCCACAACTGCTAACGTAATGGTGTGATGTTGTGCGCTATAATAGGGAGAGGGCGTGGAAGCGCACACTTATTTTGAAATTAAGGCAGCACGTGCTCTGGCATATATTCTTAATTTCGTTCTTTTCAACGCTATTACTGATATAAGGAATTGGGTGTTTAATAATTGCAAACAACTAATAACTGCTAGAGGCACAGTGGCATCAGCTGTAAAGTGTTGGCCTCACAGTTCTGAGGACACGAGGTCAATCCCGGACCCGCCTCTGTGGAGTTTGCATGTTCTCCCCGTGCCTACGTGGGTTTTCTCGTGGCACTCCGGTTTCCTCGCACATTCCAAAAACATGCGACATTGATTGGACACTCTAAATTGCCTCTCGGTGTGATTGGGAGTGCGGCTGTTTCTCTTAATGTGCCCTGCGATTGGCTGGCGACCAGTTGAGGGTGTACCCAGCCTCCTGCCCATTGACAGCTGCGATAAGCTCTAGCACTCCCCGCAACCCTTGTGAGGATAAGCATCTAAGAAAATGGATGGATGGATAACAACAACTAACATCTGAAAACTATTGCTAGTGCAGTAACTGCTAACAACTACTTCTATCAACCGCTAACAACAACCATCCATCTATCCATTTTCTTTGCCGCTTATCCTCACGAAGGTTGCGGGGAGCGCCGGAGCCTATCCCAGCTGTCAACGGGCAGGAGGCGGGGTAGACCCTGAACTGGTTGCCAGCCAATCACAGGGCACATGGAGACAGACGGCCAATCACACCTAGGGGCAATTTAGAGTGTCCAATTAATGTCGCATGTTTTTGGGATGTGGGAGGAAACTGGAGTGCCCACGTGGGGGGAGGACATGCAAACTCCACACAGGTGGGTCCGGGATCGAACTTGGGTCCTCAGAATAGTGAGGCCAACGCTTTACCAGCTGAATCACCGTGCTGCCCTAACAACAACCAATTACAATAATTTTGAACAACTAAAAACAACTACCAGTACCGACAATTTTAACATCAATTGCATCTACAACAGTTGCTACCAAAAAATGACCAAATCTTAATTCTTAATCGTAGCATGTTGAAAAAAGGACCGTCCAAAACCTGCTACTACAATACAACTCCTGAGAACTACCTAGAAAGACCAATGAAAACATTTCCTCACAACTACTAGCAATAATTTCTGCCACAACTGACTGTCAACAACTAATTACAACAATCGCTAACAACTGCCGTCAACGTGCTATCAACTGCTCGGCACGACTTTGAACAACTGCTAGCAATAAATACCAACAATTGCTTAAAAATAAACTACTCCTAGCAACAAGTACTCCCTGCTACAACAATTACTGCGAACATCAGCTGCTAACAGTCACTTCAATTGTTGCCCAGATGAATAAATCTTCAAAGAGATGAAGTGTCTGAATGACAACGCTCGCTGTGACAGACTTGTAGCGACTCTTCAGACGCTCGACGCGTGTCCTGACGTGTCTGCGAGTTGGGAATGTTTACTGTCAAGTCATTAACTGTTGCCGTTTGTTCTCGCGTGATATTCAGGAATATTTCAAATGGGTTGTCGGCCTATCGAGTCTTCGATATTCATTAAAAAAATATACTGTATAACATATGAATAAGCGTCCGCTTTCCAGTGCATTCACTGACAAATTTCCAATGCACGTGTTAAAATATACTCCATTTTCCATCTCGTTACATAAATGAATTTGTGTAAATACTATATTATAACTTGTCCGGAAACATCACACCTTAGCTCTCCAGCTAATAACTGCTAGCAACAACTACTGTACTAACAAGTGCTAAAAATAAACGACAAACATCTACTACTACCACCAAAACTGCTATAAAATACAAACAGGATCCCTAACAACAATGGCTACTTTAACAACTAGTAAAACAATCACTGACAACTACTCCATGTACTGTATTTCTACACCAGCAACTGCTAACTGCATCTACTATTAACAACAAGCAAACCAATTGCATCTAACCACCGGTACTAGTAACTACAGCTCTAACTACTAAACGACTATGTGAGTGCTACTGCAACAACTTCTAACAATGACTACAAACTGTAATTTTTACAACTACAGTGAATACTCGGTCCTCGAACGTCTCTTTTCTCGAAAAAAATCGGTTTTCCAAGGAAAATTTCGAGATTAGTTTTTTTTTTTTTTTTGCTTCTGTTTTTTGCTTCGAGCGAAAATCTGTACCCGAACGCACTGCGACAAGACCCGGAAATAACACAACACGGGGGGCCCGACCAGCTGATCCACGACGCGCGTTGTTACTGCATATATAATATATATGTATAACGCAGCCTCTGAACGCAGACGTGGGAAAAATATCGATTCGGTTTTTCGAACAAATCGGTTCTCAAAGCGCCTCTTGGTCGAGAACCGGGGTTGTACTGTATTAACAACTGCGACTGGTCATAGTTGCTACTTTGAAAATTGGGGAGAACAACCACAAATACATGCAATGTCACACAACAACAATTACAACTGTTTCTACAACTACTATATTAATTTCTGTCTGCAGATAGCTACTACTACAACCACTACAAATGCTAAAAAGTACTGCTTTTACCAGACGTACAACTACTCGTGATAAAACTGCTACAACAACTGCAAGTAATGCTAATTGCCACCACGCACAGCCGTACTTGATAAATTGCCCGATTTAATCAGATGAAATTGTGAAGTGAAATGCACGCAGGCGGTTTCCAGTAAGCGCTGCTCCGAAGAAACACTTCAATCTTCCTTTCAGACTGTTTTCCCCCTGCCGAGTCAGCCGCTTTCCATCTTTTCATTAATACGCGCCAACGTGATGCAATCTCGGGTGACTGCGCATATTGAATTTGGTATTGTGCTTTTCATTTGAGGATGTTTACAAAAAAAAAAAAAAAGCAGGTTTGGCAAGTTCAAGACACTTTGTTTGATATAAGCGGTGCTTTGTAGTCATTTGCACCAATGAGAGTGATCTGAAGAACTGCTCACGTTCTTTTTATGTCATTTGATCCGCTCTGGAATTGAAAAAAAAAATAGCGGGGCACGTTTGAATGGTTTTATTTCAAAGCGACGACGCTGTTAATTGATGTTAATATGTCCGTGACAGGTGACATTATATAAAACACAAAATAAAAATAATGGTACCCTATTCATACTGTTTACTGTGTCAAAATGACGGCTGTGAATAATGTCATTAAAACAACAAAGAAGTGTGGTCCTAGCACTTTACATACTTTCAACACATACTGTAGTACAGGGGTACCCAGATTTTTTTACCCTAAGATCTACTTAGCCAGCCTCTCGCGAGCTAAAATACAAAATTCACTTTTTTGTGCACTGTATTGTCTGTGCTTTCATCCTGGATCAGGCTGTGGCAAGGTGTAATTTTAAAATGACACACCATCTCATCCTGCACTTTCTACTTCGGTTTCAGACCGCACATTTCCCACTCTGAAAAGAGAAAATCTCATCCAGTTTAACCCCTTTTTCCTCGATTATTCACATAGTGCGACGGTGATTGCATCTTAAAACAACAGCATTTCTTTTTTTAACTTGCCTCCATTAATATCTAAGGTAAACACAAGCAGCGTGTCTAGCTCGTCTTTGGTCTACGTTGCCCAGACTGCGTTGCTAACTAAAGCAGGGGTGGTGGACGGTCATTATAAAACACATTGATGGGCTGTGTAAGTACTGTAACGTTTGTAATTATGAGTGTACGTCTTTAAGAAATAGGGGTGTAAGGTAAACTAGGAAAAAGAGTGTGTGGCGGAGCAGCGGTCGTTGTTCAAGAAAGTTCCGTGTGGTGCCTAAAAGAAACCAGTGGCTTTTGCTTTTCATTTTTTTACAGCACGCACGTGAATTGTGCCGCTCGACGCGACAACCAGTCATCCGTCACTCATTGAATCACATTGCAAAACGCCACAAACTGAATAGCTGAACGTTATACTTTCAATTTGCATTGGATTATGATTCATTTTTTGCGCGCAACGCAGAATATCCGCGAAGAGACTGGATCGGCGGTGCACGCCGTCCCGCGACCGACCGAGACCGCCTCGCGATCGACGCATTGAGCACCCCCGCTGTTGTAGCTACACCACATATATATCCAGTATTTAGAAAGCACACTTGTAGGTGTGCTGGGCGTTGCAGAGGGAGTCTGTTAGCTAGTTGATGACGACTCCATGCTCATTGTACACGCTCACAGCTCGCTTGACTGCGATGATGTCGCCCCTCTGACTCATTTGGGTGCAGCCCCAAAGGAAAAGCCACACCGAACACGTCAGCCGGCAAACCCGTCACCCAAGATGCTAATTTATTGTAACTTTTGTGCGTTGTGCGCTTTGGTCATGATCATGTTTGTTCAGGGAAATGGCAGGTTTTTTTTTGGTTTTTCCTCAATCTTCTCAGGGCCGCCCTGCTCCGGGCTGCCGCGGCTGCTGAGCATGCTGGCCAAGGCCCCGCCTACGACCAGCAGACTCGACCTGGTGAACGCCGAAAGTTCGGACCCGGCGGCGGCTGACGGAATCAAGATGGCCGACTTAGTGGAGAGCTTGGATGCCCGGGAGTTGGACATCGACGATGGGGAGGAGGTGGACTATGACGGAAACTGCCTAGGTACACGATGTGTATGAATATTAATATGGATGCGGCGTAGAATTAAGCCACGTATCTCACTTGTTGCCATTCATGTAACTCACAGGTGTCAAACTCAAGGCCGGGGGCCAGATCCGGCCCGCTGCATGATTTTATGTGGCCCGCCAAGGCAAATCTTATATATCAATTTTCATGATTTTTGTTCAAATCTGAACCAAAATTTCAAATTGTCATACTATAAATGATAACATTGAGATATTGCAAGCATGTTTGTGTTGCCAAACAACAATAGTTGAAAAACACATTCATCTCGATTTGTGATTCCAAAGCGAGTTCATAAATTTCATATGTAAATATGATGAGGCGATTAAAAATTTTTCTGGTTTCACAGTCATAACGGCCCTCTGAGGGGAAGCGTAAGTAAAATGTGGCCCGCGACAAAAATGTCTGACACCCCTGATATAACTGATGAATTACTTTGCATTCAACTAAACATTCACGCTAGTACTTTTTTCAAACTTCTAAATTTGTGACAAAAGTGGGACTAGATCATCCTTTCATATTCTTAGCCGCTTATCCTCACAAGGGTCGCAGGGAATGCTGGAGCCTATCCAAGCTGTCAACGACCAGGAGGCGTGGTACACCCTGAACTGGTTGCCAGCCAATCGCAGGGCACAGAGACTAGATCATAGTTTTTTTTTTTCAATATCAAGTGGTTAACTGTATTTTAAGGAGCAAAAATAGAACCCCGTAAAAGTTTATTTCATAAAAACATGTAGTAATGACATCTTTAAATAGAATGAAAAAGATTGAAACTTTTTGTCACACCGCATCAATTTAATGGCCATTGTGCCGCTCCTTCTGGTATGCCCGTCTCTGCCATTTGGGGTTCATTGAGACGTCTGAAGTCCTCTATCGGTTCTTCAGTCCGGCACTTATATCAGTTGTGCTTCACAGAAGTCTTCCTGTCTTGTCTCCACGTATTGTCGCTGTTTTTTGCTTGAACGGTTATAGCATGGCAACATCAATGCTATTTAGTATTAACATGAACTTTTTGGGGTTAAAGGGTAAGAAGTGTGGTTGTTTTAAATGCATGTGGTGTAATTTTCTTGACTTGAAAATGTTTAATACGTGCCTTGGCTCAATAGCATAAAAGTTAGGATATACCATCTTCGACAACTGGATAACAGAAGAAACAAAAAGATGGGCAAAGCTGGTAGTTATGTATAAGGTGATCTTGGGTGTTGTAATACTGTAATAACACTCACGCTTACTGGACCAGAAGTTGGTCTGAAGAACAGTAAGCGTAGAGAGCATCTAAATCTTGGAAGAGACGTCGATCTTCTTCCGCGTAGCGGCCCACTCTCTCCGCTCGCTTTAGCCTCCCACGTGCACGACTCTCACCCCCTGCCGCCGGCCTCTGTGCTCTCCCAGAGGACTGCCGCATCCCGTTCTCGGCCGTGTACGCCACGGTGGGCTTCAAAGAGGCCAGCGCCAGGGTCTTCCTTCCCACGGTGCCGGTCACCGCCTGCATCCTGGAGGTGGAACGCTTCACGTCGGCGCAGGATCGCTTCAACCTGTCGCAGAACAGGAGTGTCAATAAGGTACGCGCCGCTCACACTAATAACACCCGACATTTGGATGAGTTCCCCTTTTTTGCAATAGTACTAATAATATTATTTTGCTTCCCGTTTGTGACGGAAACTTGTCATAAATTGTTCAAAATTTCCAGTTAAGATCATTATGTGCATTTCATTCTCATCTCTTTTTATGTGGGACACATGGGCATTTTTGCCCCCGTTCCAGTTAATGCAAATTAAATTTCCCGCGCCGTCCCGCAAATTGTTCACCCCATGCAGTCTCTGCCCGCCGTGTTCAAGATCGAGATGAAGCACGGCGAGTTCACGTGGGTGGTGAAGAGGAAGGAGAAGCACTTTATGGAGCTGCACCGAGAGCTGAGAACGTACAAGACCTTCATGAGGATACCGCTGCCGTCGCGCAGGTTGGCTGCGCCCGCCTCGTTTGCATATCGCAAGTACCGTAATCCCCGGCCTTCAGAGCGTAGCTAGTAGCGCTGCGCTAGCGTTAAACTCTTTCTGAGCACTGAGGCTTATAACCAGGTGTGCTAATGCTAACGCTAGCGCAGCACTAACGCTAGCGCCACATCACCGCATAAGCCGCAGGGTTGAAAGCGTGTGAAAAAAGTCGCGGCTCGTAGGCCGGAAATTCCGGTAGTTTGCGTCTGAAATAATTCTCAATTCTTTGTTGTAAAACTTGACCAAATCAGGGTCTTCAGATCTACGTCTAATGCATTTCCCGTAATTTATTGTATTCACCGTGATGCGTGATAATATTTCAAAAAATACATAATACACACAAAATATTTCATTCATATTTGGATGAGAAGAGGATGTAGTACAGAGCTACATTTAAACAAGTCTAATCAAATGTGCAGTGTATTTTTCAAGGACATTCCAAATAAAAACCTGAAACAAACTAAAAACTATATTTTAGATAATGCATGTCGACCCATTAGTTAGTTTTCCTCAATAATATAGTGCAGAGCTGCGCTTAAAAATATGCACGATATTTAGATTTGCACATAATACAGTGAAAAACATATACGGTAATAACACTCTAAATATCCAATGAAATAGTAAAATGTTTTTTTTGTCTATTACATATAGAAACACTACTTGCTGGTATTTAGATGATTCTGATTACAGATTAAAAATATCAGATTTATATATATATATATATTATATATATATATATATATATATATATATATATATATATATATTTATATTCATGCATACTTAATATATAAATTATAATCCAAATATAAATAAAACTAAATATTTTTTAAATAATACTTTGAGTTTTCTCCAATGACATTTTTTTAGTCAGATTATTTATGTATCATTAATATATAATATGCTAAGACAATAAACAGGCAACAAAATATTTTTCCATTAGACATGGAACAATTGTTAATTAGCAGCTGATTGAGATTTATTGCAACGTGTTGCGTTTAAAAAGGCGGCCCGCATTCTAATGAGGAATTCTATAATTGCTCATATTTAGCAATTATAGAAATACAACACAGTCTCCAACTGTTAAAACAATTTTGTTTCTCAATTTCCAATCCTTTTCCGTTTCCATTTTCAGACTTTATCATAGTTATAGTCTCTTTATTTCTGAATTAGCGATGCCGCGCGACAGCCACCTTCGTGACATCCGAGCGGCATTTGGACATTTTCTTCTCGACGAGTTTCCCGTCATCAACTCCAACGCAAATTGAAATGATGACCCAAAACCCGAAAACAATTCCAACGCGCCTTCGTGCGCTCCGCTTTCCACGGTTTGCATCGCGCGATGCGCTCGCTTGCGTCTGTCCTGTGATTTTTAACAGCAGTAAAAACTTTGTGGGGGCGAGCTTGTCTGTCTGTAGCGCTGAGGCCTGGACACACAGAAAGATCTTTCAAAAATATGAAAGTAAACTCTTGTGTTTATGAAGAATAACTGGAAAAACAATATAAAGCTTTTAATGAGGTGTCCTGTGCTGTTGACTTAACTTTATTGCGCCTGTGTCACGGGGTGAGATGGGGACGTTTCTACCCGCAGGTGTGCCTTCAAAAGGATAAACTCGACTCACCCCGCTGTCGATTTCTTTTGTCGGAAGCGCGAGCGAGCCTGCGCAAACGCCTTCGGGGCTCGACGGTGCTTTGCGAGAGCAAATAAAATGGATTCCCGACGGTGTTCTCCTTGTGTCGCAGCCACACGGTGAAGAGGAGGACGGTGAGGAAGAGCGAGGTGAGGGAGATGCCCTCGCTGCCTAGGGCGGGAGGAGACGAGCTGGTGCGCGACGAGCAGGTTTCCAGCAGGCGGGTACGTCAGTGCGCATCGCTTTGTGATCAAAAATACACACAATATCGTTTTTTTCTTTGTTTTTTTTTTTTTTTTTTTTGCACTCTTTATAACTTCACAAGGCATAAAATTAAGTGCACCTGCACGGTCCAGTGCAGGCGTGAGCAAAGCATAATTTGCCCCACTCAACATTTGTACTGTCACCTGTCCTGTAATACGTGTTGCATTAATTTAGCCATTGTTTTTCCATACTGTATCTCAGTAAAACTGTCGATTCTTTTTGTAAAATTTTTGTCATTTGTCAGTAATTGGTGCATATATTGCAAAACATAAAAATGAAAAAAATATTGATAAAAATTCACAACTTTGCACATAGTAAACATTTTTAATGTTAATTTTGACAAATAATTGCAGATGGTGGAAAAATTCCTCTGAAAAGAGACCAAGTGTTCGCTGGAAGGTTTTTTTTTTTCACCGCTTCCATTAGAAAATTGTTGTAAAACTGAACACAAAAAAGAAAATTAAATATTTTGTGTGTTAAAAAAATACACTAACTTTGTGAGCTTAATGCTAAAACACAATTCGAAATACCATATTCAATGCAATTATAGTACAATGTGATGATCCATCCATCCATCCATTTTCTTTGCCGCTTATCCTCACGAGGCTCGCGGGGAGTGCCGGAGCCGATCCCAGCTGTCAACGGGCAGGAGCCGGGGTACACCCTGAATTGGTCGCCAGCCAATCGCAGAGCGTATGGAGACAAACAGCCGGACTCAAAATCACAGCTAGGGGCAATTTAGAGTGTCCAATTAATGTTGCATGTTTTTGGGATGTGGGGGGAAACCCGAGTGCCCACCCGGAGAAAACCCACGCAGGCACGGGGAGAACATGCAAACTCCACACTGGCGGGGCGGGGATGGAAAGCGAGTCCTCAGAACTGCGAGGCCAACGTTTTACCAGCTGATCCACCGTGCCGCCAGAATTAAATATTTTGTGTTAAATTAAAAATACACAAACTCTTCCTTACAAAACTTTGTTAGCATTATGCTAAAACACAATGCAAAATACCATAGATGAACTAGCAATTATAGTACAATGTGATGATGATAATAAACCTTGAAATAAAACGCATTTAAGCACAAGTAGCAGCAACACATATAGACAGACAATATTAGTCAAAGGCACATTCTTTATCCTCTGCGACAAAGTGACTAATACTGCGTTAATGCTGCAAAGTTTCAAGTCTTCTCATGTGTTTAATCATCAACTCTAATGTAAATATAGTCCGCCTATGTATTTTACTGCCCCCTGGCGGCCACGTCCCAGTTCCTTTTTGACACGTCAAAGGAATACGTTTCAAAAAGGAACATTTTCTATCTTCACTGTTTGCTACTGCTCTTGCTGTACCTAATAAAGTGGTGGGGTATTTTTTTGTGACGCTGCCATACACGGTAATTTGTGTGTGTGTATGTGTGTGTGTGTGTGTGTTTTTTTTTTTTTCTCCAGAGACAATTGGAGGACTATTTGAACAAGCTGCTGAAGATGGCTTTGTACCGCAAATATCATCACACCGTGAGCATCCCGTCATGCCAGCGAGCTGCCGTCACTCTTGCGAACAAGTTTCACACTTTTTTTTTTTAATTTGACGAGCATATTTAGCGCTATATTCGGGGCCCTGTCCCTCAGTTTTTAACTACTAAACGGGCTTCAAATGGCTCCACAGCGTGACGCCGTCGTGTGTTGTGTTTTCTCAGATGGAGTTCATCGACGTCAGCCAGCTGTCTTTCATTCACGACCTGGGCCCCAAAGGACTGTGAGCGCTTTGCTTTTCTTCAGTGTCATTTCAGATCCACATTTTAGGTTTTTAAATATGTACCTCAACATGTACGACACTCGAGGAGCACAAAGCTTGTTTTGAGGGGTTTTTTTTTTTTCCTTTTCATTAGTAATCAGCAGGAGAACATCGGTTGATTTTCCCCAAAAATGCCAGTTTTTGAAGACAACAAAGCAAAAAAGATGATTTTTTTTGGGGTGGGGGGTGTGTGTGTGTTTCTTTTGGCTTGTCCCTTTCGGGGCCGTAAAAAAGTATATTTCCAGCAGAAGAAGTGACTTTGATGCTAAGATTTTTTTGTGAGCTATAAAACAATAAAAACAAGGCCAAGAGCAGCCTTATAATGGCAAAATCTGAATTAGAAATGTGCTATGATCGATATTTTTTTTTATGATCTGAAAATGATGAAGGTGGCCATAAACAGTTGGCATTGCAACGGCAGTGAATGAGTTAATATATTTATCCTTACCTGCAAGTTTGTAATTTTTACCCAGCAACTGTGTTTCTAAAGATTTTATTTTCTGTGTATTTCCATTTGATTTGCTTTGGCCATTTCATTTTTTTTCAATTAAAAGTTTTAGATTTTTTTTTTTTAACTTGTTTTAATTTTTTTAAATTGTATTTATCCTCTCAATTTTTTTTCATTTGTATTACTTGATTTTTACACCATTGCTATTTTTATTCTTACAATTTTTTGTTTTATTTGCATTGCGAGATGCATTCTCATCCATTTTCTAATACTTAAATTGAACTTTTTTTTTTTTTTTTTTTTTTTACAGGTATTTTCAAAGTACATACAATTTTCTTGAATCCACATATTTTTCATATTTATTTTTATTTCCGAACCTAGAGGGCACCGACTTTGTGTGTTTTGATAGTGAAGCCTGTTGTCGTTCTCTTTTGTCAGGGAAGGGATGATCCACAAGCGCTCCGGGGGCCATCGCATCCCCGGCATGAACTGCTGCGGTCACACTCAAGCCTTCTACCGCTGGTCCAAACGGTTTGTCCTCGCCTCTTTTTCTCCTCTTTCCCTCCGCTCACATCCTCTTTTGTCCTTAAACCAGTTCATTAGCTAGCTATTTAGTTGGCAAGATTATGGAAATTTGTCTTTTCAGTCATCTGGTAGCTGTCGCAATCTGAGTAACGATGCATTTTTGTCATATTTTTAGTGAATCCGTTCCCCGTTGCCGTGTATTATTCGTAACGGCAACTGTTCCTTTCCAATCTTTGGCTGTTTTTCATCGTGATTGGTGTCTCGTGCAGTGTTTTTGTTCCTCGCTGCCTCCTTCCCTTCGTCGCAGCCAAATTATTACATGAGCATTTTTACAACGTATCGCAAGAACGCGCGCAAACAATCCCACACGTTTGGAAGGCTCAGGCGAACCACCTACGGCTGCGTGACGATTTGCTTCCCACAAGTCCCCCCCGCCCCCTTTCAAAAAAACAAACGCCAAGCAACGTAAAGCATGATCTCACGTACGGCAGATATTTCCACAAATCCGCACGCGATGTTGATGAAGATTGTGTATGTTTGCGGCGCGTATCAGGTGGCTGGTGGTGAAGGACTCGTTCCTGCTGTACATGAAGCCCGACTCGGGGGCCATCTCCTTTGTGCTGCTGGTGGACAAAGAGTTCAGCATCAAGATGGACTCCAAAGACACTGAGACCAAGCACGGGGTCAGGATTGACAGCCTTTCCAGGTGTGTGCGTGTTGGTGGGTGGCCTCATCTTTTCATCTTCACGTGACCCCCGCTAAGCATGTAAATGTCAAGTATTGCTGTTGAAAATGGGGACACTTCAAAAAGTGCGGCCTGCAACGTCAGTAATCAATCAGTACTTGATTGCGGATGTCCTCATGAGTGTACGCCAAAGCACAAATCCAAATACAGCGACGAACGTCTCGGTTCTCCAACGAATCAGTTTTTGAACGAAAATTTCGAGATTTTGTTTTTTCTGTTTTCGAATGGAAATCGGTACTCTTGACGCCGCTGACAAAACCCGAAATAACATAACGCACGCGGCCCAACCAGCTGACCCACGATGTGCGTCGTTTCCGTGAATTCGAACGCACTGCGGAAAAACGCGGAAATAACATAGCGTACGGCCCGACTAGCTGACTCACGGCGCGCGTTGTTATTGTGTATAACGCAGCCTCTGCACGTAAGGCGTGTCCTGGTAGCTCCGTTTACTGACTGTTTTTTCTTCCTATTGAGGACTATTAACCCCTAATCCTAATCATGGCTCCAAAGAAGTGACACTAGATAAGTTCTTTGGGAAATGAAAAGAATTTCCAGGGGTGCGGGTCACCCCCACCAAAGAGATTTGACACAGTAGTTTTTAGTTTTACATTGCTTTTTTGTTGTCAATTTTAATAATGCTCTGTGCCATTAGCATTTCCGCATTTTTGTTTTGTTTCAAAGATTTCGTTAACTCGAGTTACGAGTTAATGTTTTTGAATGTTACTTTTTGTAGAAATAAAAACATTTTTTTGTTCCCCCCCTCCACCATTATTTGTTGTTTAAAGTTATTTTTCAATTTTGTTAATAAAAAAAAAAGGTTTACATGGCGGGGGGCCAAGTCATAACATATTCGCCAATGCACTCCCAGCCTAGCCTACTCTAATACTAAAGTATCCATTTAAAGGTAAAAAAAAAATATTAAATCATTTTATGATATAAAATATTTAAAGTACACATGTATTTCTACTATGCAGTTTATTATCAGGAAAAGCTGAAAAAAAGCTTTAAAAAGCCCACTTTTTTATGCTTGGAACGCATTATTTCTTCTTCCCTTAATTGTAATGGGAAATATTAATTTGGTTTTCGAACAAATCGCTTCTCGAACCGTCTTCTGGAATGGATCGAGGTCGAGAACCAAGGTTGTACTGTACTTTTTTTTTTTTTTTTTTTTTAACCGAAAAAGAAACCAAAAAATCCAAACTAACATACCTGAGCTTCTGATCTCCCAATGTTTTTGTCACGCCGTCGTTAGCTTAACGCGTACGTCACGTGCGTGCAGGACGCTGGTGTTCAAATGCAGCAGCTACCGACACGCCCGCTGGTGGGGTCAGAGCATCGAGAGCTTCGTCAGGAATCACGGCAAGGCCTTCCTGCGGGCTCACCGCTTCGGCTCCTTCGCGCAGGAGCAGGAGAACGTTCCTGCCAAATGGTCAGTGCAGCCTCGCAAAATGGATGTTTGTTTCTTTCAAAGAAAAATGCACTTTTAAGTAGCTTGCAACTTAAGTCCCTTGTTGGGCTTTCCCGTGCAAAATATATCAAACTAACCAATAAATGCTTAACAATGAAATACGTCACTGCCGAGAGATGTATAAAAAGGCATCCATACATCCATTTTCTCAGCCGCTTATCCTCACAAGAGTCGCGGGGAGTGCTGTAGCCTAAAATTGTAATTTTGAGAAAGCCATGCACGTCTTATTTTTGCAAGAGTTGTATTATTTTCAAGAAAAAAAAAAAGCCATATCCATCCATTTTCTTTGCCACTTATCCTCACAAGGGTCGCGGGGAGTGCTTGAACTTATCCTAGCTGTCAACAGGTAGGAGGCGGGGCACACCCTGAACTGGTCACCAGCCAATGTCAGGGCACATAGAGACAAACAGCCCCACTCACAATCACACCTACAGGCAATTTAGAGCGTCCAATGAATGTTGCAGATTTTTGGGATGTGGAAGGAAACCGGAGTGCCCGGAGAAAACACACACAGGCACGGGGGGAACATGCAAATTCCACACAGGCGGGGCCGGGATCGAATCCGGGTCCTCAGACCTGTGAGGCCAACGCTTTACCAGCTGTCCCACTGTGCCGCCGAATTTCAACATAGTTTGCTAAAAAAAAAATGTTCTGATTTCACACGTCAAGGTGATATTTGAACTGTTACCCAACACAATTATTCTGATTTCATTTGTCATAATTCATATTTTTTTTTGTCAGAAATAATGTGCTCTCATCGGAATGATGTATTATTATTATTTTTTTTTTCCCCAAAATTATAATTTTGAGAAAGCCATGCACGTCTTATTTTTACGAGATGTATTATTTTCAAGGAAAAAAAGCCCATTACATTTCCACTAAAAATGATCAACACAGTAATAACTTTATTTGTACAGCATCTTTCCAAACAGCGACAAAGTGCTTTGCGATCTAATCCGCCAATCAAAATATCGTAAAATAGAGGAAAGAGTAGAAGAGCTGCAAGCGTCCAGCATTGCGCTTTATGGACGTATTGTTGACTGAGACTCTCCGTTCTGCAGGTACGTGAATGGAAAGACTTACATGGAGGACGTGGCCGATGCCTTGGAGGAGGCCAGAGAGGAAATCTTCATTACTGACTGGTGGTGAGTGAAGGCAAGCCACGCGGGGATGCTTACGCTGCCGCCCGTTCATTTAGCGTCAAAATAATGTCGCCAATCTACGGCGAAGTCAATGTACTCATGCGTCTTAAGTATTTTTTTATATGGAACGCGAGCCAGTGCAATTGCACACGCGTGAGGTCCGAATGGCGACGTGAGCTTTACGAATGTCTTCTGTTTCACAAACATTTTGCCACAATATGAAATGGAATAACGCGCGCGTGTATTGCTGCAGGCTGAGTCCGGAGATCTTCTTGAAGAGACCTGTGGTGGAGGGAAACCACTGGAGGCTGGACTGCATCCTCAGGCGGAAAGCCGTAAGTCACGGGTGTCAAACGCAAGGCTCGGGGCCCAGATTCGGCCCGCCACGTGATTTTATGCGGCCCGCGAAGGCAAATCAAGTCGATCGACTTCCGCGATTTTTGTTCAAATCTGTCCCAAAAAATTTGAAATTGATTGAGATTTGCAAGCGTTTTTGTGTTAGCAAGCATCAACAATGAAAAACCCATTACCCTTGATTTGTGATTCCAAAACTACTTCTGAAATTTCATTTGTGAACATGATGAGGTGGTTAAAGATTTTTATGATTTCACAGCCATAACGGCCTTGCGAAAGTAACAAAAAGTACAATGTGGCCCGTGGCAAAAATGACACCCCTGCCGTAAATCAAGATGCGCTTACTTGCCGACGGGGGGCCGACGTGACACTCTTGTTGCTAGGCAGACTTCGTAATCCTGCGAGAATAAAGCAAATTTTTGGAAGAAAAATAAGATTTTTCCAAGACAAATTTTGTTAATCTTATGAGAAAAATCTTACAGTGTTAAAGGGACATTGTAATTTTTGTAGAAAAATGGCAATCTTATTAGAAAAGTCCCATATTTTTTTTTCTACAAGAAAGTTCATTTTTTACAATTACGTTTTTTTGTTGTTTGATTGTTCATCAAAATATTGCCTTTTTTGTCTGAATGTCACAACTTTTTTTTTTTTTTTTTTTACAGAAGAGGAAAATATTTGTATTATTTTAAGAAAAAAGGAATATTGTGAGGACATTTTCTGGGAGTGAAAAGAAAAAATCTGAATATTACAAGATTAATGCTACCAAAAAAAGCATACAGCAGAAAGTCATGTTTGTATTTCTCTTAGAGAATTTTGCTTGGTCTTATAACTGTCATATTTTTCAGAAAAAAATATTTTTGAAGAAAATTCTCATTTTTATTAGGAATGTTAAAAAACAATCTTCTGATTATTCTGCCATATTTCTATGAGGAAAAATTATTTCTTCTACAGATTTCTAAAATGAAAATGTCACATTGTGTCGACTGTTTCCTAATCTTGATAATAATCTATGTTTTTTGTTTTCATTCTTTTCTCTCATTTAACATGACAATGTCCTTGTTATTCTCATCGTATTCCACTTTTATTTCCTGAAAGAAAAAACTAACAATGCAACAATTTGAACACAATTTGACGCGTGCGCTTGCAGCAACAAGGAGTGCGTGTCTTTGTGATGCTGTACAAGGAAGTGGAGCTGGCCTTGGGCATCAACTCGGGCTACAGCAAGAGAACCCTCATGCACCTGCACCCCAACATCAAGGTGAGCTCACCCGCGTACCCCGCGCCGTCTATCATCGCGTCGATGACTTCCTCCCGGCGTGCGCTCTCAGGTGATGCGCCACCCGGATCACGTGTCGTCCTCCGTCTACCTGTGGGCGCACCACGAGAAGATCGTGGTCGTCGACCAATCGGTGGCCTTCGTGGGCGGGATCGACCTGGCGTACGGCCGCTGGGACGACCGGGAGCACCGGCTGACGGACGTCGGCAGCGTGACGCGCTCCGTGGCGCTCGAGCAGGTTGGGCGCGCGCAATACGGCGGGACCTCGAGAATCCGGCGCAGTTTTCACATGGAAATAAAACAAAAATAAATAATAGCTTCTAGGGCTAGATTATATATCATAATCAAACTTACAGACGATACTTAAGGACAAAAAAACATTTTATCTCTGTAGCTCTTTTCTTTCCATATTTAATAATGGTAGGTCGAAGGACATTATTATTCTTTAAATAAATATTACTTTTTGGAAAATAAATAAAAAAAAATCAAATCTATGTAATAATATATAATCACAAGAATGGTGATAGAAGTATTTTTTTTCAATCATTTTATTTTATTTGTGTTTATCATTTAAAAGCTCCCACGACCCTCTTGAGGATAAGTGGCTAAGAAAATGGATGAATGGATGGATAATTTAAAAGCATTATTGTTTTGATGAGGAAATAATTGTAATAGTAATAATAATAATAATCATGATACATTATGACAACAATCACTGATAATGATGAGCTTTTTACTTTCATTTTTCCACAGGAAATGACACATTTTACATTTTTATTCACTTAATCAAGAAATTATGAAAACATTAAATATTATATTTGCGATCGGCTCGCAACCAGTTCAGGGTGTACCGCGCCTCCTGGTAGTTGGGATAAGCTCCAGCATTCCTGCAACCCTTGTGAGGCTAAGCGGCTCAGGAAATAGTTGATGGACAATTATTATAGATGTAAATTGCATTTTGACTTTATGAATATTTAGACAATATTTTTTGCCCTTGTTTGTTTTGTTTATATATATATATATATATATATATATATATATATTTTTTTTTTTCATTGAAATAATAAAAAACTTTTTACCATAGACTTATTTTTAGATTTAAAAAAAAAAAAAAAAAAAAACATTTGTCATAAGGGTAAAATAACGTGAATTGACATAACTTGTTCCATGGTCACACCGTGGCCACCGTACAATCTTTATCAGCTGTACGAGTAACATTTTAACATTTTTCCCAGTGCCACAATTGTAAAAAAGTCCACTGCAAAAGGTCATCACGTTCACCTTTGTGCTCCCAAACGTCGTCTTCTTCTGCAGGCCGCTTCCGCCAAGGCTCCGCCCAGCAAGGGGCCTCCCCCTGTCGTCGGAGCGTCGCAAAGCAACGGACGGGGGACCCCCACCGGAGACCCCGCGGACCTCCCCAAGCTGAAGGGCGTCGGGCGCAGCCGGCGCGCCCGCTTCAGCTTGTATCGACACCTCCACAAGCACGCCATGCAGCACGGAGACAGCGTCAGCAGCGTGGACAGCTCGGGTGCCGCAAACGTTCAGTCGGCGCCGCTCGCGACCCGGTTTCTCCGCCCCGCTTTGCGCCTGAACGCGAATACGCGCGTGTTTGTGTTCACAGGGAGCGGCTCGGTGCGAAGCCTCAAAACGGGTGTGGGAGAGTTGCAGGGAAACACTCGCTTCTGGCACGGAAAAGACTACTGCAACTTTGTCTACAAGGACTGGATCCAGCTGGAAAAACCCTTTGATGGTGTGCAGAAGTTATTAAATATGATCCAATAATGACGTCAAAGAAAAATACAGTGCAGGTCGATTGTTGAATTGCCGACAGTAGGCCTCATTCACAAATAAATGTGGCGGCTTAATTTGTAAATGGCCCGACTTGAGGGTTTTTATTTTTATTTTTAATACATACAAGCGAATGCACGGGTGTTTTTCTGTTTGAGTTAAGTGCTAGCTATGACGGCTGTGAACGTCACAAATGTAAAGCTATTGCTCCTCGCTTCTAAAATTAATTATAAAACAGAGAGAATTACATCTTATGTGTTTAAACTGTATAACGTACAAAAAACTGCTATCTTAAGGCTAACACAACTTCTCAATACGCCACGGATAAGCTAACCAAACTTGGATCTACATATGTTGCGCCATTTAAAGTGATATCACTTTTCGAGATTGGTTGTGTTTTTTCAGGAGACTAAGTAGTAGTTTATCCAGTTGAGCCCCCCCCCCCCCCCCCCGTTGTGTGCAGACTTCATCGACCGCTACACCACTCCCAGAATGCCGTGGCACGACATCGCCTCGGCGGTGCACGGCAGAGCCGCCCGTGACGTGGCCCGCCACTTCATTCAGCGTTGGAACTTCACCAAGGCAAGGCGGCGCCGCGTTCACCTACGGGATTGTTATCCCAATAATAATGTCAATAATAACAATAGCGAAATAATACCAAATAATACATATTTTTTAAAAAATGTAAACAGACATTTATTGAATTATTCGGATAATATGTACTGTAATAAATGTGTAGTTTGTAACGATAAAGGCCATAAACAACAAAAATAAATGTTATTTAATCATTTTAAATTCATCATTACTATTAATCCTGATGTTACTTTGTGAAACAAAGCGAATTAAAAGTTGCATATTAAAAAAAAAAAATCAACATCATAACTTTGCCATGGGAAAAGTCTTCTAGCTTGATGCTACGCCACAATGGACCAGGCCAACGAAAAGCATCCATGTTGTTGTGATAACTCTTTCTCTTTCATGATTATTTGAACACAAACAGTGCAGCAATGCATGGAGACAGACAATTTAATCTATCTATCTATCTATCTATCTATCTATTCTTTAGCCCTTGTAAAAACAACAAATATTACTGCAACTCCCTGCGCAGTTGTGACCGTCTTCTTCATGTATATCCATTGTATTGTCTGTTTTGTACTTCCCCCTGGTGGCCAAGGCAGGCATACCATATGGAGCCGCCCAATTAATGAATCATGATGCTCAAATTGTTTTTTGTTTGTTTGTTTTTGGGGACATTTTAAATATGCTTGATTTACTTGACGTATCGGTGACGTTCACATTGTCAATCGCTGCACCTTGACTTTCCCGCGTCCCACCTTCTCACCCCCCACCTCCAACCTCCTTTTCCTCCCTCCCCAGATCATGAAGCCAAAGTACCGTTCTCTGTCTTACCCGTTCCTGCTGCCAAAGTCTCACTCCAGCGCAACCGAGATCCGATACCAAGCGCCCGACTGTGTGCATGCCAAAGTGCAGGTAACCGAGACCCCGCTGCGAATCGGGGGCGCTTTCGGGCGATATAAATATTGTCATAAAAAAAGAGCTGCTGCATTAACTGACATGTCTGCGAGGGCTGCTGGAAGGACACCAAAGAGAGAGTCCCTGGGCCAAAAACAACATTACGTAACTAATAATAATAATAAAAAAAGAGCAAACAGCCTTGGGGTTTTTTTTGTTCCTTGCTGCCACTTATGAAATACAGTTTGGAACATTTACACATATTTATGTACATGTGGTTTAACAGTTAAAAAAAAGAGGCTTATTGAAGTAGTTTGTTGCTACTTTTCTTACACCAAATACGTGGCCACATATTTCAAAATGTGAAATTTGAAACGAGGAACTGCCGTAGTGGTCGCAGCCGTTGACCCAGCGGCGCCCCGCGGAAGACTTCAACCCCCAAAACCAGTTTCACGTAGCAGCTCGAAATTTGGGAGGCGCGTTTGTCATGTGTACACACACAAAAAAAAAGTTTCAAAAAGAAGACTTGCCTGAAAGACACGGCAGGTCTGCCATTTTGGTTCAAAGAAGCCATTTTAGAGTCCTTCTTATTTGATTTGTGTATCACTGATGATTATTTGAACACAAATAGTGCAGCAATGCATGGAGACAGACAATTTCAAAATTCCTTATCTATCTGTCTGTCTGTCTGTGTGTCCCTCCCTGCCTCCCTCCGTCCGTCCGTCCTTTAGCTTTTGTAAAAACAGTGCAGCAATGCATGGAGACAGACAATTTCAAAATTTCCTGAAAGACACGGCAGGTCTGCCATTTTGGTTTAAAGAAGCCATTTTACAGTCTTTCTTATTTGATTTGTGTATCAGCTTTCGTGTTGGAGTCATTGTGTACCTACCGTAATTTCCGGCCTATAAGCCCTGACTATTTCCACACGCTTTCAACCCTGGGGCTTATGCGGTGATGCGGATAATTTGTGCACTTTTTCTAACAGCCACAAGGGGGCACTTGAGCGGAAAATGTAAAAGTGAGACCCGGGAATATATGTGCCAATGAAGTGACTTTTACCGGCATGTTTTTTTTTTTTTTACCGGCTCTGTTAGCGCTGCGCTAGCGTTAGCAGTGTGCTAGCGTGTTGCCGTGTCTCAGTGATTTTTACCGGTAAGCTCTTGTTTAACCGGCCCTGTTAGCGCCACGCTAGCATGTTGCTGCTCTGTTACTGCCGCGTCTCAGTGATTTTTTTTTTTTTTTTTTTTTTTTTACTGGCACTCGAGCGGAAATGTTAAGAGTGAGACCCGGGAATATACGTGCCGATGAAGTGACTTTTACCGGCATTTTTTAAACCGGCTCTGTTAGCGCTGCGCTAGCGTTAGCAGTGTGTCAGTGATTTTTACCAGTATGCTCTTGTTTAACGGGCCCTGTTAGCGCCGCGCTAGCATGTTGCTCCTGTGTTACTGCCGCGTCTCTGATTTTTACCCGTATGTTTTTTTAGCCGGCCCTCTTAGCTCCGCGCTAGCGTGTTGCTGCCGCGTTACTGCCGCGCCTCAATGATTTAGTTAAGTTTTTTTTTTTTTTTTTTTTTTTTTTTACCAGCCCCGTTCGTGCTACCGTATTGTTGCTAAGTTAAGGTATTGAAACTTTGAAAACTCTTTCTGTGTACCGTTTTTCTTCTTCTTTTCACTTGCGGCTTTTACACGGCCGCGGCGTATGTACGCATCAAATGGTATTTCCTTTACAAATGTACTCCGTGAGGCTTCTAACCAGGTGCGCTCTGTGGGCCGGAAATTCCGGTAATCAAGTGAGCCGTGAGTGTATAACAATTGACTAACTGTCTTTTATTTTTATTTTAGGTTTTGCGGTCATCGGCCGATTGGTCGGCCGGGATAAAGTACCACGAGGAGTCCATCCACAATGCGTACATCCAAGTCATAGCCAAGAGCAAACACTACATCTACATTGAGGTAAAAATAAAAAATACTGTCGCCTAATCTGAGGATCTTTTTAACCACTTTTTTAAAAATAGCAAACTCTACATCTAAGTTAAGATTAACCTCATACGAAAGCGGAAGAAAGAAATTCTCTAATAGCATGAAATTATCTCAAATTATTATAATTCTGCATTGTTTTTTATTTTAAGTTTGTTTATTTTGTTGGCAAGAGCCAAATCTGCATGTACATTCATTGAAACTTAAATTAAATACTGTATAAAGAAGCTAACTTGAATTATTTTCATTGTGCATTATTTTTTCAAATTTTTTTCTATATCAATGTTATTTAATGTAATGTTTTCTTTATATTCAAATTTTTTATTGTGCAGGGAGCTATATACATCAAAGTAAAACATAGCAATAGACAAATATTAAAATTGATAAAAACATGAAACTACATTCAAAAAGTAATTGTGTACCGGGAAACTTTTTTCTCTTTATTTTGAATTTATTAGAAATTTTTGGTAATGGTGAGTCAATCGTTTATTGTGCTTATCCATGAATCACTTACAAACTGCATTTAATGTAATGTTATCCAAATCCTCAGAATTTCAACCCCCCCGGAATACATAATTTCAGATTTCAGTATTTCTGCATGACATAAGAATGATTATTATTGGTGTTTAATCATAATAACACTTTGGATAACAACCATCAACATATTTTCCAATTTTCCGACACATCACAAAAGAAATCACAATCAATTATGCTTGACGAATAAATGATGTGTCGGCGTATTTTTGCAGAACCAGTTCTTCATCAGCTGCGCCGACAACCGGACGGTGTACAACAAGATCGGCGACGCCATCATCGAGAGGATCCTCAGAGCGCACAAGTACAGTAAAGCCTCGGTTCTCGAACGTCCCCGTTTTCGAATGAAAATTTGGAGATTTTTTTTTTTTTTTGCTTCTGTTTTCGGACGAAAATCCGTACTCGAACGCCCCAGACAAAACCCGGAAATAACATATTGCGCGGCGGCCAGACCAGCTGACCCACGACGCGCTTTGTTGTGAACTCCCACGCCGCCGAAAAAACCCCCGGAAATAACATAATGCGCAACCAGTGCACTTTTGATATTGTGTTATTGTTTTTCTTCTTTTGGAGGACGACCGTATTAACCCCCAATCATGGCTCCAAAGAACGCAAGTTGCCTGATTAAAGTTATTCTGCACTTATGTTAATAAAAAAAGTTTACAAGGCCGGGGGCCGCCTCGCTACAGATACGGCAATGCGCTCCCAGCCTAGCGTACTCTACAATTAAAGCATACATTTTAAGCAAAAAAATAAATATATTTCATAAATTATTTTATGATCTAAAGTATTTAAACTATACATGTATTTCTACTATGCAGTTTATTATCAGGAAAAGCTAAAAAAAATGCTATAAAAAGCCCGATTTTTTTTTTTTTTTTTTTTTTTAGGCTTGGAACGCATTATTTGTTTTTCCATTCATTGTAATGGGAAACCTCGATTTGGTTTTCGAACAAAACAGTTGGCGTCACTGTACCTGGATCGGCCACATTATTTTGTGTCGGTCACTTCACATTGTCCTCGCAAAGATTAGAATGCTCCATTTTGCAGCTAGCTGAACAAATATTATTTATTATCGCGGTGGAGAAATGGATGGATATCGTCGTTTAGTTGCATTACAACAACCTCTGCCAAACGCGCAAAGCACAAAGTTGGTCACGTCTGTTATCCGGCCGGTCCGTTATCAGGATTACGCAAGCCGTACCTTTTTGCAATGGTTTGTCGAGGGATGGCGGGCGGGGCGAGCGAGAACGCGTAAAATTCCGGCGTTTCACGCGTGCAAGTGAGGAACTGAAATATTCGGGTGCAGCTCAAGTAGGGTACGTCACGGATGTGCACCATCTTTTGTGTGGGCAGGGAGGGCAAGAAGTACCGCGTGTACGTGGTGACCCCCCTGCTTCCCGGCTTCGAGGGGGACATCACCACCGGCGGGGGGAACGCCATCCAGGCCGTCATGCACTTCAACTACAGGTCGAGAGCAGTTGTGATTTTTATTTTTAGGTAGAAAAAAAAATGTGCTGGAACTGACTGTATTTCTCTCTTTATGAAAATATTTTCAAGAACGATGATCCGAGGGGACTACTCCATCATTTCGCAGCTGAAGAAGGAGAGTAAGTACAGGATCAGACACAGAAGCTATTTTCGAAAAAGAACGTCTCACAACCGAGTGAAGTGTCCCGGGCAAAATTACCCGATCGTTTCGAGCCATGTTAAGACGATACGCGGATCACTTCTAACTAACAACAGACTCACAGACAGTACGGCTGAGCCAGCCCGGCCGAAGTCGTCCTCGTCCGCGAGGCACGACGTGGTAGCCTTCGCCGGCGAGCCCGACGCGGAAGCCGTCCGACGCGCACATCGACACATTTAGCACCCCTGTCATACGTACGCAGATCTTTTGTTACATTATAAGAGATGAATTACGTGGTTTTTTTTAGTAGCTGTATACATACCTGGCTGTCATTTGGAACCCACGAAGTTCTGGTCCTTTTCACCCGTGCAATCCATTATTCACGACGAACCGGGTCTCTTGGAAAATTGTGAAGGGTGAATCCGTCCTCCCGCAACATTCGGCAATGCAACGAGCCGGCATTTTGGCTAACACAAAGGAACAACGCGCTACCTTTCCGCAGGTAACACGAATAGAAAGAAACGAGTCCGCTTGAGCGCGCTACTGCCTCAAACGTCACTTCCTGGTTCTTGTCGAAAACAAATCCTTTGAGGGAAAAAAAAAGCCATATACGTCAAAATCACGTTTTGTGGTGAAAAAGACGGATGGCTCCATACCGGCTGCATCATCCATTTCATGACAGTGGCACTTTAAAGCGCCACTGTCATGAAATGCATGATTTCAAGCTGGGAAGACGATGGCGCACGACAACGCCGTAAAGCGGCCCGGCTCGGCGCCGATGAGCCACCCCGGCCGAAGCCGTGATCGGCTCGTCGCGCCCGGGCCGCGGCGTTGTCGTCGCTCGCGGCTGAGTACGCTACATACTGTCATGCTGTCTGGGAGTCTGTTGTTTGTTAGAAGTGATCCGCATATCATCTAAATATCTCTCGAAATGATCCCCGGTCACTTCACTCGATTGTGAGACGTTCTCTTCTTCGAAAAGTTGCAAGTTGCCACTACGCGTTTTCACCGGCGAATGTCCCGGTGTAACATCTGCCGACGACGTCGCAGGCAATACGGCGACCACTTGGATGTCGAATGACACTCCCGCAACTTTGCGCACGGATGACGCGCTCATATTTTTTCGAATAGACAGTGACGTGGATAACGGTCTACGTATTCTCATGACAACATCTATTTTAGAATGTTTATAGGTATGACAGCGGAGCTTTAAAGTCTGGCTGGGGGATATGCTCTTAAAATAAAATTTCAGTGGACGACCATTGGATGAACTACATCTCCTTCGCCGGCCTCCGGACGCACGCCGAGCTGGAAGGCCGCCTGGTGACGGAGCTCATCTACGTGCACAGCAAGATGCTCATCGCTGACGACAACACCGTCATCATCGGTGGGGCTCGCTGACGCCTTCTCACTGTGCGAAATTCCTCACCATTTGCGCTCGAAAGCTTCGCACTCTTATGCCACCTGCTGGCCGGAAAGGACCAGTGCACGGCAACCGTCTGATCGTCTTCCCCCCCCCCCCCCCCACGTCAGGCTCTGCCAACATCAACGACAGGAGCATGCTGGGTAAGCGCGACAGCGAGGTGGCGGTCATCGTGGAGGACGTGGAAAAGGTGGCTTCGGTGATGGACGGAGACGAGTTCCAGGCCGGCCCGTACGCGCTCGGGCTGCGTCTCGAGTGCTTTCGGTGAGAGATTCGGGAAATTGCACTTGTCCTCGTCGGGGTCACAGGTCAGCCGGATTCCCGCGGGAGGCGGCGTACGGCGGGGCTGGTCGCCAGCCAATCGCAGGCCGCGTAAAGATGATGATTTGTTTTTGTCCCCAGGACGATCCTGGGCGGGCACGGCGACGCCGCCATCGATCTCTCCGACCCCATCAGCGAACGCTTCTACAAGGAGGTGTGGATGACCACGGCGGGCCGCAACGCCACCATTTACGAGAAGGTACGGGAAAATTCAGTACGGAACAAAAATGCTTCCGCTGTGCGTACGGTTTTCGTCGACAAATTTAATGTATAGGGGGTCTTCACAAATGAAAAAACATACCAGTAAAAATCACTGAGACATGGCAGTAACATGCTAACGCTAGCGCCACCTTGCTAACGCTAGCGCCACATTAACAGGGCCGGTTGAAAAAAAAAAAAAAACAACAAAATCTCTGAGACATGCTAGTAACACGCTACTGCCGTCCTAACGCTAATGACAGCACCGCGCTAACAGGGCTGGTTGAAAAAAAAAAAAAAAAAAAACTTAGCGGTTAAAATCACTGAGACATGGCAGTAACATGCTAACGCTAGCGCCACATTAACAGGGCCGGTTGGGAAAAAAAAAAATTAGCGGTAAAAATCTCTGAGACATGCCAGTAACGCGGTACTGCCGTCCTAACGCTAATGATAGCACCGCACTAACAGGGCTGGTTGGAAAAAAAAAAAAAACATACCGGTAAATATCACTGAGACATGGCAGTAGCACGGTAGCGCCACCTTGCTAACACTAAAACGCAAGCACACACTAACAGGACCGGTTAAAAAAAAAACAAAAAAAAAAAACTTACCGATAAAAATCACTGAGACATGGCAGTAACACGTTAGTGCCGCCTTGCTAACACTAGCGCCGTCCTAATGCTAGCGCCGCACTAACAGGGCTGGTTAAAAAAAACATACCGGTAAATATCACTGAGACATGGCAGTAACACACTAGCACAGCTAACGCTAGCACCGCCTTGCTAACGCTAGCACACACTAACAGGGCCGGTTAAAAAAAAAAAAAACTTACTGGTAAAAATCACTGAGACATGGCAGTAACATGCTAGTGCCGCCTTGCTAACGCTGGCTCCATGGTAATGCTAATGCTAGCGCCGCACTGACAGGGCCGGTTAAAAATATATATATATATATATATACCGGTAAAAATCACTGAGACACGGCAGTAACACGCTAGCGCAGCGCTAACAGGGCCAGACCGGTAAAAGTCACTTCCTGGGCACATAAATTCCACCGGTCTCACTCTTACCTTGCGGCCATTAGAAAAAATGCACAAATTAGCCACATCGCCGCATAAACTGCGAGGTTGAAAGCATGTGGAAAAAAGTCGCGGTTTGTAGGCCGGAAATTACGGTTCATGTTTCTATGGAAACCGCTGCCATGGCATAAATATGAAAGCGAACGTACGCCGGTAACCGCGCGCACGTTCCACTGCAGGTGTTCCGCTGCCTGCCGTCCTCGCTGGTGCGCAACATGTCCGAGCTGGAGCAGTACCAGTCCAAGCCCGGCCTGGCTCAGACCGACCTGAGCCGCGCTCGGGAGGAGCTGCGCAAGATCCGCGGCTTCCTGGTGCAGTTTCCTCTGGACTTCCTGTCGGAGCACAACCTCATGCCCTCGGTCGGGACCAAGGAAGCCATGGTGCCCACCGAGATATGGACCTAGAACTTTTTTTTTTTTTTTGAAGCCGGATACCGGGACGCTATCTCGCCTTCATGCGACGGCACTTCCTGAGAATGCCAGAAAAATGGCAGACTTTTATTTTGTAGGTACACGCTTACCAAATTTCATGTCCCGGCGAGCAAAAGGGCCACTTGGGGCTGAATTTTCAGAAACATTTGCGCACATAATTTATTTGAGCCGCCATAATAGAAAAGTTTTATGGACTGCAGCCTAATTTGTGACGTCATGGCTGCCGAACGTGCTGTCACATCCCAGTCGGAAGAGACAATCTTTTTCCGCATGTAATTCCATATTTTCCTCTGGAGGTGGTGCTGTTTTCTTACAAGTGTAGATTGGACACTTTATTTTTTTTTTTTTCCCCAAAATTGCACTTCCAGATATTTTTCTTCGTATTTTAAGAAAATGCTCTCTTGTAAATCGACTCATTTTATTGTTCTTAATATTTGTATTAATGCTGAATACCGAAACGTAAACATTTCATACCAGAACGAAAGTTGAGAACCACTTTTGTTATTTTCCAATGTTTGCAGGTAGAACTTCAATGTGTAAATATGTATTCGGTGTACGTCTGCTTTGAAGATGCTGGAAGTTCATTATTCATACCGGTAACAATAATTCACACGTAACATTTTTTTTTTTTTTTTTTTGACAGGGACCATTGACTTTATAATTTTTCAACCTTCAGGTTCGCCTTTTACAGTTTTACTCGTACTGTAGTCTGAATTGTACTTACATATGACAGTAATAATCTTCGTGTATGGTGAGTCAGCTGCTTGGTACAAATTAAAATTTTTATGATGTAATAACAACAACCGTATATGTCTAACGTCTTGGGCTCTTCGGTCCCGTGTGTAATTTGTTCAATTCACTGTACTCTCTTTAAACGGATAACCAATAAAAAATAATCACTTGTTCACACTTTCCCTGAACTTCCATCCATCCATTTTCTCACCGGCTTATCCTCACAAGGGTCTCGGGAATGCTAGAGCCTTTCCCAACTACCACGCACACGTCCCATATGAAAGTTATGATGTCGATCATGCTGATGATGATGATGATGATGAAGACAAGTCACATGACCCACTTAAAGTCACAGATCTGAAAAAGGCTGTAGAGCGCATACACATCGAGCAGTATGTTGATTGGTCGAAGCCAGTTGGCCGCCATCTTGGTACTCCCAAAACGGGCGGACGACATGCTTTGCAGGTTAAATTATGGCGCGATTTTTTTCCTCAAAAGTTTGGCATGTAGAACATGTAAAAATTAAAACTGGTCGTGTGAGATTGACATTTTTTCAGTTCTGGTATTAAGAAGGATTTTTAATGCGACTTGGTTCGCCAAAAAGTGCAAAGGAAAGACATAGAACACCGAGACTAGCAAGAAAGCTTGCATATTACCGAGGGCCTGATTTCTGTGACATGTTAAATTGTCCCAAAATACGCTGTGAAGCGCTATCATCATAACATAGTAAAAAAAAGTAAGCATTTTTTTGTCCATAAAAACATGGAAATACAGGAAAACACATGCTAAACGCATCGTTCATTTGTCGTCTCTGCGACGTCCTATTTCAGACACAAAACTTCAACTCCTTTCCTCGCATTTGGAAAATCAAATTCAATTTGCAGAGTTCCGTATTACGAAATTCCTCCAAAAAATTAAGTTTTCTCGCATTATCCACCGACGAAGTTTGGGGAAACATTGACGTCGCTTTTTCGCGAAAAACCGTCGGCCTGTAAAGGTGAAGCAGGGGAGTAACAACCGTAAACAAAACTTTCTTCAAGTGAATTTAAACTCATCAGAAAAAAAAAAAAAACTTTACAAACAACTATGGAATGTTTTCTCACAGCCACGAAACTGGACAGGTCGGCATGCTTGTTTTGGGAGTATCAAGATGGCGGATGGCGACTTTTTTTTTTTTTTCCTCAGTGATCAGTGCGGGACTCCCTTCCTGGCTCCTCCCCCCGCCCTCTTTTTTTTTTTTTGGCCCCTCCTTTTCCGCTGCACATCCGCTGGCCGCTCGCCTGTCACCGAGAATCGAACAGCGGCAGCGGCATCGGTATCGGCGGCGGCGGCGTCGGCGGCTCGCAGTCAGACGCTGACGCCGAACCGCGGAGGCGACACACCCCGGCCTCGCTTTCGCCTGCAAGCCGCCGACATGGAGCGGAAAGCTGTCGCCGACGTCCTCCTCGCGCTTTAGCCGGAAGGGACTCGGATACGGCAAGAGAGAACGTGAGGGGCGCGCAACCTTGGACATTAACAGCCTTTTTTTAAAAAAAAAAAAAAAAAAAAACATTTTTTTTTTTTTTTTTTTACATTAGTGTGACTTAATTCGTCCCGTCATGGCGAGCGACTCCCCGGCTCGGAGTCTGGATGAAATCGACCTGTCTGCTTTGAGGGTAAGCCTGACACCTGACACAACAACCAGCAGGTGCAAAAAGGAAAATACTGTACAAGTGTTTGTTTATGGATCATAACCCAAAAAAAAAATATATATATATATATCACCCACCCCCACAACCCCAATTTATTACGATCACAGTGGAACCTCCGGTGACGTGACTCCATTTGTAACCCGAAGTGTTCTGAAACCCAGGAACTGTTCTTCCATTGAAATGAATAGAAATGCAATCAATCTATCCCAGCCACAGTTAAATTATCGCTGCTAAAAAAATTCTATAGAACTTTGGGACCCAATTCCGACATAAATTCTTTTGTTCTGTGGAAATTCTATAGAAAATCACATCCAAAGTTCTATAGAACAAGTTGTTCTGTACAAATTCTATAGATTTTTTTTTTTTTTAGCAGGGATACCATTTTCTTTTCAGGGTGGCTAAAGAAAATATAGTACGATATAGAAACAAAACACAAAATAAACATATTTTGTCGCTTATTAATGCATTTAATGCCAGCGGGATTAATTTGGAGAGTAATACGGCTGAGAGTAAACTTCATAAACTCGTATTTTTCTGTTCATAGAAATTCTGAAAATGGGCTTTCATGTTTTTTGTCGAAATGATGAACTTCTCTGTTAGGCAATTTTGATCATTTTTATCTTTTTTTTTTTTTTGGATCGTCTCTCACGATCTCTCATTTGAAGTCTGTGAGGCAAACGTTTGCTTCGAATGTTTGCTGGATGTTTTTCGTCGGATCGCGTCCGTCTTGGAGGACCGGATTCGACATCGGCGCCGCGACATCATTTTAATGTTTGCCGTTTTCTGCGCAAAGATTATCCGAGCCCACCCGATAGTACAACAGAAACTGTTATAAATGCCCGTTATTATTATTATTATTATTTTTTTTAAATCTTCATGTGTGCGGTCTCTAATAGATAATTTTTTTTAGATAAAAAGATCAATATTTTATAACCGTTTTCGAAAAACCTGTGGGAGTTCAATAGGGGGAAAAAAAAAAAGTGAGTGGGGGTTTTGAACCGCAACGCTAATAGCAAAATGCTAAAGCAGCTGGAGGGGAATAAGAAGGCGGGGGGACGGACGGACGGACGGACGGGGGGGGGGGGGGGGGGGGGCGCTGGTTTAGGTTGCATATGCTCGCTTTTTTAAACCCAAATAACAACAACAACAACCCGCCACCCCCGGCCCCCAAACACACACGCACACACACACTCACTGTCAGATGAGTGTACAGTCATCCACTGACTAGACAGGAAGTAGGTCAGCTGTGTCTGACGGGGGGGTCGTGTCCATCTGCGCACAAAGATGCAAAGAAACCCGACCGGAGGCGCAAGCGGGTTTCGGTGTTGGCCGTCTCTGCGTTTTCAACCGCCCTCGACGCCGGTGATCGAATTTTTAGTGCGGCGCTCCTGCGGTTAGCTCGGTTGCCTCGCAATTCAGAGTTCCTGAATTCGAACCCGGCCTTTGCACGTCGCGTCCGCGTGTGCGCTTGTTGTTTGGGGTGTGTGTACAATCCTCGCGGACAAACGGTTTGACACATCTGCCTCGCAGTTCTTAGGTTGTAGGTTTGAATCTCAGATCTGGTCTTTTATGTGTGTGTTTTTTGGTGTGACAAACTCATTTTTCTCGCGGGCCGGTTTCCCTCAGAAGTCCCTCAGAACGACATCCATTTTCCTTGCCGCTTATCCTCACGAGGGTCGCAAGGAGTGCTGGAGCTTATCCCAGCAGTCAACAGGCAGGAGGCGGGGTACACCCTGAACTGGTCGCCAGCCAATCGCAGGGCACACCGAGACAAACAGCCGCACTCACAATCACACCTTGGGGCAATTTATTTATCCATCCATTTTCTTTACAACTTATCCTCACGAGGGTCGCAAGGAGTGCTGGAGCTTATCCCAGCAGTCAACGGGCAGGGAGCGGGGTACACCCTGAACTGGTCGCCAGCCAATCGCAGGCCACATGGAGACAAACAACCGCACTCACAATCACACCTTGGGGCAATTTAGGGTGTCCGATTAATGTTGCATGTGGGGATGTGGGAGGAAAACCGGAGCGCCCGGAGAAAAGCCACGTAGGCACGGGGAGAACGTGTAAACTCCACACAGGCAGGGCCGGGATCGAACCTGGGTCCTCAGAACTGTGAGGCCAATGCTTTACCAGCAGTGGAACAAAAATATTTAACCACCTCATCATATTTATATCATCAATTTATGAACTGGTTTTGGAATCAGAAACGAAGGGTAATGTGTTTTTCAACTATTCACATTTGGTAACACAAAAATTTATCATTTATGATCCATGACCATTTGAAATTTTAGTACAGATTTTTTTCACAAGAATCACGGAAATCGACACTCTGGATTTGGCTTCGCGGGGCCGCATGAAACCCCGCGGCGATCCAGATCTGCCCCCCGGGCCTCGAGTTTGAAACCCGCGACGCCAGACCTTCGTGAGCGCGGGCGTTTTCTGCGCGTGTGCGTTCGTTGTCGTTTGGCCGCGAGTTCAAATGCCTTCAGTCCAGGGTGGATCTCGACTCGACTCCCGCCAATGTTGGTCGCCGCATTTCGTCGTCTCCTCTCATCTCGCCGTGACAACCGTCACCCCCCCCCCCCCCCCACGGTTGTAACAGATGGCCGAGCGGCGGGCGACTTTGCACGCTCTCAGGTGTTGGGATGCGACCGGCGACTAAAGCGGTGCAAGGCGAACACCCGACAACCCCCCCCCCCCCTCTCCTCAATGCCCGCTGCACCGCCATTGAGGCCGCATTCCTCGGCCCCTTGCGCCGTGGACGCCATGGCAACGGGGCCACGGCGGTGCCCGGGGGGGGGCTTACACAAGGCTTATTCATGAATAGTGTAGATACTGTATGGAAGTCTGCCCCCCCCCCCTCCTCCTCACTCAGCCATCCCAATTGCCACTTGACCCATTTCCCCCCCCCTCCCACCCCGAGCCCCCACTTACCCCCCCCACCTTGGGATGCGAAACGCCGCCTAGAAGTTGGCAGAAGAAGTAGAGATGGCGGTTCCGCCGATTTCCCTTATTTTCAACCCTCCGTTTTTCTACCGCTCGTCCCGTTCCGGGGGAGCCGGAGGGCAGCCTGGCACGGGTGGCGGTGAACCGCAGGGCACAGATATAAGCCCTCCTACGTTTTTTAAACGGATCATTTCTTGCGTTTTTGTTAGTTTTCTAGGGTGCACGCTGACGATTATCACGAACATCTGGGAAGGAATCGTCGCGTTCTCGGAATTATTTTCACCACCCCTTGGCGTCGGCATCTCAAAAGTCGCCGCACGTCTCAATATTGCTTTTCCGTGGCTTATTTCTGTTGTGCAAAGTTGTCGTGAATGAGCGGAAAGGAACCATCAGGCGAGAGTCATTGCAGAAAATGTAATCGGCGCCGTCTGATACGTTTAAAGAAGGAATTCAAAATTTTCCTCTGTGCATTATTTCTAGTTTGATTTCTATTGTTCACATTGGCGGTTATCATGAATAATTTGCAAGAAGCAGTAATTATAAAAATCTCTTTGCGTGAAAAGCAATCCTGCCTGTCCAAGACATTGTCACTCAAAAAAACAAAAAACAAACCTGGATTATTTCTAGTCATTTTGTTTATTTCTATTGTGCGCGGTTGTTATGAGTGTCCTGTAGTGCAGTTATGATTGAGCCTTCCAAAGTCTGCCTGGCAACACCAACCGTGGAAAGTGACAGCGTGAAGAAGAAGGAAAAAAAATTGCTATAGAGATGTGTGTATTTGGGATTCGAACCTAGAACCTCAGACTGTGAGGCCGATGTTCTAATTGGGTGCCCTTAGAGAATGCAGTCACTCACATTTGAAAAATGTACGGGGGTGGCCCACCAGTCATGCCCGCAGATATAAAGTTGCGGGTTTGTGTTCTGCTTGTAATCGTGCTGCGTACCCCTTTAAGAGCGGAGGGGGGCGGTGTCAGGTAAACGAGGAAGCAGAAGGAGACTGAGCAGCAGCTCGTTGTTAAGAGACCGTGTGCTTCCGTCAGGCTGTGGTTCACTGCGCTGGATCGGTTTTCGAGTGGGCGACGAGTGCGCAAGTGCGCAGTTGCGCAGCTTCGAGGGAACATCGGTCAAGACCACACAAAATAAGCGACGTCTTTCATTATCTATGCATTTACGGGCGTGATTTTACAATCCGTTTTCATTTTCTTCAAGGAAATGTCAAATGCTCTGCCACGACCTGTTTAGACGGCGGAATGATAATATGAAACATAGAGTGAAATATAGCGGTTGTTAGATCAACGCTAGCTAACGTTTTCTTGATCCGAAACGATCAATCAGCGCTGATTATCGATGAACCACACCCGACTCGGCAGCAACAAATCATCCTGACCAGGAAGCGTCGCCACTTCCCCAAATTGGGTGATATAACCTTGAAATCTGATTTCTGAATCAAAAATGTCCCCTTTTGCTAATGTAAAACCGCTAAATGATTTACACCGACCGTATTTTTGTCACCCGGGTCCTCCGCGTTTGCCGCAAAATTGTTCGTGCGAGCAGAGCACATCAGCAGGGCTGCGCCCGTACGACGGCAAAATCATCGCGACGCGTACATTTGGAACCGAAATGGATTCGTCACCGGCGGGCCCGGAAGGGAAGCTGCGAATCGTCACGCCGCCTTTTCTTGTAAACGCGTGATTAAGTCTCGATGAATAATGCAGCGGCGAGGGGTGGGCGGGATGTGCTGGGAATTTCGACTCACTTTTGTGTTCTAAATGCAGACCCCCCCCCCAACCCCCCATCCTCACGAGGGTCTCTAATGTAATCCGCCCCACTCGTGTGAAATTCTCTTAGACGAGTCGATACGGTGGGGCGGGGACGTTAAAAACGCGCGTGATGAGCTTTGCGATCGTCGAGGTTTGACTTCTGTGACTTTTCGCTAAATCCCCTTTTGACAGAAGTCGGGCGCAATTATTGCAAAGCCATAAAGAGGACGTGCGATACATTTTATGATAATGCAGTATGGAAAGGGATTGTTCAGGAGCGCCGCAACTATTATGATGTCCCAACCCCTCAAGGCGGAAAATTGCCGTCTTGTCAACCTTTTTTTCCATAACTTGGCATTAATTTATTTGCCTTTTGAGCTAACCGGCTGGATTTTTCTGTGCAATCTTTTCTCGCACAAAAACATTCATTTTTCTCATATAAAAATAAATCTATGAAAAAAAGGCAGAAAAAGCCTGCGAGAACATCTGAAATTCACATGGAATAATCATCATTTAATGAGTTTGAATGTGATTGGGATGGCACAGTGACTGGGATAGGCTCCGGCACTTCCGTGACCCTCGTGAGGATAAGTGGCTAAGAAAATGGATGTGCAGTACTTCGGGGGGGAGGTGCTTGATGAAATATGTAAAGTAGCAATTGAATGATGTATTGAAAAATATAATCACATGTATTTTAATGATTGAAAATGAATGTAATCATGTTTAAAAATTTGCAAAATGAATACTGTATATCAAATGCAGGATGATTTTATGGTACAATTTGTGGCTACTTTCCGACTTGGCAATATTTTCTGCATTTCTGGAATAAATACGACTGTTTGTCTCGATGTGCCCTGCGATTGGCTGGCGACCGGTTCAGGGTGTACCCCGCCTCGTGCCCGTTGACAGCTGGGTTAGGCTCCGGCACCCCCGTGACCGTTGTGAGGATAAGCGGCTAAGAAAATTGGTGGATGGATGGAATTCTTGTGATGGTTTTTCGAAGTCGTCTGGTAAAGCGTCGGCCTCGCACTTCTGAGGACCCGGGTTCGATCCCGGGCCCACCTGTGTGAAGTTTGCATGTTCTCAAGGTGCCTACGTGGCTTTTCTCCGGGTGGACACTCCGATTTCCTCCCACATTCCCAAAAACATGCAGCATTAATTGGACACTCTAAATTGTCCCTAGGTGTGATTGTGGGTGCAACTGTTTGTCTCAATGTGCCCTGCGGTTGGCTGGCGACCGGTTCAGGGTGTACCCCGCCTCGTGCCCGTTGACAGCTGGGATAGGCTCCGGCACCCCCGTGACCGTTGTGAGGATAAGCGGCTAAGAAAATTGGTGGATGGATGGAATTCTTGTGATGGTTTTTCGAAGTCGTCTGGTAAAGCGTCGGCCTCGGAGTTGTGAGGACCCGAGTTCGATCCCGGCCCCGCCTGTGTGGAGTTTGCATGTTCTTCCCTGTGCTGCGTGGGTTTTCTCCGGGTGGGCACTCGGATTTCCTCCCACATCCCAAAAACATGCAACATTAATGGGACAATCTAAATTGCCCCTGGGTGTGATTGTGGGTGCGGCTGTTTGTCTCTACTGTATGTGCCCTGCGATTGGCTGGCGACCAGTTCAGGGTCTACCCCGCCTCCTGGCTGACGACAGCTGGGATAGGCTCTGGCTCTTCCGCGAGCCTCGTGAGGATAAGCGGCAAAGAAAATGGGTGGACGAAGTGACTTGAAAACCGTCTCCACAGTCGTTGCACTCGACGTCATCAGTTGGCGTCCGCTCGAGTGGATTTTGAAAGATTTCCAGTGCGATTTCCACTTTTGCTCCCCAGCGGTCTTCTTCTTCTCCTCATTTTGTCTCGGCGTGTTTGCGCAGGCCTCAGCAAAGCTGTCAAGCTGTCAGAGACCTTTCGTTTTTCTTTTTTTTTTTTCTTCTTCTTCTTCTTTGTCTCCGCTACCCGTCGTTTCGTCTCAAGTACATCCTGCCTCGGTCTCGCTGCGAACGCCCACGCGACGGCTCGGAACATTCAAACGAGAACACACACGCAAAAAAAAAAAAAAATGTCCGTCCAAGCCAAAACAAAACCTTTTTTTTTTTAAGCACGAAAATCCCACTTATATAGAAATCTCAAACGATGATGACTTTATCAAAACAAGGTTTTAGATTTTTGCCGTTTTGCCCAAATTATTCCTCCTTTTTTTTTTTTTTGTTTTCCACAAAAAATAAGATTATAGTGCTGCCGGGTGTTTACATTTTTATGTATGAAAACTGCTGTGTCAATCAAATATGATTTGATGAGCTCATGATTACCTAAATCAGTATTTGGTCAGCAAATCATCCCCCCCAAAAAAAATCTTTTTTTTTTTTTTTTTTTTTTAAACATATCTATTTTTCAAAATAACAACCCCGTTGTGCCGCATGGAACGAGTGCAGAAACAGAGTGCTTTTTTTTTCTTTTCTTTTTTTTTCTTCCGTTTTCATTTTTTCGCCGCTCCAGTTCTTACGTGTCCTCGGGCCTGCTGATAAAAAATATTCATCTTTCATGGAGCCCTCGCAGGAACGGCCTCCCGCTTTGGAATCCCCACTTCACCCGTTTTTTTTTTGGGTCATTCTGCGTTCCCCCGGCGTCACATGACCGGGGTCACGTGACCTCGGAGGCGGTCGGCGAGTCACAGTGCTGAGTCTCGCATTTGATTGGATGCAACGCAGAGTGAAACCACCTTAGCGTTAGCGGTTAGCATTCGTGCCTTCGTGATTCCCATCCATCCGTCTTGTCCGTTCTCTGACCTGCTTATCCTCACTAGGGTCACGGGAGTGCCAGAGCCTATCCCAGCTAAGTTCGGCCAGGAGGCGGGGTCGACCCTGAAATGGTTCCCAGCCAATCGCAGGGCGCACATCGACAACCATTCACACCTAGGGGCAATTTGGAGTCTCCAATGAATGTTGCGTGTTTTTGGGATGTGCCCGGTGAAAAGCCACGCAGGAGACCCTCATTTGGGGAAAATGAAAAGTTGCGTAAAACTCGATTGTTTTCAGTGGGGTGGCACGGTGGAGCAGCTGGAAACCGTTGGCCTCACAGTTCTGAGGTCCCGGGTTCGATCCCGGACCCGCCTGTGTGGAGTTTGCATGTCGTGCCTGCGTGGGTTTTCTCCGGGTGGGCGCTCCGGTTTTCCTCCCACATCCCAAAAACACGCAACATTAATTGGTCACTCTAAATTGCCCCTAGGTGTATAGGCTCCAGCACTCCCGCGACCCTTGTGAGGATAAGCGGCAAAGAGAATGTATGGATGGAGGGTTTTAGTGGTAAGTTTATGACCGGTCTAATTTTCAAGAGTAGGAAAGGATGGGAAACAGCCGTTGATATGAAAAAAAAAAAAAAAAAAAAAAAACAGTCTGGAATACATAAATCACCCCCCCAAAAATCATAATTTTGCAATTCAAACAACATATAGCATTTTTGAAAAATCACAATAAAATCTGTCAAGTTTTACATGAAATTTAAAAGTCAAACGCCCTCGACGATGAGCAATTTTATTTTCAGGATTATTTAAAAAAAAAAAAAAAAAAGGGGGGGGGGGGGTCCTGAGTTCCTTAAATGAGAGTTTAAAGCTTACGTTAGAGACTCAAACACCGCAGAAGGCCCCCCCGAACTGCCTTCTTTAGCTCTAAACAGGGCATATTTGTCCCGGGGAGGCATTAGGGAGAGGCCATTATGAATAACGGCTTTGAGAGTGCAGGCCCGGCAGTTGTTGCGAAGGCCGCCGGCCGCCGCCTTTCCTTCCTCACCGTAACCTTAATCCCTCCCTCGGCCTCGCCGACGCTTACCGAACTCCAGGCTTGAAGATTTCACCTGTTCCGAACCATTTGAATTCTATTTCGGGGTTAGGGTCTTTGAGACTTTTTTTTTTTTGTGTGTGTGTGTGTGTCCAGGTACTGCACTGTGGATGTAAAAGTGTACACACCCATGCAATCTCCCCAAACAAAAAAAGACCAACATAAATGATTTAACAGGCCTTTCCACCATTAATGTGACGTATAATATTTCAAACTCAAAAACTTTTCATCTTTTTGTGGATAAAAAGTCAAAATGATGTGGTTGCACAAGTGCGCACACCCTCTGCAAACAGAGCTGCGGCTGTGTTTAGAACGAACCAATCACATTCCATCCATTCATTCTCTTTGCCGCTTATCCCAACGAGGGAGTGCCGGAGCCTATCCCAGATGTCAATGGGCGGGAGGCGGGGTACACCCTGAACTAGTTTCCAGCCAATCGCACGGCAGATCGAGACAAACAGCCGCACTCACAATCAATTTGGCTTGGAAGCACATACCTCAGGTCAAAAGTTAAATAAATTGACATCATTCGCAAAGTATACGGTACATATATGAAACCGCAGCGCCTTTGGGACGTTCCTCCGCACTCTCTCAAACAATCCTGCGGCGACGGACGAGCGCTATTTATTTTTCGGAGAGCGATTTTTCCTTTTAAGCGCACTTTAACTTGACAGCGCGGGTGAATGAGGGCCTTAGATGGACTTGAGAAGGAAGCAGGGGCCGAATACCGGCTATTGTCGGAATGCCGTAGCAACGTGCGGCAGATTGGAAGGGGGAGGTGTGTGTGTGTGTGTGGTGTGTCGGGGAGGGGGGGGGGGGGTCAATGGGTTTGTTATTCTGTTGAGGTCAGTCTTGGCAACTCGTCGGTTGTGTGTTCAAGCCCTGGAAACTTGTTATCTTTATTAAAATTGCGCACTGGTTCCACATGACTGCGAACGGCAGTAACTCCAACGTGCGAACGGCGAGCTACCGGCGACTCGCCGTCGTTGTAAAAACGCCACCTGCCGAGCGTCTAGCTCGGCGCGTCGGCGTGCAAGAGCGACGATAATTGACTTGCCACTGGGTGGGGGGGCACTTTAGTTTTACATTCCAGCTGGGAGATTAGTCATATAAAATGTAATAATAGTCCATAATGATTGACGATTGTGACCTTACAAAACGGGAATTTGGACGCCTCACCTTTGACCTGAATTACCACCAATCGCCTCTTTTCTACCTCCTTGTTGGCGAGAAATGACAAAAATATGGATACACGCGAGCATGAGTTTCTCTGTTCCCACGTGTTGGCTCTGCACGTTGCGTTTACCGTATTTTCCGCACTATAAGGCGCACCTTCAATGATTTAAAAGTTGTTTTCCATATATAATGCGCACGGCATTATAAGGCGCATAGAATAGACGCTACAGTAGAGACTGGGGTTACGTTACGGATCCATTAGATGGAGCTGCGCTAAAGGCTCGAGGTCGATCCATGTGTAAGGCGCAGCGGATTATAAGGCGCGCTATCTGCTTTTGAGAAAATTAAAGGCTTTTAGGTGCGCCTTATAGTGCGGAAAATACGGTACTGTACCGGAATTTGCCACCAATCTCCTGTTTTCCATTAGTACCAACTCAGATTTTTTGTTATTTCTTTTTTTTAATCAAGAAATGACAAAATTATTAGTCCACCCTGTTCCCACGTCTTAGCTCTGGGCAGCTCTTATCTTTCCCCAAATCACCCCTTTACACAGAGAGTTTAACGCTAGCGCCGCCACGCTAACGCTAGAGCTGTGCTAACGCTAGACTGTGCTAACGCTAGCGACGCAAGGCCGGTTAAATAATGTAACTTACTGGTAAAAATCACTGAGACACAGCAGCGACACGCCAACGCGGCGCTAACAGGGCCGGACCGGTAAAAGTCAATTCCTCGGCATATATATACCACCAGCATGTAAAAATAGAATTACATTACATTGAAACACGAGATAGTTACAAACAAAGATGGTACAGAGAGTTTAACACTAGCGCTAACACTACCGCTGCGCTAATGCTAGTGCCACGCTAGCGCTGAGCTAACTGTATTAATGCTATTATTGCATAACTTCCTCAACGACAACAAAATCTAGCAAATGGGCAACTTTTTCAATCTCTACGGCATTCAGGAGTACATGTTATTGTTTTATATTTATGTTTTATGAGCATTGAGATTATGAGCTGTCGGGAAAATTGTCACGCGGAATAGCGACCTGATGTTGTCGTCTTTCTTCTCAGGACCCCGCCGGCATCTTTGAGCTGGTGGAGCTGGTGGGAAATGGCACCTACGGGCAAGTGTACAAGGTAAGAGCGCGTCCTCCACGGGTGTCGACATGAGCCGACTGAAAGGGGAAGTCTTCGCGGGCGCGATACAGGAAGCGGGTCCGCTCAGCTGTTCCTCTTTGTCGCAACAACGCGGCGGCTTGTTTACCGGCTGACGTTCGGCACCTACGCGTTACCCACAATGCCCGTGGCAACGGCTTGTTAGCTAGCGCGTGTCACCGGCTGTCTTGTGCTGTACGAGGACCACTCCGGGGAAGTTCGTACTGGAGCCGGAATGAGTAAATACTCACAACACTGTGAACTGGAAAGTATTTAACGCCAGTAACGGAAATACATACTGGTGTACTCAGACTTACAAGTGACTCGAGTTTTTCGAGATCCGAGCCTGCCGGTCAGACGTTTTTTTTTTTTTTTTTTTGATTTGAGCGCTAAACGGTAGCAAAAAATTGAACAATTCTTCCAAAATAAGACGCTTCAAGTTCTTTATTCCCACCCGCAGTCAAAGTTTCCCGGAAAACTAAAATAATAAATAAGAGAATTGCACATTGCGTGTATATAAATAATGAAACACCGCTAGCTTAAAACTAATGCGCGACACAAAATACCATAGACGAGCGAACAAAACTAGCGTTGACGTCGCAGTCGTGATAAACCTCTAGACCACAGGTGTCAAACTCAAGGCCCGGGGGCCAGATCTGGCCCGCCACATGATTTTATGTGGTCCGCCCAGCCAAATCGATCGTGTCGATTTCAAGTATTCGTGTAAAAATGTGTGCAAAAATTTAAAATTGTCATGCGTCAGAAATGATGCAGGCATTTTTGTGTTACCACACATGAATAGTTGAAAAACACACTGCCCTTGATTTCTGATTCCAAAAGTAGATCATAAATTGATGATGTTAAATACGATGGGACAATTAAATATTTGTATCGTTTCATAGTCTTAACGGCCCTATGAGGGGAAACCGGAACCACAATGTGGCCCGTGAGAAAAATGAGTTTGACACCCTTGCTTTGAACAATTTATATTCGAAAATGAGCGGTAGCAACACATGTAGACAGACAACGTAACAAAGGCATGTATTCTTTATCCTCTGCGAAAAACAACTACTGTTACTGCAGCTGAATTGCGCTGTCTTGTTCTCCGTTTGATCAAATCTATGTATGGTATGTCAGTGTATATCACGCCCCCTGGTGGCCACACACCAGAATGAGCAGCATGATCCCTGTTCAATTGTCATAATGCTCAAAAATGTCACATTTCTTTTTTTTTTTTAATCTTCATTCTGGTCGTACCGTGTGCCTTTTAATTTCAATGTGACCCTAATACACATTCATAATAACATTCATTCATAATTTGAAAAACAAAGCACCCCCCCCCCCCGACACACACAAACGGATAATCCTAAAAATATGTCACCTTTCCACTACTTCCAACGCATGCTTGTTCATTACGACTAAATTCTTGCACAAAAAGTCTCAGCTGCTCGTTACGCAGGACACAAAAATTTAAAATAAAATCACCGGAAATGGAGTAAAAAAAAAAAAAAAAAAAAAAAATCAGTTTATTTTCAAAATGCTGACAAAGATCCGCCGCCGCCCCCGTAAACGCGGCGAGGATCATCATCCTGCGAGCGGCTCGATTTGAGTGTGAGAAGATAAATTGACCTTCAGTCCGGTGGCGCCGCGCAACCATTTTTAGACGCTTTGTGTGCGAGGGAAAAGAATAAACGGGACTTAATTAACTCCGCGGAGAGGAAGCCAACGGCCCGGTTGATGGAAAAGTCTTTTGATTGGCTGCAAACGAATATGCTTTCAAAAATGATCTGCTCGATGTTTTCATGTTTGCAGCCCATTATTGATATTAAACCATCAAATTCGTTTTGAAAATGGTTGAATTGAGCTTGAGTTCTTTTGTGGCTCGCTGATAATTTGGGTTGGAAGCAATTGAAGCAAAATGAAAACAAAACCCCCAAAAAAGTCCCATAATACAATTTTCTTTCCGAGAAAGTATCCGATTTTTTTTTTACAGAATATATATATATATATATATATATATATATATATTTTTTTTTTTAAGTCTTGTAAATTACAATTTTCTTATATTTCTTGTATTTTATTCTCATGAATTTATTCTTGGAAATATATGTATATTTTTTAACAAATTCTTGGGTGAAAAAAAAATCTACTTTGATATTTATATTTTCCTCCTTTCTCAAATCCAACATTGTCGTAGCATCGTATTTGTACCCAAGAACTATGTTATTAAATCGTTTTTTTGCAACATATTTTTCATCCATATTGTTCAAAAAATCTTTTTCTTGCAGAAGTATTTTCGTTTTCTAAAACCCGACCTGAGTCCCATTTCACATTGGGGAAAAAAATAAAACAAATCTCATAACATTTCAAACTTTGTTCCCCCAATTTTTTTCTCATAACATAATTTTTTTATTGGCATAACATACTTTTTACTACTTACTGAATTACATATTTGTAACTCTTTTTAATGGAATCGATACATTTTCTGTACCGTCGGAACCTTTGGGGGGAACAAAAAAAAAAATCACAGATTTTTTACTTTAAAAAAAGTTTATTGGAAATTTTTTTCATTGCGTCTATATTTTTTGTCATAAAATTAAAACTTCTTTCCTATATGATGTGATAATCTCAAAGCATTTTTTTTATTTATTTTATTGACTCCCCCAATGTAAAATTTTGTAAATTTTCTGCAAAAAAAAAAAAAAAAGATTTTATAAAAGAAAAAACATCTTTGCTCATTAAATTAGGATTGAAATTATTATTTTTTTAAGACGTTGCATTTCTTGTAACATTCCAATTTTAAGCAAAATGTATTTTTTTTCCTGTCATAAGATTCCGGCAGCCTTATTGAGAAGGCCAGCCGTAGATGTGCAAGCGCACTTGCGGTGACGTCATTTGACGGAGTATGGAAGTAAACATGTGCCACCGGGATTTGAATTTGAAATGTAAAGTCATCGCAATTTCAATCGTTGTATTTCAAGTGTAATTTTTCAACGTTAACAATTCAACCGGCTACAATTCGCTGTCTAAAATTCACCGTCCGTGCCACCGGGGGGGGGGTTACTTCAGGTCAGCCAATCGCAGTTGAGCTTTCTTAGTCACGTGACGTCACATACTAAGAAAGCGCAACTCGATTGGCTGGCTGTTCGGTTCTGACCTGAAGTAACCCTGCCTGCTGGCACAGACGGTTGAATTCTAGACAGCGAATTGTGGCAACTATTGAAAATACGATCACTTTATATTTCCAAAAAAATGTCCCACGTGCTCCTTTCCATCTCGGCGGCTCGCTGCGCAAACGTGTGATCTGCGACCGTTGGAGCTTTTTTCCCTCATCCCGTCTCTTCCCATTCATCCCGCTATCAATACGTAATCCGTTTTTTTTGTTACATTTTTCACCATTTTGGGTGCTTTGAAAGCTTCTCTCGGGAGCAGCCTGCGAGGGCGACAACGTGCGTATCCACGTACGGCATCCATGCCATAAACGGACGGACGGACGGACGGATGGATGGATGGATGGATGGATGGATGGATGGATGGACGGACGGACGGACGGATTCCGCCGGCTGCTCTAAAAGGCCCATAAATAGCGAACACGGGTAATGCTGAATAATTCAACGCTTTTCTCCGTCTTCCGCTCTCCCGCTCGTACTTTCTCATCTCATTCGTCCCGCGACAAACACCTCCTCGTACGTCGATACGTTCTCGCAAGGAAGGCAGCGGCGCAAATCTTTCGCGCCCCCCCCCCCCAAAATAAACATTCATTGATGCGCTCCAAAAAGTGGAGCAGCTACGTTTTGCAGTGTTATCAGTCACGGTATTTGGAGTATTAAAGACATGCTGGGGGGTGGGGGACCGCAAGAATAAAATTAAATAGAATAAATAATTAATAATAATAATTAATAAAATTGCAAGGTTGCAAGGGTAAATGTTTCTGCAAAAAAAAAAAAAAAAAAGAAAATAGCGGGCCGACGCGTTCTCCGCGCATCCTTCACGCCGGCCGCCCGCGATCAGCGGCTTCGGCCTGTCGTCCTTGGAGCTGTCGAGGGAGGGAGAGCGACGACTTTCCCCGTGGGAATGGCCGCTCGGCGCAATTAATCAATTAGCCGATCAATGAGTTGTCTTGCCGGGGGAGTCGCGTTGCGTTCTGGGCCGCCGCCGCGGCTTCAGTTCACGCACACTGGAGGCATTTTGGACTTCGGACAATACACGTTTGCAAAGTTGGATAAGACTTTGCACCAGACAAAAATAAAAATATGATGTCAATCAAAATACATATCCCAATAATCCCCCGCAAGGCCAGACAGCTTGCAATTAAATCGCAAAAAAACTTGCTTGACTCTACCGTCATATCGTAACACTGCATTTTTATTTTTGGATTATACTGAGACTTTTTAATTCACAAAAATAAAAACAATGCATGATGCAAAGATTTATGAAAAAAATTACGTTATTGATTTTCTCAAGATGGGAAAATATTTTCTTTAATATTAGAATCATTTTATTTGATTTTATTATTTTATTTTAAGTAAATAGAAATGTTCCTAAATTCGTTTTTTTAATGGAAAAAAAAAAGACATTTTCTGGAAAAAAAAAACATTTTCTAAAACATTACTTTCTGGTCCAACATTACTTTCTCATTACAAGATACTATTTCATAAAAAAAAAAAACATGCAAAATTAAAAAAAAAATAGAACTTTATTCCAAGAAGAATTAAAAAAAATATTTGACTGGCAAATTTTTTTCATTAAATAATGCAATTGTTTTATAAAGTGCAAATATTTTTTTCATTCAAAATCCAACAATTCTTAATTCCCCAAAAATATTATCTAAAATTATTTTACTTGTTCCAAAAAAATACAACTAATGCATAATTTGGAACATTTTATCAAAAGATTCTAATTAAAAAAAAAAGAAAAAAAAAAAATATATATATATATACACGCGTCAGTTGTTTGCATATTTCACGCGCTTTCGCTACGGGTTTGCTTCCACGCGGCAATCGTTTTCCCTCCCCTCACCCTCTCTTTTTCCGAAGACTTGTCCTCCTTCCTCCGGGCAAAGCGCCGCTATTTAAATATTCAGCAATCTCTCATTTCGCTCTCACACACACACGAATCGGAGAGAGAGACACGGTAGAAAAAGCAGCCGTGTGGCGTCTGTCAACGAGAGCGTCGACGTGACTCCAGGAAGGTGATTTGAATCCTCACGACTTTGGTCCATCTCACAGTGGCGCTATTGAAACGTAGCGAAAACAAAGTTACGGCTAGCGCGTGGCGAAAAAGTAACGGTAGCGAGTAGCGAAACGTGGGCAGGGGCGCGCAAGCCGTGGGTAACAAAGAGATAAGAAAAGTGAAGAAATTACAATCGAGAGACGGTGGCAGAAATTTTACATCTGTGCTTATTATTTATCGTGGGGGTTCCATTCCTGAAAACCCCCGCAGTAGATGGAATTTGCAAAGTACTGTTCAATTATTCTCCATATTTCAAGTTTCATATATGCAAATCAATGTCAGTATGTGTCACATTACACAGTTATATACTTGAGGTCAGCATCCACACAAGCACTGCTCGAGCGACCCAAAAGTCAACCCAAAGGACGGGTGACTCGCTGGCTAAACCCATCTCAGATCTCCTTGTGGTCCTCTTTTTAAGTACGGGTTGTAGAACGTCAAGGTAAACGTTGCTCTTTACTTGGATTTTGTTCCATATTGTTGGTCTAACCAGCGCCATATTGTTATGAGTGTAAATTAGCTACACTGTTCGTCGAGCTAGGTTGGTATTTGTGAATTTCGTTCATTAAATAAATGAGTATGTTTGTAACTGGTTTCCAATCCTGCAAATTTAAAGAGTTGTTGTGTCCTCCTGTGATTCACTGTCGTCAAATAGCCACCGATTAACTCAACCCAAAAACTGAACTGATCAGAACCAAAACCAAATGAACAAAATCAGCGACGCGCTGAATACGGAATAAGTGAACCGCGATGTAGCGAGGGATTAGCAAAATGGCTCCACGGCTAACACTTTGTAATCATGCGCCGTCATAGAAACCCCGTCGGGATCGCTAACGCAAATGTGTCGTCGGCAACAAGCGGATACGTGCGCTGACACCGTGTCACTCGCCCGGCCGCGCCGCTGCGGCGTTTGCGCTTGTCCCCACCCCCCACCCCCCCGCCCTTACGTCGGCGCACGCACGAAAACGCGCCTCGATCTCCGGAGTCCTCGCCGATGAGCCCTGAACCGTGACCGGGGGGGGGTGGATGCCGCTCGTTACCGTGGGAACGGCAGCTGTGCCCGTTTCCGCCACCGCCGCGACACGCGCGCACCTGGCCGCGCGTTCATTAGCCCGCACCCTCCCCGGCGCCGTCTCACCCGAGGCCACGCGCCCCACTTACCCACAATGCACTGTGGCGCCCTGGCCAATTAGCCGTGTCTGATGTCGATAACCTCTCATTGCCTCTTTTGTTGTTCTTTTCCGCTGTACACGCACCCACACTTGTCTTGATAGAGTGCACTGGAAAGCGCTCTTTACTTTTTTCACGCCCGTTTGCTTCATAACGGAACACTACCGAGTACTCTCTTCTTTCCAGGCTTCTACTGTACAACGGTTCCTACTCTGCGAAGGTGTCACAACTCACCGATCATCAAAATAATCAACAACTAATTTGATGGTCGTAATTTCCGGGCTATAGAGCGCACTTGATTATAAGCCTCACCCGGTTCGTTTTTAGAGGAAAAAGAATTTTGTGCATACACAAGCCGCACCTGATTAAAAGCCGCGTGAAAAATGCGATATTTACAAGAAAAGACGGTACACAGAAAGAGTTTTCAAAGTTTTAATAATATAACTTAGCTTTTCTTTCCAAACAGTGCCCGTGATGCGGTAGTAACACAGCAGCAACATGTTAGCACAGCGCTAACAGGGCTGGTTAAAAAAAAAAAAAAAAACATACCGGTAAAAATCACTGAGACGCGGCAGTAACTCAGCAGCAACATGCTAGCGCAGCGCTAACAGGGCCAGTTAAAAAAAAAACATACCGATTAAAAATCACTGAGACGCGGCAGTAACACAGCAGCAACATGCTAGCGCAGCGCTAACAGTGCCAGTTAAAAAAAAAAACAAAAAAAAACATACCTGTAAAAGTCACTTCCACTGCACATATATTCCACCGGTCTCTCTTTGACCTTAGTGCCCCCTTGTGGCCATTAGCGCAGCGCTAACACACATTGAGCACAGTGGTTTAAAAAAAACATACTGGTAAAAATCACGATACACGGCAATACTTTACTGTTTGCTCGTCCGTGCATAAACCTCTTCACTTTTACCACGTTTTCGCTAATATTACTTTGTACTTATTGAAACTTTTGAACTACTTTTCCATCCTCACAACTGTTAATTCTTTGCTGATCCAGTTAACTTTCTCTGCCAACTATTTTTTTTCTACCGTTACTTCTTTGCAACCGATTGTTTTTGTCCTTCTTCCCAGCTGTGAGTCGCTCGCTACCGTGACTTCCGTGACGGCTGCTTCACCGGCATTACTTCTCCTTCGCCGGTGGTACTAGTATCGTATAGTAACATCTTCCGTGTAGTGGCAGCGTGTTTCCAAACGGGTCCGTAGAACACCACAGCTCTGTTTCTCCCCTTGCTCAGCTCCGATCTGTATGTAGGCTAGCGAGCTAACCTCTTGGTTTGACCTCCATTGCCACGGGACCGTGACGCCGCTGTGCTGAATCCGCCCGCCATGCTTGGCTTGCTGCGTCTTCGCTCTGCTCTTCCCCTGTTTCTGGTCTGGTTCTCTTGTCGTCTGGTTCTCGCTGGCCCCTCACAACGTCGGGCAGGTTGACTTCAAGTGAGGGATAAGTGGATAAGTGGACGGGTCAGTTGCTAAGTGAGTGAATTAGCGAGGGAGTGCACTTGTGAGCTCATCTGTGTAAATGAGTTAGCGAGTCACTGATGCCCTCCCTCGGCAGGACTGCGTTGGGAAGGCGCGGCGATAGCGTCGCGCAGCCGACGGGGACGTCCAGCAGAGCCAGAGTACACAAAAATAGGAAGAACACTGCTACCGCGACGTCTGCGCCACCGTTCGATCTCGGCTACTGTTACAGCGTCCCTTAGCTAACGTTACCGTTTCCGTCCCTGCGAGTCTTATTTCTTAGCTAGCGTTCCGTTACTTCTTCGATTTTGTCCGTGATCCTGTGCCTTTCCTTTCTTAATTACTTCTTTTTCGCTACCGTCACGAGCTTCTCCACAGCTCCTTGTTCACTCCCCGCCGTCGATCAGCACAGCGCCGAAATCCCTCTTCCTGGACCTCGGCGGCGTTAGCGCGTTTGTCTGACAATTGCGCGTCCGCCGGCTCGCTAATTATCTCCTCTTTGCGAGATAACGGCCGCCGGCGGATTACGATTTCGGGAGGCTTCGGCAGATAACGCAATCGACACGTCGCGATTGTCTCGTCGTACACCGGCCCGGGCACCTGTAGCCGTCAATCCGAAACCCTCGGGACGGCTTTTTACGCGCCGTCGCGCTCGTATTCCTTCAAAGTCTCTCGTCGTCTTGCGTATTGTCACGGCTCCCTTTTTCTTCTCCCTCCCGTGAGCCGCCTCGGGCCGCCTCTCGTGTTTCCTTGGCGGTATTCGATTGGAACGGAGGCCTTTGTCACTTTTATTTACCGCCTCGCTGATTCCACGGCTTTGTGTGTGTTGCGGGGTTGTCTTTAACTGCAGCGAGGTGCGTTTGCCGCTTTGATTGCTCTCTTATTTCTCTGCGTTCCGCGAGGCAGAGCCGTGTTTTTGGGCCATTTGTTTGCCGAAAGTGGCCGTAATTCCAAGCACCTGCTGCAAGAGCGTGACGGGAGTTGAAGGTCGACGGAGTTCAGTATTGACGCTCGGAGGGTTGTTGGGGGTGGGGGGTGGGGGACGGCTGAAACGTTGCTGTCACATCTCGGTTACGCTCAGATGGGTTTCGGCTTGTTTTCCCCATCTGAGAATCTGATGGAAATCCACCTACTCGGCTAGTTCCGCTTTTACGTTGGCAACGGCGGACACTCCGAGGTTCTGTTTCTGCCGTCTGGTCGGCCCAGCTCGAGAATTATGCTCACGATAACCGCCGCATTTTTCTTCTCCGTACTGTAGGGATTTGCGAGTTTGGACCCTCCGCGCGTTCACGAGTCGAGGAACATATGACCAATAATTAGAAAAAGTTAACAGCGCAAACTGTCCAGTAACACCCGGTTTTTATATGTATGGGTCCGTGGTAAAAGTGCCCCCCCCCCCCCCCCCGCAGTCTGGTCCTGGGCCGGGATGGTAACGTTCCGCTCCTTATCTGGTGTCGTTCGTCTCCACGGCAACGCCTGGGAAAGGAGGGTGGCGCCAGCCGGTTTTCTGCGTCCAAAGATCGAGGACAACCACAGGCTACACAACACATCCTTGTCTGATTAGCAAATGCGCAAAATTGTATCCGTTGATTAAATGTATAAGGTCATATTCAAGCAAATAATGAAAGTGCAATAAAAGTAAAATAGTCTTCATTAGTCTCTGCTTTGATGCAGTTTTCCTGATTCCTCGCCGTCGGAGGTCTCCCGCATCAGTACGCACGTCATGATCACGATATGTTTTCTGGTTTTAACTTCTGTGGTACTGGATTCCGAAGTCTCTGCTTTGGTGGACCACCCTAGTTCTTGGGTGGCCCTTAGTTTCCTCTCAGATTGAATTATAAATTTTCCAATTTCATTCTAACTTTCGATACCCTTTCGGCTACGGCAATTCCGATCTTTTGAGGCTTGCTATTTTAAGAGTTGCACGGTACCGACCGGGATAGTTGTGCTTTTCTTTCGGTACGGTTTTATCGTACCTGGTCAGCCCACGTTTCAAGGGTTCCGGTTCTGGTGTAGTTAGCATAACGACGAATATTTCCGCACCCGATTGCTAATTATTTGCCAATACGTTGCCACGTCGACAGTCCTAACGTTTAATTGTCGTTTGCCAAGTTTAGTCTCCTGTTTGTGTTTGTGGATTACCAGCACGGCAGGGAATTAGGATTAGGGTGCAACCCACTTCCTCCTCACCACAAAGATTTACTCGTCCCCCGGTTTAGCGGGTGCGAGCGTTCGTTCAGGTTTTTTTTTCCTTTTCTGGGTCACCGTCTAAGACCTGAAGGGAGAAGCTTATCGCTTCCTTTATCGTCATCCACCGTTTTTTGCTTTTTTCTTTGTGTTTGTTTTTCGCAGCTCATTTTTAGACTTTGCCGTCGGAGCATTTTGTTTCCAGCGAATCCCAAATCCCGTTTTAATCAATGTTCAAGTTCGACTCCCGCAGTCATGCGGGGTTGACCCAGATGGGACCGCTTTTTAATTTGCCCGCCGCGTGGCTATTATACTGCCTCCCGGTGGCCAAAGTGGGCACAGCGGAACAAACAGCACCACGAAATGAATTCCAGCATAAAATCATGATGGAAAAACTCTTTATGAAAAATTAAAATTGACGAAACGATCAATACATCATGTAAATGTTTGGCGAGCTGGATTAAACAACAGAGCGTCCCCCTTTAAGAGAAACCTGTAAACAATAATAATCATAATAATCATCATAAAAGACTCAACGGAACGAGAATACAGGATGTGAACGAAAATGAAGTTTCCCGTCCCGCAAAAGTCAATCCCCCGAGCTTCCTCTCCCGTCTCCCGGCTTCCCGTCCTCCGACTCACCCACCTCGCTTCCCATCCCCGTGCGAGGCCGGCGCTCTTTCGTGCAAAGCATTTCGCAGTTTCGAACCCGGCCAACACTGTTGCTAAGCTACCGCAGGAAGTGTCCTGCATAGTGAACGTGTCCCGGCGATTGTGTGCGTTTGTGTTTGTGTGTGTGTGTGTGTGTAATTGACTTGGCAAGGGCACGGATGGTCGTGCACATGAACAATCATAACACACACACACACACACGTATGATGATATCCAGCAGCAGGTTATATTAATATAGTGGCAGGCGTCCCAGTCCCGCTGAAGTCGAGCTGCAAGATGGGGATGATGAAGAAATCCTTCGTTGCATATGCGCTACCCTCAACCTTTTCCTCCCTGTAGTAGTAATAAAGCAAATCATAAAAAGTAAATCATCGCAAGCACACAAGAGACTTCATCATGGCGCACAATCGCACACACACAGGCGACCGCACTCCGCCGCTGTGATGCATTCGTGTATTTCTGCGCGGTAGGCAGTTGGCGCACAAATAATTTATCCATTTGATGGAACCGTACGTTAAAAAAAAAAAAAAATGGAATGGTCCGTGCGCCGTCTTGTATGGGAAAGTAAGTGAAGGAAAAATCTGATGGAAAATTCGGCCCCCTCGAGACGGGATTCGGCGGGCACGTGCGAGTACATCCGGCGGAAAGTCTGAATAAGACGGGAAGTCAGACATTTTGTTTCCAAGGGTCATTGACGACGTATTTTCCAGGCTCCTTCGAAAACAACCTTGTGTGATGCGCCCTGAAATGGTTGCCAGGTAATCGCAGGCCACGTCGAGACACACCCGAGTGTCAACCAACCAAAGGTGCGGGGCCGGGCCCAAATGCAGGACTTCGAGGCAGAGGCATAATGTTCCATGCGGTTTATTCGGGAAATTGCGTCATATGCGGGGTAGCTTTCCGACAAGGCAGAGGCACTGAAACGCTAGGCTCGGCAGGATCCGAAAGACCATGCAGCAAGGTCCAATGACTATGGGGCAAACCAACAAGTCGACAGGACAGGATCAAACAAAAGGGCGCTGAACCGTTGTGACTAGGGAATGGAGAGCCCCACAGGCAGTGAATGCAACTCACTAACAGCAAGACGGGTGTCACCGCCCGGCGCAGGGTCCTGGCCACGCCCCTCTTGGCCTTGCCCATCACACCTAGGGGCAATTTAGAGTGTCCGATTAATGTTTTTTTTTGGGGGGGGGATGTGGGAGGAAATCGGAGTGCATGGAGAAACCCCACGTAAGGTCCTCACAACTGCGAGGCCAACGCTTTACCAGCTGATCCACTGTGCCGCCTGCTCCACAGATATGAAAAATGTAAAAATTGTTAGTCATCATTCCGTAGGGAAGGAGTTGACATCAAAAAACCAAACCCGAAACAATTCCACCACAAGATCAGAGCGACTGTCACTTGGCAGCATGAAACGTGGTCGACGTTTCATGAGTAGACCCCCAAAGTCCCCAAAAGAAGACATACCTGAAGAAACATTTTAATTTCCGGTGAGGTTAATTTTGATCCTCCATCCGTTTTCTTTTGTCGCTTATCCTCACAAGGGTCGCTGGGAGTGCCGGAGCCTATCCCAGCTGTGAACGGGCAGGAGGCGGGGTACGCCCTGAAGTGGTTGCCAGCCAATCGCGGGGCACGTTGAGACAAGCAGTCGCACTAACAATCACACCTAGGGGCAATTTAGAGTGTCCAATGAATGTTGCATGTTTTTTTTGGGATGTGCCCACCGGGAGAAAACCCACGTAGGCATGGGGAGAATATGCAAACTCCACACAGGCGGGGCCAGGATTGAACCCGAGACCTCAGAACCGACCCACCGTGCCGCCATTTTGGCCATTTTTAGGTAAATTCCTCCCGGAGATTCTCCCGCTTTTGCAAGCAAATTTGAGCCACCGAAACCAAATAAATATTCGACACCAGAGCACCGGAAACCTCTATATATTCCCCCCCCCCCCTTCCCAGAACTATTGACTCTTCCGTGACGCGGTCGCCCCGCCAACTGATGGGGTATCAGTCCGGTGTCAGTCTGCCCGAGCGGAACGCGTTATCGCTGCCGGTGCACCTGCCGCCGCGGCGTGCGGGCGACACATTTTTCCCCCTCCACGCTTGCGATCAACAATCATAACTTCAACGGATTCCAGTGTCGATGCCGACGACTTTCTGTTTTTGTTTGGCGTCGTACGCAATCAGGACGAGGGGGGGGGGGGGGTGTCGTGGTTGTCCGAAATAGCAACGAGGCGTTTAGGCGACGCCAGCGCCAGCGATGATGAAAGGCATAAAGAGGGGTTAAGAGGGTCGGATAATGAGAGGGAGTCGGCGGGATAAGAGCGAGTGGGGGGGGGGGGGGGTAAAAAAAAAAACCTGCAGATTTAGGTCAGAGAATCACAAGCGGGTGGAGGATGGGGATGCGCATCAAAGCCACTTGCGCTCAGTGGGAGGGAAAAAGGGCCAAGAGAAAGAAAATACTGCACGGGGCGACGCTTCCATTTTCTGGTTTGATTCAGACCGACACAATCTCGCGTCGCCCAACGCAAGAGTCGGACGCCCAAATTCTTCGCAACATTTGACATTTCAGTTTTTAATACAAGTTTTGTTTGATTTGTTTAAATCAAGGGGTGGGGGGGGGTGGGGGGTGTTGAACTCTGTTTTGTCGCGGGCCGTGGCTTTTCCTCGGAGAGACTGTGAAACCAGAAAAGTCTTTCATCTCATCATATTTACATATCAAATTTATGAACTACTGTAGTTTGGGAGTCGGAAATCAAGGCTAATGGAGTTTTCAGCCGTCGTTTGTGTTTGGTAACAACAATGCTATTAATGTTCGCCACTTATCCTCACGAAGGTCGCAGGGTCCCAGTTGTCAACGCGCGGGAGGCGGGGTACACCCTGAACTGGTCGCCAGCCAATCGCAGGGCACATGGAGACAAAAAGCCGCACTCACAATCACACCTAGGGGCAATTTATCCATCCATCCATTTACTTTGTCTCTTATCCTCACGAGGGTCGCGGGGAGTGCTGGATCCTATCCCAGTTGTCAACGCGCGGGAGGCGGGGTACACCCTGAACTGGTCGCCAGCCAATCGCAGGCCACATGGAGACAAACAGTCGTACTCACAATTACACCTAGGGGCAATTTATCCATCCATCCATTTACTTTGTCTCTTATCCTCACGAAGGTCGCGGGGAGTGCTGGATCCTATCCCAGTTGTCAACGCGCGGGGGGCGGGGTACACCCTGAACTGGTCGCCAGCCAATCGCAGGCCACATGGAGACAAACAGTTGCACTCACAATCTTACCTAGGGGCAATTTAGTGTCCAATTCATGTTGCATGTTTTTGGAACGTGGGAGAAAACGGGAGTGCCCACCCAGAGGAAACCCACGCAGGAACGGGGGAGAACATGCAAACTCCACACAGGCAGGACCGGGATTGAACTGTGAACCTCAGAACTGTGAGGCCAACGCTTTACCAGCTGCTCCACCGTGCACCCTAATAATGTTGTCATTTATGACAATTTGAAATTTGGGTACAGATTTTCACAAGAATCGTGGAAGTTGACAGATGATTTACCTTCATGGGCCACATTAAGTCATGTGGTGGACCAGATCTGGCCCCGGGGCCTTGAATTTGACACCTGTAATTTCAATTATCATCATTAATGGACTACGATTCACAATTTGTAATTCATTAAAACTGGTTAACTTATTCACTGTCAGAGTTTTTTTTTTTTTTTACAGCAAAATGTCTTCTTCAAACCAAAATGTCCAACTTGTCCTGTTCAATTTCACGCAAAGCAATGTAGGAATTCCGATCATAACAATAAAACAAGTCATATCCAGGCATGTGCAGGTGTTGCTTATCTATCGACGAAAGAGTCCAATTTGGTGCCGATCCAAACGAGGACGGCGGGGGGCCCCGGCGAGTTTTCGTTGCGCTTCCATCTGGCGCCGAGAGATGTGAATTTGAAAATTTTGCCGGTCCGAAGGTCGTGCCGAGGACGCGTCCGTGCCCGAGATTTGGACGCTTTTCGGGTTTTACTCACCTGAGTCAACAATTTGGGACGCAATTATTCAGTGCGACTGGAGCTCGGAATATCTGGCCGCTCATCGAAGCGGCAAATTTCTGCATGACTAAAATTCTGATCTTCTCCGGAGACTAAATTGCCTTCGCCGCTGACACAAACGTTGGACGTTGGGGTCAGTGACAACTCGACAGTTTGACGTTTACAAAAAGCTTCGTGAGACACAAAATTGTTTTTGCTCTGAACAAAAACGTAATTTAGGTTGATTGAAGACTTTCTTGTGTTTCTTGTCTTCCATTTCTCAAAAAAATGTTTTATTTTGGTTCACGGAAGACTGTAAATTCTCTCGAATGATGACAAAAAATGTATATTAGATTCCATCACAAGTCAGTATTGTCTTCCATCCATCCATTCATTTTCTCAGCCGCTTATCCTCACGAGGGTTGCGGGAGTGCTGGAGCCCGTCCCAGCCGTCGACGGGCAGGAGGCGGGGGGGGGGGGACCCTGAACTGGTCGCCAGTTAATCGCAGGGGCACTCACAATCACACCTATGGGCAATTTAGAGTGTCTAATTAATGTTGCATATTTTTTGGGGGGGATGTGGGAGGAAACCGGAGTGCCCACCTGGAGAAAAGCCACGCAGGCACGGGGAGAACGTGCAAACTCCACACAGGCGGGACCGGGATTGAACCCGGGTCCTCATAATTGATAGTTGATCCACTGCCATCTTATTTTTCTCGTAGACTAAATTTTCTTCCATTTATCAAAAAATGTTTTATTTTGGTTCATGGAAGACTGTAAATTGTCTGGAATGGGGACAAAAAAAATGTATATTAGGTTCACTCAAGAGTCAATTTTGTCTTCGTTTACAAAATGCACACGGACTGGTCTTTGACGAGGGATTCATCTTGCTTATTTACACACGTTAAGTAAACAAAATGAATATGTTAGTTTCGTCGAAGACTGAATTGCTGATCTTGACAAAAAAAAAAAAAAAATCCATACATTACCGTATTTTCCGCGGTATAAGGCGCACCGCGTTATAAGCCGCACCGTCCACGACTGGTTTTAAAACGTTTTCATATATGCGGCGCATCGAATAGACGGCCGGCTTTACATTATGCATCCATTTAGCTGATCCGAATATAAGGCGCACCTGATGATAAGCTTTTGAGAAAATTATAGTGCGGAAAATACGCTCGGCCGTGTTCCTTGAAGACTAACATTTGTTCCAGATTCACAAAAAGTATATAAATAAGGCCAAGTGAAGACTGTACTGTAAATTGTCTTTATTATTTGATAAAAAGTCTCCGGTTTGGTATCTCTGAGGACGTTGGACGCCATCCCCCGCACGGACAAAAACGGCGTCCATTTTGAAGTGCAAGTCCTCGAGATCTGGCCGCGGTTCCTTTTGTCGGCCGCCAACAAAGCCGACTCCTGTTCCCGTGGAATTGGGGCAGTCTGAGCAATTCCCGCTCAGCCGACCCCGTCGCAGATTTCATTTTATTTTTCCCGCGTGAGAACGAGGCCCGTCAAACATCCCCGCTCGCTTAGCTCGGTTCTCGATTGTTTTTTCCTGACAATGAGTCACCGTGTTCAAAGTTGCACATTTTTACAATCTGCTGGATTTTGCCTACTTCGGGGACCTCGATTTAAGTTCTCAATGATCCTGCTCAACGGCTGTTTCCAGTAGCTTCTTTCACACGGAAACCCTGCAAAATTTACCACATCAGCGAGGACTGTGCTAGCTTAAATTGCGGCCTGCGCGGCTGCGTATCCGGTATAGCGTCCACCAGAAACCGCCACCGCATATCGGAGCTGTAACGGAAGCCGTGGAATTCACACGGAACCCAGCAAAGCCTGATCAATGAATAGTTTTTCACACAGAGATAGTGCAAAGTAGCACCATCAGAGCCATATTAGGAGTAAAAAAAAAAAAAAATCATTTTTTTTTTTTTTAAATGAATGAATAGCTAAGCGGCGGCACGGTGGCTCAGTTGGTAAAGCGTTAGCCTCACAGTTCTGAGGTCCCGGGTTTGATCCTGGACCCGCCTGTGTGGAGTTTGCATGTCCTCCCCGTGCCTGGGTGGGTTTCCTCCCACACTCCAAAAACACGCAACATTAATTGGACACTCTAAATTGCCCATAGGTGTGATTGTGAGTCCGTCTCTTTGTCTCAATGTGCCCTGCGACTGACCGGCAAACAGTTCAGGGTGTACGCCGGCTCCTGGGCGTTGACAGCTGGGATAGGCTCCACAGCAAGTCCCCGCGACCCTTGTGAGGATAAGCGGTGGAGAAAATGGATGGATGGATGGAATAGCTAAGCGTTGGAACCTCGCAACGTGCTGCTCTTTTAACTGGGTTAGCCTCTTCTGCTTTGGCCTATCACAGTGACCCTTCGGTGGAAGCCCCCCAGGGGGCGCTTGGGAGTCCGACTTCCGGGATGCCGTCTGCTTTAGAGCGAGTCCTCCGGGGTGGAGGGGTCAGGCTTGTCCTTGTTTCATGTGCGAATCGTTGCGTCGGCGAGGTCGAAATTCATCGCTCACGTTCCTGGTACATCGCAGAATTCTACGGTCAATCTGTTCCGGAAATCGCCCCAAATTTTGCGGAAATCTGCACTTTATCCCCAATGAGATTGCGTGTGTCGAAAGCAGCGGCTCCTAAACCGTTCCCCACCGAGTCAAGTCACACCTCCCGTGTTCCATCGTAATGCCCAACCTTCAAATTGCAGTTTTGTAGTTCGAAAAGCGTAGATTTGACACTACAAATGTAAACAACTGTAAGATTATGCACATATTTGAACACTGCACTTAAAAAAAAAAAAAAAAAAATCTGTGCTCGAGTAAAGATTCAAAAGCACAACAATAAACATTAAATCAATGAATAATTACTTGCTAACAAACGTTCCTAAAACCTAAAATGTATTTAAAAGTTAAATATAGCCGAACTGTCATTGAATTTTCAGGATTTAACAAAAAGTTTAAGACGCGGTAACATTATGCAGAGTTTGAACATTTAATTGTTTAATTGACCCATTGTTGTACAATTTGAGGATAATATTTTATTTATTTTTAAAAATATGATCACGTGGTTGTGCCCGCAACGATAAACGTGCGAGCTCGATTACATACGAGGACAAAAAAATGACACATTCACGCTCATCAATTCCATCCGGACGACTTGAAGTGAAGCAATTTGCGTTCTCGGCGTCTTTGGCCTCGTTAGCCTGATCGGCGTTGACCCCCTTCGGGCTTCCTCCGGCCCAGTTCTTCCGGTCATTTTCCGACCGAGCGCTCAAACCGGAATCGGCGCGGCTCGGGTCGTCGCGTTGACCTACTAGCACAGAGCGCGCCGCCGAGTCGGACGGTGAAAACATTTGGATCGTAGCGGTCCTGTTCGGGAAAGTTCGGGGGAGAAATTTGGCCCAAAGTCCAGTTTCATAGATCGGTTTGGTTTACGTCAAAAACGTCTGAACTCGACAGTTGGATTTGCGGCAAGTCGTACCTCGCCAAAATGAATTTGATCAATCCGCTATTTGGGGAGTTCCAAGTGATCAAACTTTGAAAAACCGGTTTGTGGACTTCCTGCGTGCGCCGCAATAACGAGCGCATAGCTAGATGTTGATGACACCATCCTTTAATAGCTAAACGTTTTACAAAATAAAATGAAAAAAAAAAACCAAGTCTTTATGCCTGTTGGCTTCAAGCAAAAGTGAAATTCATGCATATTAAAACGTTGATTAGTGGACATCTTTGTTTCACTCCTTGAGAATTCACCCGATCGTAATTAATTGTGAATCCGGGAAAGTCTCCGCCAAACTGTCGTTATTCCGTATCAAGGTCCAGAAATTACGTCTGCCAACGGGCATTTATCGCTGACGTTGTTGTCGAGTCGACGCTAATAGTCGTCGCGCTTGTGACACCGGCCCGAACGGAGTTGCGACGGCGTCGATCTCGCGGGTCGCGGGAGTTGTCTTTCGGATCCGGCTACCGGCGGCGCGGAGCCGCCCGGCGCGATGTTGGGTTTGTAGCCGACCGTCCTCTGCGTCGACGGCCGGCCGTTCGAACGTACTGTTCCGATCTCTCGGACGCTTTTGCCCAACGCTTCTCGCCTTGCCAGCTCGCGATCGGGATGCCCGGCGAGGTCGCGCCGAAGCGGGTATCGCGCTCGCGTAACGGAAGGAGTTCCGACTCTGCGTTTAGGTGATCGATGGAAGCCATTTTGTGGCGGTTCGAAGGGCGGTGTTTTGAACTGCCTGGAGGGTGTCCCGCGACCATTGTGAGGATAAGCGGCTAAGAAAATGGACGGATGAATGGATTGCGACCGTTGTCGTCATTATCCCAGATATAAATTTTTTTTGTTTTTGGGACTTGCCGTCTTTCTGCAGGGTCGCCATGTTAAGACCGGGCAGCTGGCGGCCATCAAGGTCATGGACGTCACCGGGGTAAGTAACGCGCCCGCTCCCACAAAATCCTTCATCTCCCGCCGCTGTAGCCAGCGTGTCATCTAATTAAGAGCGATGAGTCAGCGGCAGCCGGGAAAATGAGGACAGGCCTATCGCCGTGGTAATTTTAGCCGGCGGTTATCAGGGCGGCAGTGTGGTCTCGGGCGTGTCTGCCAAGCAGCGGAGCGCGGGGGATCTCGGCTATTTTTAGAGACGGCGCCCACCGCTCGGGGGGGGGGGCGAAAATCCGCAATATTTTCGCACAAGGGATTGCGTGGCCGTGGCGAAATGTTATCCACTTCCGGAACTTTAGCTTGTCGCCGGATATTTCTTGCTGCTTTTTTTTTGTTTTTTTTCCCTCGCAAAAATCCTGCAAAATTGATGAACCGAGCGACGTATTGCTTTTGACACAAATATGACGATACTTCAAAGTACTGCAAAGGCGTCACGAAGAAGTCACGCAATAGGGAGTCGTTTGCCGGCCGAGTGTGTTCGCGGCCGCTAAAAAAAAAAAAAAATGCTAATTTTTATTATTATGAATTTTTTTTGTTTTTTTTTTTCCTTCTCCTCTTGTGTGTTTTCGGGTCAGGATGAGGAAGAGGAGATCAAAGCGGAAATCAACATGCTGAAGAAGTACAGCCACCACCGCAACATCGCCACCTACTACGGCGCCTTCGTCAAGAAGAACCCGCCGGGGATCGACGACCAGCTATGGGTGCGCTCTAGTTACTCAACTGCAGATGGGAAAGGTCGGTGGGAAGGCGTTTCTCCGACTAGTCCCGCACGGACCGGAAGTAGGCAAGGTGCACTTTTTTTTTTTTGAATGAACGCACGCGAGGAAGTCGGGATGGATGAAAGGAAGGAAACGTGGAGGAAAAGAAGGTAGAAAGGATGGCAAGAAGGAAGCAAAGGAGGGGGCCAAAAAGTATGGGATGCAAGGAAGGGGAGTGCTGAAGGTAAGAAAGAAGGATGCGGTGAAAGGAGGAAGGGAGGAATGCAAGATGAAGGAAGGAAAGGAGGATGATAAGCAAGGTAGTGTCAATGACAAGGAGGAAGGAAAGAAGGAAGAGTGGAAAGTAAGGAAGGAAGCGGCGATGCAAAGGAAGGGAGGGAGGAAAGATGGAGGGAAGCAAGGCTGGGATGAAAAGAAGGAAAACGGAGGGAGAAGGATCGACGAAGGAGGAGGAAGGTGGAGGGGAAAGATGGAAGGTTGCGAAAGGAAGGAAGGAGGGAAACGAGGATGCCAAGAAAGGAAGCAAGAATACTACGAAAGGTAATACGGATAAAGGGAAGAAGGGAGGAAGGAAGGAAGGGAAGTAAAGAAGATGGGATGGAAGGGAGGAAGGACAGGAGAGAAGGAAGGAAGGAAGGAAGGAAGGAAGGGAAAGAAGACGGGATGGAAGAGAGGAAGAACAGGAGAAAAGGAAGGAAGGAAGGAAGGAACGCATGAAAGTAAAGAAAACAGGATGGAAGGGAGGAAGGACAGGAGAAAAGGAAGGAAAGGAAGGAAGGAAGGAAAGTAAAGAAGATGGGATGGAAAGGAGGAAGGACAGGAGAAAAGGAAGGAAGGAAGGAAAGTTAAGAAGATGGGATGGAAAGGAGGAAGGACAGGAGAAAAGGAAGGAAGGAAGGAAGGAATGATAAGAAGATGGGATGGAAGGGAGGAAGGACAGGAGAAAAGGAAGGAAGGAAGGAATGTTAAGAAGATGGGATGGAAAGGAGGAAGGACAGGAAAAAAGGAAGGAAATAGGCAAAGAAGGATAATATGAAAGGAAAGAAGGGTAAACGAAAAAAGGAAGCAAGAATACTATGAAAGAAAATAAGGATAAAGGGAAGAAGGGAAGATTAAGGGAGGAAAGAAGGGAATGTAGCTCGGAAGGAAGGAAGGAAGGAAGAAGGAAGGAAGGATCATATGAAAGGAAAGTCCATGATGGAGTGAGGGAAACGAGTATAAAAGGAAGACACAACAGTGAGGAGGAAGGGAAGAAGCAAGCGTGAAAGGAAGGACGGAAAGTAGGTAGGATGGATGGAAGGTTCAAAAAAGGACATGAGGAAGGAAAGATGGCGTGAAGGAACAAGGGAAGAAAAGACACAAGGATGGTGTGAAAAGGACCCTTTGACCTCAAGTGAAATCCGCTTATTTGAAGGAAGGGTTGATTTTCACACCTGCAACTTCGTTCCCACGCCGCTCGTGGCGGAGGATAAGCGCGCGTAAACGAGGCAAGTCTTAAGCCAATAATGCGGACAAAAATGCAAAGCTAACCTCGCGGAATCTGTCGGAAAAAACAACGCAGAACTTACAAGTGACCCCTTGAGAAATACGACGTCACAAACACACACAAAAAAAAAAAACCACACTATTGTTTATTTACTAATTCAAAAAAAAAAAAAATATATATATATATATATATATATACATATTTTAAAAAAATCCTGGACGTTGGCACACATGAAACGACGTGGCGGGACAGACCCGGCCCCCGAACCCGATGTTTCACACCTGTGTTTTGAGCACGGACGCCGTTCCTTCGTGCAAACACTCGGGAAGTCCTTTCACGCCGTTTATGAATTAATCATTCGCATTAATCGCATAAAATGTTGTCCTTCATGTACTTATGCTCATTTTCTCTTTGTCGGAGTTCATTTTTGGTCACTTTATGTTTTTATTCACGCATTTATGGTGTACTTTGTCTCAACTTATGGTCACATTTTTTTAAACATATTTCACAGTATTTGTCATCCATGACTTTATGGGATTTTTGTGTTATTTTTCCCGATCATCGCTTTGTGTTTTTTCATGTATTGATCAATTACTTAATCAATCAATCAATCAAAGTCGTTCGAGTTGGTCCTTTTTGTGTGTTTTTGCTGCTGTTTTTATATCAATCTGTCATGAAAAAAGGGCTAATGTGCCCCCGCCCCGGTCACTCGTTCCCCCCCCCCCCCCGAAAAAAAAAAAAATAAAATAAAATCATTCTCCGCAGCTGGTGATGGAGTTCTGCGGCGCCGGCTCGGTGACGGATCTGATCAAGAACACCAAAGGCAACTCCCTGAAAGAAGAGTGGACGGCTTACATCTGCCGAGAGATTCTCAGGGTGAGCGTCGCTCGACTCGTCCGTTCGCCGCCGTTTCTCCGACGTCGTCAGCGCGACACGTTGGAGACATCTGTAAAGCTGTCGTTCCTCTTATCGGTTCCGTGGCAGCGTGGACGCAAAGAATTTATCTCATAAACGCGATCCTTGAGATGGGACACGTATGGAATCGAATATCGTAATTCCCGGCCTACAGAGCGCACCCGGTTATCAGCCTCACCCAGTACATTTGTAAAGGAAATACCATTTGGTACATACGTAGGCCAGACCCGTGTAAAAGCCGCAAGTGCCCACATTGAAACACGAGATATTTACAAAGAAAGACGGTTTGCGGAGAGTTTAACGCTAGCGCCGCCACGCCAACGGTAGCGCTAGCACCGCGCTAACAGGGGCGGTAAAAAAAACAAAAAAAAACATGCTAGTAAAAATCACTGAGACACGGCAGTAACACGCTAGCGCAGGGCTAACAGGGCCGGACCGGTAAAAGTCACTTCCTCGGCACATATATTCCGCCGGTCTCGCTTTTACCTTTTCCGCTCCAGTGCCCACTTGCGGCCGTTAGAAAAAAATTGCACAAATTAGCCACATCGCCGCCACGCTAACGGTAGCGCTAGCACCGCGCTAACAGGGCCGGTAAAAAAAACAAAAAAACTGCCGGTAAAAATCACTGAGACACGGCAGTAACACGAAAGCGCAGCGCTAACAGGGCCGGAGCGGTAAAAGTCACTTCCTCGGCACATATAGTCGCTCTTACCTTTTCCGCTACAGTGCCCCCTTGCGGCTGTTAGAAAAAAATTGCACAAATTAGCCGCATCGCCACCACGCTAACGGTAGCGCTAGCACCGCGCTAACAGGGCCGGTTTAAAAACAAAAAAAAACATGCCGGTAAAAATCACTGAGACACCACAGTAACACGCTAGCGCAGGGCTAACAGGGCCGGCCCGGTAAAAGTCACTTCCTTGGCACATATATTCGCTCTTACCTTTTCCGCTCCAGTGCCCCCTTGTGGCCGTTAGAATAAAATTGCACAAATTAGCCGCGTCGCCGCATAAATTGCAGGTTTGAAAACGTATAAAATAAATTATGGCTTTATAGGCCGGGAATTACGGTATGTGCCACCGGGATTAGAATTTGAAATGTAAAGTGATGGCGGCACGGTGAATAAATCGGTAAAGCGTCGGCCTCACAGTTCTGAGGACCCGGGTTCGATCCCGGCCCCGCCTGTGTGGAGTTTGCATGTTCTCCCCCGTGCCTGCGTGGGTTTCCTCCGGGCACTCCGGTTTCCTCCCACGTCCCAAAAACGGGCAACATTAATTGGACGCTCTAAATTGCCCGTAGGTGTGATTGTGAGTGCAGCTGTTTGTCTCTATGTGCCCTGCGATTGGCTGGCGACCAGTTCAGGGCGTACCCCACCTCCTGCCCGTTGACAGCTGGGATAGGCTCCAGCACTCCCGCGACCCTCATGAGGATAAGCGGCAAAGAAAATGGATGGATGGATGGATCTATGTAAAGTAATCACATTTTCAATAGTTGCTACAATTCGCTGTCTAAAATTCACGGTCCGTGTCACCAGGAAAGGTTACTTCAGGTCAGAACCGAACAGCCAGCCAATCCCGTTACGCTTTCTGAGTACGTGACGTCACGTGACTAAGAAAGGAGAACTGCGATTGGCCGGATGTTGGAATTGTAGCAGCCATTGAAAATGTGATCACTAAACATTTCAAAATTCAAATCCCGGCGGCACTAATTCACGACCACAGTCGCGGGTCTTCTTTCGAGGCGGCGTCGGGCGACGGGAGGTCCTCTCTGGGAAACGAAGCGCCGCCCGTTCCCGCTCGTCATCCGCCGCCGCCGCCGCGTCCTTCACCCGAGCGCTTACGCCGCGCGTTTGCGTCCAGGGCCTGACTCATCTCCATCAGCACAAGGTCATCCACCGAGACATCAAGGGCCAGAACGTCCTGCTGACGGAGAACGCCGAGGTCAAACTAGGTGGGTTGGCGTCGCGTAAAAGCCGCCGGACCTTTTTATGCCCGCGCTGTAAAAAAAAAAAAAAAAAAAAAATCATTTTACCCATTAATGGACTTTATTGGTTCATTCCAGTTTATGAGTCGACGTTTTCTGGGTCGTTTGTTTTCATTGATTTTGTTTGTGTCGGGGGGGGGGGGGGGGGGTTGAAAGCGTAGGATTAGCAACTTTTGAAGGATTATGTCGGTGTGTATGTCATCTCATTATCCGAGCCGCTTATCCTCACGGGGGTTGCGGGAAAGCTGGAGTCCGTCCCAGCTAGCTTCGGGCGGTAGGCGGACCACGCCCTGAACTGGTCGCCAGCAGATTGAGCGCACCAAAGGCAGGCGTGTGTACCACTACACCGTCAGTGACTCTGTACATGAGGATGTTTTGACCCCCCCCCCCAAAAAAAAAAAAAAATATATATATATATATATATTAATTGATTTAATTTACTGGCGGAACGGTGGATTTGAAATGTAAAGTGATGGCGGCACGGTGAATAAATCGGTAAAGCGTCGGCCTCACAGTTCTGAGGACCTGGGTTCAATCCCGACCCTCATTGTGTGGAGTTAGCATGTTCTCCCGTGCATTCGTGGCTTTTCTCCGGGCACTCCGGTTTCCTCCCACATCCCAAAAACACGCGACGTTAATTGGACACTCTAAATTGCCCCAAGGTGTGATTGTGAGTGCAGCTGTTTGTCTCTATGTGCCCTGCGATTGGCTGGCGACCAGTTCAGGGCGTACCCTACCTCCTGCCCGTTGACAGCTGGGATAGGCTCCAGCACTCCCGCGACCCTCATGAGGATAAGCAGCAAAGAAAATGAATGTATGGATTTTTACTCTTTACATCATGAGTCGGCGGCACGGTGGATCAGATGGTAAAGCGTTGGCCTCACAATTCTGAGGTCCCGGGTTCGATCCCTGACCAGCCTGTGTGGAGTTTGCATGTTCCCCCCGTGCCTGCGTGGGTTTTCTCCGGGTGGGCACTCCGGTTTCTTCCCACACCCCAAAAACATTAATTGGACACTCTAAAATTGCCCCTCGGTGTGACTGTGAGTGCAGCTGTTTGTTTCCATGTCCCCTGCGATTGGCTGGTGACCAGTTTGGGGTGTAACCCCGCCTCCTGCCCGTTGACAGCTGGGATAGGCCTTGTGAGGATAAGCAGCTAAGAAAATGGATGGATGGATTTTTACTGTTTAAATCATTAGTAGGCGGCACGGTGCGATTGTGAGTGCGGCTGTTTGTCTCCATGTGCCCTGCGATTGGCTGGCGACCAGTCCAAGGTGTACCCCGCCTCCTGCCGGTCGTTGACAGCTGGGATAGGCTCCGGCACTCTCCGCCACCCTTGTGAGGATAAGCGGCAAAGAAAATGGATGGACATCATTAGTAACTAAACAAATCACAAATATTTTGCAGAATATTTGTCATTTTTTAAAATCTAGATCAGATTACCCAGTGAAAGAAATAGCGTCAAAAGTATCGGGTCAGCCCCCTTCATTGTCGTACGTTGACGGGGGGCCGTGGGGGGGGCTCCTCCCCGCAGTGGACTTTGGCGTTTCGGCCCAGTTGGACCGCACGGTGGGCAGGAGGAACACGTTCATCGGGACGCCGTACTGGATGGCGCCGGAGGTGATCGCCTGCGACGAGAATCCCGACGCCACGTACGACTTCAAGGTGCTCAAACGGCCCCGCCCCACAAAACCGTGGGTCACCTTCCCCGCTGATCGTATTTTGTCTGCCGGCAGAGCGATTTATGGTCGCTGGGCATCACGGCCATCGAGATGGCTGAAGGAGCGCCACGTAAGCATACGCGCATACGTTTTCTGTATTATTGGATATCACTTTAAAAAAAAAAAAAAAAAAAAAAAGGTGACCCGACACACCTCCCTGCGTGACCCCCGCAGCGCTGTGCGACATGCACCCCATGAGGGCTCTCTTCCTCATCCCGCGAAACCCCGCCCCCAGACTCAAGTCAAAGAAATGGTGAGAAATTCGCTCACTCGCGCCGTTCGTGCGGAATTTGATTCGATTTCATTTTTCATATTTTGTTTTTCTGGGTGCCTGTTCAGGTCCAAGAAGTTCCAGCTGTTCATCGAGAGCTGCCTGGTGAAGAGCCACGGCCAGAGGCCCAGCACGGAGCAGCTCCTCAAGCACCCCTTCATCCGGGACCTGCCCAACGAGAGGCAGGTCCGAATCCAGCTCAAGGACCACATCGACCGCACCAAGAAGAAGCGAGGGGAGAGGGGTGAGAGTCCGACTCCGCTGTTTGCTTTCTTTTTGGGTGTGTGTTTTCTCTCGAGGGAGTCTAGAATTTGGAGAGCGCCGGGAACGTCTCTCCTTTTCGAAGGCCAGACTGGAATGAGAAGAGTTCTCTAAAATTGGCCCCAGGATGGAATCAGAATGAAATCAAAATTGGATCTGGAATCGAATTAACTCGTAAATCGGTCAAACCAAACCAAAACCAAAAAAAAAAAAAAAAAAAAAAAAAAACCCCACAACCGATCATTTTGTTCGGGGAATCTCACGTTCAGAAGAGCTCGTTTAAAAATCATCCACCCATCCATTTTCTTAGCCGCTTATCCTCACACGGGTCGCAGGGCATGTTGGAGACTGGCAGGAGACGGGGCACACCCTGAACTGGTTCCAGCCAATCGCAGGGCACGTGGAGACAAACAACCAATTGCACTCACAATCACACCTTGGGACAATTTAGAATGTACAATGTAATGTTGTGTCATTTTGGGGTGTGGGAGGAAACCGGAGTACCCGGAGAAAAGCCACGCAGGCACTGGGAGCACATGCAAACTCCACACGGGCGGGGCCGGGATCGAACCCGGGACCTCAGAACTGTGAGGCCAACGCTTTACCAGCTGAACCACCGTGCTGCCCTCTTCTAAAATCATTTCAATCACATTATCAGAAGCTACTCTGGGATTGGAGGAATCTATAACAATTCATTTTTCTAAAAAGGAATCCAAATAAGCGGCACGGTGGATCGGATCAGCTGGTAAAGTGTCGGCCTCAGTTCTGAGGAGCCGGGTTCGATCCCGCCCACGGCTGTGTGGAGTTTGCATGTGCTCCCCGTGCCTGCGTGGCTTTTCTCCGGTTTCCTCCCACGTCCCAAAAACAAGCGGCATCAATTGGACACTCTAAATTGACCCAAGGTGTGATTGTGAGTGCGATTGGTCGTTTGTCTCCATGTGCCCTGCGATTGGCTGGCGACCAGTTCAGGGTGTAACCCCGCCTCCTGCCCGTTGACAGCTGGGACAGGCTCCAGCACTCCATGCGACCCTCGTGAGGATAAGCGGCAACGGATGGAATCCAAATGCAGCTGCCAAAGGGAAGCTCGTCTTTGAAATTACGGGGAATTGTTTTTTGAAGGAGCTCTGGAATGAGGCGCAAGCTCCAAAATATTTGAAAGGAAGCCTGGAATTATAACTTTGTTGTAAAATCCATAATTTTCTGCAGAGAATCTGGAACTCAATTGCTTCAAATTAGTTTTTTGTTTGTTTTTTTTTTCTTGAGGGAATTTGCAATAAGGGGCTGCCCTCAAATCAGTATTTATCTGAGGGGATTGTTGAAATGAAAATTACTTTTAAATTTGCAAAATACTGCAAAAAGAATTTTGTAGTCGCTGTAATAAACGACCAAAAATCACACGCCGATTAAAATAACTCATCCCGAGGAGCCAGTCACAAAACGGATGATTCAGGTTTTCAAATGGGTTTGTTTTGAGGACTCGTCGCGGCAACGCAGCCCCGAGGACGACGGCGCACCCTCAAAGTTTGTCACACGGTAAACATCCGCTGACAGACCTCAGTTCCGCTTAGAAGGCGCCCCATGACGGCCTCGCCGGCCGCGCACGCCGCCGCTGCGTCATTACCCAGCAGATTAATCGCTTCGCGACACAAACGCCGCGGGCCGCGTGCTCATCTATGCAAATGTCAGATTTTTTTTTTTTTTTCATTTTTCCTCATTTCATGATGTACTTATTTATTTTTGCAGAGGTTTCTTTTATTTATTTTTTTCCAGTCAAGGCGCAGTTTTGACAGAAATGAGTCCAAGCGCCTGTTTTCCGCCTCTGTAAAATCATCTTGTACTCACCAAGTGACTTAAAAATATTTAAAAAATTACAAAAACAGTTAAAAAAAAAAAAAAAAAATGACAAAAATGTGCAAGTATTTGAAAATGTCGGACCAAAAAAACCACAAAAAACAGACAAATGTCCCACAATAATAGACAAAAATAACAAAAATAAAAATACTAAATCAGAATAATGGACAAAAATCTTTGAAAATTTAGAAAAAGTAACAAATGTCACAAGTAAAATAGAAAAAAATATTAAATGAAAAATAATAAAATGCAAACACTACAAAACAATACAAAAATAATACACAAGTAAAAATGAAAATATCCTGGATAAAAAATATTTTTTAAAAATCTGTATGTATCGATAGAATATACATAAAGGTCGACCACAAATGCAGTACAGTATAATATTAGATTTCATCAATTGTATGAAAAACGAACTAATAGTTGATATGGAATAAAATACAACTCAAAATACACAAAAATAATACACAAGTAAAAATAAAAATATCCTGGATAAAAAAAAAAATCTTTTTTAAAAATCTGCATGTATAGATAGAATATACATAAAAGTCGAACACAAATTCAGTACAGTATATTATATTTCTTCAGTCGTATGAAAAACAAACTAATAGTTGATATGGAAAAAAATACATGAGTAAAAATGAAAATATCCTGGATAAAAATATTTTTAAAAAATCTATATGTATAGATAGAATATACATAAAAGTTGACCACAAATGCAGTACAGTATAATATTATATTTCTTTAATTTTATGAAAAACACATTAATACTTGATATGGAAAAAAAAATACACAAAAATGAGATGGGGGGGGAGATCAAAATGCAAAAATAATAACACAAATATTGGGAAAAAAAATCTAAAGATTTGGGGAAGAAAATTCAAAATATTGTTTAAATAAACAAGTATGGCAAGAATAATGAAAATATATTTTTAATACACATGTATTTGAAAACCACAACATGACTGAAATGAGAGAAAAAATATTGAATGATAACAAAAACATTGAACAATACAATACAATAAAGTAACCCAAATATTATAAAAGAAAGTTTAAAAACATTAGAAAATTGAGGGTAATATCCCAAATATTAGCCATTTTGATATCTGCGGGCGGCTCATTGTATGCCACGTGCGCGTTTCTGATATTTTAGATGAAACCGAGTACGAATACAGCGGCAGCGAGGAAGAGGACGAGGAAAGAGACACGGGCGAGCCCAGGTCAGCGCCGACAAACAAACGCACCTCCGACGCTCATCCCGAAGCCGTTTCATCACGTCGTCGTCTTGTACTTCTTCCGCCCAACCCCCCTCGCACCCAAGCTCCATCATCAACATCCCCGGCGAGTCCACCCTGCGCCGCGACTTCCTGCGCCTGCAGCTGGCCAATAAGGAGCGCTCGGAGGCGCAGCGGCGGCAGCAGCTGGAGCAGCAGCAGAACGAGGAGCACAAGCGCCTGCTGCTGGCCGAGAGGCAGAAGCGCATCGAGGAGCAGAAGGAGCAGCGGCGGCGCCTGGAGGAGGTTGGGAAACCTTTGGAGGTCCGCTAGTCGATTGAGGCGCGAGCTCGCGCGCGGACTTGAGAACTGCACCTTGTATAACCGCGTAGTCTGCTAGCCTAATGCTAATTCGCGTCTTTGCTGCGCTGCTATAAGAGAGTAAATATAAACGGCGGAGGAGCACATGTGGCAAGTACGTGTGTATATTCTTTATCCTCTGCGTAGAGCGACTAATATTTGCGGGTCGTGCGTGTTGGGGAACCTTTCGCCCTTTCTAATTCTGTTGCGTTACGTCATGACTGAATGTTTTGATAGAGAACATTTCTACAGATTTCATCATGAAAATGCACATTTTTTTGAAAAAAAAAAAAATTTTTTTGTGGGGAAGGCTGTAACGGGTAAAAGGCGTTTTTGGTCCATCCCCCCCTTAGCAACAGCAGCGCGAGCGAGAGCTGAGGAAGCAGCACGAGCGGGAGCAGAGGAGGCGCTACGAGGAAATGGAGCAGCTCCGCAGAGAGGAGGAGCGGCGGCACGCCGAAAGGGAGCAGGTCGGTGTGGACAAACGTGGACAAGCCGACCCCTCGAGTTTCTTCCCCTCCGGAACGCTCGATGGGTTGCCGTCACGTCAGTTGGGAGAGTGAAGTAGTCGTAACGATGTCGGCCCGAGAAGTGTCTAGGTCAAAGTTCACACGGGTAGAGGGTTGGCAACGTTGCTGACCGTCTTTTACCGTTTTAAATTGTGTTTTCATACACTTTTCACTTTTTTTTGAAAAGACTCTCTGGTATTTTTTTCAGCACTTGTTGGTGTATTTTCTTTGAATCTATTTGTGGGGTTTTTTTCAAACATTTTTGGGAACATTTTCTTTTTTTCATACTATTTTAAAAAAAAAACATTTTCTCATATTTTTGTCATTTTATGATCATCTTTTTTTATATTTTTCATCAAATTTTATTTTTTCTGCTTTTCTTTTATGTTTTTACAATTTCCTCAAATATTTTCAACTATTTCATACATATTTTTCTCCATTTTTAAAAATACTTTTGAGTCTTATGTTCCTTATTTTCAATTTTGTATATTTGACATTTTTGTGCAGAATTTTTCACAATTTCCATCGATATTTTTTCTCTCATTCTGTAGGTTTTCATGAATTTCAAATATTTCCCCCCTTTTCTAAAAAAAAACAATCTATTTTTGTTGCTGTAGTATTTGGTAATACTTTTCCTCTATTGTTTTTAGATTTTCTCCATGAAATATATTTATATCATTTTGATCTCTTATGGTACTCTCTTTTCAATCTTTTACCTATTTCTTAAAATATTTAGTTTTGATTCTAGTCATTTAAAAACATATTTGGTCAATTTTTATCCCATTTTCCCTAATATTCGATACTATTTTTCCAGCAATTTTTAATGAATTGCATCCTCGTCTATTTGTCTTGTTTTGGTGTAACATTTTGCACGATTTTCATAGATTTTTCTCGTTCGGTGATATTTGACGGCAACGCTGGTACTGGTAAAACCCGAAAGAGGTTTCCCGGTACGGAGAATCGAAGCTATTTTTTTTCCATTCCCGCATCTGATTTTGGAAGTGTTTATACACAGGATTATTATCGTTTTTGGGGGGTTTTGCTGCTTCTTGGTTGCAGTCTTGATGATTTGAACTTTTCCCCGCTAAAATCATTTCTAACTTTGCTCTTTTCATAACTTTTCACTCCTGTCGAACACATTCTTGGTCAGGGTGCGAAAACCATGGCCAGCGGGCCGCAAATGCCGAATATTTCCATTATTAACAATCCTGAAATACTGTAATTTATTTCCAACCACTACCTCTCATTAAATAACTGTTTGTGCAATTTATTCCATTGAAAATATTTATTAGCAGACTGCAAAATAGTTACAGAGAAATGTAATTAATTTCACAAAATAATTGATTTAGCCATTGACGGTAAAATAAAAATTGTAAAATAAGTTGACATTTCTTGTTACGTGTATTTTATTTAATAGGCGGTGAATAGTAAATTAGTTTCATTTTTAATTTTTTTATTATTATTATTTTTTTTTTTCATTTATTTTATGAATTAAAATGATCGATCTGGCCACGTCTGCACCCTGTCCAAGAACTCCTCCGCGTCGTCCACCCGCCGCCCTCGGCCTGTCTGCGTACTGATGTCACTAACGCTAACGTTTCCCAACCTTGCTCCTGTTTTTGTTTGTTTGTTTATTTTGATCCCTCCCCCCACCCCCGCACGCCGCTCAGGAGTATATCCGTAGGCAGCTGGAAGAGGAGCAGAGGCAGTTAGAGATTCTCCAGCAGCAGCTTCTCCAGGAGCAGGCGCTACTTCTGGTAACCTGGGCCCAGGGTTTGGGTGTCCTTCGGGCGTCTTGCTTCAGTTTTTGCGACATTATTTGGTCCCTCCGTCTCGAGACGGATCACGTGGATATGTTGGAGCGTTCTGTTCGTCGCGTTTCTAGCTGGATCTGGTTCGGTTTTGCATGTGGACTCAGTGTTATTCAGGCATAAGCACCTTAAAAGACTTCCTTGCCTGTCCCCTTTTTAACTCTGTTGGCTTTGTTTTGCCCTCTTTAAACCGTTTTTGGTCCATGCATCCCACCCCCCTCCGAATCCCAAGTTTTCGTACTCGGCCCGGTAACTTTTCTCTTTCTGTTTAGGAGTACAAGCGCAAGCAGGTGGAAGAGCAGCGGCAGGCGGAGCGCCTGCAGAGGCAACTCCAGCAGGAACGGGCCTACCTGGTGTCGCTGCAGCAGCAGCAGCAGCAGCAGCAGCAGCAGGAAGGTCGGCAGGCGGAGAAGAAACAGCTCTACCACTACAAGGACGTCATGAATCCCAACGACAAGCCGGCCTGGGCTAAAGAGGTACAGCCATGAGATCAAGGCCCGAAGGGGCGGAACGTCGTCTGGTCGAGAATGGAAAGAGAAACGCTCCTCAGCTATCTAAAAGATGTGGACTCTCTTTGTGTCCGTTCTTTGAGATCGAAGTCTTTACAAAGGTGATACGTTTGTGGTTCTGTGGATTGCTCGTGTTTGATCAAATCTGGAAGATGATGACGTCAGGCAAGACCGTCTTCCAGGGATGAGGGGGAATCAAAACGTCGGAGTTACCGCAGTCTATGTTGCGTGAAAATAAGGGTACACAGGTTTAAAAGAGACCCTCTGTGAGAGGTTCTCACCGAGCAACGACGGTGTGACCGGTTTTTGCCGTTATGGTTGTTGTTCCTTTTTGCTAACCAACCAGTCACGTTTCTCACCTCGTGGCCTTCTGGTATCCTAACAAGCTTCGTCAACAGGAGAACTGTCGGGATCCTCAGGAATACCGGAACCCAAACCCTGAATTTGTGTTGGTGTTCATTTGTCTTGCTCTGACTTTGACTCCCAGGTACCGCAGCAGGCACAGGTTCAACGCGGTAACCCGCCGCGCTCTAACCTTCGCCACCACCAATCGTTCAACCAGTTGGCGCCGCCGCCGTCCTCGTCCTCCCACGGCGGACCCCGGGCTCAAACCCCTAGGCGCACCCCGTCCGTGGGCGCCCAGATCCTCTCCGACCACCTCCCCCAGATCCGCATCGCGCTAGACCCCGCGGAGCCCCTGGGCCCGGGGCTTAAGCAGGAGATAACTCAGCGGGTCCGAGAGTTGAGGGCAGAGAAGCGCAGTCAGAGCAAGCGCAGCCCGACCGCTGTCATGGAAGACAGTAAACCGGCTCGGAAGGAGCCTCGTTACCCCGAGAAAGAACCTTCCGATCCCGCGACGGTCAGGCGGTCCCACCCTGCCGCCGAACCTCGAGACCAACAGAAAGACAAGTCCCCAGGCAGGCCCCTCTCTGCGCACGATCCCACCGACCTCCCCCGTGTTGTTACTAAGCCGCCCGCGCAGGTCCAAAAACTGGTTAGTGCTCGCCCGCCGCTGCAGTCCGTACTCACACCCTCGCCGTAGATTAGAATAGATGTAGAACGTAGAACCAGAATGACGCCGAGAGCTACTACCGCCTTTCCAAGAACGAGATCATTCCTCCATCTCGTCCTCTTTAACGGTCTGATGCCTTGGACCTCATAATGTCTCGGTCGTGTCCACCAACGGAAGCCCTCCGTCTTCTGGGCTGGACGCCGCCGTGATGGACGATAGATATCTGGAACGGTCTCCTGTCTCACTTTTCGGGAGACCTTTATTCATTTTCCTCACGTCGCACTTAACAGGTGTAACACCGCAACTACCGTTCCGTTCCGAACCCTCGGGGATGTTTCCCTTTCCGTCTTTTGGGTCTTCCGTGTCCTTTCGCACTAACAAAACTTTCTTTCTCTTGTAGGGGAAGACGCTAACCCTCTCGCTGCCTCCACAGAATCTAATCAAAATGTTGCTTCCCCTTTAGTTTTCCCCGTCGTCGTAGTCCCCTTTTCTCCCGACGACCAACGGTCTGTCTTCTCAGGGCTCGCTCGCCGCTGTAGTCGCGACTCGTGAAAAGGAGCCGCGTGAATACTGTAGTTGTGACGAGCCAAATCATAATCTTGAATAATCCCCCAGTGGATTATGAGCTTGCGGGGATTTACAGAAAACCTCCAAAGGGGGATCATTCTCATTGCGCATGCAACACGACGCAGGGTGAGATGCTTAAAAGAAAAAAATAGCCTAGCCGTGACACAAAAATGGACCTTTCCGCCTTGCGATCTTGAGCTCCGCCCCCTTAGCTACCTACAGTTGCCATGTCCTACAAAATGGCGACCGAACAGAACAGGTTTGCAGTCGATTCTCTATCGCGTATTCCAGATAATACTCAAGAGAGGGCGTATACGGAATTAAGATTTCGGACGGAGCAGGGCGCAATGTCGGAGTTACTCCGAAACGTCTGCGACCGATACCAAAAAAAAAAACGCTGACGCCTCACGAACTTCATATTGAAATCCAACAGGATGAAATAGTGGAATGGTACTGCGCATGTAAAGCAGGGTGAGTTGCGTGACGCGGCGCATTTACGTATTACGAACCCGACTCTTCGGCGTAAAACATGACGCGCTTCATTCAGCAGGTCAGTGATACACTAACAAAGTGAAAGTTTAGAAAATATTTAATAGTAATTCAATCAAACTCAGAGAAGCTACTTCTCCCTCACTTATCTTCGAACGTACAGCCTTGTGTTTGTTGTTGATATGGTCCACATTTAGTTGTACGTGCGCTCTTCCGCTAGCCTTAATCCATCGGAGATACTTCGTCAAGTGTGTTTTAGGCTTTGGAAAATGAATCAAGCGGGCAGGATTTCTTTCATCAGAATTGCTCGTTCTCCGAGACCATAGCATGAAATTTTCCAAGCGCACGCTACTGACAACCGGCATTGCTTGTGGGACAACATGGCGGCAGCGGCGTGTCAAACCAGCGGTTAGGACAACGCGGCTATCTGATCGGGTGTTGTTGTACGAGCGATTGACAGGTCGGAAAGGTCCATTCGGAGGTCCGAGACGGCCCCTTGGAGATTTCGCTCAATCGTTTCTGTCAGTTGGTACGCAAGCGCTTCATCACACATGAGATGTTTGGTCAAGATCTGATTTCCTAGACTTTCACGCTAGATGCCGAGTCATCAAACGCAACGCCGAAAAGACGAATGTCCCGCCGTTTAGCCGCATCCATTTGTCTGCTAGTGGTGGTTCAAATTTTCAAGTAGTCGATCTCTGGGTGGTTTTTTGAAGGACCCACAGAGTGGTCAACGTGACCTTCAAAATGGCCGCTTTGACCCAAAATGACATCACTTCTTGAGACTTTTTTTTGTGGGTCTGCTCATGATGGACGCGCCCACCAAATTTTATGTCGCGAAATGAAACTGGTTTTGGGGATTTGAAGTCCTCCCTCCCCCCTGGAGTACCCGAACAAAAAATGAACCAAAACGGCAGACTTTTTTTTGTTATCTTTAAAAATGGCGCCTCGAGACTTTTTGTATCTAATCACGATCGACATGCCCACAAAATTTTTGTGATGCTAAATGAAGCCGGATCATCGAGTCCGAAATCATTTTGAACAGAATCCTGGAAATCATCCAAAACGGCTTCCTCGACCCAAGATTGCTGCCGTTCTTTATCGTTTTGATGGTGGCTCCTTGAGACCTTTTTATTAAATTTACTCTAGATTGGGATGACTGCTTACCCTAATTCATATTCATATTTTCGAGCGTGGGTTCTTGACAGTTTTTGGGGAGGTCTACTCAGGTGGGTGCATGTGTGTGTGTGTGTGTGTGTCAGGTGGAGGAGAGGTCAAAGCTGAACCGGCAGAGCTCTCCAGCACTGCAGCCCAAAGTGTCAAACCGGATCTCGGACCCTTCCCTCCCTCCCCGGTCCGAGTCCTTCGGCGGCGGCATGCAGGCCGCCCGAACTCCACCTGTCCACCGTTCCGTCGAACCCCAGGTGTGTGTGTGTGTGTGTGTGTGTGTGAAAGGAACACTTGTGCCTTGAATACTAACATTTCTGCCTTATTTATCTATTTAAAAAAAAAACAAAAAAAAAAACCAGGACTCTACAGAATATTTACATTAATGTTGTGTATTCCAGTTCTGCCTTTTTTCCACATCGTTCCTGTTCCTGATCCTGTTCCTGCCCGCAGTGTCCTATCGGATCAAATTTATCTTCTAATGTCAGCACAAAACTCCTTTTGTCTGTGTTTTCTCACTGCCCTCAGTCTCCTCTCGGATAAAATGAGTCTCGTTATGTCAGCGTAAAACCCTTCCTGTCTGTGTGTTTTCTCACTGCCCACAGTCTCCTCTCGGCTAAAATATGTTGAAGTAAAACAAAAAACTCACCTTTGCTCTGCATGCGGCGGTGTTAAACTCCGCAGCGTCCATTTTGTTGCATCGCTCCTCACCGCCCTCAGTCTCCGCTCGGATAAAATGACCTTTTGTTGAGACGAACCACAGCTAATCGCACGTCAGTTCCTGTGCCTCAGCCTGAGATGCTACAGTTTTCTACTCCACAGTCTCCACTTTGCTGCAGTGATCGCCTCAGGAGTAAAATATCGGGAAGAACGTCGCTCTCCAGGCCGCCGACTTTAACAAAGTCCTTGTTTCCGACACTTAAGCAGATTCAAGGAGGTGATTTCAGCCGTCATTGTTCCTGACAACTGGTTTTAGCAAAGTTCTTGTTCCTGTTAGGTGACTTAACCCAAAGTTTGTGTTCCTGCAGGTTTTGTTGGTGAGTTTTTTTTTTTTCTCCTGAATGGTGATTTTAGCAAAGTTCTTGTTCCTCGCCTATGACCGAAGCACAGTTCTTGTTCCTGGCACGTCATTGTTCCTTTACACGCTCCCCGTCTTACAATGGGCTTTATTTTCTTGTTGTGATTCCTGGCTCAGATGGCCCACTTGGTTCCGGTCAAGACGCACTCGGGATCCATGTCGGGTTCTCAGTCCCTGCAAGACCAGACAGGTTCGGCGCTGGGCGAGGGCGTGGGCTCGCCCAGGCCTGACATCCCCCGCCAGAACTCCGACCCGACTTCCGACAACCAGACTCCGCCGCTTCGCCCGGCTGACCGGGATCGGGACCGGGATCGAGACAGAACCGCGTGGCTGAGAGAGGAAGACCTGCCTCCCAAGGTCCGAGAATCGGTAAGACCTGGTTTGGCGCACGGTGAAATATTTTGGCACGTAAATGGCTGATTTATAATTCCGTCTCTCGGGATCCTCCAGCGGACCACCTCCATCTCCCCGGCCTCGGCCAGGAAGAACTCCCCCAACGGAGGCGTCGCTTTGGGGCCTCGCACGGGTCCTCAGCTCATACGAGCTAGGTAAGTACGACGTTAGCCTTTTTACCTGAATTTTGCGCTTTTGTACTCCGTAGTCGCCACTGGTTTCCTTCTTGCCCTCAATCCCCCCCCTCGACATAAATAATGTATCACCCCATCATGTGGATGATGAATCACACAGATGCTATTGTTAGCTTAGCCTTTTAGTTTGCCTTCGCTATGGACACTGCAGCTTTGTAGTCCACAATCTCCACTTTACTTGTTGCCCTCAGTCTCCTCACAGATAAAAATTTGTCACAGTGGATTCAAACCGCTGCTGGTCGCACAGTTGCTAACTTTATCTTAGTCCCTTGCCATGTCTAAGCTATGAATGTTGTTGTTTAGTACGCCGTAGTCTCAACTTTGATCGCTGCCCTCAGTCTCCTCTGAAATAAAGTTGGCCGTAAAGTCATGTCACCACATGTGGACGGAAACCACTGTTGGTTGCGCAGATGCCGGCGTTAGCTTACCCTCTTGCCATGTTTAACCTACGAGCGTTGCAGTTTCGTACACCATAGTCTCCACTTTGATTGTCCTTCCATCCACCCATTTTCTTCACCGCTTATCCTCACGAGGGTCGTGGGAATGCTGGAGCTTATCCCAGCTGTCAACGGGCAGGAGGCGGCGCACACACCGAACTGGTCGCCGGCCAATCGCAGGGCGCATGGAGACAGACAGCCGCACTCGCAATCGCACCTATGGGCAATTTTTACAGTGTCCGATTAATGTTGCATGTTTTTGGGATGTGGGAGGAAACCGGAGTGGCCACCCGGAGAAAAGCCACGCAAGGCACGGGGAGAACATGCAAACGCCACACTGGCGGGGCGGGGATGGAAAGCGAGTCCTCAGAACTGCGAGGCCAACGCTGATCCATCACGCCGCCCGATTGCCCTTCCCTCGCATCCCAAATTTTTCATTTTCATCCGCTACAGAGGCTAAATTTAGCCTCCCCTCGCTATGTACCCTCCACTTTTGAGGCAGTTCTCCATTTTCTCGCCGCCCTCATTCTCCTCTTGGATAATCCCCTCCGCTTTAGCAACCCGGACCTGCGCCGTTCCGAGCCCTCCCTGGACGCCATGCTGCAGAGGACGTCCTCCAACTCGTCGTCGTCCTCGTCGCCGTCGTCCCAAGGAGGCTCGGTGGAGAGGAGAGGTGCGTTTTTCTCGGGCCCAGTACTTTTTTTTTTTTTTTTTAAGTCTCCGTGTATGTCAAAGCGTTTTTCCGAGGCCATCGCTCAGTTCTGCTCGGTTCAACTTGTCCGACGTGACCCGTTCCAGTCGGTCGGCCTCTGGGGGGAAACAGGAAATGAGAGGAGGAGAAGATGGACGGAAGCGGGGAGGGAAATGTCAAACAAAAGGCTGCGGGGATACGTTAAGATATGCACGGATCTCCCGCAGCGAGAGATGCGACAGCTTCCCCGTCATCCTTTTAGTTTTTAGTCCGATCGATATATTAAATTTATTGCGCTTGTTATTTATGTTATGATAGAGATTTGGAGTGAATGCACGATTGGCATCAAACAAACAAAAAAAAATAAATCATTTACTGTTACCAAATGAAAGATATTTACATTTTTGTATTTTATTTTAAAAGGAAAGAGTCTTCAGTCAAAACTATCATTTATTCATATAGATATTTTTTTCATTTCAATACATTTAGCAGATTTAATGAAAGGACAACACTGAGATGTGGACATATTGTCATATCACAAAGCAAATTTGTCCGGCGTGTTATTTGGTCATTTTCTCCCCGTATCGTTGAGAATAATGTATTCATGAATTTTAATCAGATCTTTTGAATGATATTGATAGTTTATGAATGAGGACATGAATATGCAACATTTTTTCTCTCTCCGAAATGGATTACTGGCTTCTTTGGAGCCCAGTTTGTCAATTAAATTTATTGATTTTTTTTCCTGTAAGCGTCGACGCGGTTTAACTCGACGCAGTGTTGTCGCTCCGCCAGGTCAGGGCAAACGGGAAGCGCCGCCGTCGTCGTCGTCGTCGTCGGGAGCCAATCAGGAGGCCCAATCCAAGCAGGAGGCGGGCCGGGAATCCGGCAGACCCAGCAGGCCCGCGGTGAGTCCCGACAATCGAACGCGGCCGACGTATTTTGGTCTGCTGTAGGAAAGCCTGTGGCGAATCTGTTCTCTGCCTCTCTGTCTATCTGTCCCCCCCCCCCCAAAAAAAAAAACCCCAATCCATCAGAGCTATAAGAAAGCCATAGATGAGGTTAGTGACCCCCCCCCTCTTTCCCCAGTCCCCCGACCCACGACCCCCCCTTTCCCCCCATGTTGCGCCTACACACAGGCGTGCGTGTCCCTGTGCACATCTGGGGTCGTTTTCACATCATTTGATCAATCGTGGGAAATTATTCCCCGTATGAAAAATCAATTCGTTTATCGGATGTGAATATTTGAATGAACGACACAAAGACAATCAAATGGAAATCGTGTTTGGCAAACTTTTAATGATTCAAACGTTTTGACTATTTTTGTGTATTCATGTTTTGCGCAATGTTTTCTGAACATGCTAATTTCATTTTTTTCCATTGGAGTGTGTATTGGCCGTTTCTCCTCGTGCTTGTTATGCATTTTCAGTTCAAATCTAATATTTCAAAATTGTCTTTGTCACGGTAACGACACCGTTAATGTCACTGGAGAGAGCTTCGTTATGTCGCTGCAATACACCAGAGGGATCTGTGATGAGGCAGCTGTTTGGCATTATTGTCACAATAGCAGACGGACGAAATAAATGTTATTTCTGCGATATGAATATGTATGAATCTGTGAAGTGTTTTAACCTTTTAATTTCATTTGTGTAAAGACAAGAGTGTTATGGGTTTAATGAGCAGCGAGGATCATTCATGCACTTGTATTTGCCCGGTTTCAAGGGCAACACGTCCATCCATCCGTTTTCTTTGCCGCTTATCCTCACGAGGGTCGTGGGGAATGCTGGACCCTATGGGCAGGAGGCAGGGGACACCCTGAACTGGTTGCCGGCCAATCCCAGGGCACATAAGAGACAGACAACAGTATTACATTACATTATTAACAATCCTGCAATACTGTAATTTATTTCCAAAAACATTTTCACCACTATTTCTCATTAAATAACTGCTTATGCAATTTATCCTATTGAAAATAATTATGAGCACACTGCAAAATAATTACAGAGAAATGTAATTAATTTCACAAACTAATTGATTTGGCGATTGACGGTAAAATAAAAATTGTCAAATAAGTTGACATTTGTTGTTACGTGTATTTTACTTAATAAGTGGTAAAGAGTAAATTAGTTTCATTTTTAATTTATTATTATTTTATTTCCATTTATTTTATGAATTAAAATGGAGAAAAACAGTCGCACTCGCAATCACACCTAGGGGCAATTTAGAGTGTGCAATTATTGTTTGCGTGTTTTTGGGATGTGGGAGGAAATGGGAGCGCCCACCCGGAGAAAAACCCACGCAGGCACGGGGAGAACACGCAAATTCCACACTAGCAGGGCCGGGAGTTGAACCCGGGACCTCAGAAATGTGAGGCCAACGCTTTACCAGCTGAGCCACCGTGCCGCCTTGAAAGAAAATCAATTTTGAAAACGGCGCATTAAGCGTGGGTGGGTAATAACAGCATTCGCTGTTATTCAAAGCAAAGTGGCATTACAAAAATAAAATTACTCAGTGAAATGAAATCATTGATCAAATGATGTGAAAATGACTCCTTCCCCCCCCCCCGTCGTGATCATGGTTGTGGTCAGGTGGAAAGTTGGTTAGCCGGAAACCCACCCCCGCCTGCATGGCCTGTCAAGGAACCCGCCCCACCCCCCGCCTTTTCCACCAACCCCACCCCTGTCGTCCGTTCGCTTTTAACAGTTATGATTTGTGATGAATTTTTTTTTTCACTTTTGGCTTGAGCTGTATGAAAAATCATTCAACTTTGGCGGTCTCCCTTTCAGGACCTCAGCGCCCTGGCGAAGGAACTGCGCGAGTTGAGGGTCGAGGAGGGCGGCCGGCCCCCGGTCAAGGTGGGCTGGCACCCCAAATGATGCCGTTCGCGTGCAATGCCATTAAACGGTCCTGTGTTATTATATAAAAATAATAGATGAAAAATACCATACATCTTTTTTCATGAATTTTAAATCAATAATGAAAAATGTATTTATCCATTTAGGATAAAACACAATTTTAAAAAAAGTTTTAAAGCTTTTGCATTTAAAAAAAAGGGAGAAAATGTAAAATTTTACATCGTGCGCCTATCTAAGTATTTGTATTTATTTTTAAAATGTTATTCTCATTATTCTACGTTATTTTTGTATTCAAAAAATGAAAACATGAAAGGTTATTTTTTTTTTTGGAGAATCATTTTCATTAGAAGTTTGGTGCATTGAAAATGGAGACGTCGTACCAACGACATATTTCTTTCCTTTTTTTTTGTCTCTTGATATTTATTTTGATATAATTGTTTGCGTCGGCCGCCCCCGGCGACGCAGGTGACGGACTACTCGTCGTCCAGCGAGGAGTCGGAGAGCAGCGACGACGACGGCGAGGCGGTGGGACACGACGGCACCGTGGCCGTCAGCGACATCCCTCGAATCATGTGAGCCGGCCCGGTGCCACCCCCAAAGTGACCCCCCCCCCCCCCCCACCACCCGCCTGCCAGTCAGGCTGTCAGTATTCATTTGCGCCGCACGTTGTTGGCAGAATATGCGGCCCGTCACGGTCATTTGGACATTTCGATGCACGTGTGTGACGACTGCGGTGTGTGTGGGTGTGTTTGTTTTCGTATCCGTGTTTGTGTGCGGGTAGGTTTGTGTCTATGTCGACTTTATAGTTTGCACGTGTGCGCATTTGTGTGTGCGCGCATGTGTTTGTGTGGGATGTTAATTTGTGTTATTTCATGTCGGTGAATGTTTGCGTTCGGCGACTCGTGTGCAGTTTTATGAATTTCTGGGTTGGTGTGTGTTTTGCATTTGTGTGTTATTTTGTGCGCAAGTGTGCATATGTGTGGGTTGATGTGTGTGCGTTGGTGTTCGTGCATGTGCAAATATATCTGCAAATATGTGTGTGCGTGAATGTGGATGTGAGTTAGCATGCGCGTGTGTCGTTGTTGTTGTGTGCGTGTGTGCTCTTGTGTCAACAAATGAACGATAAATGTGTTTTGAAATGTATCCAGCGCCGGCGGCTCGGCACCGTCATTTGGACTCGTAAATATTTTTGGTTCGCGTGTGCATGCGCGCCGCAGGCCGGCCGTGCAAAGCGGCGGCGAGTCATACGGCGGGCCGGGCGAGGACTCCCCGGGCGAGCCCTTCAGGAACTCCAAGGACGGCACGCTGGTGATGAGAGAGGTGAACGCCCGCCCGCCCGCCCGCGTCCGCAACGACGGGCGAGGGCACCGCTGACCGTCTCCTCGTCGTCTTCTCTTCCCGCTAGGCCGACGAGAAGAGGCGTGGCGGGCGCGCCGAGAGCAACGGCATCGGCGACCACGCCAACCTGCCCGACCTGGTGCGGCGGAGCGGCTCCCCCCCGGCCGCGCCCTCCGCCCTGAGAGAGCTGAGCGACGCTCCCGAGGTTGTTGAATATCCATATCTAGTCTTTTCGCAAAAAAATGACTTTCCAGTTTGAAATGTTGGGTTTTAGAAAATTCACTTCCAAAACATAAACATCAAGACTAGTTAGTTTGAATAAAATAAAAAAAAATATATATATATATGCAATTCATTTGTTTCAAAGTAATATTTTATTATACAAATGTTATTATAATTATGAAATATATAAACGATATAAATTTTAAAGAATAAAATATACATATATTTTATGAGTAATATTTTACTATCCAAATGTTATTATAATAAATAATAAAATATATAGATATAGATATATTTAAAGATTTTAACGACAATATAATATATTTTATGAGTAATATTTTATTATGCAAATAACATTAGATTAAGATTATACTAATTAAACTAATACAATATATAGTTAATATAAATAAATCTATTCCTATGTAATATTCTTGACATAGAGATTTCTCTGTAAAAATAAAACAAGCCATATCAAGATTTTAGCAATATTTGTTCTTTTTATCAAAAATGGGAAATTTAACATCGTGTGTCTGTATATATATATATATATATTTTTTTTTTTTTTTTTTAAATGTTAAAACAAATGTAAATCGTCGTCGTCAAATATTATATGCAGTTCATTTGTTTCTGAATTTGAAAGGCTGTTTAATTTTGGTTTGAGAAAATACAAATATATTTTATGAGCAATATTTTATTATACAAATGTTATTATTATTAATGATTCATTATATTAATATATATATTGATTGTTCATATATGTATATAATATTTAAAAATTGTGAAGAAGAAAATGTAAATATAGTTTATGAGTAATATTTTGTCATACAAATAACATTACATTAACATTATAATTAAACTAATACAATATATAGTTAATATAAATAAATGTATGTGTATGTAATATTATTTTCTTGGATAGTTCTCTGTAAAAAAAAAAATAAAACAAGCCATATTGAGCCCTTATTTATTTTCTTTGTTTTCAATAAAATGACATTTGTCAACACTACTCATTGCTCTCATTTGACGTCTTGTTGTGTCCCGCAGTTCGGTCTGGGCGGCTGCAAAGCGTCCTTCACGCCGTTCGTCGACCCCCGCGTCTACCAGACGTCCCCGAGCGACGAGAACGAGAACTCGGCGGCCGGTGAGCGCGAGCGCGAGCGCGCGGGCCCCCGTCCGCCAGCTATACAGTTTTTGTGGCCGTCGTTAACCGCCCGCGTCGTCTCTGCCGCGGCAGCCGCGTTCGCCAACGAGCTGCTGCGGCAGGAGCAGGCCCGGCTCAGCGAAGCCAGGAAGATCTCGGTGGTCAACGTGAACCCCACCAACATCCGACCGCACAGCGACACGCCCGAGATCCGCAAGTACAAGAAGCGCTTCAACTCGGAGATTCTTTGCGCCGCGCTCTGGGGTACGTCCGTGGCCTTCAGCCCCGCCCCCTTCCGTAACGCGGGTACCTGACGCGTTTGTGGGCGTTCAGGCGTGAACCTGCTGGTGGGGACGGAGAACGGCCTCATGCTGCTGGACCGGAGCGGCCAGGGCAAGGTTTACAACCTGATCACCAGGCGGCGATTTCTTCAGATGGACGTGCTGGAGGGCCTCAACGTGCTCGTCACCATATCGGGTAAGTCCAAGAAGTCAGAAGTACCACAGTTCCCGGCCTACAGAGCGCACCCGGCTGTAAGCCTCACCCGCCTCACATTTGGAAAGGAAATACCATTTGGTGCATACATAGGCTCACGCTAACACTAGCGTTGCCGCACGCCAATGCTAACACTAGTGCCGCCGCGCTAACAGGGCCAGTTAAAAAAAAACAAAACATACTGGTAAAAATCACTGAGACACAACAGTAACACGCTAGCGCAGCGCTAACAGGGCCGGACCGGTAAAAGTCACTTCCTCGGCACATATATGACACCGTAATTCCCGGCCTAGAGAGCGCACCCGGCTATAAGCCTCACCCGCCTCACATTTGGAAAGGAAATACCATTTGGTGCATACATAGGCTCACGCTAACACTAGCGTTGCCGCACGCCAATGCTAACACTAGTGCCGCCGCGCTAACAGGGCCAGTTAAAAAAAAACAAAACATACTGGTAAAAATCACTGAGACACAACAGTAACACGCTAGCGCAGCGCTAACAGGGCCGGACCGGTAAAAGTCACTTCCTCTGCACATATATGACACCGTAATTCCCGGCCTACAGAGCGCACCCAGTTATAAGGAAATACCATTTGGTACATACATAGGCCGCACCCGTGTGAAAGCCGCAAGTGCCCACATTGAAACGCGAGATATTTACAAAGAAAGACAGTTTAACGCGAGTGCCGCCATGCTAAAGCTAGCACTGCCGCCGCCTTAACACCAGCACGGCACTAAAAGGGCTAGTTAAAAAAAAGCATACTGGTAAAAATCACTGAGACACGGCGGTAACACGCTAGCGCAGCGCTAACAGGGTCGGACCGGTAAAAGTCACTTCCTCGACACATATATTCCACCGGTCTCACTCTTACCGTTTTCCGCTTGAGTGCCCCCTGCGGCCGTTAGGAAAAAAAAAAGCACAAATTAGCCGCATCACCGCACAAACGTGAAAAAAGTCGCCGGTTACATGCCGGAAATTACAGTAAGTTCTTACTTTTTTTAGAGTTTTTCAGTCCATTCTGCATTATGAAATAATTTTCATCAGTTTTAACAATGCACTGGGGAACAACGAGCTCCGCTCCCCTCTGCGCTTGAATTTCATCCGAGAGACTGTGTACGTGCCTCCCGTGGTGCTGCTGTTTTGGCTAGCAACACTTTAAATGCGATTGATTTTGTTTTTGGGATTCAAACGTAGCTAAACGTCCACTTTTTTTTTTTTTTGTTTGCGGCCAATTCTCAGGGAAAAAGAACAAGCTGCGCGTGTACTACCTGTCGTGGCTGAGGAACAGGATACTGCACAACGACCCGGAAGTGGAGAAGAAGCAAGGCTGGATCACGGTCGGAGAGCTGGAGGGATGCGTTCATTATAAAGTTGGTAAGCGAGAGCGACCGCGGGCCGCGTTTCGTCGCCGCGTGCGAGCGCCTGACGACGCTTGTCGCGGTTCCAGTCAAGTACGAGAGGATCAAGTTCCTGGTGATCGCGCTCAAGACCTCGGTGGAGATCTACGCGTGGGCCCCCAAGCCCTACCACAAGTTCATGGCCTTTAAGGTACCCACAGATCAGTAATAGTATTCATTAGCTTCGTGCTAACGCATAATTGGGATGTTTGAACATCAACGGTGGAGCAGCTAATGTAGAACAAATTTCACATTGTTGATCCGAAAGAACCGAGCAACTCTGCTTTCAAATTCTCCTCGCTAGCTTCGTGCTGACGCATAATTGGGACGTTTGAACATAAACGGTAGAGCAGCTAAAGTAGAAAAAATTTCACATTGTTGATCTGAAAGAACCGAACAACTCTGCTTTCAAATTCTCCTCGCTAGCTTCGTGCTAACGCATAATTGGGACGTTTGAACATAAACGGTGGAGCAGCTAATGTAGAACAAATTTCCAATTGTTGATCCGAAAGAACCGAGCAACTCTGCATACAAATTCTCCTCGCTAGCTTCGTGCTAACGCATAATTGGGACGTTTGAACATAAACGGTAGAGCAGCTAAAGTAGAAAAAATTTCACATTGTTGATCCGAAAGAACCGAACAACTCTGCTTTCAAATTCTCCTCGCTAGCTTCGTGCTAACGCATAATTGGGACGTTTGAACATAAACGGTGGAGCAGCTAATGTAGAACAAATTTCCAATTGTTGATCCGAAAGAACCGAGCAACTCTGCATTCAAATTCTCCTCGCTAGCTTCGTGCTAACGCATAATTGGGACGTTTGAACATAAACGGTGGAGCAGCTAAAGTAGAAAAAAATTCACATTGTTGATCCGAAAGAACCGAGCAACTCTGCATTCAAATTCTCCTCGCTAGCTTCGTGCTAACGCATAAATTGGGATGTTTGAACATAAACGGTGGAGCAGCTCATGTAGACAGACATTATTGCAATAGTCACAGGCGTGTTTTCTTTATCTTCAGTGAAAAATGACCAAAATTCTTGCAACTTATTGAGTCACTGAGCGTAATGGCGATGCTTCCCCATTTATGTTTGTCTCACGCTATTTACTGCTCTGCTCTTAGATCTCAACGATCCACTCTAAGTGTAAATCATTTCTCTATTCAGTATTAAATAAGTGGCCCAGCGAGAAAACGTCGGCCTCACAGTTCCGAGGAACAGGGTTCGAGTCCCGGCCCCGCCTGTGTGGAGTTTGCATGTTTTCCCCGTGCCTGGCGTGGCTTTTCTCCGGGTGGGCACTCCGGTTTTCCTCCCGCATCCCAAAAACATGCGACATTAATTGGGCCCTCTAAATTGCCCATAGGTGGGATTGTGACTCTTGTCTGTCTCCATGTGCCCTGCGACCGGTTCAGGGTGTAACCCGCTGGGATAGGCTCCTGGACTCCTTGTGACCCTTGTGAGGATAAGCGGCTAGGAAAATGGATGGATAAATGGAAATTCCCATTTGGATTTCAAGCATGCCAGATGTGTTTTTTTTTTTTTGAAAGCAACAACATACTATTATTCTTAAAATTGCCTCGACACAAAATTTCATTATGTAATTTTTTTTTTTTTAAATTTGAAAACACGACTTAAAATAATCTCATTTTGAGTTTCACTCCCGTCAGTTTCCTCATCCATAATTTTTTTTCTAAAATATTCTTGTTCTTTAATTACAGAAAACTACATTGAATTAAATTATTTTAATTAAAGATGCATGATTATTTAATAAAAACTATATCAAATTTTTATCAATTCAAACCACACCTGACAGTTTAATATGTGCCAGACATTTAAAATCATTTTTGAAAAATTGTTTCACCGATAGCATGGTGGATAACTGGTTAGCACATCTCACTTGCGCGGTTGGGGGTTCAAATCCTGGCCCGTGAGGAATTTGCATGTTCTACCCGATGGAATCAGATTTATGGCAAAAAATATTAATAAAATAAATAAAACTTCATCATGTGCAAACAAAATCATTTTAAAAGCTAATATCGCTTGCCGTGAAAGTATTTTGGTTTTTCTGCCAATTTTGGCATTAGCGCCGGGTGCCACGTTAGCGTCCCAACCTTTCCTCTCTCGCCCGTCGCAGTCGTTTGCCGAGCTCCAGCACCGTCCGCAGCTCGTCGACCTGACCGTGGAAGAAGGTCAGAGGTTGAAGGTCATCTACGGGTCCAGCGTGGGCTTCCACGTCATCGACGTCGACTCGGGCAACCCGTACGACATCTACATCCCGTCGCACGTGAGTTTACGCCGGAGTTTCGGGGTCAAAAAATGACGCCGCGTGTTTTGAAATTGAGGGGGGGGGGTAGCGCCACCTGGTGGACAAAAAAAAAATGAAAACTTGCATTTGTTTGTGCTATAATAAAAAAGGAATATGCTTTGGCAAAACTGTCGACTTTAAGTGGGCCATATATATATATATATATATGTACAAAATATACAAAAAAATGGTCAACATAAGTCATTGCTTCACTGGCGGAAAAATGGGTTTCAATCGTAATTTTGATTTTTTTGGGGGTGGTTTCTGTGTAAATATAATTTTTTTTAATTTACGGGTTAGGGCGGCACGCCGCATCAGCTGGAATGCGTTAGGCTCACAGTTCTGAGGTTTTAGGGTTCGATCCCAGCCCTCCCTGTGTGGAGTTTGCATGTTCTCCCCGTGCCCGAGTGGCTTTTCTCCGGGTGGGCACGCCGGTTTCCTCCCACAACCCAAAAACATGCGACATTAATTGGACACTCTAAATTGCCCATAGGTGTGATTGTCTCTATGTGCCCTGCGATTGGCTGGCAACCAGTTCAGGGTGTGCCGCGCCTCCTGCCCGTTGACAGCTGGGATAAGCTCCAGCACTCCCCTCGCCACTTCTGAGGATAAGCGGCTAGGAAAATGGATGGATGGATGTTTAACTCATTGGAGTGGCACGGTGGATTAGCTGATTAAAGTGTTGGCCTCACAGATCTGAGGTCACGGGTTCAATCCCGGACCCGCCTGTGTGGATCTTGCATGTTCTCCCCGTGCCCGAGTGGCTGTTCTCCGGGTGGGCACGCCGGTTTCCTCCCACAACCCAAAAACATGCGACATTAATTGGACACTCTAAATTGCCCATAGGTGTGATTGTCTCTACGTGCCCTGCGATTGGCTGGCAACCAGTTCAGGGTGTGCCCCGCCTCCTGCCCGTCGACAGCTGGGATAGGCTCCGGCACTCCCCGCGACCCTCGTGAGGATAAGCGGCTAAGAAAATGGATGGATGGATGGATGGATGATTAATTCATTGGGGCCGCATGGTGGATCAGATGGTAAAGTGTTGGCCTCACAGTTCGGAGGTCCCGGGTTCAATCCCGGACCCCCCTGTGTGGAGTTTGCATGTTCTCCCCGTGCCCGGGTGGCTTTTCTCCGGGTGGGCACTCCAGTTTCCTCCCACAACCCAAAAACATGCGACATTGATAGGAGACTCTAAGTTGCCCCAAGGTGCGATTGCGAGTGCGGCTGTTTGTCTCCATGTGCCCTGCGATCGGCTGGCGACCAGTTCAGGGCGTGCCCCGCCTCCTGCCCGTTGACAGCTGGGATAGGCTCCAGCGCTCCCCCGCGACCCTCGTAAGGATAAGCGGCTAAGAAAGCGGATGGATGGGTTATCTTTTTTCAGCAAATTGGAAAACAGCACAGACGCTTCAACGGTCGCGAGAAGGGCACAAAACGGATCTGTGAAGAGTTTCGGCAAATCTGACCCCCCCCCCCTCCGCCCGAGTGTTTTGCATCCCGAGGAAAAAAATCGGCTTCATGTTTTGGCTCGTCACGCCGCCGTTAGGCCGGCGCGGGGGCAATCATCACTCTTAACTAATTGGCGCGCCGTCGGTGGTGGCGTGCGGCGCGCTGATGCCGCTTTAGCGCTTTTTTTTATGTAATTTTTTTGGGAAGCCATCTGTTTGAGTGACAGCTCGCCGTGTCCAATTCCAATTTCTTGCGAGGACGTTTCATACTCGTCAGAGATTTAACCGCCATGGTCATCAGGGAGCTGTCTACAGGTCAAAACAGTTTTACACCTCCTAAATAATTGTATATTTGAACTATAATAACCAAAACATCAAATCCAGTTAAAAAATACAAACATGAATTTTGAAACATTTAAACATAAACACAAATCCATTTTGATAATCATGCCTGGCAGATATTGGATTTTTTTTTTTTAATTTTAGTTTTTGTTTTTTGTTTTTTTAGTTCCAAAAAAAACATCAAATCCTATTTTAGGTATCACCTCATGTTTATGACAATTTCTTTTTTTTTTAAAAAAAGGCATTTGTCGTTAATTATATTTCTGCAGCTTAAAAACTATAATATGGAAAAAATATAAATAATAAATAAAAATATGGAAAATCCCATCTTGAGTTTCATCTATATTTTATTTTTTTTTAAATGTGTAAAATCGCAATTTGAGTTCGATGTCATGCTTATAATTTTTTTGATGAACAAACTGCTTCAAAAATTCTTCAAAGCCCATTTTGAGTTTCAATTCACATTTTTCCTTCATAAAAACAACTATGCATAAAATATATATTGCGTTTATTAATTAATACTTAAAAGACAAGTTAAAATCTTGGTTTGAGTTTGAAGCCTGACAGATATTTTTTTCATTTTATAAATTTGATGGTTTTTTTTAGTTTTTGACACGCTCAAGATGCCATTTTGAGTTTCATGCCATTATTATCGTATTTTTTTCTTTAATTAAAAAATAAAGTAAAATGTTGGTACAGTTTTTATTAATTAATAAAACACTACTTAGAATTGTCTGAAAATACTTAAAATCACCTTTTCTTAAATTTAAAGTAGTTTTTAATGATACATTTCCTTGCAAAAAAAATAGAAAAATGAATTAAATAAATATACTTGTATTACTTTTTAAAGATGAAAAAGTCTGTACATTACCTTAACCCCTATTCTGCATGCCTCCCGAGTGTTTTTTAAAAAAATCTCTATATATGTAAATGCACAATTTTCTCATTTTATGTTTGCCAATTGTTTGTAAAATAAAAGAAAATATGATTAAAATCATCAGTGACGAGTAAAAGACTTTTGAATCTTTTTCGCCGAGGGAAATGTCGTTAGCGCCACTAAAATGTCGCGCTATTCACGCTCTCTGTCTCTCTCTTTCTCTCTCTCTCTCTCTCTTGCTGTCTCTCTTTCCCTCCCTCCCTCCCTCTCTCTCTCTCTCTCTCTCTCTCCGTCTTTTTCACTCCTTCCCCGCCAACTTTTTGTTTTTCTTCCAGTGCGCCAAAGAGACCAAGGTGACCCCGCAGCGCTCGCCCCTCTCGTCATTTGTCGAGCTCGTGTAGATTTGTGTCCCCCGAGTGACCCGAAAGCGTCGGCGTCGTCGCGACCGTCGCGTGTCCGTCGGCGCTAGTAGACGTAGCGAACACCGCGTCCATAACGGGATGAAACTCAACGCACGACACCAGAATTTCCAAAGACGAGAACTCAGAGGAGAACTATACTCTGTATTTATATAATGTACCAAAATACAAAAATGTGGGATTTTTTTTTTATGACATAAAAATGTCCTTCCTATCCGAATCCCTTTTTTTTTATCCTTGAAAAAATATTTGTTTTTATTAAATTGGGAAGTAATTGTAAAACGTTTTAAAAAAGAAAAAAACATCAATTGGAAATCCTAATTTTTGTTTACCGTAATTCCCGGCTGTAGAGCGCACCTGGTTCTAAGCCTCAGTGTACAGAAAGCGTTAGCGTTAGCGCGGTGCTAGCGTAATTGGCGCCACACTGGCATTAAACTCTTTCTGTGTACCGAGGCTTATAACCAGGTGCGCTAACGCTAGCGCTATGCTAACGCCGCGCTAACACTAGCGCCGCATCACCATCATTTAAAGCGTGCGAAAAAAGTCGCGGCTCGTAGGCCGGAAATTACGCTAGTGCCTGAATAACAGTTGACTTATTTTTATGAAATAGGCAAACTATTTCACATGCCAATTTTACTTTCATACCTGGAAAATGTTATTCATTTTTTTTCCCCAAGCCATTTTAATTCCCATTTGGAAAAAATTCGGATTCTATTTATTTTTCATTGTTTTTATATGTCATCAGCAATTTTAAATCCCATTTTAATTCAGACGACAGCAAAATACATTTTCACAACACATTTCAAGCTATTGTAGAAATAGAAAATCTTTATGAACATAACATTTTTATTCCATTACATCTTTCTAAAAAATACAAAATCACATCTTTGATTTGAAGAATTTTGGATAATGCATGAAAATTCATAAATATACTAACTAATATGAAGTGCGATGAGTTTCGTCGTCGTCGTCCTCTCACTCGTGCGTGTCGTACTGATTTTGTCCTTGTGTTTCAAACTGTGACGTTTTGTGCTTTGTTTGTTTTATTAATATTAGAATTTATTAATTATTATCAATTTTAGAATTTACACGCACCGGGGGGGGCTTACTAACGTGAAAACCACAGTGCGGTCTGACGTGAAAAACGAGAACTCACATTGAGTTTCATGCCTGTCAAATTTTTATTTTAAAGCATTTTTTTGTATTTTTTCTTAAATTAAAAAAAATAAATATAAAAGATGAAAAATATATATATATATATATATATATATTTTTTTTTTTTTTAAATGATGAAACTTGACCTAAAATCCAATTTGAGTCTTATGTCTTCCATATACCGTAATTCCCGGCCTACAGAGCGCACCTGGTGATCAGCCTCGCTAGCGTGACTACGCTAATGCTAACGCGGCACTGTAAACGCTAAAGTGGCGGTGCTAACACTAACATGGCAGCGCTAATGCGGCGGTGCTGAGACTAGCGCGGAGGTGCTATTGCTAACGCGGTGGCTCTAACGCTAACTAGCGCGGTGGCTATGACAAAAAGTCGCGGTTCATAGGGCGGAAATTACGGTATACGTATTTTTCTTCATTCTCTAAATTTCAAACCAAATCTATTGTGAGCCCTGCGACTGGCCGGCGACCGGTTCACACGAGGTCACCCGGGATAGGCTCCGGCACTCCCGCGACCCTTGTGAGGATAAGCGGCTGGGAAAAACGGAACGGAATGGAGAAGATGGATTCTCAACCTGACCACACATGAGAACTGTTGCCGTCCGCTTTCGGACCGGAGCGCCATCTAGTGGCGAAAGGAGGAAAACAAAAACGGGTGCCCACCGAAAACCCAAATCCATCTTTTGATGCTAAAGCTAAAAAACACGCAGGAAGCTTTTACTGCGCTTATGCGGCTGATAGGTTCGGGTCAACAAACACTCTTACAGAGGATTAACACCCCCCCCCCCAAAAAAAAAAAAAATATGGCTTTAAATACCCTACTGGGATTTTTAAATCGGATCTGGATTACCGTCACATCTTTTGGTTTTGTGTGTGTGTGTGTGTGTGTGTGTGTGTCAGATCCAGAGCCAGGTGACGCCGCACGCCATCGTGGTGCTGCCCAAGACGGACGGCATGGAGATGCTGCTGTGCTACGAGGACGAGGGCGTCTACGTCAACACGTACGGCAGGATCACCAAAGACGTGGTGCTGCAGTGGGGGGAGATGCCCACCTCTGTCGGTGAGCTCGCCCGCCAGAGTCCGGTGCCATCTTGCCCGGATGTCTGTGTTTTCAATAAATGTATCCGATTGGGGCGGTACGCTTGGTTCAGCCGGTAAAACGTCGGCCTCGCAGTTCCCCGCGACCCCCGTGAGGATAAGCGACAAAGTGTGTTTGTACTTTACAGCCTACATCCACTCCAATCAAATCATGGGCTGGGGCGAGAAAGCCATCGAGATCCGCTCGGTGGAGACGGGCCACCTGGACGGAGTCTTCATGCACAAGAGGGCCCAGAGACTCAAGTTCCTGTGCGAGCGCAACGACAAGGCACGCACGCCGCGAGTCGCGGTCGCAACGGACATGTCGGTTTCCGTGTGCGGCGACATTTCCGGTCATACCGAACTCTTTGAAAATCGGATAGCGGTTTAGAGCGTTATTCGGGTTTTGGGTCAGGATCAGAAGAAGTCGGCGGTTCCGTCTTAAGGTATGACGTTGAGTTTTGCTTTCTCGCTCAGGTGTTCTTCGCATCGGTGCGCTCGGGCGGCAGCAGCCAAGTGTTCTTCATGACCCTGAACAGGAGCTCCATGATGAACTGGTGATGGCCCCGCCCACTGGATCCCGCCTCGCTCACCCGTCGGATGTCGACATCTCCCTCCTATTTGCACACTTTGCCTCTTCCCTCTTCCTGTCGCTGTCGCGCTGCCGGCCTCGTGACTTTAAACGCACCGCGGTGGTGGCGGGGGGACCAATGGATCACTTTCTCCTCTTCCATCCTTCCCTCCCGCCGATTCAAAAGATGACGTCTGCGTCCCTTTAAGAAGAAAATCGCACACTTCCGGCCCCCGCGCCCTCCACGCCGTCTCCTCGTCGTCGTCTTTCCACTCTTTCAAAGGTGCTGCATCAGACTTCAAGCTGTCAATCAACAAAGAGCGTCTGTGTGAAACTTTACCGCACAGGCCTGTTCCTGTAAACGTTTTTATTTGGTGTGCATGTGCGCGTGTGAGAGTCCCGCCCCGAGATCGGCGTCGAGGAGAGCGGAAAAAAACGTCTGTGGTAGTCGTCGTCCGCGTGCCGGTTTTGATCTTTATAGCAGGAAGTTGAAAAAAGTGACTTGCGCTACAATTGTATCGCACCGCTAACAGATTGCTTTGATTATTCTTCCGTCATAGATTAACATTTGGGGGTGTCAGGAACAGGAACGTTGCTATAGTCACCAGTGAAGGAAAAAAAAAAAAACATTGCCGAAGTCACCTGTCAGGAACCAGAACCTCGCTCAAGTTAAGCGTTAGACGTGATGATTTGGCTAAAGTCAGCAGTCGGGAAATACCTTTGGGAAACTCACCCGTCAGGAACAAGAACTGTGCTACAGTGTCAGGAAAGGAAATTTTGCTTAATTCACCAGTCAAAATACAAGATAGTTAGGAAATAAAACTTTGCTAAGCTGACCTGTCAGGAACAATAAGTTAAAAGGAACGGGAATAACGCCAGTCACCAATAACAAACAAAACTTTGCTAAACAAAATTTTAGGAAAGACACATCAGGAACAACAATTGTGGGAAAGAAACCTGTCTGGAACAAGAACTTTGCTCAAGTCAACAACCAAAACAGGTCAAATGTGATGTCAGGAACAAGAACAAGAACTGTGCTACTGTGTCAGGAAAAGAAACTTTGCTTAAGTCACCCGTCAAAATACAAGATATTTAGAAAATTTGCTGGTCAGGAAATAAAACGTTGCTAAACTCACCTGTCAGGAACAAGAAAGGAACAGGAATCACGCTAGTTACCGATAACGAACAAAAACCTTACTAAACAAAATTTGTGGAAAGACTCATCAGGAACAACAATTGCGGGAAAGAAACCTGTCTGGAACAAGAACTTTGCTCAAGTCAACAGCCAAAACAGGTCAAATGTGATGCCAGGAACAAGAGCAAGAACTGTGCTACAGTGTCAGGAAAAGAAACTTTGCTTAAGTCACCTGTCAAAATACAAGATATTTACAAAATTTGCTGGTCAGGAAATAAAACCATGCTAAACTGACCTGTCACGAACAAGAACTTGAAAGGAACATGAATCACGCTAGTTACCAATAACAAACAAAAACCTTGCTAAACAAAATTTTAGGAAAGATTCATCAGGAACAACAGATGTGGGAAAGAAACCTGTCTGGAACAAGACCGTTGCTTAAGTCAACAGCCAAAACAGGTAAAATATGATGTCAGGAACAAGAACTTTGCTCAAGTCAAAAGGACAAAGAACAAAAACTCTCAGAAATAAGAACTTTCCTAAAGTGTCAGAAACAAAACTTATGCTCAAGTAACCGTCAGGAACAAGAACTTGACTACAGTGTCAAGAACAGGAACTTTGCTAATGTTGCCTGTCAGTGAAGAACAAGTTAAGGAGCATTATCAATCTTTAGCTTTGTGAAACCCACTGGTCATGAACAACAACAGTGGGAAAGTTCTCTGTCACAAAAGTAACTTGACCGGAACCAGAACTTTAGGAAAATCACATGTCAGGAACAAAAATTTAGCTGAAGTTGCCTGTGAAGAACAAAAACATCGGTAGTGTCACCTGTACCTGAACATTATTAAAGTTTGCCAAAGAATCAGGAACAATAACTTTGCTAAAGACATCTGTCAAGAACAAGAACATGCAAAAGTAAGCTTACAGGAGCAAGAACTTTGCTAAAGTCACTTGCGAATAATAATTTTGCTAACGCCGTCTGTCAGGAACAGGAACATTGCAAATGCCACTTGTAAAGAAATAGAATTTGTTTGAAGTGTCACGGACGACATCCTCATTAATGTCACGTGTGCCCCGTTTTGTTTTTGCATTACACAAACACACCCAAACAAAAAACAAAAAAGAATTAGCCAACTCTTCGACCTTAAAACGCGGCAGCGCTTGAAAATAGAAAATGAAAATGTGTGGCGGGAATATGCTGTGGTTGTCTACGTTTTTTTTTTTTTTTTTTTAAGTGCGTTTGGTTCACAGCCAGCGCTTAACACAGTTCTTACCGTTTTGTTTATTATCTCTCGCGAAGATGAGCTAACAAACACCTCAACCATGTCGTCGTGTACTGTACTAAAAATGGCTGTAGATGCACAAACAGGCAAGCTAACGTTTTAGCAATAAAGAGCCCCAGCGGTCTTCCCTCCGTGCGTGCATGCGTGTGTGCTCGTTTCTTTTAGTTTTGTTGCAGTCGTTCCACTGAGGACTCTCAAAGACAAATTAAAACCACTGTAATCTTTTATTTTTTTATTTTGGTGTGCGACTCTGCGTTACTTTTTCTTCTTCCTGTTTTCATTTGAAAAAGACTAATCGTTTCCTGTTTGGGGATTTGTTTTGTTTTGTAAAAGATACACTGGAAGACAAATAAATGTAAGAGTAGAACCAATGTTGCCCTGTGTAGTTGCTTTTGAACAACTGGTTTGGTGAAGTAACCTGCAGGAACAATAACTTCGCTGTAATCACCCGTCGGCAACCAAATCTTTGCGAGATTGATGTGTCACAAGTCCAAATTTTGTGAGTCACCTTTCGGTAACAGTGAATTTGGTCATTAACCTTTTAGGAACAAGTACTTGCAGAGACAAGAACTTTACTGAAATCGCTTGTCAGGAACAGTGACCCACCCACCCCCCAAAAAACCTTGCTGATATGTCATCAGAGTAACTTTCCAGGAACAGGAACAAAAGATATAAGGTATTAACGAGAACCTAGCTAAAGTCACCTAACCCTAACGACCCCATAAAACTTTGCTGATATGTCAGAAACAAAAACCTTTCCAACGTGACCTTTCAGGAACAAGAACTTACAAAAGTCATCTGCTAGGCAGAAGAACATTATCAGAGTAACTTGCCAGGAACAGGAACAAAAAAAATTAAGGTATTAACACGAACCTAGGTAAAGTCACGTCTCAGGAACAGGAACCGTGCTAAAGAAACCGGCAGGAACAATGACTTTTGGCCAGCGTTGCTTGCAGAAACAAGAGCCTTCCTGAAATCTTCTGTCAGGAATAAGGAGTTTGCCAGTCATTTTCCAGGAATAGGAAAAAGAAGCTGGCTAAAGTCACCCGTCAGGAACAAGAACCGTGCTAAGTTCATCTGTTCGGAAAACGGTGCGCTCGCGTGTGTTTTTGTGAGTCTGTTTGTCCTTTCCGCTCATTACACTGACGAGTCTCAAAGACAAATAAAGCCATTGCAGTCTCTTATTTTGTAGTAGCGTGTTAATTTGTCTTTTCCTGCTATAATTTGAAAAGCGATCTTCCTCGCTAGGGATGTTTTGTTTTCTAAAAGAGAAGCAAATGTCATAGTACAGCTGGTCTCGGTTTCTTTTTTTGGGGCGTCAGACTTTGTTCACTTTGAGAGTGTATCATTAACCAGGCTGAATCTGCTACCGATTTTTTTCAGGCTTTGTTGATTCATGCTGCATTTCCCTGGTTGTAATCTGACAGGCGTTATTACGGCATTATTAATAGAGTACATCCTATTACATCCTGATGTTTGTGTTTACCTGGTTCAATTGTGCCCCTATTGGGGGTTTTGTTTTGCTTTTTACTACGCTTTGATTTTATTTTTTGTCTGTTAGTGTGTGCATCGGAATTAAAGTCAGGAACAAGAACTTGCCTAAAGTATCATGTCAGGAACGAGAACGTAGCTCCAGTCCTACGTAAGGAACAATTAATTGGGTGAATCAATCTGTCAGGAACAACAACTTAGCAAGACTTGGCAGGAAGGAACAAGGACTGCAATAGTAACTCTCAGGAACAAGATCTTTGCTGAAATCACCTCCAAAGAATGAACTTTTTGCTGAAGTCACCAACCAAGGATAATAACTGCTAAATTGATGTGCTGTGAGCAAGAACTATGGTAAAGACAACTCCCAGGAACAAGTGCCTTGCTAAATTTACGTGTCAGGCACAAGAACTTGACTGAAATCAAGAACAACATTCTTGCTAAAGTTACCTGCCAAGAATAATAACATTGCTAAGTTAAAGCGTCAGGAACAAGAACTTTGCTAAACGAATGCTTCAAGAACAAAACCTTTTCTAAATTAAGATAGCAGGCCCAAGAACTTTAGTAGAGTCAGTCAGGACCAAAACATTTACTAAAATCACCTGTCAGGATAAAGGATATTACGAAGATGGCCGTCAGGAACAGGAACTTTAAAATTGAATCAATGTAAAATTCGAAACAAGACCGTTGCTATACGATAGCCTCTTGGGTTGGAGATCTTTGCACAGGCAATCGTCAGGAACAACAACCCCACAGGAACCAGAGCCTTACATGTTTGGCACAAGAACATGACTGAAATCAGGAACAACATTCTTGCTAAAGTTACCTCCCAGGAATAATAACATTGCTAAGTTATATTGTCAGGAACAGGAACTTAACTCATGCTTCAGAAAATATATTTTTTCTAAATTAAGGTAGCAGGCCCAAGAACCTTAGTAAAATCATCTGGCCCAAACAAGAACTCCTGTAAATGAATGTCGGGACCAAAACATTTGCTAAAGTCACCCGTCAGGATAAAGGATTTTACGAAGATGGCTGTCAGGAACAGGAACTTTAAAATTGAATCAATGTAAAATTCGAAACAAGACCGTTACTATACGGTAGCCTCTTGGGTTGGAGCTCTTTGCACAGGCAATTGTCAGGAACAAGAACACTACAGGAACAAGAACCTCACTAAGACTCGGAATCTTGAGCACAATCCGCGTGGAGAACCAGCGACTGAGTTCAGCTCAAGGCGCCGGTTCTTTGTTTTGTTGTTTCAAGAGGAATCGGTAAGGGACTTCTCCGAACTGAATTCGAACCCTATTTTTAAACTCCCTTTTCTTCGTGTAAAAAAACTCGAACCCGTTTGCTTTTGCGTGTATTCCGTCCATTTTCTCCAAGCGTGGTTTTGCGTGCGAGATGTGCAAACAGCGTGGGGGCGGGGGTGGGGGTGGAGGGGGGCAGGTCAGTGGCCATTGATCATTAGCTATCCTCCTGCCTGCACGCTGCCGCTCGACACTCTTGGACTCCTGATAATGGCCTCGGGGAAGGTAAGCGCGCACGCACGTCCGAGGGACGTCATTTTCACGTAATTTGGTTTCGACTTTCGTTTTCCGGCAGGACCTGACGGGCACGCTGGCCTTGGCCGTTTCGACGGCGGCGTTGGGCTCCCTGCAGTTCGGGTACAGCATGGGGGTCATCAACGCGCCGCAACGGGTGAGTCGGACCCCGTCCTCGTCTTGCGCGTGCCGTGTGGACGTTGGACGCCCGCCTGGTGCGCTCTGAGTCACCGAGGCCCGTTTGCCCGTTGTTGTTGTTTTCAAAAACAAACAAAGCCACTTTTGGAGATGAGATGGAGGCTTATATTCGTTGCATTTTGGAGTTCTTTTTTTGATTTCATTTTTTTTATGTGCGTGTTAATTCTATTTTACCAAATTTCAATGAAAAAGCACTTTTATAATTTTTTTTGTCAATGAAGAAGAGTATTAATCAAATTGCGGAAGATCTTGAGTTTGATTTTATTTTAGTTGATTTATTTTGGAGGATTTGTCTGTAATTAAATCCAGTAATTTTATGATTTTATTATATATCATTCATAGTTTATTGGTTTAATTCAGGATCATATTACAGCTCTGAATTTTCATATTATTTTATTTAATTTAATTTAGGATTTAAATTTTAAGCAACTTGTGGTTTTTAAATCAAAATGATTTTATAAATGAATATAGTTTATATTTTCAGAAAGACTTAAGTTTTGATTTTGTTTGAGTGAAAAAGCCACTTTGCACCGTTGCAGTTAGCATTTGTGACTTTTGCGTGCCAGGTGATCGAGAGGCACTACGGGCGGTCGCTGGGCTTGCTGCCCCAGGAAGGCGTCCGCACGTCCGAAAACGCCAGCGTCCCCGGGGACCCCTCGCAGGAGCAGGCCCACCCCGCCGTGCTCATGTACTGGTCTCTGTCTGTGGCCATCTTCTCCGTGGGCGGGGTGGTCTCCTCCTTCCTGGTGGGATTCGTGGGAGACCTGAGGGGCAGGTGAGGGAGCATCCACGCGAGCGCAACACAAACTTTAGCGGAGTCACTTGAGGTGAACGACAACTTTGTTAAATTGACTTGTGAGGATAATCAACTGAGCCGGAGCGAGCTGTCAGGAACAAGAACGGGCAGGATCGTCTTGGCAGTGACGTGAACACGACGCCATCTCCAAATCGTGTTCAGTGGTTATTTTAACGCGCTAAATAAAGATGGCCGATCAATTACCCTCTCAATCATTACAATGGAAAGTCACTGATGGTGTAGTGGTTCACACGCCTGCCTTTGGTGCAGGCGGCGTGGGATCGATTCCCGCCCGTTCAGTGATGATGTCGATATCTGCCCTGCAACTGACTGGCGACCAGTTCAGGTTGCAGTCCGTCTTTTGCCTGAAGCTAGCTGGGATAGGCTCCGGCTTTCCTGCAACCCTTGTGAGGATAAGCGGCTTGGATAATGACATGACATCATTACAATGGTGAAATATGGCGCTTGCTTGTTGAAAGAATCAGAATCAGCTCGATTGGACAATAATTGAGTATTTTTAATATTTAATATTTGCCATGGCGGCACGGTGGATCAGATGGAAAGCGTTGGCCTCACAGTCCTGAGGTCCCGGGTTCGATCCCAGACCCGCCTGTGTGGAGTTTGCATGTTCTCCTTGTGCCTGCGTGGGTTTTCTCCGGGCGGGAACTCCGGTTTCCACCTACGTCCAAAAACCATGCAACATTAATTGGACACTCTAAATTGCCCCTCGGCTGTTTGTCTCGATGTGCTCTGCGATTGGCTGGCGACCAGTTCAGGGTGTACGCCGCCTCCTGCCCGTTGACAGTTGGGATAGACTTCAGCACTACCGTGACCCTCGTGAGGATAAGCGGCTAAGAAAATGGATAGATTGAATTAATTGGACACTCTAAAATTGCCCATAGGTGTGATTGTGAGTGCGGCTGTTTGTCTCGATGTGCCCTGCGATTGGCTCGCGACCAGTTCAGGGTGTACCCTCCTCCTGCCCGTTGACAGCTGGGATAGGCTCCGGCACCACCGTGACCCTCGTGAGGATATGCGGCTAAGAAAATATACGAATGTATATTTATATGTAAAAATATATAAAATATAAAAGATATTTGCCATTGTCGTACCAATAGACAGTCAATTGACACCTTGGGGAGTGTATGCAAATGAAAGTGATGGTACGGTGGCCTGGAAGTGCAAACCATAACAAATTGTGAAATGCTTTAATGTTGTTTCGTAAAATGTTGAAGTGTTTTGTCTTTTGTTGTTGTATTTAGTCTTTTGGTTCCTTTTTTTATTGGTCCGTGAAATGTTTGCGTTTCACAATTTGTCATGTTGTTTTGCACCTGCAGGCCACCGTGGGTGGCGCCACGGAGAACGTATTCTTGCCACTTGGGTTTTGTCGCAGTGTTTGTGTTTGTGTGTGTACGTCCGCAGGGTGAAGGGCATGCTGATGGCCAACTTGCTGGCCGTGGCCGGCGGCCTCCTGATGGGATTCTGCAAGTTGTGGAAGCCCCACGTCATGGTCATCGCGGGCCGCGCCATTCTGGGCTTTTACTGCGGTAAAACTGCCAAAATAAACTCATATCCTGGCCGTATTCCCACTTTACTCCATCAGCATTATGATTGTTTTCCTCAAGAAATTGCCACATTTTCTCACATTTATGCAAGCTTATTGTCCATCCATCCATTTTCTTAGCCGCTTATCCTCACAAGGGTCGCGGGAGGTGCCGGAGCCTATCCCAGCTGTCAACTGGCAGGAGGCGGCGCACACCCTGAATGGGTCGTACTCACAATCACACCTAGGGGCAATTTAGAGTGTCCAATTCATGTTGCGTGTTTTTGGGATGTGGGAGGAAAACCCGGAGAAAACCCACGCAGGCACGGGGAGAACACGCAAACTCTACACTGGCGAGTCCGGGATTGAACCCGGGACCTCAGAACTGTGAGGCCTACGCTTTACCAGCTGGTCCACCGTGGCGCCCAACCTTATTTTGTTCTTTAAAAAAAAAAAAAAAAAAAAATGTCACCACCGGAAATTAAACGTTATTTTCACAAAGTCTTCAATATTTTTCTCACGAAGCAACAATTTGGCGCATTAATTTTTTTCCCTCCTCGTCACATTTTATAACGTAACCATTTCAGGCTTGACGTCCGGCCTGGTGCCCATGTACATCGGCGAGATCGCGCCCAAAGCCTACCGGGGGGCCCTGGGGACCGTCCACCAGCTGGCGATCGTCATCGGCATCCTCATCAGCCAGGTGGGGTCCCGGGAGGGTGGTGGTCTCGGGGCCCGGCCCCCCAGACTCGCAGACACCCACTTCCCCGACGTGACCCTTTGTGGCTCCCGTAGGTCATCGGCTTGGACTTCATCCTGGGTAACGACGACATGTGGCACGTCCTCCTGGGCCTGTCGGGGGCCCCCGCCGTGCTGCAGTCCCTCCTTTTGCCGCTGTGCCCCGAGAGCCCCCGCTACCTCTACATCCTGCTCGGCAAGGAACGGGAAGCTCAAAAAAGTAGGGAAAAGATGCAAGTTTTACTTATGGCCACTTGGGGTCGCCGTTATCACCTTCTGCACTGTAGTATCTGCGAATGGAGGGTTCTCCGGCTGTTGATTGGGGCCACGTAAACGACTTCGTTACGTTCCGGTCCACTCCCGCAACGGAGGAAATCTGCAAAGTAGCGACCAAATCTTAGTTGTAACATTTGCATATTTCAAACCGTTTTTAAGAACAATTAAAAAAAAAAAAAATCAACAGCGATAACAGCAACGCTCATCTGTACTATTTTGATCGTACTTTGCCGTGATCCGTCGCAGGTCTGCTTCGCCTGAAGGGGGCGTACGACGCGTCGGCCGATCTGGAAGAGATGCGGCGGGAGAAGGAGGAGGCGGACCAGGTGTCCCGGGTCTCCATCTCGTCCTTGGTTGGTGTCAGATGCTGATTATTATTGTCAGTATGATTATTATTTCACGCGCACTGCATAACTCTCAGACTTGGTGTTCTATCCGAAGTTGTGTTCGTCGGAGTTGAGGCCCCAGCTGTTCGTGGCCCTCATGATGCACTTGTCTCAGCAGCTGTCGGGCATCAACGCGGTGAGCGGCGTCCACCGGGTTTTGTTTTTGGCTTTCGCATCCATCTCGCTTGCTCTCGTCACGCCATTTATTGGTTTTCCGTGTTTGGCGTTATTATTTTTAAAACGTTGAATAATGCTAACATGTCTCCGTTTTTTTTCCCGCCGTTGAAGATCTTTTACTACTCCACGGCAATCTTCGCCGGGGCCGGCATCGGTCAGCCCGTCTACGCCACCATCGGCGTCGGCGCCATCAACACGTTCTTCACTCTGGTGTCTGTAAGTCGCTTTTGTGACGCGACAGACTCACAGACAAAAGAGTTTTGACGCGACTTTGGCGTTCCAGGTGGCGCTGGTGGACCGGGCCGGCAGGCGCACGCTGATGCTCGCCGGCCTGGGCGGCATGTGCTTCTGCGCCGTCGCCATGACGATTGGCCTCAAGTTCCAGGTTTGTCCAATCGTGGCCCGGGGAAACCGTACGAAACCCACCGGCGTGACCGACTTGTCTCGCAGACCTCGTACGCCGGGATGAGCTACGTCAGCATGGCGGCCATCTTCCTTTTCGTGGCCTTCTTCGAGATCGGGCCCGGTCCGATTCCGTGGTTCATCGTGGCCGAGTTGTTCAGCCAGGGGCCCCGGCCGGCGGCCATCGCGCTGGCCGGCTTCTGCAATTGGACCAGCAACTTCATCGTGGGCATGACCTTTCCCTACATACAGGTAAGTTTTTTTTGTTTACGAGTGGTCCCGTTTACGGGTTTTCCGAGATACGAGTGCGGTATGCACGAGTTCGATGACGTCCTGCGTATGCTAGGCTAACGGGCAATGCTAGGCTTGATGAAAAAAAAACCATGCAACATTAATTGGACGCTCTAAATTGCCCCTCGGTGTGATTGTGAGTGCGGCTGTTTGTCTCCATGTGCCCTGCGATTGGCTGGCAACCGGTTCAGGGTGTACCCTGCCTCTTGACAGCTGGGATACGCTCCACCAGACCCTGCGACCCTCGTGAGGATAAGCAGCAAAGAAAATGGATTGGATGGATGGAAATTGACCCTAGGTGTGATTGTGAGTGCGGCTGTTTGTCTCCATGTGCCCTGCGATTGCCTGGAAACCAGTTCAGGGTGTACCCCGTCTCCTGGCTCTTGACAGCTGGGATACGCTCCACCACTCCCCGCAACCCTCGTGAGGATAAGCGGAAAAGAAAATGGATTGGATGGATGGAAATTGCCCCGAGTTGTGATTGTGAGTGCGGCTGTTTGTCTCCATGTGCCCTGCGATTGGCTGGCAACCAGTTCAGGGTGTACCCTGCCTCCTGGCTCTTGACAGCTGGGATAGGCTCCACCAGTCCCTGCGACCCTCGTGAGGATAAGTGGGAAAGAAAATGGATGGATGGAAATTGACCCTAGGTGTGATTGTGAGTGCGGCTGTTTGTCTCCATGTGCCCTGCGATTGGCTGGCAACCAGTTCAGGGTGTACCCTGGCTCTTGACAGCTGGGATAGGCTCCACCAGTCCCTGCGACCCTCGTGAGGATAAGCGGGAAAGAAAATGGATGAATGGAATATCTATTTTAGAATGTGTATAGGCATGACACTTGACCTTTAACATTAGCGATTGTCATCTTCGGTAAGCTCTGTGGTGATATCGTGTTTTTAAAAAAATAAGGCTTCAAGGAGGTGACCAGAAAAATAAAAAATAGAACAACGATTTATAACCGTTTATAACAACAACAACATAGTTTTGGCTTATGAAAATCCGCTGAGTTCAATGGAAATTTCCCCAAAAAAGTATATAGCAACCCATTAAACAAACGGTAGAGCAATAAGTGACAATATAACATTATTCACAGGGATATATTCTTTATCCTCTGCAACGAAAATAAACTAATATCACCGCTCTACGCTTATCGTTCCGACCGTTTGCCTCCTCAGAAGTGGCTCGGCGCGTACGTCTTCGTCTTGTTCGCCGCCCTGCTTTTCGGCTTCACCGCCTTCACGTACCGGCGGTTGCCGGAGACCAAGGGCAAGAACTTCGAGGAGATCGCCGCGCTGTTCCGGAAGGGCGGGAAAAAGGCGCCGGCCGACGCCAAGCGCCACGACGTCGAATTGCTTCAGCTCAATGCGTCGACGAGCGCTTGAAGGGGCTGCATCGTATAGACTGCGCAAAAACATATTTCATTTTTTTTGGTCTCACCGTCTGAAGTCAAATCAGACCTAACCTCTCCTATGTCAGGCCGGTCTGGATCACCAAAATTATTTAATTTTGATAAATAACACAGTAATGAGAGAGAATTTCTCGGGGAATTTTTTTTAATTCTCCCGAGTGAATGGATCACAAGCCATCTTGTACTCTCATTGTTGTGGATGGGATTTTTACATTCCTTCGATTTGCTCGAGTATTGTAATTTTTTTTTTATTGTGATTGTTACATTATGTAATGACGTGACTACCTCATTGTGATGTTATTATTTGGGGACGAAATTACATCTTTCTCGATTTCCTTGTCTCGTGTCGTTTAATCCGCGCAGAAATGTTTTACCAATTATTTTTATGATAAAAATGGATTCAAGCTAAATTTATAGTGAGTAAATTAATATATTTAATGAAATTAATTGGGCAAAATACATTTGAACTAATCAACTGTAAATAAAACTGCAACATAAAAGCAACATTAGGTCTATTGACACCCTGCCCATATATGGTCATGAGCTCTGGCGAGCGGCGAGGTGATTGGCTCCGCCTTTGGGGACCTTGCACACGTGACCAGATACCTGTACTTCCGCCATACAAAAAGCGGCGCAGGCGGATTGGCCACTCTTTTTCTTTTTTGGGCGTCAGTAGGAAGTGCAGGTAAGATCACGTTGCGCGTGAAACCAGGCCAAAAGCCAGCGTGTTCGGCATTATCTTGTCATTTTAGAACGAGATAGCGATACCGCGATGTATTAATGAGTAACCAAGCGGGCCCGTGTGTGGGAAGCCGCCTTTGACCCAATGCAGCGATTCGTGGCCGTGCGGTTTGGGTGTGGGCTTCCGTAACAAGGCACTTGAAGGTGTATCATTTATTCTCCCACCCCAGTTATGGTTGACAACGCTCCTCAGTCGCACCCCGTTGGCGTGATGGTACGATGAGGAAACACAATTTTGACTATTGATATGATATAACCCGTGATAATTATTAGACATGTGTGAACGCATACCTGGCGTCAAGATGAGCCCCGTTGACGTCGGTGTCAGGTTACAGACCAGCACTAGTTTGGGGAAAAAATAAGAATAATAATAAGAAAAATGAGACTTTATTCTTTGTAAAGTACTTTTAGGTCATATACCATCTTAATTTTTAAAGTCCATTTTCTATGCAGCCCAATAATAAATCATTTGAAGTAGCTAGCTTTTGCTCGCTAGCAAGATTATGTGGCACAGGGGCGACACACACTTAAACCGTATTGAATTGTGACGTTTTCAAACGACAGGCCGTGTTGCGTCCACAATATCAAGTTAGAACGTAGTTGTAAAACCTTTTGGGGTGACAAGAGACGGCTAAAGTGTTTGACTGAAGTGTCACGTCGTTGACGTCACAAAATGGACGCGGCAGCCATTTTGACAGTGGACATGTCCGACTAGTTTGGCAAGAGTTTAAAAGACCACTGTGCAAAGTCGAACTAATGAAACAGAAGAAGATGGGCTTATGTTGCTTGTTGTCACAGCCCAAATGAGTTCAAGGAAAATGCCAATGACCAGATTGTCAGAGACAAAAAAAAAAAAAAAAAAATCACAAATGAATTGGCTATGTAATTTGACAATTTGAGTGCAGCAGTTAAGTTGCTATTACTTCATTACGAATGAATGTCAAAGCTTGGTGGACGCAGAATCCTCCATAGGAAAGGCTCTGGACAAGTGGTACGACTCAGTTAAACCCGATCAGTTGATCGTTGTCACCTCGCCCGGTTTCCAAGCAGCAGAGGAGGGAGAAGAAGAGACGAGATTCCAGTAAAACCAGCCGATGTGTAGTTTAAATTATTTTTAAAAACTAAAGTAAACCGCTCTAATATCTGAGGTTGGAGCATCCCGGTGTACTTGGTGCCCGTGTTGCAGTGTTTTTTTTTTTTGGCTCTCGGAGACATCAGAAGACCAGTGTGTTGTTGTTTTGTGGGTTTCGGGATTGCCATATATCGTACGATTAAGTCTGAATACTAGTTAGTTTCTCACTGGGGCCTCCAATCCCCAAGAGTGGTTGCGTCGGGAAGGGCATCCGGCGTAAAAACCGTGCCAAACAAATATGAACGTTCATCTGAGATGACACGCTGTGGCGACCCCTAACCTGGACAAGCCGAAAGAAAGTTGTAGGAAGTCAGAATACTAGGAAAGCGTTAAGCTATAGAATGAAATGCAAATGAGTAATGTAAAAAAAGGCCGGCAGGGATCCAGGGTGGTGGCAGGAATGTTCATATAGTAATTTATGTAATTTTTAAACTTTGCTACAACCATATCATAGACATAAGTGTGAAAATTGTACACGTGTACCAGCGGCAAAGAAAATGGATGGATGACTAGACGATCACGACTTTAATTGTTCAGACTGCGACTTCCACGTCGCCATTCCACGCTCTCGCCATCAATTATATGAATCTCGTGGCTTGAAGTACTCTGAAGTAGTCCTCAAAATCTGTCACGAAAAAAAAGTGACGAACAAGCGATAGAACTATACGAGTGCAATAAAAACGTCTACCATTCTTATTTTTCCCCGCTTCTGACTCGGGTTTTTCCTTTTGAGCGGGGAAGCGGCGCCGCTCGACTGGATGGGCTCACGGTCTTTCACTCTTCAAGGCAAACCTGTAGGCCACAGGAGTCTGGGAGGGGAGTCCCCAGTTGCTAGCCGGGTCGCTGCTATTATACCCAGAGCATTTTTTTCCCCATTGGCTGTTATCTCTTCATAACGTAATGATAAATGTTTAACCATTCATAATTATCCTTATCATTATCAGATTGCAATCTCCCACCTCCCCCCCCACCCCCCCTCATTGCGTGGGTCACATTCCAGTCCACCACCTCAATGAATGAAGTCTGTGATATAGAAAGCTATTTGATGGCACGGCAGAGCTTGTTTTTATTGCATTTACGGCACTTAACCAAACAATACCAACACATTTAAACTTGGAAATATGTTGAAAATACAAAAATATTGCACAAATTGTATTCAAGACAGAGTAACACCTGTAATTAAAATCTGGACTGTAGCGGAACTGCAAAGCGTGACCTTCCCACGTGGGGGGGCAAAAAAAGGCGCAGCTTTTTACTTTCGGCCATGAAATCAATTAATGCTAGCAACGTTAGCTTCGGCTATTGACTTGAAGCTAATGGCGATTCATGCTCAAGTGTACGGGTGCTTTAAAAAGGGGTCCGATGTATCACTTGTGCTTTTTTGAAATAATTACAGCAGTTTGCCTATTCTCCTCTGCTCTCGTGCTACTGTTTTTGTTTGAGCATTGTTGCTGTTGTTCGTACAGCAGGCTGAGCATGGCGGACATAGACTTCGACGGCGGGGAATCTGGGGCTTCTGCCACGTACCCCATGCAGGCTTCCGCTCTGAGAAAGAACAACTACGTCATGCTCAAAGGGCGTCCCTGTAAGATTGTTGAAATGTCGACCTCCAAAACTGGCAAGCACGGACATGCCAAGGTAAGGAACATTAAAACGGCAGCTGCTCCAATGTAATTAGTGGCTCCACAATGCTGATAACGCTCCTGTGCCAAATGCACTCTGCTAATAATTTTAAAACAAAAAATTTGTTTTTCCTCCTATCAAAGGTTCACCTCGTTGGGCTTGACATTTTCACTGGCAAGAAGTATGAAGATATTTGTCCATCAACCCATAACATGAATGTCCCAAATGTGGTGAGGGTTGACTACCAGGTAAGTGGTTGGCCACCCCTAAATTTGAGTTATCACGTCTGCTAAAACAAACTACAGTAGTAGGCCTTTTATGATTGGGATTTTTGGGGCTGATCAGCAAGTTAAAAAAAAAAAAAAATAGCCAGTCACGATCTGGTGACAAGATGGAGCAATGTGTCTTTTTAAATGACCGGTTCATTTGTTGTGTATACTTGTGTACACACACACACACACACTAAATGTATCTTTGCTCGTATATTTATACCAATGAAACATAGGGACAGGCAGAACATCTTAATGTTTGTTATTATTAGATGGCAGTAAGTACATGAATTAATGTATCTACTTTTTGAGATTTTTGTTTGGTGGCGTGCCGTGAGATTTTTAATTGTAAAATGAGCAGCTTGGCTTCGTAAAGATCGGAAATCACTCTTCTCCTCAGATCACGTTTTTTTTTTTTTTTTTTTTTTTTTTTTAAATCGGTCAGGTCAAATCAACATTACAACATGACAGAAATAATAGGTCCACACTTAATGTAATTTGATGACTTTATTGTAATTTAATTCCTTATACCGCACTAAAACTTGAGCATGATTTGACAGAAGAGCATGTTTACATACAGCCGCTAGCGCAAGTACTAACACTAGCTTGCAAGACTACATTACGGTTTTGTTGCCTGCTTGCATGCATCCTATTAAAAGTACATGATCACACCAACATCCTCCCCTGTTGTTAGCACCAGTGACCACCAACGCGCGTTTTCCCCATTTTTGTCTTAAAATACATTCTGTGTGATTCACTTTCTTGTTGACGTAGCCATGGTAACGCGCGTATCCGGTCGCATTTGTGTTGACAAGATCAAGCACAATGATCTTCAAAAAACGGCATGCGGCAGTAGTGCAATACAAGATTTTATTGCAATAGTCTGACATAGTGAGAGCAAATTTGTCTTGTCGTCCGATCCAGGTATTACATTTCGTTGCCCCGTTTTTGGGAACTAAATGTTTTTGGCAGTACTTGCATCAAAAGACATGGGGGGACCTTTATAACGCACGATTGCGACACGGAGTAAATCTCTTGCGGAGCCGATCAATGGTGTCATCGATCGGATCGGCTAATTATGATATTAAAACCACTCAGCCGATCAGCATAAAATGCCAAATATCAACTGGTTCTGATCAAGCGCATAAAACCTGTGTCAAGTCTACTAACTCACTTGAAAACTAGATTATAACTCTCACAACAACAACTACTACTTACTACTAACTACTTTGTCTTTTTGAATTGTCGGATGCCAGCTTCTCACGCAGTTTTTACTCCAGTTCACGGTTTTGTTACCCGCAGCCATGTTAATATGAGCTAAATATCTTTTTTATTGCATGGTGTGTAATTTGCCATTCTATGCAATAAGTCTAGAGACAGCACAGTCAAATAGCGAAACTTCCTTTTCTGATTATTTTGACCAGGAGGCCCAATTGAATCTTTTTTGGGCTTTGGCTCCATCTCGTGGTGTCTTGGTGCTAAGGAAGGAAGTTGATAAAATTGATTGAATGGGCCTCAGAGCTCCATTTAGACAATAGTGATATTGGACCAGGGATTGCAGGTCGACGGTAGCACATCATATTACAGATTTATGGGCCTTTTCTGTGTATTTTCTTTATTTGTTGCTTACAGGCCGCGCCACACTTGTGTGAGAACTTAATGTACAGGCTCGCAAACCTGCTGAACGAGGTTTTCCTCGAGGCTAACAAACTTGAATGACGAGCTCTTTTGGGGCCGTATATGACTGGGGGGGGGGTATAAAATGAGCAGATTGGCTTGCAGATGAGTTGAGGTGTGTAAAAGAATTGGTGATTTTTATGAATTTGTCATAAAACTTGGTCTCTTTCTCATTATTTGAGATTTTATTTCACTTTTTTTTTTTTTCAAAGAACAATACGACCGAGTATTCACACTTGAATACGGGCGTGTGGGTAAAATCTGTATATAAACAATGACAAATAATTGTGAGCAAAGTCCTTTTTCTGGCGTAGGTGATGATTCGCTGATGTGTCAAACCACTGCACTGCAGCGCCAACTACTGGCGAAGAAGACTATGACTTGACAAGGAAAAAAAAAATTCTGAAAGGCAAAAAAAAAAAAAAAAAACTTCCCATTTTAATTCAAGAAAGCTTGACAGAACTTTTGGAGGCTGTTAAAAGTGATGCCCTCTGTTTGCAATTAAATGTTTCTGAATTGTTTGCGTGTGTGGGTGTGTACGTGCTGATTTGTGTAGGTCCTAGGATGTAACGACGGTTTTTTGAGCCTGATGGACGACTCTGCAGAGACCAGGGATGACCTTAGATTACCGGATGGCGATCTGGCCAAAGAAATTGAAAAGAAAATAGAGTCTGATGATCCTTTTCTGGTATGTTTCATCATCCTGTAATGTCTTGCATTTGTTTTTGACGAAAAGAAAAGAGATGTGCTTGTAAAAGGATACCGAAAACTTGAACCCGTTTTGCACAGGTTAAAGGCAACGGTACCAAATACTAATTAAATGTAAACGTTGGAAGATATTAATGACAAATAATTTTGATAATCTTAATTGACCGACAATAGGAAATGATTCCAGGTCAGACAGTGAGGAAAAAAGTGTTTATGTCAACGTTTGTTTTCAACTACATAATGTCACATCTTCAAGAATAGCGAGAATGAGTACCGTAATTCCCGGCCTACAGAGCGCACCTGGTTACAAGCCTCACTGAGTACATTTGTAAAGGAAATACCATTTAGTACGTACATACATAAGCCGCAAGTGCCCACATTGAAACATGAGATATTTACAAAGATGCTACACAGAAAGAGTTTAGCGCTAACGCTAGCACTAATGCCAACAGGGCTGGTTAAAATAAAATTTACCGGTAAATATCCCTGAGACACGCAAGTCACACAGCAGCAACACGCTAGCACAGTGCTAATAGGGCCGGTAAAAGTCACTTCCTCGCCACATTTATTCCACCGGTCTCATTCTTACCTTTTCCGCTCGAGTGCCCCCCCTTCCGGCCGTGAGGAAAAAAAAACACGCACAAATTAGCCGCAACACCGTAAACCGTAGGGTTGAAAGCGTGTGGGGGGGAGTCGCGGCTTGTCGGCTGTAAATTACGGTACGTGAATGTGACCAAGCCCAAAAATATTCATCCCACTTTTTTTTTTGTTCTTCTTTTCCCCTTCAGGTCACCGTGTTGAAGGCTTTAAGTGAGGAGCAAGTAGTCGCCATCAAGGCACAAACCAGTTAGAGCCGAGCTATTCTTTAGCTGCTACGCCCCACCGCCTCCGTCGCACATTTCCTCTCCGAGGGGGTCACCTCAAATGTGGATCTGAATCGGGGCAGGTTCTTTTCTTTCTTTTTTTTTTTTTTTTTTTTTTTTTTGTAACTATGCAACTTGGCCCCTAGTGACTGGCAGTGGATGAAGTTGACATAGAATTATGTCTAAAGTATGTGGTTTTATTATTAGTTATTATGATTCATAGACCCCCCCCCAACAAAAAAGACCATTCATAGACATTTATGAACGATTCATGAATGCCTATGAATCTGAATTTCAATAAGTCAAAATTTAATAAGTGGTTTTATTTTAACTGCCTGGGATACGCTAAAGGGAAATTTACAGTTTTTAAACGGCCTCACTTCATTGATCCCTCCTCGCCCACATCGCTAATAAAATTCAGAGCGGGCGCCGTTACTATAAACAAACTTGACACCGGCCACCGCTGCTCAATGTTATCGATTCAAAGTTGTTTTTTTCTTGGCAAGTACAATTAATTGTCGGCAGCGATAAAGCCGCGCTAAGTGCGCCACCGTCCACGACGCAAAATATTGACACTGTCGATCACGCCCGCTGCCTTCGATCGGCGTTCTTTCCCTGGGCGCGGTGATTGTAATCATTTTAGAGGTAGAAAGTGGGACTGATTATTTGTATTTTATATTTTCCACAGATCATATAACTACTTTCAGGTGGGATGAAAATGGTTTTAAATTCAACATGACCCTTTAGTAATAATAATTTATACGTGTCAAAATAGGGAGTAATAACTGTATACGAAGTTCTATACATTTTATTTAATACTATCATTTGAACAGAAAGTGAAATGTCAAATATGTATTAAAAAACAGTGAAAGTTCTTTTCAGGGGTCTATGATAAGTCTTGCCAACCTTATTCTTCCACACACACTCCAGTCTTGCTTTAATTGCCGAAGTTTCACATCATGCGAGACGTTAAAAGCATCCACACGTTTGTGAAAACTGCAGAATTCTGAAATGATCAAGTTTTTCGTGTGCACTTGGTTGCTTTTAAGTTAACTTTTTTTTTTTTGTAACTTAATGAAAAGTAAATGCTACACAATTTAAAGTGTGAGTTCTTGGTTTCAAGTTGTGGTATACAGTATATATTTTTTAATTATTATGTTAGGTAATAGGTGGAGGGAGAGTGGTATACACTTATTAGATTTTTTTGGGGGGGGGGGCTGCGTGGTCTGTTAAATGTTATGTTAATGTTTGTGCGGTTTTAACTGTCAGTGCGTCACGTTGTTGGGTTATTGGACCTTGGCTGAATGTTTACGTTTCCATTTCAGAACCAAACTGGGGCGATGTGCACTCAGTCTTTTCTTAACCAATTGCAAATAAATACTCTTATCCTCTCCTGTTATGCTGGTCAAACTGTTACAATTTTGTCCGAGTGTTATCGTGCAATGGACTGTCATGGTTCAAACAACTTATTTTTTTTAATATTTAAAATGAATTAATGATGAGATGCCTTTATTTGAATCTTGCTTCCTTTCGGACATACAAGCAAGCTGAGACCTAGGAACATTGCACTTCCTGAAAAACAACATAACAGGAGGGTGACAGCCAATACTTATCTCCCCCCCGCCCCATCATATGTCCATTTCTGATAGGTAATAATAAATTGTGCAGTCATCATCATTAGTCGCTAAACCGTTTGATTACCATAACATAGCAGGGCGAAAAAGACGGGCACTCTTGTTGACCGAGCATCGGATGGCAGTGGGCCGGTGTGACGGTCTAGAGCGCTCCCCGGTACCGAAAAGTCCCCTTGTGATTAACGCGCGTGTGCAAATATTTTGTAAATTTAACGCAGCGGAAAGACGAACACGGCGAATGTACATGTGTATATCTTTTTATCAACATCTGTTTTAAGGTTAGGTGAAGGGAAACAAGCCCTCCCTCTCCTGGAGTATGGAATATAATTCCCCCTCCGGTATTGGATTGGGGGTGCAAGGTCCATCCCGCTGCGCCACCCACCTTCCTCACCTCCTCTGTGCTGTTGGCGCGGTATGTTTGGGCACGCCGCTCATTATACTTCTGTTTGTTTTGGGAAAAGTCCAGTAGGTAGTTGTAGAAAACAGAAATGTTTATTGTTGCGTTCAAGATGAAAAAAACTGTCAGTTGGTTGTTTTCAAAAAAAAAAAAAAAAAAAAAAAAGTACAAAGTAAATCAAACCAAAGAAGTGATGTCAGTGGGTGTGCCCTTGGCAACGTTTCGAACACATAGTCTTCCTCAGGCACGCTCCAAAAAAAAAAAAATTCAAATGAAAAAATTATTTGGAAAAAAAATATTCAATTGGTACGCACATGTCCTTATAATGTTCCCAAAGCGGAGTGGGTGTTGCTGAGATTCCAGCGAAAAGTAATCCACTTGCAGGCATGTGGTCCAGTCACTTAACAATCAAAGTAAATAGAACAAAAACATCCAAAATGAAAGCCGATTTGTACTCACACGCAAATTAAAGCCTTCCCCACGTGGCGTTATGTCGCTTATAAGGTATGTTGACTCCCTCTATGTAGAAGAAGGGGAACTATGAGACCGGTAAGCGTTCGCTACATTGGCAGAGTTCCCCTGGTAGTGACGCATGCACATGAAACACAAGGAGACTTTTCAGCACGGGGGAGCGCTCAGACCGTCACGCCGGATTCAAAAGTACCAAAGATGACTACGTTTGAGTCATTTCCTTGTACCGGTTGACAAGCCATCGTCAAAGCTTTTACGCCTGTGGAAGCCACTTGAGAGTTTTGCCTTTCACAATGCTTGCTTGCGTCGCTTAAGCGAAGGAAATTGAAGTCCCTGCCGTGAAGTAAATGTTTGCTAAATAATATGCACAACAGAGGACTTGTTAATAATAAAAAAAAAAAAAACAAAACATGGTCTGTTCCATAAAACGAAGCTTAAAAATTGCGCAAAATTGAACCTGACCACTCTTCCGCGAGCGAGCAGAAGCTTCATGCTTGACAGTATCCAGCCTTTGATGCGTCGGGATTCCCCTCAACCCCCCCTGGCGAAAGCAGCAGGTCGCTCCTCTCGGGGTCGTGCCCCTCGCCCGCTCTGGTTAGTTAGCTTTGCCCCCGGGCCTCAGCTGTCCTAAATGACACCCAAAGATGCAAATGAGTTCCCAAACGCTTTAGTGGCATCTAACTTTTATGAATCCTCCTTGGAGAAAAACCAAAACACTTTTCGTCTCGTAATTGTTACAAACCGATTTGGGGCGCACTTTACATCCAGTCATGGAAAGTAAATTTCCTCGGGGCTTAGCGTTAATGTAATTTTATTTTCTTTTTTCTTTTTCCGTGGTAATTTGTGTACTGCAGGTTGTTGCTTTGACTTAACTTGGACATGATAGATTCCGTAGCATCGATCTCTTGTCTTCGGGCTTCCTGGCTTTACGTTTAACTGTTAACGCTACAAATACTCAAGCCTCGTGTGTTGTGTGCATGCAGTGTAAATATAGTTTTGGGGAAAACATTTTCTTCACACTGTTGAATGGTCATAATGTCCCCCTCCCCCCCCTTTGAAATGTGACTTAAAAAAAAAGTCATCTGGGAGAAATAAAAGTCAATTACAACTGGAAAAGGAGAAAAGATTGCCTTTTTTTTTTTTAAAGAATTGTAGTAACCATGGCATCTCCCTCTTTAAGGTTATGGTTGAGGGAATTGGGGGGGAGGCTTTGTGCCTTGGGGGTTTTTGAACTTTAACCTCTGACAAAAGTAGCACGCAGGCACATCATTTCACAAACTGCTCACAAAGATGACGAAATCGTGTTTTAATCGCTGCCAGCTTTCCCAGTAAACATTATTAGACTTCTGAAGCAGTCAGCGGCAGTCGTCGTCTTTTCCTTTCGGCTTGTCCCGTTAGGGTTTGCCACAGCGCGTCATCTTTTTCCATCTAATCTTCCTCTCGAACACCCACTGTCCTCATGTCTTCCCTCACAACATCCGTCAAGCTTTTCTTTGGTCTTCCTTTTGCTCTCTCTTCCTTGGTACCTACCAATTTCCTCACTCTCTCGCCTCTGAACATGTCCAAACCATCCAAGTCTGTACTCCCGAACTTCGTCTCCAAAACATCCAACTTTGGCTGAGCTCATTTCTAATCCTATCCAACCCCAACATCCATCATTTCCGCTACCTCCAGTTTTGCTTCCTGACGTCGCTTCAGTGCCACCGTCTCTCATCTGTACATCATGGCCGACCTCTCCACTTTTTTTTTAATAAACTTTGCACTTCATCCTAGCGGATACTCTTCTGTCACATAGAACACCAGACACCTTCCACTCGCTGTTCCGACCTGCTCTGACCCATTTCTTCACTTCCTTACCACTCTCACCACCGTCAAAGCCGTCAATGGCAGCGAGCGTTAGTTAGCTGTGCGCCAGCAAAGAGCAGAAAGCCTGATGGTACTCACTAGCTTACAGTGGATACTCCGAGATTTAAAAAAAAAAAAAAAAAAAAATCCACTGACCCCAAAAGAACTTGTGTAAATCCATTGAGAAAATTTTGGGAGGGGTGTTGCGGCTTGACACGGGCGAGGCTGTGATCAAGATCGGCCGCCAGCATCCGTCGGCGACGCTCTGCGTGAAATTAATCACAGCTGTGATAGCGGAAAAGGGCATTGCTATCTGTTTGCGTTAAATTTGGTGTTTATAATAACGACAACGTTCCAATTTCTGGCAGCATTTTGGCGGTATTTTCATTTATATTTTCACTTTGTTAAAATTTCTCAGAGAAGCATTCTGTTAACCACGGCATTGTTATAACGTAGGCATACGTGCACATATGTTAGGGAGCGCTCTGCACGTTTTGCCCGTATGCCCAAAGCCTCGGAGCGAAAAGATGAACATCGTGCCAGAGAAATTGCTAAAAACCACGGGGTGGAAAAAAAAAAAATGTTTCTGATGGGCGTCACTTAAAAAAAAGTGTAATCGTGCAAATAGGAACGAAAATGGTATCAACATGTCTCACCGACCACATGCAAAAAGTGGACACTGTGCACTCTGTGTTTCGACATGATCGATTATGGAAGCCGAGGACCAAAAAATATCCATGAGCATATCCAAACCAGGAAACACAGGTAAGTTGGACCGCAAATTTCTCAAATATTTTATTGACAACTGTTTAATACGATTAGGCCTATCTGTGCCACTGGCCCTGTACAACACTCATTTTATTCCTCACTTGTATATTTCATGATCTTTCTCTCATATTTATTTTATAAACAAATTGTGTGCAGATTTCTGAAGTATAACTTGTAAGTGCAGTAGCCTATTTGATATAGATTTCACTGTCTACATTTTTATGTCTGGCTAAGTTTGGACTCATATTTTAAGTTTTCAAAATGTTATGATTGGCCTGTTAGAAGTAACTAGAGGTCACAATTTAACAGTGTGATTTATTTCAAAAATATCTAAAAATATTCGTGCCAAAGGCAGACATTTTCAGTGTTTTTCCAAATTGCTCATTCTCATCCCTGACAAGGGGTGGGGTTTGAGAACATTATATGGAAACCGACCCCCCCCCTCCCCAAAATAGTCCTAGCGACGCCTCTGTTTGCCGTCATCAGCTTTTTGCGTGGCTTGAAAGCAAATATGCATCTTTCCGCTAGGTGGCAGCATAAACTAATCGAAGGGTTAAACTCACCACCTGTGAAATGAGAGCAACTTGGACCTTGAGCACAAATCTACAAAAAAAAAACAAAACAAAACAAAACGTTTTGTAGTTTTGTGTTGGGTGGAACAACACAGCAGGAATGGAATCTCAGCCTCCGGAATCCATACCCAAAAAAATACAATAAAACCTGAAAAAGTGAAACTGAGAGATTTTGTGCCCAAAACTTCACTTTCTGTGAAGATTTGAAACTGTCGGAAGAAAAATCTTGGCAAAAATTCAAAGTGCTTATCTTTGGACATTTTCCAGCTAGCTCTTTAATTGAGATGTAAAGCACAATAAATCTATAACTACTTGAATATTCAGTTTTTAAGAAGTGAGTAATGCAGCTCGAGAGACAGGCAAGGGCTTATTACAAGTTAATTACATCAGTTGAAATACCCCCCCCAAATTATCAGTCATGTTGATCCAAAGGATAATAATATTTATTGCAACAACTGATTTGTAGCCCTGCAGCAAGGTTACATTGCAATTCCAATGCGTCGCGTGGAACCTGTTCCCGATGTTGGTCCGCAACGCTCGGAGGCCTTCGCTTCTCCTGAAGACCCTCGTTGTTGTTTCTAGCCACCTGGTCCCCCTCCGGCGGGGTTTTGAACTTTTTCCTCTGTGTGTACGTGCATGCACGCGCGTGTCTTTTCATGACGCATTAGCGGACTGGCAGGTAGTCGGAATGTCGGGGGGCGGCGTCCCGCATCCGGAGGGATGGAAGCCGCGGGGCGCTCGGCGGAGAAGAAAGAAGATGGAAGCCGGCTCGGGTGAGTTCTTATTGGAAACACGTGAGGGCCACAACAATAACAACAACAAAAAGACAAACGTGCGCTTTATTCTTCGAGCTTGCTTGAATTCTGTAATTCCCCGCATTACAGAGCGCACCTGGTTATGAGCCTCACCCGGTACATTTGTAAAGGAAATACCATTTGGTTCATACATGAGTCGCACCTGTGCAACAGCCGCAAGTGCCCACATTGAAACGCGAGACGTATACAAAGAAAGACGCTACACAGAGATTTTAACGCTAGCGCCGCTGCGCTAACAGGGCCGGTTTAAAATGAACAACAACAAAAAAACACATACTGGTAAAAATCACTGAGACACGGCAGTAACACGCTAGCGCAGCGCTAACGGGGCCGGGCTGGTAAAAGTTACTTCCTCGGCACATATATTCCACCAGTCACATTTTCCACTCCAGTGCCCCCTTGGGGCCGTTAGAAAAAATTGCACAAATTAGCCGGATCACCGCATCAGCGTGCAAGAGAAGTCGCGTCTTATAGGCCGGAAATTACGGTAGTTCTTAATTCCTTCAGAAATTTGAAAGCTCACCGCTAATGTAAACAATAAAAGGGCATTTACATTTTTTTTTTTAATTTGGTCCTTTTTTTGTATTTTTCTTTTAGATTCATTTTCATGTATCCATCCATCCATCCATTTTCTGCGCTGCTTATCCTCGCAAGGGTCGCCATAGTGCCGGAGCCAATCCCAGCTCTCTATGAACTGGTCGCCACCCAATCGCAAGCCACATACAGATAAACAGGCCCACTCACAATTACACCTACGGGCAATTTAGAGTGTCCAATTAATATTGCATGTTTTTGGGATGTGGGAAGGAAACTGCAGCGGCCACCCGGAGAAAACCCACGCAGGCACGGGGAGAGCATGCAAACTCCACACATGCGGGTCCGGGATCGAACCCGGGACCTCCGAACTGTGAGGCCAACGCTTTCCAGGTGAGTCACCAGACCGGGCATTTATCTTAAATTTAATTATATTTTTAAAAATGCACGTTAAAATTGAATCTCATTTGGAAATGGGTTTCAATTTTTAACTAGAACTTGAATTTTTAGAATTTCATTTTAAAAATCTCTAAATGTTTTGTTTTAAAATTTTTTAAAATGTTATTATTATTAATTATTATTATTTAAAAACTTTAGAGTTTTAAAAAAATATGTTTTGATTTAAAAAGTGTACATAAAATAAGCCTCTTAATAGTAATGAAAAAAAAAATTCTGTCGTGGTGAAAATTCTGAAATTGCAAACTATAAAATGAAAATAATCTTACAAAAGTGAAAATATTTTACAGAAATACAAACAAACGTAATGACTTCAGTCTGAAATGGCTTTGCATGTATTTGAAACAATATCAGCAAAAGTGCAACTAGTGAATTTGTTTCCCTTTGCGCCACACGAAGTCTTTTTTTTTTTTTTCCCCCATCCTTGTCTTGACGTCCGCGGCGTCGTGATCTAAACGTTTTGTTCCGCGTTATCTTTTCATTTGTGCTTTTGCAACACGGACCAAAAATAAAACCGGGGAGTGACGAGGGGGGGGGGGGGCCGAGGCGACGCCCCCGGCCTTCCCAACAGGTGTCCGCTCGGCCCCCTCCCTCCCACGCTTTCCGGCATCGCGGCCGCCGCGTGACACAACCGTCAATCCTGGAATCCTGCCGCTCACTCGTGAAAAATGTCGCGTCATCCGTCGCGAACGTTGTTGTCCGACACGTCTTGAAAACAACGTCAAGGCCGCGCTGATCCGTGCAGTCTTCGGCATTGTCTCGTCGCCGCGGTGACCCAAGTTCCCTTTTTTTTCGGCTATTTTGGGACGCTTGCTCGCCTGCGACGACTCCAGTACGCGCACAATTTCAGAAGTTTAAAAACCTATCGAGACTGTGTTCTTTTTTTCTCGGGAGATATGGCATGAGCCACGTCGTAATGATACAATGTACGCGTAAAAGAACACAAGACACGGGAGAAACAAAATGAAAAATGAAACAAAAAGACCAACGAGGTCATTCGGAGTCCGCTCGAGGTCGTTCCGGGACCGAGGGCCCAACATAATGGAAATACACGCGGCGCTTCAAAGCGCACCCACGTGCTACTAGATGTGAGATTTGTTAAATTTGTAATCATCACCGTCTATAATATATATTATAAAAGTACACCAAAAAACTGCTGCCAGCAAGTAGGAGTAGAGAGTATTGGGGTGTGTCCTATTTGCTGGGTTTATTTAGCTGGGACACTGGATGAACTGGTACAATGTTGGGCTCACAGTTCTGAGGAACCGGGTTCGATCCCGGACCTGTTTTCATGCCTGGGTTTCCTCCGGGTACTTTGTTTTCCTCACACATCCCAAAAACATGCAACATTAATTGGACGCTCTAAATTGCCCCAAGGTGTGATTGCGAGTGCGGCTGTTTGTCTCCGTGTGCCCTGCGATTGGCCGGCGACCAATTCAGGGTGTACCCCGCCTCCTGCCTGTCGACAGCTGGGATAGGCTCCAGCACTCCTTGCGACCCTTGTGAGGATAAGCGGCTAAGAAAATGGATGGATGGTTGGAAAGTGGAAGAACCAAATCCAGAAACGATCACCAGAGTTTAATTATGCCAGAAAGAAGGCCAGAACCAGTCACTTAAAAAAAAAAAAAATACATTTATTGTTATGACAAACTAGGCGGCATGGTGATAAGCTGGTAAAGCGTCGGCCTCACAGTTCTGAGGACCAGGGTTCGATCCCGGCCTCGCCTGTGTGGAGTTTACATGTTCTACCCGTGTCTGCGTGGCTTTTCTCCGGGTTTCCACCAGCATCTCCAAAAACGTGCAACATTAGTTGGACACTCTAAATTGCCCCTAGGTGTGATTGTGAGTGCGGCTGTTTGTCTCCATGTGCCCTGCGATTGGCCGGCGACCAGTTCAGGGTGTGCCCCGCCTCCTGCCTGTTGACAGCTGGGATAGGCTCCGGCGCTCCCCGCGAACCTCGTGAGGATAAGCGGGAAAGAAAATGGGTGGATGGACAGTGGAAGAATTAAATCTAGAAACATCAGAATCAGAAAAATCACCGGACTTTCATTGTGCCAGAAAGAAGGCCAAAAGTCTTAAAAAAAATGAAAAAGAAAATAGATTTGACTTTTTTTTTTTTGAGGCATAATGCTGGCATTGGGCAGAAGCGGGGTACCAAAAATAGGTCTTTTATGATGTCATAGAAGTGTAATAGCAAATTCTCAAACGTCAAAAGATACCAATGTATGTATGAGGGAGATAAGTAAAAAAATAGATCTGTTGACACAAAATTGAACGGCCACGTCTATTGCAATAGGACGCTTGAAAAAGTCTCGACACCCGCGGCCACAGTGGAACAGGAGGGGAAGCCATTTTGGGTGATATTTTCATTCTTAACTTGATGCCCGCAAAGCACGACACCAAAGTTTTCGAAAAAAAAAAAAAAGGGAATTCGAGCAATGCTGCACATTTTGACTTATTTTTACGCTTTACTGACAGTTTAGCGCGTTGAGTTAAGTGTTGTGAACGTGGGCGTAATGCGGCGCACATGTCCGACGTTGCGTTTGTGGATGCAGGAGGACTGGGAGCGGCTATGAAAACAGCGTGGGCCAGAGACCCCCGAGGGGGGGTGCTCGGGTTCGGCTCGAGGCGGAGGAGAGCGTGGACCCGACGCTGACTCCCAAAGACGCAACGCTCTCGTCGGTAGATCTCAAACGACGGACGATTAGTTCCATAGCCACTGCTACTTCAAACGCCGTCGTACTTTCATGTTCTGTTTTCCAAATTCCGTCGGCGTTCCCGAGTACTCACGTCTGGGGAGCGCCCGTCGCGCCGGGACGTCCGTTGGTCTCCCCGCCGAAGCTCCCGACCTCCCACTCGCCCGTTTGATGGAGTCCAAATATTGACCCGCGTCGAGTGAGCTCAAGCGCGATGTTTGAACACAAATCGACGCTCCCCCCGTCGCTTCGTTGGGAAGACGCAACGTCTGTTAAGATAAAAAGGAAACGGAGAAAATTGAGATTAATGTCACAATATTGTAGATTTCGTCGTAAAGCAGTTATTACAGTGACTGTAATAACCTTAACATAAAGCAGACTGTAAAATTCATTTTTCAGCCAGGGTGCTTTGATCAAAATGCTCAAACTTATGAAATGTTTTTATAATCATACGTCCCGTAATTTCTGGCCTACAAGCCGCGACTTTTTTCACACGCTTTCAGCCCTGCCGTTTATGCGTGGGTGCGGCTATTTTGTGCATTTTTTTCCCATCGGCTGCAAGGGGGCACTCGAGCGGAAAAGGTAAGAATGAGACCGGTGGAATATATGTGCCGAGGAAGTGACTTTTACCGGCCCAGTGAGCGCTGTGCTAGCGTGTTGCTGCTGTGTTACTGCTGTATCTCAGTGATATTTACCGGTAAGTTTCATCTTAACCAGCTCTGTTAGCGTTAGTGCTAGCATTAGTGCTAGCATTAGCGCTAGCGGGGCACTAGCGTTAGCGCTGAACTCTTTCTGTGTACCGCCTTTGTAAATACCTCACGTTTCAATGTAGGTTTTATTTTAACTGGCCTGTTAGCGTTAGTGCTAGCGTTAGCACTAGCACTAGTGTTAGCTAGCTTACTTTCTGTGTACTGTCTTTCTTTGTAAATATCTGTATCTGCATATCTTGTAAATCGTGTTTCAATGTGGGCACTTGCGGCTTTTCCGCAGCTGCGGCGTATGTATGTACCAAATGGTATTTCCTTTACAAATGTAGTCGGTGAGGCTTATAATCAGGTGCGCTCTGTAGGCCGAGAATTACGGCACGTATAGTCTTGCTCTTTTCAAGACCGACGTCGCAATTTGAACGAGTGAACGTCCCTCGAACATTTGATCTTAGCGTCTTTGAAATTGTGTGCACGGAATCCTGCGGGGGCGAACATGTTTTTAAATCATCAATTAATCTTTAATTATTTTTTGTTTCCTGTTAGCATCCAAGAAAAAAATCCCGCGTGTCCCTTTAGAATGCAAGAGTTGCGAGCGAGTGTGCGCACGCGTGTGCTTGTGTTGCCTTTGAGTCAGGAAAGTCGTGTATTATCTTCCTGTATGAGCAACACTTCAACTGAAAACATGTTTTTCACTACTGTACTCTGTGTACTACACACGCACGCGCACACAGCGGCCATCTTGCTTATCTTGGCCTGACGTTTTGTTATCTTGCTCTCCACCCTCCTGTCCCGACCGGACGTCTCTCTATTTACGGGCGATCAAAAAGCTTTTTTTAAAAAAAAAAGAAAAAAAGAAAAAAAGACGCCGCCTTCGTCCACTTAATTTCTCATTTTGTGTCGAGCCGCCATTTTGGCAGCCTTCTGAAAAAGTTCCATTTTATGTCTGAAATTAATGAAGCAATCACCGTCCAGGAAGAATGCAATTTTTATTTTTATTTTTTTTTTCCCTCCCTCAATCTCGTAATCCCGATCCCGGTAATAAACACTCGTCTGAATTAATATCTTTGTTTGAGCGTCATGAACTCCCTCCTCAAACATCCGGCGGCTTGATGACGAGGCGCGGAGGCCGCTGTTTGACTTTTATGAGCTCGTTTCTCTGCCTCCATCTTGATTGAACCAAAAAACAAATAAATTCAAATCTTCACCATCTGTTCACAAATCGCGCCGGCGCATTTATGCGCGGGCGTCGTTATTAAACGCGTCTCGGCTCCCCAACGCTGCAGATTTTAATTGGCGTGCTTGTTTTGCTTTTAAATAATACGAAATGCGATGCTTGTAATTAGGCGGGGAAGATGAGAGCCAACGCACTCGGCCGCGCACGCTTTAATTAATTGCATGCATAAACGCGCATTCTCAATCTCGCCCTCTCAGATGGTGTTATTTTTTTTTCATTTTTTTAACAGCACTTATTTGCTGTAGTGAACGCCACTCGGGTCGAAACATGAGGCACTCTTATGACAATTCTCACTCCAATTAAAAAAAAAAATTACGCTTATTGTTGATAAGATGTTTTCGACCGGCTAATTGTCTCTGTACTAAAGTCAATACCACATTTTTTTTTTTTCCCACAAATCCATAATATTAGTTTTCCCCCCAGAATGAAATGAAAATGGCCTGTCTGAGAAATGTCGTACAACTCCATCGGTTCTTTTCCCCGCATTAGCCTGACGACAGTACGTCGCCTCAAGTTTCAAAATCAGAACGTTTTCTTTTTGGGGTTGAATTCCGTTTGACGGATATGAACGTCAATGGCAGCGAATGAGTTTGCAGAGCGACTTTCATCTTTGAAGCAATAGATGTGGATGGGTGTACGTTAAGGCACGTGAGGGTCCAAGTCAAATCGAAAGATTACTCTTTGCACAAAAATGTATTCCGTCCTACATTTAGCCCCGTAATTGACTGGATTTGAATCTCTTGGGGTGGCACGGTGGACCAACCGGTTGGCGCTTCTGCCTCAAAGTTCTGAGGACTGGGGTTCAAATCCAAGCCCCGTTTGTGTAGACTTTGCATGTTCTCCCTGTGCCTGCGTGGGTTTTCTCCGGGCCCTCCGGTTTCCTCCCACATCCCAAAAACATGCAACGTTATTTGGAAACTCTAAATTGCCCGTAGGTGTGATTGTGAGGGCGACTGTTGTTTGTCTCTATGTGCTCTGCGATTGGCTGGCAACCAATTAAGGGTGTGGCCTGCCTCCTGCATAATGACATCTGGGATTGGCACAGGCATGCTCGTGACCCTTGTGAGGATAAGTGGCACAGAAAATGGATGGATGGATGGATAATAAACTATTTGAAGGAACCGCCCTCCAAGTTTTGTTCAAAGAAATATTTGGAGAAGCTGAAACTGAAACTAGGGTATTGAGCAGCATCGATATTAATATTTATTTGGATCAATACGCTCGTCATGACTGACTGGAAAATGTACCCCAACTTCCAAACGGCGTAACTAACTGCATTACAAAGTACTTTAATCTGGTTTTGGGAAAAAAGTAGATCCCGCGAAGTCGGAGTCTCCGTCCCCGGGGTAAGACGATCCGCATCATCTGGCTCCAGTTTGGAGCCGCTGATTTGATCTCGGCTCCCGTCGGCCACCGGTCGGATGCTTCCTGTCGTCTTCTGTCACTCGAGGCCGCGCTCGGACACGTTCTTCACTTCCTGCCGCGTAATCCAATCAACCGCTGCCCTTTATCGGATTAGTCAAAACACGACGGGATCTGCGCTCGGTTCTCAAAAGGTCATCCACCTTTAAAAAAAAAAAAAAAAAAAAATATATATATATATATATATATATATATATACACTTTTTATTTTTTTGCTGTTAAAAGAATGAAAGCGAGACTCGGGGGGGGTTTTAGTTGAATAGATGCCTCTTTGTTAGTCAGCATCTTGACGCACAAGCAACCACAATAGACAGACAAATACTGCTCGATAACAAAAACGCTGCTCAGTGAGAATGGAAAAATGTTTACTAGTGATGCAAAAACTACCTACACAAACTACTACTACCGTAATTCCTACAAGATGCGACTATTTTCACAGCCGCCACGCTTGTTGGCGTTAGCACCACCGCGCTAGTGTTAGCCTTAGCACTGCCGCATTAACGCTGGCGCTGCCGTGTTACCGTTAGCACCGCCCCATTAGCGTTAGCGCAGTCACGCTAGCGTTAAACTTTGTGTACCGAGGCTTATCACCATGTGCGCTCTGTAAAACGGGAATTACGGTACTATAATCACCCAAGCTACTCAATAACACTAAAATTAATTGATATTCATGCTACAACTACTTGAAAATGATACAATTTGACAGTTCATATCGCAAGCTAACTAGCTAGTTAGCTTCAATTTGAGATTTTCACTACATTTTCGCTACGTGATGCCATTTAAATCATATCTTCTCTTGTTTAGGTTCACAAAATGAAAATCATCTGGTTCGAATGTGAACTTTGACCCCCGGCCCCCTTTCCAGAGTCAATTCTACTGACCTCGGGGGTGTCTTTTTTTTCCCCGTTTACGGGGGGACTAATTGGCACTCAGGCCCGCTTGGCCGTCCGGTCGTTAGCTGCCGTCGTTTCAACGAAATATCATGATGTCACATCTCAGAAAATCTTTTTCTAAATAAATTTTTCTCATGGAGGAAGTGACAAAAAGGCGCTTTTTCACGTCAATGAATCACGCTGCCGTCCAAACGGACGCGCCGGATGTTTGCGGGTGGGGCCGCGGGGGAACGAGGCGCGTCTGACCTCGGCTGGATTTCCTGGATGGGAAAACGGCTCCTACGCGTTGGCTGCGCGGAAGCCGCAAAGTGAAAAATGCAAACTTGCAAAACAAACGCTGCGTCGACTTGTTTTGCCAAGAGCCACAAAACGGTTTTTTTTCCCCAACACGCGGATGAGACAGCTCATTAAAATAGGATGATACATATGTATATGTATTGTGTAATTGATTATGTCAAAATAGGTTCAGCAAATTTGAATTAAATGGAATTATTTTAAATAAATTAAATTTTCATGAAACTAATAAAAAATGCTGACTTTGTCAAATATTTTATTTGCACAAAATGTTATGTCCGAAATTAAATTTTAAATTTTTTTGTCATTATTTGCAATGCAAATATTCACCAATGATTTCACAAAATACATTTGAAAAATATTTATGTAACATCTTGTTTGACATTTAAGTTAATTTACAATTAATAAATCAGCTAATTATGTTTAAAAAGTACAAAGATATTAAACTTACAACTTTTTAAACAATATATTTATTTGATTTTTCATATTTTACAAAAACAACACAATAACGGTAAAAAAACAGTATGCACAGACATAAAAGTATGTAAAAAAGATAGCACACAAATAATTCACTTTTTTTTTCAAAAACTCTTCTAAGGGTCTCCATATGTTAAACTTAATAAATAAAATAGCTATATAAAAAAATGCCAAAAAAGGTACATAGAGAAGATACTGTATATATACTGTATAATATTTTAGTCCTAAGTTTATTTAATTATTTAAAATGAATAAAGTACCGAACTTCAATAAAATGTATACAAAATGCTTATGTAAAATGTTTTATTTTAGCATTTTTATTTTATCCCCAATAAATCCCCAAATTATTGAAGGGGAATGCAAAAAAAAACAAACAAAAAAAACAAAGGAATGCCACATGATAAAATAATACACTAGTAACCTGACTGTATCTACAATATGTTTCGTATTACACATTTTTTTTTATTTACAAAAAACAAACTTTTTTTTAATTGCATACATGGATATTCTTAGTTATACCTTAACAATTTTCAGGGAGGGGTAGTTCAAATAACGCACCGAATATGACAGCTCATGCAAATGCTCGGTGAAGGACGGCGCCGCTCATCATTTGTCCTCCCCCGCGTTTCGAGTGTGTTCAAGATAAGGAAACGAGGAGGAAGACATAAACAACAACGTTTAATAAAGCGGGCCTCCGTCGGCCATCGCTATGGTGATCTCGTTTCTCGCTCTCATGCGCCCGATGTGCAAATGTCAGCCTCATCTATTATAGCTGAGCCATTAATTGCTTCCACTTACTGGAAAAGAGGAGCCTTTTTTTTTTTCTTTTTGAAATTTGTATTTTTATTTTAAATACACTACGCCAAACAAAAGCAACGTTATTTTGCATCCCGCTTTCAGGAGTTTGAAGCAATCCACAGCGGAAGTACTTTTCACTGGAAATAAATAGTCCGCCCACACCCCCCCCCCACAAAACCTCACAATCCCGCAAACGCCACAGGATGCCAATTTTTGAAACGCATGTAGCTAAATATTCATAACCGCATCTCGATGGGCAGCAATCTCGGATTTTCATTTTTCAGGCCGTATCCCTGCTCTCGCTTTCCGGTCGGGCCCGTTGCTGTCGCGGTTGCCGTCGGCCATCCCGTAACGCGCCGCGGGTGTTCATTTGACAGAGGCGGTCATTAGCGCCGCGCCGCTTGACAGCGCACAAACAAGACAAAGGTCAGGGCGTAAGCTAAGTCCACAAGCTAAACAATAGCCGATAACGCCGCTAGCTGGGTGCGGGCCAGCGGGATGATTCGTACAAACATGATAATGACCATAACGATAATAATGTCGACAATGATCTCCCAAGCGGTTTGATGCGCATTGACCGTTGCGCGACGGCGTCCGCTCTCAACAAATTAGCCGACGTTACCTCGTGCGTCTCATTCGTGACGAGTGTGTGTCAAAGAAATTCCGTTATGTACGAACACAAGTCTCTTCTTGATAACTATCGTACGTTATTACCGTAATTCCCGGCCTTACAGGGCGCGCCTGGTTATAAGCCTCACCCATTTGTAAAGGAAATACTATTTGGTACATGCGTAGGGTGCAGCCGTGTAAAAGCCGCAAGTGCCCACATTGAAACATGAGATATTTACAAAGAAAGATGGCACACGGAGAGTTTAACGCTAGCGCCACTTTGCTAATGCTAGCAGCGCCACGCATGCTAAAGCTAGCACTGCCGCACATATGCTCGCACCCTACGAGCAGGACCGGTTAAAAAAAAAAAACATACTGGTAAAACTCACTGAGACACGGAAGTAACACGCTAGCGCAGCGCTAACGGGGCCGGACCGGAAAAAGTCACTTCCTCGGCACATATATTCCACCAATCCCCCTTGTGGCTGTTAGAAAAAAAAAATGCACAAATTAGCCGCATCACCGCATAAACCGCAGGGTTTAAAGCGTGTGAAAAAAGTTGCGGTTTATCGGGCAGAAATTACGGTATTTTATCTCCCGTGTAAAGTTAATCCGCATATTGTCTTTTATGAATATATATTGTTTGCTAGTACTGCCATCAACGTACTTTTCACACAGCATAGCGAGTCGGGAGAAGTTCATCTTAAATAGCTGGAGTCAATTAATCTATCAATAAAGCAGTTGTTCTATTAATCTATTTAATCTACTAGAAATATGGTCTGACGGGTTATTAAATTTGACAAATTAAGGCTTTATCCATCCTTCCTACGACGGGAACAGTCCGCGCTCCGGGAAAAGCACGCAAGCGTAGTTCCCGTTCGATCGACCCGACGAAGGGTCAGCCGTGGCCCGTGGCCCGCCGACCGCATCGCGGCGCAATGCATTCTGGGTAGCGGCACTCGGGGTCGCACAGCTGTTTCTCCGCCCAGGGCGGACGGGGTGCTGGCCAGTCACGACGCTCGAAGCGTCGCGCGACATTTAGCGCTGGCGCCGCCGTGGCCGTCTGTCTGGCGACTGTTCATATTTAATTATGCATTTGTTGTGAAGCAGTTTTCTGCGGTGTTTTTATTCATGCATTTATTTGCTAAAAGATATTAGCTATTTTTTTTTTTTTTTTAATTGTTGGGCCAAATGTTTTATCGCGCATAGTTTAAGGTTGCATGAAAATTAGATTTGTAGCATTTTTTTCTTTTTTTTTTTTTAACAGTATGTTTGTGTTCCTTGTTCAATGCTAATTTATTACTGCTAACATTACCCAATCACAAACACAATTCGAGGAATCTCGAGGAATTTTGTACAAAATATAAAATACATTGTATATTATTATTTATTTTTATATTAGTCTTATTTTTTAAAAACTATTTTCCATGTTTTTGTGGCATTTTGCACAATACAAATGCAAACACTGAATACAAAATGCTAGCATTTTCCGTTCACGCAGATTCACATAAATTCTGTAACATTATATATGTTACATTATTATTATTGTAACATTATCATATAAATTCTGTAACAATACTCCCCCAACATTTTGTTTGATTTCCTCCTGAATTCTTCCATTCGGGTTCTCGGCGGGAAACACGCCAGGTGTCCGCGGCGTCCGCGCGGGCGCCCTCAGCGGCTAATCATAACGCATTCGTGTGATGAATATTTGACGAGAAAAGCCTCCAAGGACTCCCGACGGCCCTCGAACGTCTCCTGGCGCCTTGATAAACATCAATCGGGTGACGCCCCCTCCCGTGTCCTCTCCCCTCCACCCCAAAGCATAAATGTCAGCACCCCCCCCCCCCACACACACACACACACACACACTTGTGACCTTTCGCAGCCATTATTCGTCGCCACGACTACTCGTGTTAGCTTATTGACGGCCGCCGGCGTTGAAACGCAACAATCGCCAAGTGGCCTCGACCGCGATGTGGTTTTCATTTGGATTATGGCTCCTCCTTTCCGTTTTTACACTCGGTGGTGAGGCACACTTGAAAAATGTATATGAAATATAAGACTTTAGTACTGAAATTTGGTTGTCTGGCACCTTCGTTCAAAGCTAATTAATTCAGTGTTAATATTGTTTATGTGCACTTTTGTAGCATCTAATAGTTTTTTTGTTTGCGCAAACATAAAACTTATCATATTTTCAAGCAGGCGGCAAGGTGGCCTCACAGTTCTGAGGTCCCGGGTTCAATCCCGGACCCGCCAGTGTGGACTTTTGCATTTTCTCCTCGAGCTTGCGTGGGTTTTCGCCGGGTGGGCACTCCGGTTTCCACATAGGAAAAATGAAAACAAAAATGTTGTGACTAAACTGCAATATTTTCCCACAAATACCTTTACTATACCCTCCCACAACTCTGCAGTTTTTTTCATAAAAATACATAGGAAAAATGTATTTTTCTATTAAAATGCTAGGTTGTCTCAAGTGAATTTATTTTATATTTAAAAAAAAAAAAGTGGTTCACCACAAATGTGAATATATATTTTTTCTATAAAGCTTTCCTTTTTGTCATTTTACAATAAAAATGCTGTCATTGAAAAAAAAAATGTTGCCACTAAACTGCAATATTTTCCCACAAATACCTTTACTATCCCCTCCCACAACTGTGCAGTTTTTTTCATAAAAATACATAGGAAAAATGTATTTTTCTATTAAAATGCTAGGTTGTCTCAAGTGAATTTATTCTATATTTAAAAAAAAAAAAGTGGTTCACCACAAATGTGAATATATATTTTTTCTATAAAGCTTTCCTTTTTGTCATTTTACAATAAAAATGCTGTCATTGAAAAGAAAAATGTTGCCACTAAACTGCAATATTTTCCCACAAATACCTTTACTATCCCCTCCCACAACTCTGTGCAGTTTTTTTCATAAAAATCTCACCTTTTATAATTCTCACCATACTGAGAAAATGTTTGAGCTTTACCGCAAAAATGCCATTTTATCAAAAATAATTGAAATACTGTTTCCACAAAACAGCAATACAGCCCAATTGTCACAAATTGCATTTTTTTTTTTTTTTTAAATTAAAGTTGCTATAACTTGCCAGGGCGGCACGTTGGATCAGTCGGTAAAGCGTCGGCCTCACAGTTCTGAGGTCCCGGGTTCAATCCCGGACCTGGCAGTGTTGAGTTTGCATGTTCTCCCCGTGCCTGCGTGGCTTTTCTCTGGGTGGGCACTCCGGTTTCCTCCCACATCCCCAAAACATGCAGCATTAATCGGACACTAAATTGCCCATAGGTGTGATTGTGAGTGCGGCTGTTTGTCTCCATCTGCCCTGCGATTGGCTGGCGACCAGTTCTGCGTGTACCCCGCCTCCTGCCCGTTGACAGCTACGATAGGCTCCAGCACGCCCTGCGACCCTCGTGAGGATAAGCGGCAAAGAAAATGGATGGATGGATGGATATTTAGAAGCATTTTGTACTAAATGTTGTCATTTTCAGTTGATTTGTCTTTCAAAACTAATTCAGACCGCCGCCGGCTACGCCAGGGAACTTCGGGCAAGAGGCGGACTACGCCCTGAACTGGTCGCCAGTAAGTCGCAAGGCACTGAGCGGGAATTGAGCCCACAATGCCTGCACCGAAGTCCATCCATGCATCCATTTTCTAGCCGCTTAACCTCACGAGGGTCACCATGGGCGTGCTGGAGCCTATCCCAGCTGTCAATGGGCAGGAGGGGGCGGGAACACCCTGAACTGGTCGCCAGCCAATCACAGGACACATAGAGACAAACAGCCAATCGCACTCACAATCACACTTTTGGGCAATTTAGTGTCCAATTTATGTTGCATATTTTTGGGATGTGGGAGGAAACCGGAGTGCCCACCCGGAGAAAACCCACGCAGGCACGGGGAGAACACGCAATCAATTAAATTTCAAATGTGGTTTGCCCAGCAATGACAATTCCCTTTTTAAAAAATGTATCTATATTTATTTAATTGTCTTACATTTTAATTTATTTATTTTTACGTTGAATGTCACATTTACTTACTCTTTATTTTTTTTTAATTTTTTTTTTTTCGATCCGGCACACGCCCTAAAATAAACGCGCGTTATCCGCAACGGAGCGTCCGGCGCGCTGGGCTCCGGACCCCCGCCGCAATCGGCCGATTTTCTCGCCTTCGCCCGCGCCCCCTCCCCTCGTGCAAAGTTTCTCGCCGCGCGGCGGGAGTCGCCCCCGGGGCGTCCTCCGGCTCGCCGCCGAACATCCGGCGAACGGAACGAAAGCCCGTTCGGGGCGCTCGGATGCCCTCGCACGCGCTGCAGTGGACCCGAGCGGGGCGACGCCAGCGCAGCTTCGTGAATGATTTAAAGCTTTTTTTTTTTTTTTTTTTTTTGCATCATCGTCCCCTCCCTTCCCTCCTGTGCCCTCCTCCGCCTCTTCCTCCTCCCTCCTCTTCCTCCAGCCCAGAGATGCTGCTGCTGATGCGGGCATCGTTTCATCCAGCCGTGCCGCAGTGAGTCCTCCCCGATCCCGTCCTCCTCCTCCTCCTCCTCCTCCTCCTCCTGCTCCTCTCTTAGTATCTTCCTACTAGTCACTTTTCCCACCCCCCCCCTTTTTTATTTTTATTATTGCTAACCATCCTCTCATTTTGTTTTTTTTTTTTTTTTTTTTTTGGGGGGGGGGGCACTCCACTAAAGGTGATGCTGCAGCCGGCTCGCTGTCGTCCTCCCCATCGGCGCCGTCGGCCGGCCAGGCGCGCCTCACCTTGACCGGACAGGAAGCGCAAGGGAGGCGGCGTTGGACCGAGGGGAAGAGGGGTGGGGTGGGGGTTCCACCTCTCTTTTTTTTTTTTTTTTCTTTTTTTCATTTATTTACTACACGGGTGAGTTGCAGCTATCTGTCTATCCATCAACCGATCCCGTCTTTCTATCCATCCACGTGACTTCGGGTGTCACAGCGCAGAAGTGGGCTAATCCCTCATGAGCGCTCTCCTCTTTCTCTCTCTCTCTCTCTCACTATCCTCCTCCCTCCATCCCTCGTTCTCGTAAAACAGACGTCTTCGGATCCCCCACCGTCACCACCACCATGCACCCCCCCCCCCAACCACTCGGCACGCCACAGGTACTCAGCGCGTGGAAAAAAAAACGCCAACTGAAAAATAGGCGACCTAGCGGTTAGCACGTATGACTCACAGTTCCGTGCGTCCTGGGTTCGATTTTCATACTTTGTGCAGTTACCTGGCGCTTTTTTTTTTTTTTTTTTTGTGGGTTTTTGATACCAGTACGAGTGTTCACTCTGGAGTCGTCACGGATACCAAAAATGCAATGTAATTGTAGAGCTCTCCTACTTTCTGATGAGCGTGGTGAGTAGCCGGTATGTCGAACGGTCGCAGTGTGGCGCCAACTATTGGTGAGGAGGACTCATTTGATGTCAGAATTATTATTATTTTTTTGGGTGGCTCACATGAGCGCCCTTCACAATACCTTGAAAAGAGGCCTGTACAGGAAGTCCTCCGGTTAAGACGGTCTCGACCTAGGACCTTTTGACTTTACACCGCCCGCCCCCCCGTCCGCCATTTTGTCTGGCTAACGCTTATCCGTGTTTGTGCGCCGGGAGTATCTTCGCATTATTCGCCCTCCTTTTTCGACGTTATCGCCCCCAAAAAAGAAAGCTGTGTCTTTTCGCAAAGCTTCTGCGGCCAAAAGAAAGTCCATTACCATGGAAACGAAGCTCAAGATCATAAAAATATCGGAGAAAGGAGAGACACCAACATCACGGTGACAATTATTAAAGACAAAGCCTGTTTTTAGCGCATGTGGAGAAGGATTCCGTTCCTCTGTCGGGGACAATGATCCCAAAACAAGGTTCTTTGGTACTTGTTGAGATGGAGAAGATTCAGGACCAGGTTCCTTGGCAATAGCTAAGCACAGCCTCCCCCGCCAGTAATGCCAAGTACGTCATCTTGTTTATTTCAGTCAATTAGTTTTTTATGCTAAGCATTTTGATGCAAAATCTGATGGTGGAATCCGACTTGAGTCGAAATTCAAGTCAAGTCGCAACTGTAGGCACGGATCTCAGTCGGAGACCGAGGACTCCCTGTATTTGAAACCCTTTTTTTTTTTACCCTTTCGCTTTCCAAAAACATGTCATTAGTTTTTCGTCTGTATGTGTCCTGTGATTGGCTGGCAAGGCAAAAAAAAAAAAAAAAAATATTGTTCATGATCGACCCTCTTTTTTTATGCTGGTTTGAAGACTGGAGTAAGGTTTAGAGTTCCAAGATAGGAACCTGCCCGTTGGCAGCTTGGATAGGCTCCGGCACTCCCTGCGGCCCTCGTGAGGATAAGCGGTAAAGTTAGGCTTCAAACAAGAACGTCGGGTTTGAATGCGGGTTTTAAATGTAAGGCCCAAATTCTGATTAAGATTTCAAACGAGGGTTTGAAGCCGAAGTTATGGTTTTAAATTAAAGGTTTGGAAGACAAGGAGAGGGTTTCAAACAAGGGTTTGGGTTTCTAATCCGGGTTTCAAGACAAGTTTCCACTCAAATCTGGATTCCGATTTTAAATTCGGCTTTGACGCCAAGGTTAGGGTTTTAAATTTGGGTTTTGAGGTTTTCGGTTGACGGTTAGAAGCCAGGGACAGGGTTCGGTTTCCGGTTCACTCGGATTCAGATGTCAAATTAGAGTTTGTAGGCCAGGGTAGGGTTTGAAGTCGAGCTTTTGCTATTCTCACGACGACTACGATGACGATGTTGGCGATTATGGATAAAATTGTGTCAGTCAGATGTCACATATGCCGACGCCGAAGTCAGAAAAACAACAACAACAAAAAAAAAAACGTGAGCGAGTGGAAGCCGAGGATTATGCAACAGACAAATTTAGCAACAGCAGATTGTGGCTGCGCACACACTCAGACACAGATACACACACAGCCCCCGAAGACATCCTGACATCAGAGTGCACATGCTAGTGTGTGTAGCTTAGCTTGCTAACTTTGTGGTACTCGTTTCAAGCTCGCATAATTCTGCAAATAGTATTTCCCCCCCCCCCCACCACCACCACCCATCGTCGTCGTGGTTGATGCTGTGCCACAATTAATGTGTTCAAAACTTATTAACACCTCCCACTCCCATAAAGTAAAATAAAAATGCACATTAAGTTTCAGGATTTCGGCGCATAGACACGGTCGCGTTTGGACTAGCCGAACCGCCAAGACGTACCTTTCGAAATCTTTGATTGAGAATACGAATTCGGGTTTCAGGGCCGGATGAAAGTTTCAAAGGAGATTTCGAAGTTTTCAGGTTGTAAACCGAGGTATGATTTTTAAGAATCACGTTTGAAGGCACGTAGTGAGGGTTGGGTGTTCAAGTCCGGATTTGCGTTTTATGTTAGGGTTTTAAACAACTATAGATAGATAGAGTCTGAAATGAGGGTGTCAATGTAGGATTTGAGGTTTTGAAATTAATTTGGATAGAGTTTTCATGTTCTCCCTGTGCCTGCGAGGGTTTCCTCCGGGCACTCCGTTTTTTTTCCCCACATCCCAAAAAACATGCAACATTAAATTGGAAACTCTAAATTGCTCGTAGGTGTGATTGTGAGTGCGATTGGTTGTTTGTCTCCATGTGCACTGCGATTGGCTGGAAACCAGTTCAGGGTGTCCCCCGCCTCCTGCCCGTCGGCAGCTTGGATAGGCTCCGGCACTCCCTGCGACCCTCGTGAGGATAAGCGGTAAAGAAAATGGAGGGATGGATGGGTGGAAATTAATTTGCGTTTCAAATCTGCATTTGAAACTAGGGTTTAATGGTCTGGTTTCGAAGTTGGCTTCAAGGTTGAAGTTTCAAATTATTCTTGGAAGGCAGGTTTCGTGTTCCAAACGGGATCGGTTTCTAATTAGGGTTTTAAGATCTGGTTTGGGTTTGAAACCCGACATTGATTTCTAAGAAAGGTTTCAAGAGAAGTTTTGGGTGTGCAAATAGGGTATTAAACAAGGGTTGGGGTCTCAAATTTGGATGTCATGATTGGATGAATATTTCAGATTTGGGTTTTAATCGCACCTTGTATTGGAAAAATTGTTTTTTTTTATGGTATGGTTTGTTCTGAACCAACGTTAGCATTTAAAATCTGGCTGAAGGTTTCAATTTGGGATTCATACCAGAGTTGAGCTGTCAAATTAGGGTTCGAAGAAGGTGGTTTCTCGATAAATTAACGTTTCTTGTCATTTTTCTTTTTTTGGAGGGATTACATATTGCAAAGTCACTGTTTAATATTTCATACACGCACGCACACACACGCCTACCTTAATAGGCTATTCATGAATGGCTGCCAAGCTCCGCGCTATTGTCTGCGTTAGCGCTGAGGTCAGCTAATGGCTAACGGCAACCACTTTGCGCACGCCCACAGCACACACCCGCGCATAAATATCTGCTTTCCATACAAAGCAACAGCCGCGTGTATGTCAATGTTTACAATACGCGTGTACATGAAATCTGTTGTTTGCGCACATTATTGAATGGGGAGACAAATGTTTCCAGCGCTTGTGTGTGTGTGTACTGGAGATGAATGGACATACACGTTAATGGGTATGTGTGTTATTATATTACTGCATACATGTACAAATCCCGACTCCAAAGAAGCTTGGGATAATCCGTTAAACAAATTCAAACAGAATACAATGATATTTAAATCCTGTTTTGACGACATTCGTTTAAATCAACTAAAAATACAAAATGTTTCATGTTCAAACTTTTCGAATTTGACGGCTGCAAAAACGCTGGGACGGGGGGCATGTTTACCACCGTCATTCATATCATTTCCTTTAAACAACACTCCTTAAGGATTTATTTTTCTTTGTAGGTGGAATTCTTTCCCATTCTTGCTTGATGTACAACTTTGGTTGCTCAACTGACCGGGGTCTTTGTTGTGGTACTTTGCACTGTTTTCATTGGATTGCTGGCAGGGTAGTCTAGGACTCACAATTGTTTACCATGAACCCACATTATTGTCACGTGCAAGACGTGGTTTGGCGTGGACTCGCTGGGCACGTCGCAGAAAAGGCGTTGCTTGGATGGCAGCATACGTTTCTCCAAAACCTGCACGTACAGCGAATACTCTGTTCTCGAACAAATTGGTTTTTGAACGAAAATTGAGATGTTTTTGCTTCGGTTTTCAAACGAAAATCGGTACTCGAACGCTCGCGACAAGAACCAGAAATAACAAAATGCGCGCGTCTGGACAAGCTGACCCACGACGCGGTTGTTCTTGTGAATTCGAACGCAATGCGAAAAAACCCGCAATTGACGCAAGTGGCCCAACCAGCCGGTCCATGACGCGCATTGTTATCGTGTACAACGCAGCCTCTGTACGCAGACACGGGAAATGTCGATTTGGTTTTCGAACAAATCAGTTCTCGCACCGCCTTCTTGAACGGATCGCGGTCGAGAACCGAGGTTGGACTGTACTTTTTCTTCCTCATGCCGTGGGCACTCACGACCCCCCCATGCCAGACCATGGCACACGTTTCTACTTTGCATCAGTCCATCTCAGATGACGCCACGTCTTTGGCTTCTCCCGATAGAATTTCAACTTGCATCAGTCGATCTAGCTGACAAACCGACGACAGTTTTCTGGATTGTTCCTTCTTCTGAATTATTCCTGATTCCATGTGGCAATCTCTTTTCCACAAAGACGGCGGTTTTTAATCCCGCGCCTGAGGGTTTGAAGGTCACGGCTTTCCAATGACGGTTTTTGGCCTTCCCGCTTAAGTGCTGAGATTTCTCGGGATTCTCCGAATCCTTTGATGATATTTTGGACCGCTTAGGACGAAATCCCTCCATTCCTTGCAAAATTATGCCGAGAAATGTGAAGTTAAGACTATTTTTACACGCAGTTCACAAAGTGGTGAACGTCGCTCGTGGGCAACTGAGCCTTTCGGGGATTTTCCTTTTAAAGACAACCATGACGCCCGGCTGTTTCCAATGAACCTGTTCACCTATGGAATGTCAACCAAGCATTCCTAAACTTTCCCAATCTTTTGTTGCCCTTGTCCCACTGTTTTTTGTTTTTCCCTGGGAAAGTGTTGCGGAGTTCAAATTCAAAATGATGAAAATATTTGCAGTTAAACAACACATCGGTTTGAACATTAGCTATGTTGTTTTTGCAGTGTATTCAATTGAACGCGGGATGAAAAAAGATTGCCAAATCGTTGTTGTTTTTATTTCCGCTTTTAGCATCTAAACGTGTAAATGAGCAGACGTGTCGTCGTCGTCGTCGCTGTTCTCCCGCCGTTGTCGTGAAGCTTCTCGAAAAGAGACGAGATTGTTAAAAATAGGCCAGTTCCTCACAGAAGCCGGACCGTTGACCCCTCTTGTTGTTTTTCTTATTTACAATGGCGTCTGAGCGCACTTTCCTTTGCTGCAAGTGTACGCTGTTGCGTCTTATTTCTCTTGCCACGCGGGCACACTTCCTGTCGCATTAGCGCCGCGATGATGGGATGCCAGGCAGACTGGCCGGTGAATCATTGCAGCAGTGTTTGAACCAACGCTTTCATCTCCGTCAGTTCTCGGTTGCGTGGCGCCTCGCCCATCGAGCGTCCCTGTTTGCACCCGCGTCCAAAAATCGACGGGGCATACTATCCGATATTCCATACTTAAACGGTGTAAACAACAATCATTTGCCCATTGCTCTATCGCGGTTCGCCGATTGCAGATTCAGTGCAACGTGGAATTTTTTTTTCGTACGCACATTCTGACATAAAGTTCTGACTGACAGAGCAGTACAACTAAATCCATTCTTGCGTGTTAGCGAGGCCCCCTGTTCCCCTCTCGAGAACCGCCACTGGGGATGACTGTATCAGTCTTTCCTCTCCCATGCAACCTGGACCGTCCCATCACAGGATCAAAACGTTGGCTCACAGACACTCGCGGACCTTTTGCTCTCCAGATCCCGTACGCCATAATTGGATTATTCAGACGCTGCGTTAGAAGAAAACGGGAGGCGGACCGGAGTCTCAGTCGTGGCTCGCTAGAGCGCGCGACGGAACTTATGACCGATCGGTCGTCTGAAGAGGAAACCGGAGTTGTCTTAGGACCATTGATCTGCAATGGCACCTTCGTCCTCTGTCGGTCTCGCTGGAGTAGAGACGTTGGATTGATTGATTTTCTTCGTATAAAGAGCAACGATGAGTAGAACATTTTGTAGATCTCGAAACTAATAGATTGGAACACAACGTGGCGCTTCGAGATCTGATTTGGGGAAAAATATGTATGTTTGACAATACCGGCAGAATGCCACATGACCAGAAAGAGCCAGTCATAAATATTAACTTTAGAAGGAGGAAGTTATGTAAAATAAACAAAACAAAAAAAACAATGGAAAATAAGAGCTTTTGGAGCAATTTTTTTTCAAATGTAACTTGTGGAAATTAATAGAAGCAACTGTGATTTCAGTACAGATTTTCGCTCAGTATTGTAATGGATTAGAATTAGCGTACGTAAATGTAATTGAATTATGTATCTCCCGTTCACAACGATGTACAATTCGGAGTCGTCAAGGGGAAAATCTGCGTCTGGGAAAGGGAGCGAAAATGCTCGGCGCTCTCCAGCGATTACACGCTGTGATACGTTGAAGCCAGTATGTTTTGTCCCTCGCTTGTCAGTGACACTTTGTTAGCGTTACGGAGATAATCCCCCCCCCCCCCCCGCCTTTTTTTTTTTTTTTTTTTTTTTTTGTCCTGAAGGCAAGGCCGAGCTTTATCCTCGCTGTTGGCAAAGCGCGAAGTAGCAGGAACACCTGCCGCCCGCGTCACTTTGCGTCGCCTTGTTTGGACCGCGTTCAAACACGCACGCTGACTTCACCCTCGTCCGTCGTGCCGTCCTGCCTGGCGCCGTCACGCCACTGACTATTTCCTGGAAACTGCGTGGCGGTCCTCAACGCCGACCACCTCCCCGCATTTTCCTGAATTATAAAAGCCGCCTCGAGGATGCCAAACAAATGTTTGCGCGGCAGACAAAATGGAGTGCTGAAATTGTGCCGGCAATCATCGGCGTAGTGGCTGTTATTACGGCCGAGTGGCGACGTGGGCGTGCGGCTCGGCGGCGAGTGTTTGCTCAATGAAATGAGAGCGTTAAGTGAAGAGGTCCGACCGCACCTGCAATTTGGCGCCGATGGTCCTTTCGTTTCGACAGCAAGCGTCCGATGCATACCATTGAGGGGAAAAACCGCTAAATGCCTGAAAGATTGAACGCAAGTATCCGGTACTGAAAAGTTAAATACAACTGAATTTTACCACTAGAGGGAGTTGGCAAACGACTATTGGTAACACAACCCAAACGAGTCCCAATCGCTAGCAAAGATCCCAGACAGGCAAATGATGCCAAATGAAGTTTTGAATTTGACTACGTCTTCTAACTTTGAACTTTAATGATCTTTTCAAGGATTCCAAAAAAGGAGGTGATCATTTTGCGTTTTTTTTTTTTTTTTTTTTTTTTTCTTCTGATCGTCAGACCATGTGGGAACCAACAATCCAGTGAATGAGAACCAAGACAACACAGTGATCTCACCTTCAGGATAAATTTCCAGCGTACCCAACCGTCAAAGAAAGATCTCCAAACTGTCGGCATGAGCGGCCTGGCGGGCAAGCTGGACCCCCGCCGGGTCCAATGGGGCGCCACGTGGCACACCGTCACGTCCCGCTTCTTGAGAACCAAGCCCGTGGAGTCCATGCTGGATTCGGCCACGTCGGGCACGGGTCCGCACGGCACCCGGCTGGCCCGCGTGCTGTCCACGGTGGACCTGGTGTCCCTCGGGGTGGGCAGCTGCGTGGGCACCGGGATGTACGTGGTGTCGGGCCTGGTGGCCAAAGAGATGGCGGGTCCCGGCGTCATCGTGTCCTTCATCATCGCCGCCGTGGCCTCCATTTTGTCAGGTAAGAGAGTCCCTCTCAGTCCAATCGAATCCAGATTCTGTCCAACTTACCAATGTCACAAAGTGTTGCTTTATTCCTGATTGGTTGAACATTGGACATCCTTGATTGGAGGAGACTCTGTCCAAATTTGGACTCTGTTCCGCGTGGCAGGGGTGTGTTACGCCGAGTTCGGCGTGCGCGTGCCAAAGACCACCGGCTCGGCTTACACGTACAGCTACGTGACGGTGGGCGAGTGCGTGGCTTTCTTCATCGGCTGGAACCTGATCCTGGAGTACCTGATTGGCACGGCGGCGGGCGCCTCGGCGCTCAGCAGCATGGCCGACTCGCTGGCCAACCACAGCATCAGCGGCTTCATGACGACGCACATCGGGACGCTCAACGGCTTCGGTGAGTCGGGTTCACAAAAGATCCTGAACATGAACTAAAACGCGGGGAAGCAGTGAGGGATCCTGGTAAAAGTAAGCCCGTTGAAAAGAAAAGGATCAGTTTTGTGGACTTAAAACAGGCGACGATTGTTAGGAATCATGATTCATTTTCTGATTTATCCTTCTTTGGTCGGCAACATGATTAGCGAAAAGACAAAAAGTCTGACCTCGAATACTCGAAGCCACATCTCTATCTTATATGAAAACTAATATGGCGGGAAATGACCGAGTGGTAGTAGTAGTAGTAGAAGAAGAAGAAGTCACTTCTTAGTTTGTGTATGCATGACTGTATTCTATGCTACTGCCTCCTGGGGGTATAGACGAGTACACCAGAAAGCGGAGGACATATTTCAAATTCGGTCCAAAAACCGCTTTTTACACCTGAAACATTACTCACCAGTAGATCCTCTACCTCTCTGATCTGCATTAAACAATTTGAAATTATTTGTATTCGCATACCCAAAATGTATTCACCACTGTTTTACCGTAATTTAATTTTTTCTCCATTAAAACAAAATACATATTTCGCCCGAGCTGCCCAATTGCGCGCAAGGAGCACGTTAGAAGGACCGCAGACACGACAGACGCAATCGCTTCCCAGATGGTCCGACGAGCGGGGAGCACTTCATGTTTTTTAATTACAAAACTGAAGAATGCGCTGTCATGCGCCGGGCCGGTCGCCTGGCAACACGCGCGATCGCATCGCCGGCGAAGGGAGCCGGGCCGAGCGCCGGAACACCCGCCGTCCCGTTGCAAACCGCCACGCAAGCGGCGCTTGATTTTTCCTCTTCTTCTCGGACGCTTCGATTCGTTCGCAGGAACGCAAACGTACAGATTCGTCGTTTTGTTTTTCAGCGGGCGGACGGGGAAGAGGGTCTCGTCCAGCTCGGGTCGGTAAACCACGGTGAGGAATGACAGATCCCTGTAGATGGCGGCGCTGCGCCACTTTAAATTTGAGATCACGACATTCTCTATTTTTTTTCCCACTCTATGGTCAGAAACCTATGTTTTTGCTGAAACCGTCCCATGTTCTATTGCCGATTACAGATAAACGAAAATAGCTAGCATCAAACTTTTTCTTTGCGAAAAAAAAGAAGACTTTATTTTGGTAGGTTACATCTTTGGGCTTTGAAATATTAGTCAAAATGATATAGAAGGACTAGCAATATTGTGAACTCTGCTTTGAAAATGGCTAGCGGTGAATGAGTTCAGAGATTGGCTAATCGTCATACTAGCCACTCAAAATGAAACCTCAGAGGTTGTTTTTTTTTTTTTTTTTTTTGGATACATTTTTATGGTGACCTGGGTGAGGACACCAGAAGCTCCTAATCCTACTTTTGGCCCAGCAGTTGTTCAAAATCAATAAAATATACGGTACAGGTTTATAGGCTAAACCACAAGCTAGGCTACCACATGTGCTAGGCTTCAACACATGCTAGGCTACAGCATTTAAGTCAGTTCAAGTCATGCTAATGGGAATTTTTTTTTCCGACTGTACTCAGCGATACATATTCAGTAGTAATTACCAGCCGACGAAGTTTACTGCTTCCGCTAACAGCGCAAGGTCATTCTTTGTATGGACGAGGACAAATGCGGAGTTAGGTGGCTTAGCTGGCCGTTAAATGCGTTTCGACAGGCGACAATCATCTAAATAATTGATGACGGGACAACGTCAGTGCGTTAGCGTCAAGTTTACAGATATATGCACTGTATTTGTATATCTGTTGTAAATTATTTGTTTGGATGAGTGATTTTTCAACAGGCTGCGCTTGTTCAGTCTGAATTTACATTTTCATTTTCTGCTTGATAGACTTGACAGCGGTAGCAATTGTTTTTTTTTTTCCAATCATTCATTTCGTCGTTTTCCTTGACGTGACCCTCGGATTCAAAAGTTGTGATTTTTATTTCGTGTTTTTCATTTTTCACAATTTCTGCCCTGGCTAGGTAAAGGAGAGCAGTCGTATCCGGACCTGGTGGCGCTGCTCATCGCGCTGCTGGTGACGGTGATCGTGGCGCTGGGGGTGAAGAACTCGGTGGGCTTCAACAACGTGCTGAACGTCATCAACCTGCTGGTGTGGCTCTTCATGATGGTGGCGGGCCTGTTCTTCGTCAACGGGGACAACTGGGACCACGGCCGCTTCCTGCCCTTCGGCTGGTCGGGGGTGCGTCAGCGCCTGGGTCCAAAGGCAGCCCGGAACTTTTTATTTACTGTAATTCGTTAAAAGACGGTACACAGAGAGCTTAACGCTAGCGCCGCCGTGCTAAGGCTAGCGCTCCAAAGCTAACGCTAGGGCTGCGCTAACAGGGCTGGTTAAAAAAAAACAAAACAACATACCGGTAAAAATCACTGAGGCACGGCAGTAACAAGCTAGTGCAGTGCTAAAAGGGCCGGTCCGGTAAAAGTCACTTCCTCGGCACATATATTCCACCCGTCTCACTCTTACATTTTTCCGCTCTAGTGCCCCCTTGCGGCCGTTAGAAAAATGCACAAATTAGCCGCATGACCGCATAAACTGCAGGGTTGAAAGCGTGTGGAAAAAAGTCGCGGCTTTAGACCAAAAATTTCGGTACAATTTTTTTCTGATTGGCATACGTAGATGCAGGTTAGCCAAATTGTGTGTTATTCGCACACAATGCAAGACAGGTTAAAAACAATTTATTTTATTTTATACAGTATATTTGTATTTTTCAAGATATGTTTTCCAAAATTTGTCACACATTCCTCTTATTTTTCTTGTTTTTCATGTCAAGCAGGCCAGATTAATGTTAGTTTATTTAGATTGGATTTTATTCACACACAAAAATAAAATCCAGACCAGGTTGAAACTGCTTGAGCAAAGATCTTTTTTTTATTATAACCTTTTTTTTGTACAGTTAAGTGAGTTCAAAAGAAACCTGAAATGTTTTATAATTTATGTTTATTTTTTTATTTTATTTTATTTTAAAAAAAACATGGCTACACAAATTCCAGCCAAGGTTTTATGTATTTATTAGTTTTTTAATTCAACATACCTCGATTCCATCTGGGTTTTTTTTTGTATTTAGCGTATTTATTTTTTAAAATGTTTTTCAAAATTTGTCACACATTAGTCTTATTTTTGTTGTTTTTCATTTCGATACAGGCCAGGTTAGTTTATTTAGATTTTGTTTGATTCACAAAAAAAAAAAAAAAAAATCCAGACCAGGTTGAAACTTCTAGAACAAAGATCTTTTATTTTTGTTATAACCTTTTTTTTTTTTTTGGACAGTTAGTTAAGTGAGTTCAAAAGAAACCTGGTACGTTTTATAATTTGTTTTTTTTTTTTAAATGGCTACACAAATTCCAGTCCAATTTTTTTTGGTCATTTTTAGTTTTTTTTTTCCTTTTGTTTTTTTATTATTCAACATACCTGGATTTATTCAGTTTTTTTTTTTTTTGTAATTATCGTATTTATTTTTCACGTTTTTTTTTTTCCATGATTTGTTCAAATTGAGTTTGGATTCATGTAGATATGTAAAATGTTTTTCTTTTTCAAATGACCACCTTTTTTTTTGCGCCGCCGCAGGTGATGCAAGGCGCCGCCACCTGCTTCTACGCCTTCATCGGCTTCGACATCATCGCCACGACGGGCGAGGAAGCCAAGAGCCCCAACACGTCCATCCCGTACGCCATCACCGCCTCGCTGGTCACGTGCCTCACGGCGTACGTGTCGGTAGGTTGCCGTGGAAACCGCCCCGCCGGCCTCCCGGGACGGCCGCGCTACGACTGTTGCCGCGTCTTTGTGAGCTCACTTTGTGATTCTGATTTGTTGGGAGATGGTTGCTAGGGGCGACGCTGCGAGGTTGAATCCAATAAACCGCATCCGGTGCATGTTTTTTTTTTTCTTCTTCTTCTTCTTCTTCTTCTGTCTCTTTGATGAATGGCTCTTTTGTAAACACGTTAGCAGCATTACGCTTGTTTTCGCAGGTGATTGCGGATCTCGAGCTATAACGGACCGAAATTAATTCATAACTGCTTTTATTGTCACTTTTTTAGATAAAAAAAAAAAATTAACTTTAAAACCAAATCCTACTGAAGTAACCTGACCTTACATTAGACAATTGTAAAAAATTGCGATTAAAAAAAAAAAAAAAGAACATCTGTAATTCATTAATGCAATTATATCCATCCATCCATCCGTTATCCGAGCCGCTTATCCTCACAAGGGTCACGAGAGAGGCGTAGCCTATCCCAGCTGGCTTCGGGCGAAAGGCGGACGACGCCCTGAACTGGTCGCCAGTCAGTCGCAGGGCAGACATCGACGCCGTCACTGAGCGGGAATCGATCCCGCGCCGCCCGCACCGAAGTCAGGCGTGTGTAGCACTACACCATCGGTGATTAATGCAATTATATGTTTAGTAATATTATGAAAATATTTTCATTTAAACAGCTCTAATTTGGAGTTTACTCTGTAAATCACATTTAAATGGAATGAAATTAAATGTTTACACCCAGTTGAGGATGAGCGATTCAGAAAATGGATGGAAGAATAATATACTGGAAAGTGTATTTAAACATAATTATAATTATTATCATAACATTCTGAAGGGAAACACTGTTTTTAAATCTGCTCAATCACTCACATTTGAAAAATGTACGCGTGGGGTCAGTCATGCCCGCAGATGTAAAGTTGCGGTTGCGTGTTTTGTTTGTAATTTCGAGTGTGCCCCTTTAAGAGCAGAGGGGGGCGGTGTCAGGTAAACTAGGAAGCAGAAGTAGGCTTAACAGCAGCTTGTTCCGTCAGGCTGTGGTTCACTGCGCTGGATCGGTTTTCGTGTGCGCAATTGCGCAGTGGCGCGGCTTCGAGGGAACATCGGTCAAGGCTACACAAAATAAGCGACGCCTTTCAATATCTACGCATTTCTACTCGTAACAAATTTTACGCGCGTGGTTTTTCGTGCTCGACTGTGCAGATTTGCGAGTGCGAAATCACAGTGATTGCACACAATATGCTCAAATTCAGATATAGCAATATTTGTAATCACTTAAATCATTGATAGATAGCATAATTGACAACATACAATGAAGGGAAGGAAAATGGATTATTGAGATGGTGGAGTAAAAACTTTCGCCAGTCGTCCAACGCAACCACGTATGATGAAATTTTTCACACGTAGTCTCGATTTGGACGCAACATTCCCAAATTAATTTGTCGCCCAGGTGTCCGTCATCCTGACCCTGATGGTCCCGTCCGACGAGATCGACGCCGACGCGCCGCTGATGGAGATGTTCGGCGCGCACGGCTGCATGTTCGCCAAGTACATCGTGGCGGTGGGCTCCATCGCCGGGCTCACCGTCTCGCTGCTGGGTTCGCTCTTCCCCATGCCGAGGGTCATCTACGCCATGGCGGGCGACGGCCTGCTCTTCAAGTCAGTCCCTCGAACGCCCCGCGGAGCCGGTTTTTGCTTTTTGGGCGACGTAAGCCGGACCGTGGCTCATGGTGTCCCGTCCGCGTTATCGTGGTCCAGTATTTTGATGGACAAAACGTTAAATTACCCAAATTAGGATTAGCAGGTGGTAATTCCCGGCCTACAGAGCGCACCCGGTTATAAGCCTCACCCAGTAGATTTGTAAAGGAAATACCATTTGGTACATCCGTATGCCGCGGCTGTGCAAAAGCCGCGAGTGCCCACCTTAAAACCGACATTGAAACACAAGATATTTACAAAGAAAGACAGCAAACGGAGTTAAGGTGCAGATGCTAACGCTAGCGCCGTGTTTACGCTAACTTAACGCTAGCACAGTGCTAACAGGGCTGGTTTAAAAAAAACAAAAACAAAAAAAACATACCGGTAAAAATCACTGAGACGTGCCAGTAACACGCTAGCACAGCGCTAACAGGGCCAGACCGGTAAAAGTCACTTCCTCGGCGCATATATTCCACCGGTCTCACTCTTACCTTTTCCGCTCGAGTGCCCCGTTGCGGCCGTTAGAAAAAAATGAATGAAACACGGATGATTGATTTATTTATTTAATGCAGTTCAATCAAGAATAAAAGTGTATTTTCCAGAAGACTTTTTTTGAGAATAAAGATGTATTTTTTTTTTATTTCACTTGTTAATATAAGACTGTTCTCTCTCAAAATTAAAAATAAATTGAATTTTTTTTTTTTGTCTCAGCACCAAGCACTCCAGCCAATAAGTGAAAATCCACAAGTAACTCTAACTCCGTTTTGTCTAAATAAAGCTCCTCCCATTACTTCAACTTAGTTCCTTGGCCCCAAGATGCAATGAAATGGCAGCAAAGCACTACTTTTTGTCTAAATAAAGCTTGGGAAGTTGGAGATTTTGTGAATGTCGAACCACAGATGGTGATACGCATGGTAGTCACGGTTAATTTTACAAAGTGGGGCTCTCGACCCCAGACCGCAAAAGTTTGCCAAGCCCGAGTTTATGCCTGCTCCTGGAACATGTCGTCAAAGGTTTTGCAAGCATGTGCGTCTGTCTGTCTGCTCCCAGGTTCTTGGCCCACGTGTCGTCCCACACGGAGACCCCCGCCGTGGCGTGCGTGGTTTCGGGCTTCCTGGCGGCGCTCTTGTCCCTCCTGGTCAGCCTCCGAGACCTCATCGAGATGATGTCCATCGGCACGCTGCTGGCCTACACTCTGGTGCGTAGCAGACCGACGGCGTCGAAGTAGACGTGTCGGCGTTGAAAAAAAAAAAAAAGAAGGCTCGGCCCCAAGCCAGACTGGATTTTGCAGTTTCCTGCCGCCAAAGTGACGGGAAAAACATGTCATGCGCTTCTCCAGGTGAGCCTGTGCGTGCTCCTGCTGCGTTACCAACCCGAGGGCGACATCCACGGGTTTGTCAACTTCCTCTCGGAGGAGCAGAACGTCAAGCGGAAGGAAGGCGTCCTGGCCGAGTGCGAGAAAGACGGCCGCTCTCCGAGCCGCGAGGACGCCGACGAGCCCACCAACACGTGCGGCGCCAAGAACCTGCCGTCGCTGGGCGACAACGAGATGCTGATCGGCAAGCCCGACAAGAACGCCTACGCCGCCGGGCACCCCAACTACGGCACCGTCGACATGAGCAGCGGCATCGAGGCCGAGGAGTCGGAGGGCGGCGTGACGCGCCGGCTCAAGAAACTGCTGGGGCCCCGCTACTACACCCTGAGGATTCGACTGGGACTGCCGGGGAAGATGGACCGGCCCACCGTTGCCACGGGGAAGACGGTCACCGTCTGCGTGCTGCTGCTCTTCGTCTTCATGTTCGCTTTCTGCTCCTTCATCATATTTGGTAAGGAAATGAACGGAGGCGTCTGGCGAGAGGGTTGCTAGCGTCGAACTCGTCGTCGAGCTCATTTCTCTCACTGAAAAACTGAGCAAGGTCGGGTTCTGGGCGTTGCGCAGGCGCGAGCGGCATCGCGGCCGGTCGCTGGTGGGCCCTGCTCCTCGTCGTCCTGCTGCCGGCGGTCCTGGCCCTGCTGGTGGGCGTCATCCTGCAGCAGCCCGAGAACCCCAAGCGGCTGCCCTACATGGCGCCCTGCGTGCCCTTCGTGCCCGCCTCCGCCATGCTGGTCAACATCTACCTCATGCTCAAGCTGTCCGCCATCACCTGGATACGATTCTCCGTTTGGTGTCTCGTGGGTCAGTCGAACAAACAACTCCGTTTCTGTGAATTATATGATATTATTAGGTGATGCTTTGTGGTTTGACGGGACAAAAACCAAGTCAATCAAATAATTTCATCAAATATTTCAAATTTATTGTAGGAATTATGAAGTTAGTTATACTATGAAATTATTGTCATAATTTCATGGCAAAAGCGTGCTACGTACGGCGTTCCCCCAGGACCACTCTTAAGTACCCTTTTAATATTTTTCTCATGAGGCGCATCTAACGTTGCGGCTTTTCCACACTAGTTTCCCCCTGGGGTTTAAATGCAGTTTGCGGACTTTTGTAAAATTGCCTACAAAAAAAAATCATGTAATTACATATTATTAGGTGATATTTTGTGGTTTGACAGGCCAAAAACTCTAAACTCTGCAAATTCTGAAAAGAATTAAATAAAATAATTTGATTATTAAATTATATTTCAAGTTTATTCCGCCGTCACCTGGATACGATTGTCCGTTTGGTGTCTCGTGGGACAGTCAAACAAACAACTCCGTTTATGTAATTATATGATATGATTAGGTGATGATTTGTGGTTTGACGGGACAAAAACTGAGTAAATCAAATAATTTTATAAAATATTTCAAATGAATTGTAGGAATTGTGACTTCATTGTCATAATTTAATGGCTTGATTAAATGTTTAAAATTGATTTTAAATTAAATTTGTCTCCAGTTTTTACGAACGCAGCACAGTACTATACTAGTGAGGCTTAATCGCATACTAGTTAGCCAAAAGTAGGGATGGACAAGTACCGATAGCGTGAGTGGCTGATACAGGCATCATTTCAAGGTATCGGGTACTCTTGAATTCTTCCGATATCGCCCACTGATATTTGGAGCTGTAAATACCACGTGCAGTAAGTCCTCCTCGCCACTAGTTGGTGCCACACATTGGCGAATCGTCATACGGTTCAGTAAGAAAGGTAGGCACTGGCGAGTATTAATTAAGGTGCGAGTAGTCCTACTGGGTATCGGTATGGATGTCGAATAACTTCTGTTCCCGTGGCGGCGGCAGGCGTGCTGATCTACTTCGGCTACGGCATGTGGAACAGCACCCTGGAGATCACGGCCCGCGAGAACGAGGCGCACGCCTCCACCTACCGACGCTACGACCAAGGCGTGGACGAGGGCTTCTGCGGCTTCGACGACGACTTCTACCCGCCGCCCGAAGTCACGTCGCCGGGCGCGGCGGGCAGAGCCCCGCGGGCGCGGCCGGAGAGCGACGGGACGCCCGTTCGGAGGCCGGCAGCCGCCCCGGATGAGGAGGAGGACCCCGTGGATTTCTGACCTTTCCCCGCCACCCCCCTCCCTTTTTATTTCCCGCTACCGTCATGAGCGTTGGGCGGGTGAGCGGTTGCCGGGCACGCGTGCATGCTAGCATGTGGGTGGGTTGCTGTTTGTGTATGCGAGCTGCGTGGGCAAAATCCCCCCCCCCCCCCGCTGCCTTGCTCGCGGTTTCGGCCCCCGATAGCAAAATGCGGACGTAGCGGGAGGAGATAAGCGGCCGGGCGCGATGCAACGCCGCGGATCGCGGCGTTCGACAAGTCGGCACGTCTTTTTATCGGAAGAAATATGTTCATAAAAATTCATTAAAAAAAAAATGTCACACGCAGGGCTGGGCAAATTTTTGCTCAAGTGGCCATATTTGATTGGCAAATTGGAGTCATTTGGAAAAAAAAATAGCTCAGGTTTGTTATTTATTGTATATTTACACTTCAGAAAATTATAATTAATTCACCAATTTAAGCCATAAATTACAATAAATCAATTGACAAATGATTTCATGACATCAGTGAAAACAAAAATAAAAACATGTTAATTATTACATAATTGAACAGTTTTGTGAATAAGGTATTTCATTTTCATTATTTTGTTTTATTTAGATTTCATGAAATTTGAACAAGTTAACCAAATATTTGATGCAGAAATGTTGTGTATTTGTAAAATGTTTTTGTTTTATTAGATATAATCATATCAATTCATGGGAACTAAAATTGTTTTTAAATATTTATAAATTTAAGTACAATGAAGAAATTATTTGATTTAAATAAATGTATTTTTCACTGTCGTTCAACATTCAGGTGATTAAAATATTTAAAATAAACCGCTAAACTATTTAAGAGATATGAATGAATAAAATCAATCAATGCAAATAAATTGATACATTTTAATCGATTCAAAGAAAAAATGATGGATACTCCTTTTTATTTATTTATGATGAATGAATTAAATTATATTTAAATTAAAAATCATTTACTTATCGTATCATATTTTGATCATTTACAATAAATTGCTGAACCAATGATTTAATTCAACGTTTTAATGTTTTGCTGGCGTTTCTCATGCATTTCATGTTGGAAAATCGAATGGAAAGATGACGCTGGCAGGAAAGGGCAAAAGAAAGGTGAGAAATATTCCAGGATTCTTTATGTTAGCAATTTCATTTCAGGAATATTTTGCCCAGCCCTGCTTCATCCCAAACGCGCCGAAAGCGTCGACCTTCTCACACTTCCGCACTCGGACTTTAGCCCGCGATCCTCCCTTCGCGTTCCGCGTCGGGAGCTTTTCTTTGTCCTTCGCCGTCGCTCGGCGTTCGATCCCGTTTCGTCGGGTGCGCCGACGTTTGTTGCGTTCTGCATGTCGCGCTCGCTTCCTGTCGAAAGTGAAGGCGAGGTTTTATCGGAAAAACTAGATGTCCCGGTTTTTGGGTTTCTTCCCGGTCTTTTGTGTGCGTGTGCATGCCTTTTGCGAGATACTCTGCACTTCTCGATCCTTCCCGGTTGCATTTTTTTTTTTTTTGCATCTCCGCCTCTTCAACTCTTTCATGCGGGATTATAAATCTCGATTATGACCCGACAAGTCGGCACTGCCTTCAGGTATCGTCGTGAATTGCTAAACCGCAAACTCTCTGGGGTTTTAGTCCGAGAATTGACTCCGCTACTTGGCGCTGTTGAACTTTTACTGCGGTCATGACGTCGTAATTGCCGTCGATATTTTTGTGAAAACACTTCAAGGCCAATAATTAAAATCTACGGCGCTGCCTTGAGATACGAGTGACTCAACTCGAGATCCGTTTTTCGTTCGGGTGATTTTTCGCTTGGCTGAAGCTAATCTCAAGATCGCTTCTCGACAATTCAAAACGTTTTGCCTCGAGGTACACTAGCTTAATCCTAACACATCATCGGAAATGACATGGAAAGAAGGAGCGGAACAATTTTCATTGAGCTGAAAAATCTGTGACAAAACTTTACTTGGTTCTTTTTATTTAACTACATCACGATGTTTTCACAATTTTATTTTCTATTTAAAGCAGATATTTTGTTCTTTTTTGGGGTTGGAGAGGCCGGAACGGATTAGCGACATTTCCATTCATTTCAGTGGCCAAAGACGATTTGAATGTTTTGACGTACAAGCACGGCCACGGAACGGATTAAGCTCGTATCTCGAGGCACCGTGACACGGCAGTGTGCATCTAAAGGAGCTACGGTGGCAACGAGGGGTCAAAAAGGTTCCGAACGCAGCAACAATGTTGAAAGAAAAAAAAAACAATTGTGCATGCTCGTAGCGATTTGATACCTTTATCTTTAACCCCCCCACCTTGACCTTTGCACATTCGAGTGCAAAATTCAATCATACGTCGCTAAAGCTAATGCTAACAAATTTGGAGAATGTACAGTACTAACTCAAAGTTGGAGATTCGGCTGATTTTTTTTTTCTTTTTTTTTTTTCTTATTTTGGCTTTATGTTCACTTTTTTTTTGGGGGGGGGGGCGTCAGCGGTCCCTGCAATTCGTCCCCGTGCGTCCGTCTTTGCTGCATCCGTTCCCTTTTCTCAAGGTGAAGCCTTATTTGTCGAACGCACTAAATCGAAGGATGCCACGCCGACCACCCCCACCCCCCCCCCTCGCCTTAACCTCCGCTCACATCTCACGGCGGTCCGAATCCCCCCTCGTCCCCCCCACCCCCCATTTCACACAGGGTTGAAAACGGACAACGAGACGCTTCACTTTCACTCCACCCGCGTACCTTAATCACCTCCCGACTCAGCCAAAGGCATTCGCAGCTCAGCCAAAATCACCGCGACAGATTCAGGCATCGCCGAGCCTGAGATGCCGGAATGTAAAAAAAAAAAAAAAAAAAAAAAAAAATATTGTGTGTGTGTGTGTGTCTATTTGTGTGCGTGAGTGCAGATCGCGCATGAAATTCATGCATGAGACCGTCACCGTCGTCCTGCATGCGGTTGTAACGACAACGACAAAAAAAGTATTAATTACACATTTATTACGCCGGGTCATACGTTCCAATGCGCCGCTTGAGAATTACACATTTAAAAAAAATAAAAATAATAATAATGGCTAAAATCGAAAAGTCGAACACCACGACAATTCCCTGCTGAGAACCGAATGACAATGAAAAATTGGAAAAAAATAAAATTCCACGTGAAGAGCTGGGTTTCAAATTGTATGCAAAGACAAAATCTGCTAAATAATAATTTTTAAAAATGTCAGCACCGCCCACTTCCTGCTTCCCACCAAAGTCGGCCATGTTTGCGCCGATTGGCCGACTGCGAGTGAGCCCAAACGAGTTCATCCGGCCCCTGCTGAAGCATTTTGAAACTTTAAGAAAATTAATATATATATATATATATATATATATATGTGTGTATATACATATATGAATTATTTTTCTACAGCTACTTCCTTCACGAGCGAACCGGTCGCCAAACCATCACTTTTTTTTTTTTTTTTTTTTTTTGGTGCCACTTTAATCACAAGGAAGCCTGACAACGCGCTAAAAAAAAAAAAAGTCTATTTTTAAAAGAAGTGGAATGATTCATCTCCCTTATATATCTATAAATATATATAAAAATACACACATATCTAAAATCTAGATAGGGCAGCAGGAAGAATATTTTGATACAATTCTGCACCAAACTATCATTTCGCTTCCCCGTGTTCTTCTTCCTGCGCTGGCGTGTTTGTTGTTTTGTCTACTACACTGTGGAAAATGTTTTTTTTTTCCCCCCTCTCTAAATGAATATGATTGTCAATTTCTTGTAATTTTCCCGTGTGTGCGCGCGCGTGCGCGGTGTGTAAATTGTCAACTCGCTCTCGGGTGCCCTTTTTTTTTTTTTTCTTCTTCTTCTGCTGAGTTGTGCTGTTGTTGTTCTCGTGCAACGATGGAAATTGTTCATTGCAAATACAAAAAAAAAAAAAAGAAGAAAAAGCAAATATGTTGCGGCCTCGTTTTTTATCGACGTTTATTCCGCCGTGACGCCGATCGAGCTTATGTGCGACTCGCTTTTATTCGATATTCGGTGGCGACGTGAGAATACGTCATTTATAATTCATATTACGTGAGAGGGGGGCACGGTGTTGCGGCTGGTAAAGCGTTGGCCTCGCCGTTCTGAGGTCCCGGGTTCGATCCCAGACCCCGGCTTTTGGAGTTTGTTTGTTCTCCCCGTGCCTGCGTGGCTTTTCTCCGGGTGGGCACTCCGGTTTCCTCCCACATCCCAAAAACATGCAAACAATAATTGCACACTCTAAATTGCCCGTAAGTGTGATTGTGGGTGCGGCTGTTTGTCTCCATGTGCCCTGCGATTGGCTGGCGACCAGTTCAGGGTGTACCCCCGCCTCCTGACTGTTGACAGCTGGGAGAGGCTTGACCACTCCCTTCGACCCTTATGAGGATAAGCAGCAAAGAAAATGAATGGATGTTTAGATTTTACAAATAACGTTTTTTGCAAAATCCCATGAAACGTATCCATACTACGATTGCCTGGCAACTGGTTCAGGGTGTAAGTCTGCCTTCTGCCCGACGACAGCTAGGATTGTTTGCAGCACTCCTCCGACCCTCGTGAGGATAAGCAACTCAGAAAATGGGACATATACGGCGCCTTGTGAAAGTATTCGGCCCCCTTGAACTTCTCAACCTTTCGGCACATTGCAGGCTTCAGACATCCGTCCACCCATCCATTTTCTTTGTTGCTTATCCTCACGAGGGTCACAGGAGTGCTGCAGCCAATCCGAGCTGTCGTCGGGCAGAAGGCAGACTTACACCCTGAACTGGTACATAGAGACAACCAATCGCACCTTGAGGCAATTTAGAGTTTCCAATTTAATGTTGCATTTTTTATGGATGTGGGAGGAAACCGGAGTGCCCACCCGGAGAAAAGCCACGCAGGCACGGGGAGAGCAAGCAAACTCCACCAGCCGGGGTCTGGGATCGAACCCGGGACCTCAGAACGGCGAGGCCAACGCTTTACCAGCTGTTCCACCGCGTCTTCAAACATAAACATATAAAATTTTCCATTTTTATTGTCAAGAATCAACAACAAGGTGTGACACAATCGTGAAGTAGAACAAAATTGATTGGAAATTTGATCCTTTTTTTGTAACAAATCAAAAAACTGAACAGTGGCGCGTGCAATATTATTCGACGCCTCGACTTTCAGTGCAGCAAACGAGGATCTCCGAACGACGCGACGCTCAATAGAATCCACCTGCGCGCAATCAAGTCTCCGTATAAATGCAGCTGCTCCGCCTTCGTCTCGAGGTTCTGTTTGGAGTGCCGAGACCATCGCGAAGACCGAGGACCACACCGGGCAGGTCTGAGCTACATTCAAAGAGTTCTGGTTGGCTTATTTACCAACTGATGTTACGGCACTTTGCGCTAGTGGTCAACGCATCTGGCTCCACAGTTTCTTCTGTGAGAAATTTTGCGTTTTGAGGTATCGCCGAGTCAGCAAACTCCCGCGGCCCGCTCAGGACGCGTCATCAGAATCAGAGTCCGTAACAAGACGCGAGGAATTACAATGTGTCGCGTTATCTCGCCGCTTCCTTATCGGGGCGAGTCAAGGCCGTTTCCAGACACCCGAACGTTCGCCGCCAAATGAACCTCCCTAAAAAAAAAAAAAAAAAAATACAGGCGCTCAGATTTTGCTTTGTGAAATTGTTTATTACGCAAAATCCAAAACGAGACTTCGTACAAACAATAAATAGCCACAAAAAAAAAAAAAAAAAAAAAAGAGTCTTGGAAAAGTCACATTTGAGCGAGTTGACCTAGTAAAAGGTAAAAACTGTGCGGTAATAATAAAAGAATATCATCATCTACGTCATCTTTATGTACCGTACACAAATATCGCGGCATATCTAATAAATGCGTATCATTCGTTTTTAAGGATAATGTTTTGCGGTCGCATGATTGTGAAAAATAGGTTGTATAAAGGAGTGTATTTACATTTTCAATTATTAATAATCTCAAACATTCTGGGGTGGTGTTAATTGCTTGCAATTTTCATGGGGGGGCTGCAAATAATTCACGCCCATGCAAAAAATTTTTGCAGTTGATGCTCCAAGATGGCAGCAAAACATGTTCTACTGGCTAAATGAAGCTCTTCACTTCAACATAGTTCATTGGTTTCAGACAGTGGCGGTTCCGGACCAATTTTATTGAGGGGGGGGGCAAGGGGGGGGGTTCTCAGAGGAAGTCCAAAGGCCATACTCGCCGGTCACGCCCTAACCAAAACCTGGAACCTTCCAGAAAACTTAAAGGTCCAACACGGAGTGGGACGGACGGACGGCGTTAGACGTGGGCGCTCTTGGCGTGGTTGGAGGCGGGGGCTTTGGCGGCGGGGGCGGCGGCCGGCGCGTTGTTCCCGCCCGTCTTGGAGTAGTAGAAGCGGTTGGCGTCCTGGTACGGGCGGGGCGACCCCGGCGACGAGGAGCAGCTGAGGACGCCGCCGCCCAAAAGGGACAAGACGGCGCCCGCCCAGCCGGCGTACAGCGAGAAGCCGAAGGACAGCAGGTCTTCCCTGGGCTCCACGCCCAGGGGGAACCAGACGGTCGGCACCAGCCCGCACAGTCCTGAGGGGGCGCAAACATTGGCCAGATGGAGCCGCCGTTAGCATTTAGCGCTTAGCGAAAGAAGCGACGGCATTATGGATTTCAAAAAGGGTGCAAAATGGATGAATGGATATATTGCGGTTAGATTTCAAAACTGCTTCCCCTTGTAGGTGATTGGTTGAGAATTACAACAGTCAACTCGAATCTTGGTTCCCATTTTTTTTTTTTTTTTTTCAATTTTAGTTGATTTCAGAGAATTTTGACTTATGGATACGTTTTTGCTTACTTGTACAAAAACTGTATCGTTTTGCTCAAGAGGTTCTATTTGCAGGTTCCATGATCCACCTATAAATCATTTGAAACAAAGACAATTTAGAAATAACTCAATGTTATGAATTTTGGAATGTTCACATCGTTTGGGTCGTTAACGTGGAATGTGCAGTGACATGCACCAGAAAGTCATGCAAAACAATTTGAAACTGAATTAATCTCCATTAATTGTTGATGATTTGGTTGTAAATAGTTTTATTTTCGCATCTTAAATTACTAAATAGTAGTAGTAGTAGTAAACGTGGACGTTCGAACCCCCACAGTTTGACACAGACCGCCCCTTTTAAATAATGGCACAGGGTGTGGCAAATGCTAATTTAACTAAATGCTGTGGACCGCTAAAAACAATCCATGGCCCACAAATAGCCCCCGTACCGCAGTTTGCACAAACCCGATATAAACACCCATCCAGGTAGGGGGAGAACAGGGCCCAGATTTGAACCCGCAACCTCAGCATGCGTATGATGATAGCAAAAGCGTGCTACGTGCGGCGTTCCCCCAGGACCACCCTTAAGTACCCTTTTAATATTTTTCTCGTGAGGCGAATCTGACGTCGCGGCTTTTCCGCAGTAGTTTCCCCCCCGGTTGATTTTGGAAAGTGTCACGTGGTACTCCCCCGGGGGTTAAAATGCCGTTTGCGGACTTTCGGAAAATTCCGCTCGCAGGGCGCCGCCGCCCCGGAGTAGGAAATAGGCGTCGGCGTCCTCTGACGCACTTCGGGGCACGAGGTCGCAAAAAAAAAAAGTACTCACCGACGACGATCATGACCAAGCCGCCGGCGACGGCGCGCTTGTCCTTGGAAGTTTGGGCCTCGTCGCCCAGGCGGATGCACGGCATGGACATGAGCAGGGTGGCCACGGCGAGCAGGCCCAAGATGGACGCCGTCACCATCAGGGCTCGGGTGGTCTGGATGTACACTGCGCAACGCAAACGCAAAGAAACGCTCGCCTTACCGCACTTATTGCGCATTTCGAAACAAAACAAAACAACAACCCCCCGCCCCCAATATTTTAAATGTGCATACAACTACTTTCATTCAATAAATACGAACAGCAATATAATATTTATACGTACTAAGTACTATTGTGTAGATTATCATGGAAGATAAAATATAATCAAATGAAAAAAATATAGAATAAAAAAAAGTCAGCGTAAACACAATAAGAATGGAATTCTGGAATAAAATTGAAACAAATAGAAATAATTTTACCATATAAAATTAATATAGCATGAAAAAATGGAAATAAATTCGACGTAAAAAACCTCGAGATGAAAAAAAAACATTACTCATAGTAAATGGGTAAAAAAAAAAGATTAAATCATGTAAAGATAAAGATTTAAATCATATGTTAAAAATATAAATGCAAGATAACCCTTAAACAGAGTAAATGTGTAAAAAATGGTTAAATCATGTTAAAATATTAAATGAAAATATTAAAGATTTGATTTTAAAAATATAAATGCAAGATAACCCTCAGAGTGTGCGTTTCTTTCGGCTTGTCCCTTTCGGGGCCGCCACAGCGTATCATCTCAGATGAACGCGCATATATGTTTGGCACAATTTTTACGCCGGATGCCCTTCCTGGCGCAACCCAGTGGGATACGAACCCACAACCCCAGGCTTACCAAACCAGTGTTCTAACCAAAAAAAACCCAACTAAAAAAAATGCTTAAATCATGATAAAATATTAAATGTAAATATTAAAGATTGGATTCAATCATAATTTTAAAAATATAAATGCAAGGTAACAATTGGTGAACATTTCTAGATATAAAATGAGTAATTTAATGCTTTTGTTTTTGTTTTTTTTTTTTGGTTACCGGGCAGGTCGAGGATCTGCAAATAAGTGGAGCACTGGTACAGGTCCGTGAAGACGACGCACTCGGCCCAGGGGCCCCTGACCCCCAGCTGCTCCATCATCTTGCAGGTGTGCGGCGCGTACTTGCACGTGATCACCCAGTCGTTGGTGGTGGCGGCGATGACGATGCCCAACCAGCCCAGGCAGCTGAGCACGAAGCCGCACAGCCGCACGCAGGATTTGCCCATCGCTGACCCGACGAAGGTTTTGGCTTTTCCGACCCCCCCCTTCGCATATATATACCGCGGAATTCAGCGAGGGGGACCACGAAAAGACATGCCCAAAACTTTTCAGCCAATCGGTGAGTTCTCGGCACCACCTCTTTTTTTTTTTTTTTTTTTTTATTTTTCCACCTTCTCCCCAACCAAAACGAAACGACTCCCCCTGCTGGTCGATATACGCTTTTTTAAAAAAAATGTAAACTATTATTATTTTTTTTTAAGATAGCCCAGGTCATTTGTCAATTATGTAAAAAAAAAAAAACAAAGAAAAAAAATCCCCCCCCAAAAAGCTCGGCGTGTATAGAATAGCTCTAATCAATTAGAAAACTGTATTTTGTATATTCATAATTGTTTAGTGTATTTTATGGAATATGCAGGACTGATGGATAATATTTTATATATATATACAGGGTGTCGCAAAAAATATTTTTTAATTCTACTCTTGATGTCTACAATAATTTCAAGTATTTACATTTTTTCGGGGTCACCCTTTATATCAAATCGTGGTTTGCACGTGATGCGGTTTATGAAATGCACTGTAGGGATCGCCGCTACCAGGAGGGGGCGCTGAGGTCAAGCGGTATTATTTTTTTCATTTGTAGATCAAGATGAAGAAGCGCGCCTCAATCATCTTTGTGGTGTCACGTGTAGGAAAAACGTGACCGGCATTTATGACCCTGTTTAATCGCAGATATATTCATTTATTTATTTTGTTCTTAATTATGTTAAAATCAGCAAAGACTAAATTGGCAGGGAAGGAAGTAAAAATAGATTTTTGTTTAGTTGGCTTTGATGATGTTCATGAGGTTAAAAAACAACAACAAATGCAAAATGTTTTGGTTCATTGAGACTGTTTACAAAAGAAAAACATTTTGGGTTACCCAAAAAAAAATTTTTTTAAACCAAAATTCACGACTAAACTGATCTATTCACTGATTATTATGTTTGTTTACTAAAACATATGTCTGCTGGATTTATCAAAATCGTCTCTTTATGAAAACAAAAGTCCAAAGAGTAAATTGCCTTTTTTGATTTTTTTGGCTGTTCCTCTACGCGCTTGTTTTTCATTTGGCCGGGCCGAACCAGAACCTGGAAGTCATCCATTTCCTCATTGGCGTGAAGTCTTGTTGTTGTTTTGCGCTTGGCGTGCGCTCCTCCTCCTCATCCTCCTCATCTTTGTTATTCGGCGAGTTTGGGGAAACAAACAGATTGCTCGAAATCTTGAGCTCGTCGCAATCCGTTCTGAACGCCGCGCTTGTTGCTAGGCAGATTTCCTGGGGCGCAATCGTTCCTGCCCCATGAACGGAAAAAAAAAGCACAAAAAATGTTGATAGGGACGGGAAATCGCGGATTAAAACCAAGGTGAGGCTTTTAAACATTTTCCCCCTCCTTCCTTTCTTACCTTCTTTCCTTCATCCTCCCTTTTTTGTTCTATCCTTGCAACTTTCCTTCCTTCCTTTTCGCCGGGGCTAACGAAACGGGCGGCGGCGGACCTCGAGCCGAGCTTCCAGGCGGCGGAGGCCGTTAGCCGCAGACGCCGAAGCTAAGCTAAAGGCCTCCGCCGCCACCGAAGCTCGGCTGAAGAACCATCACGTCACGTACGCCCACGTACATCATGTGACTCGCAAAATGGCGGCGCCCCTGAAAATTCGTAAATTGTTGACAAAAATCTTCTCAAAACACGATTAAATGAGGCAGGATTCAGCATCACGTTATCAAAATAGAGTACATATTACGTGACCTATCGGATACATTTTTAATGCAAACCACTGGAATTCCCCTTTAAAATAGTGTCAAAGTGACATGCATTTTTTTTAATCTACACTGGATATATTTCATATTTTACCAACCTAAAACGTCGCGTTTTGCGTACAAACCAAACGCAAAGAAAACCGACGCGGGTACGCCAACCCCCCCCCACCCCCCTCACGCTCGGACGTCTTCTCGCCTTCAATCCCGCCATTTCCCTCCATGTCGTCACCACGGTTACAATCCCGCCCGGCCTCGTTTGCATAATATTCCCATTCCCTTGCCGTCTCACTCCTCCCGCATCAGACAAATTGCGGCGGGAATCATAGCGGGATATGACCCGCTTACTTCTGCCCAACTTCTTCCCGTGTGTGTGTGTTAGACAGGCTTTTGTCCGGAGAAGCGAAGTGCGACACTCGCACGGCCGACTGCTCCGAATGCTCGCCCGCAACGATCCGTAGCGCGTCTTTAAATCTACGCGCTTGCGACAATTATGTATTTACATTGAAAAGCGCGCGAGGCGATTAAAATCGGCCCCGCCGCAATGTCAATCCGCCACCGGGGGGGGCCGGCTTAAGAGCTAACGTCGCTAACGTGACTTCAAAGCCTGCTGCGGTTCACGTATTATGTTATTAGCTTTAACTGTTAGCTTTGAGTGAAGAAAAATAACATAAACATATAAAAAATTTGGATTTTGGATCCATTTTTTTTAGTATGAGTATTTTTGGTGCCTGGTTAACACATGTTTTGCTACGGTTAAGGAGAAAAAAATGCTTTGAGAAGATACTCAGGGGGACTATGGAGTGTAAAGCAGCTAAGCCAATATTAGTCTGGATCGTCCCAGGTGATACACAGTAGCAAAGTGGAGAATGCGGAGTACAGTGATGTGGCATCCAGTCCTAGGCCACAGCCCTGGCTAACGTTAGCTTGTAGTCATGCTAAAGGTGACAAATTTTACATGAGAGCAGACTAAGGGCCACTGCAGCAAAGTGGAGACTGTGGAGTCCAATACGACAAAATCCAGACCTACACCACAGGCGGAATTATAGTTAGCATTTATTGATGTCAAAGCAGACTGATGCTATCCTAGCGGAGATTGCGGAGTGCAATACGGCAGCATCTGGGACCTAAGGCACCGGCTAGGCTAACATTAGCTTCAACTGATTTCACAAGACACAAATGTTAAACCGAGAGGTGACAAACGGCAGCAGAATGGAGACTGTGGAGTCTAATACGACAGAATCCAACCCTACGGCACAGGCTGAATTATTGTTAGCGTCTATTGATTTCAAAGCAGACAGATGCTATCCTAGCGGAGACTGCGGCGTGTAATACGGCAGCATCCGGACCTAAGGCAGATGCTATCCTACAGGAGACTCTGGGCTGCTGCAGCAAAGCGGAGACTGCGGAGTGTAGTACGGCAGCATCCGGGACCTATGCTAACGTGAGCTTCAAGTATTTTCAGAAGACACAAATGTTATCCGACAGGTGACAAAGGGCAGCAGAATGGAGACTGTGGAGTCTAATACGGCAAAATCCAGAGCTAAGAATAAGGCTGAATTAAAGTTAGCATTTATTGATTTCAAAGCAGACAGATGCTATCCTAGCGGAGACTGCGGCGTGTAATACGGCAGCATCCGGACCTAAGGCAGATGCTATCCTACAGGAGACTCTGGGCTGCTGCAGCAAAACGGAGACTGCGTAATACTGCAGTATCCGGACCTATGCTAACGTTAGCTGATTATAGTTAGCATCTGTTGATTTCAAAGCAGACAGATGCTATCCTACAGGAGACTGTGGGCCGCTACAGCAAAACGGAGACGGCGTAATACTGCGGCATCCGGAGCTATGCTAACTTTAGCTTCAACTGATTTCACGAGACACAAATGTCACCCGAGAGGTGACAAACGGCAGCAGAATGGAGACCGTGGAGTCGGGCGACCTGCTCATCCTCATCATCATCGTTGATTCTGGTTCTAAGGGATGCGTTCAGTGCAGTTTTTGTAGTTTCCCGCCCAAAGTCGGCTTTCTAATGCGTCAGTCGTCCGCCCCCAGAGCGTGTCAATCAAAACCGGACGCGTCACGCCGCCGATCGTGCCCCCCCCCCCTCCCGCCACAAATTATTTACGAGCTGGAGATTGAACGAGCTCCGGCGGGTGCCGCGAGGGTCCGCTTATTGCAAAAGAACCGCGTCGGCCCACCCGCCCGCCCGCTCGCATCCAAATGATTTTCAATCAAAACATTTTTTTCTTTTTCCTTTTCACGGAGGGAGGGGGAATGGGGGGGGGGGGTCGTTCAATTTCCAAGACATTTGGACAAGCAGATGTCGGGGGAAGGATGGAATAAAATAGAAAATAAGAAGGGCAGAGTTATTTTATAGTCATTTGGCACATGTTTTTTGCTGACACTTTGATAATAAAAAAAAAAAAAAAAAAACCTCGCGTAAAAATGTAATCTGCAGTAACAAGCGTCCGACGCGCGACTTTACAACACACGCGGCGTCGCTCGCGCATTGCTGCAGTGTCGGCTCGCCAAGTCGTCGTCGTCGTCTTGATTTGTGGCTGCTTCTGGCCTCCCGAGCGCCATCCTCACGGCGGGCGTCGCTTGCGTCCCCCCCACCCGGCCGTGTCGGCCATTAGTATCAATGAACGGCGGCGGACGCCGTTAGCCGTCGGGCTACTGTGTTCCGCAGAAAAATCCTTTTTAAAAATTTGGCGAAAAAAATACTTTACGACTGTGTAATAACATTCTTCAAAAGTTGAAATAAATGTCAGATATTTATGCATCAAAGCAGGAAAGTTGGAAAAAAAAATCGAAAAACAAGTGGCAATAAGACGCCATTTTTGCTTCAAACGGTGGCAAAAATGCAGACCAGCGACTGTGTCGCTAAGATGAAGATGAAATAATCACGATTTTGGCGGGTGGGGAGGGGGAAAATAAATGAACAGATGTTTATTTCACGGACGCAAATTGCCGTGCGGTATGGGTGGGGGGCAACAACGGCGCACAATTAAATATGCGCTCAGTTAATGCGTTTACACTTTCACTTCATCTCTGCTGAAAACGTCGTCGTGCGGAGCCACGTGTTGCTTTTTAATTGCGTTTCGCGGCGTTATGCGCTTAATGAAGTCGACTCGTTACGGCTTTATTAATGGCGCCAGACGTTTGCGTTGTTTACGCGTGGCGCGTGACAACTGTGACAGGTGTCGCCGTGGCGACGGGCGCATCAAGCCCCCGACCCCGCGACGGCAAAGTCGAAGGTTTTTAATCGGTCCTCGCAAAACTCCTCTTACAGCATCGTCGTTCAAAATAAAACGTTTACGATGATTTGATTTAAAAAAAAAAAAAAAAAAAAATCCACCAAAAGGAATATTACGCTTTAAATTATGCCTAAAAATTTGATACATATTCCTCAAAAGTTAGATAAAATATGGCTGAAAAACAGTTATCGGTGGTTCCATAAGAGTGCAAAATGTCACGAGATGTCCATGCGGAGGTGGACCCAAATGCAGGACTCCGAGGCAAAGGTATAGTGTTCAGTGGGTTTTATTAGTAATCTCAATGAACTGGCAAATGCCCGTGACGAAAACTCCCAACATAAATACATTGTCAGTTAACGCACCGCACGCTCAACAGCTGTGACGAGTGTCAGAGGTGGCCCCGCCCGTAGCGGTGATCAGGCCACGCCCCTCCCGGCAGCACTCCAGTCCCGCTCATGACACAAAAATTAGTGCGCGGTCGGCAATAGGTGAGGGTTTTTTTTTAGCGGCCGCGTCGGGGAATTTGCTAATGGTGGATCCGACTAAACCCTGGAAACTTGCTTCACGCTGTGGGCCTCCCTGACCTGTTGGCGAGTGCATCAATTGCGGGTTATGATGTAATATCAATATTGTTTATAAACACACATACAGATCTTTAAAAAAAATCGACTTTTCTTTGCGTGCCGACGCTTAAGGCTCGCCGAGTGTGCCCGATCCAAATGGCAGGACCCCCCCCCCATCCCCCCCATTTTTATGAATTTTCTTTTTTTAATATATACACAGCATTTCCCAGATAAGATTAGCGCTAATGGACTAGCGTGGCGAGGGGACTTCTTCAGCGACCCGGGACGATCATCGCCCACGTGCCGCGCCTCGCTATTTCTCAATTAGCGGCCCCCGGCGGACGGACGCCCGGAAAACACGTCGAGACAAAAGCAGCGTCCCGCTCGTCCATTTTTTGATAAGTCGGATTTCCGTCCCCCGGTTCCGCGCCGTTGTTTCCGCTAATGCGGTCGAACAGACGAGTCTCTTAGCGCCGTGAACACTTTTGCGTGCATTTGTAGCCTTCGATGTGGAATAAAAAAAAAAAAAGCCAGAAAGATGATACATTAAATATGTGGCTGAAATCACAGGACATTTATTTTAAAATTTTCAAATTGTCTTCAGAGAAATGTATAGTAAAAGTTACCTCAGAAATAGGCCTCAAAAGTCTGAAAAGTCTGCCTCAGTTGGAAAAACAGGATTTATCTTATAATCTGAAAAAAAATGCTTAAAATGTTTGAAAAACAATGTTGCGAAACATAAAAATGAATGCCAAAATATCAGATACATTGCCTCAGAAGTCAAATAAATAAATACTTAAAATACAGTAACTGTGTAGCCTCATGACGGTGGGGCAGCTGGATAGCATTGGCCTCACATTTGTGAGGTCCCGGGTTCGATCCCGGCCCCGCCTGTGTGGAGTTTGCAGGCTGGGGACTCCTGTTTCCTCCCACATCCCAAAAACATGCAACATTAATTGGACACTCTGAATTGCCCCAAGGTGTGATTGTGAGTGCGGCGGTTTGTCTCGATGTGCCCTGCGATTGGCTGGCGACCAGTTCAGGGTGTACCCCACCTCCTGCCCCATGACAGCTGGGATTGGCTCTAGCACACTCCTAACCCTCGTGAGGATAAGCTGCAAAGAAAATGGATGATGGACACTCTAAATTGCCCCAAGGTGTGATTGTGAGTGCGGCGGTTGTATGTCCCTATGTGCCTCGCGATTGGCCGGTGACCAGTTCAGGGTGTACCCCTCCTCCTGCCCCATGACAGCTGGGATTGGCTCTTGCACCCCTGCAACCCTCATGAGGATAAGATGCTAAGAAAATGGATGATGGACACTCCAAATTGCCCCTAGGTGTGATTGTGAGCGCGGCTGTTGGATGTCTCCATGTGCCTTGCGATTGGCCTGTGACCAGTTCAGGGTGTGCCCCGCCTCCTGCCCCATGAGAGCTGGCATTGACCCTAGCAACTCTCGTGACCCTCGTGAGGATAAGCTGCTAAGAAAATGGATGATGGACACTCTAAATTGCCCCTAGGTGTGATTGTGAGTGCGGCTGTTGTAATTCTCCATGTGCCTTGCGATTGGCCGGTGACCAGTTCAGGTTGTACCCCGCCTAGTCCCCCATGACACCTGGGATCGGCTCTAGCACTCTCGTGACCCTCGTGAGGATAAGATGCTTAGAAAATGGATGGATTTTGGGTGGGGGAGGGTCCATTATTCACACATTTTGCCATCCATAGCGAGGCTTGGCCCATAACCCCGTCAAATATCGAAGCGTGACTGAAAATGCGGGGAAGCGCAACACCGCAGCACCGCGACCAATCAAAACGAGCGCTCCAAATACTGTACATGCCGACTTCCTGTCCCAGATGTATTTTGGGAAAAAAAGCAAAACAACCCCCCCGCCCCCCTCCCCCCCTCCTGACCGGATTTGTTTTCCTTCTTATCTCCGTCTCGGCGCTTTAATATCTCCGCCACTTTCTTTTTCATAACAATTAAACTGTCGCCTGAATAATTGCCACACGGGGAATAGCCCACCCCCGCTTCGCTTCGGGCCACCGCCAAATGAACCGCTTTTTTTTTTTTTTTTTTTTTTTTTTTAATATTTATTATAATTCTCCTTCTTCTCCTTTGAAGACCTGCAACTTGTGGCGTTAAAGATTATTTAGGGATTTGAAATATTCTTCCAGGTTTAATCAAATATTGTGCGCGGGCGCGCCAAGTCGCACCTCGATCAAACCGTCACCGTCTGATCCCCGGAAGGGTTTTTCGCCGTTTGCGGCTGAAGCGGAACGAAAGTGACAAGACGGATGAGAGGATCTCGCGGGACGAGGCCAAGACTGGCAAGGTCGGTGAGAGTGCCGCAAGGCGTGAAAGGAGAACGGTCGCGAGTACGAGCGCGCACGTAGGAAATATTGCTCACGAGCGCACACTAGCACACATTTAGCGTCGATCCCGTGTTGGGATCCGATTATCTTGGACAACCTAAAAGATCATATCAATTTTTCTTTGGGGTTTTTCGAAGCAGTCATTAGAAAATCCTTTGCTAAATGGTACAACGTTGAAAACCGACTCCGGAAAAGTGTCCGTTGTTGTCTCGCCGGGCGGGTTTCACTGCGCCGTTTGTGGCGGTCGATCGGAACGTGCTGTCCAACGGCGCGACTCAATGCGACGGTACTTAAATGGTTCAGGTCCAACTTTGGGGGAAAGGGGACCATTGGAAATTTTGAATAGTTATGGCATATGGCGTCCCTCAAGGGTCAGTTCTTCGACCCCTTTTGTTCAGCCTAAAACTCCTCCTACTACTACCACTAATGGGTTCAATTCTTTGAACCTTAGCTTTGCAGAGGCTACACATCCATCCATTCATCCATTTTCTTAGCCGCTTATCCTCAAAAGTGTCGCGAGAGTGCCGACCCCAGCCGCCAACGGGCAGGAGGCGGGGGTACACCCCGAACTGGTCGCCAGCCAATCGCAGGGCACATAGAGACAAACAGTTGCACTCACAATCACACCTAGGGGCAATTTAGAGTGTCCATCATCCATTTTTGGAGCAGCTTATCCTCACGAGGGTCACGGTAGTGCTCGAGCCAATCCCAGCTGTCATTGGGCAGGAGGCGGGGTACACCCTGAACTGGTCGCCAGCCAATCGCAGGGCACATAGAGACAGACAAACTGTTGCACTCACAATCACACCTAGGGGCAATTTAGAGTTTGTTGGCTGTTTTCGGGATGTGGGAGGAAACCGGAGTGCCCACCCGGAGAAAACCCACGCAGGCACGGGGAGAACATGCACTGGGTCACAAGTGACCCATTATCTAAACCACAAGTAAATTAGTAAATTTTTCCCAAATGTGGTTTTTGTCTTCCTTTGATCTTTCTTGATTAATTTAGTACCCTAAACAAAGATCCCAAACCATTTTCGCTTACAATTTCATGGCTTACCGATGTCCTGATTTAAAATAGATCAAAATGCACCAGCAAAAACGTAAACACGGAGCAAAGACTCTCTGCTAATAACCCAGGCTAAAAATTGTACTTTCTATTCGACATCTTCATCCAAAAGCAGTTTTGTCTTCTTCCCCCAGAAGTTGACGGCCCAACGCTTTGAGCATCTGACTCGATAACAGGATTATCTTATCTTTATGTATATGCAAAATGAAACGCTTCCACGGAAACGAGGAGACGAGAGGCCGAACTTTTCTCCCACGTGGATTTTTTTTTTAGGAGCGAAGAGCTGAAGTGGGGTGTGGTGACTTTTGCGTGGGGGGGGGGGGGTCTGAAGAGGAAGAAATAGACGGACGGGAGAGGATGACAAAACGATGCGCGGGGGGCGCTGGGGAGGGGGGGGGGCAGCGGCGCTGACACGGAACCGCCGCCTGAGTCGGGGCTTTCTCAAGGACTTTTTTTGTGATTCGCCGTTTGATCCGGGCCTGCGGGGAGGCTGAAAGGCAAGCGTAGGCTGGGGTGGGGGGGGGGGGGGTTGAACTGAGGTGAACTGAAGTGAGGAGGAGGAATGGGGGAGATTCTGAGGGAGGAAGAGGAGATGGATTGGCGTGTGATACGGAGCAACAAAAGGTGCCCCCCCCCCACCGTAGGGGAAAAAAAAAAAAAAAAGCAGGTGGAGATATTTTCATTCCAGTTTGTGCCGAGGACGTTTAATGAGACGACGTGAGATGTCGTTGAATTCCTTGCGAGGCATTTTTTTTTTTTTCGCCCTCACTCGGCGGCTGCGTGTTGATGACAAAAAATGCAGGAAATGTCGATAAAACATACAAAGTAGCCACAAATTGTACCGCAACTTAAAATCATAATGCATTTGATATACAGTATTCATTTTACACATTTTTTAAATGCATAAATTCATTCTCAATCATCAAATAAATATGATTATATTTTTCAAGACATCATTGCTACTTTACATATTTCATCAGGCATTTTTCCCTCCAAAGTCCAGCCATCCATTTTCTTTGCCGCTTATCCTCACGAGGGTCGCGGAGGTGCTGGAGCCTATCCCACCTGTTAATGGGCAAGAGGCGGGGGTACACCCTGAACTGGTCGTGGGGCACAGACACAGCCAATCCCACTCACAATCAGACCTAGGGGCAATTTAGAGTGTCCCACTAAAGTTGCATGTTTTTTGGGATGTGGGAGAAAACCCACGTAGGCACGGGGAGAACATGCAAACTCCACACAGGCGGGTCCGGGATTGAACCCGGGACCTCAGAACTGGGAGGCCAACGCTTTACCAGCTGAGACACCGTGCTGCCTCCCCTCAAACTATTACGGTAAATTGGCAGCACTCACAGTTCTGAGGCCCCGGGTTCAATCCCGGATCCTCCTGTGTGGGGGTTTGCATGCTCTCCCTGTGCCTGCGTGGCTTTTCTCTGGGTGGGCACTCCAGTTTCCTCCCACATTCCAAAAAGACACTCTAAATTGCCCCAAGGTGTGATTGTGAGTGCGACTGTTTGTCTGTCTCTATGTGCCCTGCGATTGGCTGGCGACCAGTTCAGGGTGTACCCCGCCTCCTGCCCCTTGACAGCTGGGATAGGCTCCAGCACCTCCGCGACCCTCGTGAGGATAAGCGGCAAAGAAAATGGATGGATGAATGGATCAGTTGCCCCTAGGTGTGATTGTGAGTGCTACTGTTTCTCTATGTGCGCTGCGATTGGCTGGCGACCAGTTCAGGGTGTACCCCGCCTCCTGCCCGTTGACAGGTGGGATAGGCTCCAGCACCTCCGCGACCCTCGTGAGGATAAGCGGCAAAGAAAATGGATGGATGAATGGATCAGTTGCCCCGAGGTGTGCTACTGTTTCTCTATGTGCGCTGCGATTGGCTGGCGGCCAGTTCAGAATGTGCCCCGCCTCCTGCCCGTTGACACCTGGGATTGGCTCCAGCACTCGCCGTGACCCTTGTGAGGATAAGCGGCAAAGAAAATGGATGGATCAGTTGCCCCTAGGTGTGATTGTGAGTGCAATTGGTTCTCTTTCTCTGTGCCCTCCGAACGGCTGGCGACCAGTTCAGAATGTGCCCCGCCTCCTGCCCGTTGACAGCTGGGATTGGCTGCGGCACGCCCCGTGACTCTTGTGAGGATAAGCGGCAAAGAAAACGGATGGCTGGATAACTATTTGAAAGTCAGTACAGCAAGCAAGAATCACGGAAGGTGGCTGATGTGATTTTTCTTTCGTGGGCCCCCATACGATGTGATACGCTGTGGGCTGCATCTTGCCCCCGGGCCTAGACTTGGACACCAGTGAGTTCGACGTTTGAATTTCTTCCGCAACAAAAACGTCTGCCAGCATTTCAAAAGAAAAAGCGTTTATCGGATACAATTATCCAAGATGTTCAAATGAAAGGGGAACTCTCGGCCGAGGACGATTCCTGATTGATGAAATGTGAATTCTGAATCATTTGTTCATGTAACAAATGGTCATAATTCTCTGCCAGGTCCAAAAGTTCCGGAGGTTTTCCTCTCTGTTAATTGTTTTCTAGGTTATTAATGAACAGCAGTGAAAAACGTGGTCGTTCCCAACAAGTTACCCGCCATTGTCCTCACAAGTGGCGCCATTTCCCTTTCTTTTAAAATTAATAAATAATAAAGCCGCTAATTGTCTCATCAAATCACGCTCTGTATGCAAGTCTGGAAAAAAAATATTCTTATCAGCGGCCTGCCAGCCGCCAAGACAGAATTTGCGTCTCTAGTGAGTGCTCTCGTCTTATCTCGCCAGCAAGCGTACGCGGGAACGTGTTCCGGATATCACCGGCAGGTGCGCGTGTTTCAGCCGGTATTTGGCTGCCTCCTCTGCTGTTTCGCCCGGGAAACTGGCAATCAGTTTTCGTCATCTTGCCTGCAAGTGTGTACGTAACAGCGGGCTGGATCTCCCCAGTGAGTGTTTGTATGCTCAGCCAGGTGGCTCTGATCATCTCCCCTGGAAATGAACACGTAACGTGTTGGATCTCGCTGGAGAGTGTGCGCATTTTGGCCGGGTGGATGTCGCTTATGATCTCGCCAGTTCGCGTGTGTGTAATAGTGGGCAGGAGCTCACGAACACGTGTACACGTTCAGGCTGTCTTTTGGCTTCTCATTTCTCGTCATCTTGCCAGAAAGTGTATGCATAACAACAGGATGGATATTCCTGGCAAGTCTGCATGACTCCTTCGGTTTGTTCTTTTCCCATTCTGTATTGCTCGGGTAGTTCTCTTTCATCTCGTGGGCAAGTGTATACATAACAGCGGGTTGGATCTCGCTGGAGAGTGTGCGCATTTTGTCCGGGTGGATGTCTCTTATGATCTCGCCAGTTCGCGTGTGTGTGTAATAGTGAGCAGGAGCTCACGAACAATTGTACACGTTCACGCTGTCGTTTGGCTTCTCATTTCTCGTCATCTCGCCAGAAAGTGTATGCATAACAACAGGATGGATATTGCTGGAAAGTCTGGATGACTCCTTCGGTTTGTTCTTTTCCCATTCTGTATTGCTCGGGTAGTTTTCTTGCATCTCGTGGGCAAGTGTATACATAGCGGGTTGGATCTCGCTGGAGAGTGTGCGCATTTTGGCCGGGTGGATGTCGCTTATGATCTCGCCAGTTCGCGTGTGTGTGTAATAGTGAGCAGGAGCTCACGAACAATTGTACACGTTCACGCTGTCTTTTGGCTTCTCATTTCTCGTCATCTCGCCTTCTCATTTCTCGTCATCTTGCCAGAAAGTGTATGCATAACAACAGGATGGATATTCCTGCCAAGTCTGCATGACTCCTTCCGTTTGTTCTTTTCCCATTCTGTTTTGCTCGGGTAGTTCTCTTTCATCTCGTGGGCAAGTGTATACATAACAGCGGGTTGGATCTCGCTGGAGAGTGTGCGCATTTTGTCCGGGTGGATGTCTCTTATGATCTCGCCAGTTCGCGTGTGTGTGTAATAGTGAGCAGGAGCTCACGAACAATTGTACACGTTCAGGCTGTCTTTTGGCTTCTCATTTCTCGTCATCTCGCCAGAAAGTGTACGCATAACATCAGGATGGTTATTGCTGGCAAGTCTGCATGACTCCTTCGGTTTGTTCTTTTCCCATTCTATATTGCTCGGGTAGTTCTCTTTCATCTCGTGGGCAAGTGTATACAGTACATAACAGCGGGCTGGATCTCCCCAGCGAGTGTACGTATGCTCAGCCAGGTGGCTCTCAAAACCTCCTCAGGAAATGAACGCATAACTACATGTTGGATCTCGCTGGAGAGTGCGTGCATTTTGGCCATCTAGCTCCTTTTCCTCGTGGGCCGGCTGGCTGTCTCCTATCCTCTCGCCAGTTCGTGTGTATGTAAGAGTGAGCAGTATCTCAGTAACGAGCGTACACGTACAGGCTGTTTTTGACTTTTCATTTCACGTCGCCTCGCCAGAAAGTGTGTGCATAACATCAGGATGGATATTGCTGGCAAGTGTGCATGGAATTCTGTATTGGTCGGGTCGTTCTCTCTTTCATCTCTTCGTCATCTCGTGGGCAAGTGTACGTAACAGCCGGCTGGATCTCAACGGTGAATGCGTAGTAACGGGTTTAATCTCCTCAGCAAGTGTACACATATCCCTGTCAGCGTTTAGCTGTGTTTTTTCTTCCAGGTCGTACGGCGGCCTCGCTCTCGTCATCTCGCCAGCTAGTGTATGCGTAACATGTCATTGGCTAAGAAATTTTCTGGAGGTTATGTAAATTTGCCCACAGTTATGTGACAGAAGATTTTCAAGGTTGTTTAATCTCACACGGTGAGAAAAATACTCCAATTAATGAATATATTGGCAACAAAGAGGTTAATTTCGATTCGTGTAGTTAAGTGCTCGTGTTGGCGATTCCTGGATTCTTATTATTTTTTTTTAACTCCCCTTAATTCAATCCAAAGGCAAATTTAATACACAAATGCAATCAGGTTTTTTTTTTTAAGGCCTCGGGGGGTGGGGAGCACCACCTGTCGCCATAAAAAGAAAATGGGAAAAACAAACGGAGCCTACGCGAAGTCGCGATACGCGCGTGCACGGCCATGAGTCGACGCAAAGAACGCGTGAGAAAAGTTCCACCGCGGTGCGCAGCGTGTGAAGCGGCGGCGTGAATCATTGATGACCAGCAGAAATTCGTATGGAAGTCGATGAAAAGTGTCGGTTTCAGTGGTTTTCCCCTCGCTCGGCTCCGCTTAGGTCAGCACCGACTTGGGCTGATAAAGAAAGGCGAGCCGAGGGCCGGCAGATGTTGAGAACCCCCCCCCCCCCCACCTCGCCACCCCCCCCCCCAAGCCCCCGTTGGTGTCTGCGTGCTGATACATATTCCACGCTATGATCACGTTTGACTCGAGTCAGGAGCTCGCACGTCCGCCGATACGTTTGAACGTCCAGCATACCAATTGCTGCTAAATTGCTAACACAAACAATACTGTATATTCATTTTTTAGATTTAATTTAGATGAGTACATAAAAGAATATTTGCCAGACTTGACACCATTTTTTTTTCAAACCATAGTCAAACTATAAATACAACCTGGCCGCGTAATACCGTAGGAATGCTAATTTGTGTCCACGCTGTAGCTGAGGCTCCGTTAAAAAAAAACGTCTGGGTCAGCAAATGGAGCGCACCTTCTCGCCAAAGAGGCTGAATTTCATTTTACGCTGAGGTGAGCCACGAAAAACCTTTTGAAAAATCCCGGCACGATGACCCAAAGGCATTGAAATATTAAAAAAAAAACAAAACAAAACACCATAACGGAGGATTTGTATTCCGTGCGAATGTTACAGTGTAATCTATTTTCATATCTATGCTGTGGCTATATCTAGATTATGAACACAAATTCATCCGCCGTCATCCGAAAATAAGTTTTCAGGAGTTAAAAACTGTTTTGTATTAAAGGTGCTTTTTCCCCGTGAACCCATTTCATCCCGTTAACCCTCGGACGGAAACGTTTGGTTCTGTCCGGTCCGCTAATCATTGTGCAGCTAGCCGTTAGCAGGTGATCAGCGTTCGACTTCCACCGCTTTCCCCGACAATCGTGAGTTTTTCTTGGAATCCTCTTAAGACGTTTACCACCCTGCTTTCTTTTTAAATCCACGAGGCGCCTCGCCTGATTGTCGGACGTCTTCTGGAATCTTCCACGACGTTGCTGTTAGCTGTCAAGCTGGTACGAAATCAACGCTAGCCGTTCCTCCGCTAACGTAGCGCCACGGGAGACGCGCGCTATTTGAGCGCCAAATTGTGAGTAATTGAGTTTGTGAACAGAGAATTGGGAATAAGCAGCAGTTCAGATGTTTTTTAAATGCTATTTATGAAATGAAATGCAATCAAATGACTAACTGTGCCAGTTTTTAATTCTTATTCATATTATTTTGAAAGATGGAGTCATTAGCTGAAGGGCAGCAGAAGATCTGGTTTCTTTTACGTTAGCATATTTACATTGCACCTGGATCACGTGTTTGCGACGGAAAAGCCGTCTTTTATTCCATCTATCCATTTTCTTAGCCGCTTATCCTCACGAGGGTCGCAGAGATTGCTGGAGTGGATCCCAGCTGTCGACACGCAGAAGGCGGGGTACACCCTGAACTGGTCGCCAGCCAATCGGAGGGCACATAGAGACAAGCAGGCACGCTCACAATCACACCCACGGGCAATTTATCCAACCATCCATTTTCTTAGCCGCTTATCCTCGCGAGGGTCGCAGAGATTGCTGGAGTGTATCCCACATGTCAACAGGCAGGAAGCAGGGTACACCCGGAACTGGTCGCCAGCCAATCGAAGGGCACATAGAGACAAACAGGCACGCTCACAATCACACCTACGGGCAATTTATCCATTCATCCATTTTCTTTGCCGCTTATCCTCACGAGGGTCTCAGAGATTGCTGGAGTGTATCCCAGATGTCAACAGGCAGGAAGCAGGGTACACCCGAAACTGGTCGCCAGCCAATCGCAAGGCACATAGAGACAAACAGGCACTCTCACAATCACACCTACGGGCAATTTATCCATCCATCCATTTTCTTAGCCGCTTATCCTCGCGAGGGTCGCAGGGATTGCTGGAGCGTATCCGAGCTGTCAACAGGCCGGAGGCAATCACGGCGAGAACATGCAAACGCCGCTCAGGCGTGTCCGGGATCGAACCCGGGACCTCAGAACCGCGAGGCCGACGCTTTCCAGTCGATCCCACCGGCCCCCATCTTTTATTTTCAATTGTCCCCCCCCCCCCCCCAATTGAAGTTGCTCACGTCTTTAAATGAAAGGAGCGAGAAATGAAATGAAATGAAATGAAATGAAATGAAATGAAATGGGTGCTTGGACGCAAAAGTATTCCCTCAACGAAATTGTCCCGTCTCCTTATTCCGGAAAGTACTCGAGGCAACAAAGGAGGAAGTGGAAGACGAAGAGGTCGCCAATGGACGCTGAGCACATTACGCCGCTTTTTAGATGATTTCAACTTTTTTTTTTCCCCTCCCCTCCCTTTTATGCTTCCCGAGGACAATCAGTTGATTGCTCTCGAAACACTTGTAAATCTTGTTTATTTTCCATTCATATTCATAAAAAAAAAAACGCGCCAAAGTCTTGACGATCCTCCGGGGAATAATTCACGTTATTGTGACGTCTAAATTAAAATTTACGGCCCTTAATGAGGTTATGGAGCGACTCGCCAAATAGGAATATGAACGCGTGGCTCGACGTGGCCGCGGCAGTTCATCGGCGCGCGGCCGTCCGAAAAAGCGCACTTGATATTCTTTACGGCGGCGGAAAATTCCCGCCTTTGATGCCGAGATCTCGCGCGGCGGGATTATCGATTCCCGTTAATTCCGCGCCGGCGAACGGGAGGGCCCCGAGGAAGAATTATCAATGGATGAATAATGGCACTTGTTAAAAAATAGATTCACCCCAAATAGCATGGATTTTATTACGCCACCCCCCCCTCCCCCCGCGTCCCTCCCGTCGATTCAAAACAGTTCGTACATGTCTTCATAACGTGTCTGTTGCATATTTGTGTCAAAATATTGCCACGCCTGAGGAATTACAGCACAATTTGTAACGCCGTGTTCCTTGTCTTGCTGAAATCAGCCTGAAAAGTGAGCCAGCCCATAACCCGTCCCACATATCGACGGGCCAGGTGTGAGCCGGTCTTTCGTTATTATTATTATTATTAAAAAAAATATATATATTCCAACAACTTCTCTGAGAGATCAAGCTACGCTAATGCTAATCAGTTCATCGTGACGGGACAGGAGTGCCCTCCCCTCCCGCGGACGTATTTTCAAAAATCGGTAACAAAAGGGTGAACCCGCTTGTCTAATTTCACACTCGACGTGCGGGCAGCCATTTATTTTGGCGCAAGATATTAAAAAAGTCATTTTTTTGGGAAATACGTCCCCCGGCGGGCGAGGGCAGAGTTTCAAAGGGGCGTTAGATGCCGTATGAACAGAATTTTGATGAATAGAGGCAGTCCTATACTGCGTGTATGTGGCTCAGCTAACGCTAATCTGTCAATCCACCAAAAAAGCAACGCAGCTCCGCTTACCCTTTTCACCTGGAAATGATCGAAGCCGTCCGTGGAGGACGTCAGATCGTGTGCGTCGCTTGAAAGTGGCCCCGGATCTTCACCGACCCCGCTGACAGAGAAACCGTGGCGGTTATGAGGCAAATTAGCATCAATAATTCTGCACATAATTCAAAATTTACCGTCCGTTCGTTTAAATTCACTCTCGGCGGCGAGGCAGGCACCCCAGACGAGCAAGTCAAAAAATAATTTTTCATAAAATGTCACATTGTATTTAACCCGTTCCATGCATCGGAACATAAAAAAACCCCCAAAAACTGAATCGCATTCTTGTGTCTCGGTGTGACGGTCTGAGCGTTCCCCCCCCGTGCTGAAAAGTCTCCTTGTGATGATCAATGGTAATTAGCTGTCGGCTTGAGAGATAAATATTATTATTTTTTTGGAATTAATGTCACATACGCTGAACGGTCAATATCTCCCCCCCCCCCCCGGCGCATCTCCTGTCGCTTTCTGACTGACGGCTAATCGATGAGCTCAATTGACCGAGCGAGGCCCGCAGGTGATATTCCCGCGTCGTCAAACTCTTTTCGGCGACGCGTCAGCGCAAGTGCGCACACCCCTCGGAGTGTTTTCATAATTTGCGTAGGCGAGGCTTGAGCGGTGATTGGCGATTGGTTGAAGCTGCGAACAGGGGAATGAAAAATACCGCTTGGAATATGAATACATGCGAACCTCCCTTGGGATTAATAAAATACCCAACAATTTGCCATACTTTTGTCCTCCTGGCCGCTCGCCAGTCTACCGAGTCTCCTCCATTTTGACGAGTACCACGTTCAGTTTTTGGTGATTTCTTAGCTATTAGAAATCAATCAGGCGGCACGGTGGATCTTCTGGTAAAGCGTTGGCCTCACAGTTCTGAGGACCCGGGTTCAATCCCTGTGTGGAGTTTGCATGTCCTCCCCGTGTCTGCGTGGGTTTTCTCCGGGTGGGCGCTCCGGTTTCCTCCCACATCCCAAAAACATGCGACATTAATTGGACGCTCTAAATTGCCCGTAGGTGTGATTGTGAGAACGATTGGTTGTTTGTGTCGATGTGCCCTCCGATTGGCTGGCGACCAATTCAGGGTGTGCCCCGCCTGCCGCTCGTTGACAGTTGGGATACAGTCCCGTGCCCCTCGTGAGGATAAGCAGCAAAGGAAATGGATGAATGGATAAATTGCCCATAGGTGCGACTGTGAGCGTGCCTGCTTGTCTGTATGTGCCCTCCGATTGGCTGGCGAGCAGTTCAGGGTGTACCCCGCCTTCTGCGTGTCGACAGCCGGGATCCGCTCCAGCTATCCCTGCGACTCTCGTGAGGATAAGCGGCAAAGAAAATGGTTGGACGGACAGAAGTCATTCAAAGTATGAAAACCGAGCCAGGGAAAATGCGTAGTCCAGGCAAGCGCAGTACGTAGCCCAGACCCGATCGTGCATTCCAAATGAGTTTATTTTGGCGAGATTATTCAAGTCTCAGCGCCTTGCAGAAGTGAAAACACCGCGGCGGCCGACAGGCAGCCCACCGTTTTTTTTAATTTATTTTTATTTTCATTTTAAATTGCAATTGGCGGCCATCGTTTGTGTTGTTCTGCGGATTGAATGGCGACACTTCCCAAATGAACGCTGGCGGTTTGGTTTCTTCCTTCACTCTGCCGTCGCTCAGTGTTCGAACCCCCCACCCCATCCCCTCCGCATGTGTGTGTGTGTGTGTGTTTGGGATTATTGACACCAGCGGAGGACAGAACCAGCCGCCGGTTAAAAGCGGGATAGAACGTTTTGATTTCTTGGGCTCGCGGGAAAACGGGCAGCACGACTGAAACGCCATCGCACGCACGCACGCACGCATTCACAAACTGTACACGCAGTGAAATCCGAAGATTTAAAACGCTTCTCATTGTCCACAAATGTAACATAAGCGTGAGAGACGGACATTTTCAAGGTTCAAAGCGAAGGGATTTTCCTTATTTTGTCCCCATTTTTTATTTATTCATATTCTAACACGGTGGGCCATCTGGTTAGAGCATTGGCCTCACAGTTCTGAGGTCCCGGGTTCAAATCCCAAAACCGCGTGTGTGCAGTTTTCATGCTCGGCTCCAGCACTCCCGCGAACCTTGTGAGGATAAGCGGCTAAGAAAATGGATGGATGGCTGGACATTATTCTTATTACATTTTAGAGCCGAAAACTGTACAAACTCCATGTTGTTGCATGAAGCTCCCAGAGCTGCTAAAGTAATAAATTATGATTAATAATTCAAAAATAAAAAATACAACTTGTCAAATTTTACAATAGTCTGCGGACCAATGCAAAAAAATATATATATATATATGATATGCAATATCTGCCAAAAAAAAACGCTTCCTAAAAATTAATGTGCACAAAATAGAATATGATAGAACAATAAATCAACCAAAAAATAAGTGGAAAAAAATAGCCATGCGGGACTCATGAAGGAATAAACATCCATACATCCATTTTCTTAGCCACTTATCCTCACAAGGGTCGCGGGGAATGCTGGAGCCTATCCCAGTTGTCAACAGGCAGGAGGCGGGGCACACCCCCGAAATGGTCGACAGCCAATCGCAGTGCACATGGAGACAAACAACCAATCGCACTCACGATAACACCCTGGGGCAATTTAGCGTGTCCAATTCATGTTGCATGTTTTTGCCATGTGGGAACAAAACCGAGACCTCAGAACTGCGAGGCCAACGCTGATCCAGGGTTTCGCCGGGAATCAAACCTAAATCAGCAATTTGTTGTTTTTTTGTGATGCGGATGTCGCGTACCTAATGATCTGACCGGTGAGTGCATCAACTCAAGGCGACATCGTGGGGGGGGGGGGGGGGGGGGGGGGGGGGGGTCTCGCTCTCGTCTCTTTTATCTTTTTCCATCAGCGGAGGTGACGCCGACTCTCCTGACCTCGCCGCCTCGAGGCTTGAAAGGGAAAGGAGAAGACAAAACCCGCGCGAAAGGGGGTGGGGGGGGGGGGCGCAGAAACCGAAAAGGACGCAAATCCGCCGGCGAAACGTAATTGACTCTCAAAGGCTGGCGGCGTGTTTCTTTTAAAGGCCTTACGCAGAAGTGGCTTCAGATAGCAGCGGGGGGCGGGGGGGGGGGTGTATGATGAAGAGGAGCTGGGGGAGGAGACGAAGAGCGAGGACCAAGCGGCGGACCGCCGACCTTCGCGGGACAAGCGAGGACCCGGCGCCAGGATTTATGCGCGCTCTCACTTTGTCTTATTTGTGCGCGCCATTTGTATGCGCTTGTGGTCCTGAAGGTGAAGAAGGAGGGATTCCCACCCCCAACCGCCCCCCCCCCCCCCGCCCCCTTTTCTGCGTCTGCGGAGGGGCAGCCTGGTCAATGGCACGTGAAGCCCAAAACAAGCTGACTTCAGACTTGCGTTCAAAGCAACCGTAATTTAAAACATTCTCTCGGCCACACGTTCTCGATTTTCCGAGTGGATCTCATTCGGACGCGTCCGAGCTCGTCGGTCGTCAAACGCTGACGCGACTCCGCGGTTGCTCGTTTGGCGGCGCCACGTTGCATTTAACCGGGTTAAATGGCGGCGGCGTGAACCAAGGGAGACGTTTCGAGGCGCTACGCACCGGTGGCGCGCTCGGGAAGAACGGCGGAACTTAAACCGCTTGGGTCCCCGCGGCTACACCGTGACGAGTAACTGCTTTCTCCGTGACTGTCGTCATTTCGGGCTCATTTTCAGGCGTTTTAACAGATACGCCGCGCGCCTCACAATGTCGGGGCCGTGAATTTTCAACGAGCAGGCAAAATAAGACCCGCTCAAACAGTTTTTTCGACGAGGTCCCGTCTGCGTCGGTAGCCGCGCGCGTATGATGTATGAACTGAAACGCGAGGAGCTGAGCTTGCAGTCTGGCTTCGCAGGGAAAAACATCTGCACCCCGTCTCGTCATTTGTCCCCCCCCCCCCCCCCCGGTCGTGAAAGCCGGCGGTACAGAAGTCATTCCAGGAGCCTGGAGAGAGGAGGAACAGGAACAGGAGGAGGAAGGAATTATCACCGGCGCAGACTGATAGCTTCAGATGTCTGGCCATGAGGACTGTGGAAGATTCAGCATGCGGTCACTGACAAAAAAAATGGAGGGAGAGCGATTAGAATTTTTTTTAATAACGCTTCCTCTTTACATAAAAGTGAGGACACCGAGTTTAACAGATTCGCATTCGCTTCGGTCATCGCTTAACCTGACGAAATGCCGAGTCCGGCACGCGGACCAGACGCGGTGATTCGCGTTTCTGCCTCCCACGCAGCGGAATGAGACGAGATTATTTTTTATTGTGATTGACCGACGGGACGACCAAGATGAAAAATCTTAGCGAGAGTCTTTATCGGAAATGTAGTCACTCCCGCCAACGATTCTGGACCCGGGCAGAACATAATGGCCCGTCCTGAAAAGTTCAATGCGAATCCGAAGTCAACCGCGATGGTAACCAACTCCCTGATCCCCGACGCAATCCAAGGTTAGGTTGCATGAATTATGAAATAAAATATATCATCAGGCTATCGTAATCAACCGAGTTTCCTTTCAAGTGCGCCTAGAAGAAAAAAACTAAATCTAATGACTCGGCTAAGTCGACTTCAAAAACAGGTCGACGCAAAATTTCCAAATCGCAGCTCCGTCGGGACCGACAAAAATTAATAACGTTTTGTCCGGAACTATGTTTAATCTCATGTTTCACACGGACCTTTACTGCAAACGGACACAATGACCGGCCCGTGGTAAAATTTGCCGAAAATTACCATAAGTTACAATAAAGACACTGTTAGATTTGTAATTTCGATACAACATAATAAGTATGAGTGAGCTGAATGATAATTACCAATTTTTTTATACCCAAAATGCCGAGCGCGCTAATGCTTATCATGATTGCTAACCTATTTAGCGTCCATCCTTTGTAAATGAGAATAAATGCATGTTTGCAGCGAAGAACGACCCAGAAAAGAAAATGAAAATAGCAGGGAGGGCGGAAATGATTTGATTAATCGATTAATAATCAATTGCAAATTTGATTCTTAAAAGATTTGATTGTGACGTCGCCACTTTCAAGCAACTGGCTTTGACGCCTCAATAACGGCCCGACTCTGCCAGATCTCCCCGTAGGAATTCTGCAGTGAACGGGACTTTGTGATTCTTCTATGATTCTTGTAATGATTCGCTTAAAATCCTCTGGAAATATGTAATATTTACATTGTATGCTAGTAGTGGCTTTTCCTATAACCGGCCTGATACCTCAATAATAGCCCAACAAATGCTTATCACGACCGTATCAAGACCGTAAAAGGCGAGATGAGATGGTTTAGATGAACCAGTAAAGGAGACGTTGGCCAATCATTCACATTGTCGTTCCGTCGTTAAAACAGTTGGCCCGCATCAGTTTTTGGGTCTACGCAGGCGCTTGGACCAAGACAAGCCCGATGGCGTCCATCGCCCTGACCCTCAAAGGTAAAGAAGACGCTCGTATAGATTCTGCGGTAAAAGATGTCATTAATAATGTAATGATTCACCTCGCCGGCGAGCCCGATGCCTCAATAACACCCCACTGCCGCTTTAACAGGATAACTGTGAATTGCAGTAAAAATAAAATATTATACGGGGCAGGTCCTCGAGGGATCCTGGACGAAGAGACACCTCGCACCCCGTCCTCTTGGTAAAGTTATGTTTGGGGCCCAGAGGGGGACTCAAGAACATCCCCGGAGGTCTCGCTACACCCCCCATCAATTCCATCAGACATTTCTTTTTACAAGAAGCATCTGGAAGGCATTGGAAAAGTACGTAAAAAAAAACAAAACAAAACAAAACACGTACACATATACAGGCCCAGCATATATGAGTCAAGGTGTGGGCTACTTTTTGGTTCCCCGCCCTGCGGTTGTCCTTGGGCAATATCATCACAGACTGGATCAATAGAGCCATCAGTCAGAATGGATGGAGAGACACTGAGAAATGTACAGGAGGAGAAGAGGGGATTGTGGCAAAAAAAAAGAGATGGGAGGGGAGGGGAGAGGAGAGGGTGGAATAATGGATGCGAGCTGGAGGAGGAAGCCAGCACGGGAGCGTACCATTAGCGCTCAAGCGGGGACGAGAGTAGCTGAGGTGGAGCGCCGACGAGAGCGTTTGAGGCAAAAAAAAAAAAAAGAAGTTGAAAAGGAAGCAAAGCGACAAGGATGGATGGAGGCAGGGAGAGGACGAGGGCGAGGGAGGGGGGGGGGAGAAACGGGAAGGGACGGAGAGCAAATGAGCGGGAAAAGACGGGAAGACGGGTCAAGAGGACGAATAGACCAAGTGCGGTAAATGAACTTGATTCCATGAGGGAGATGGGAGTCGAGGGGGGATTAAAAGTAGAAATTGAGGGAAAAGGTTCAAATGTGAGCTCGGGTGCGAAAGGACAAAAGACGACCAGTCACGTCGGAGTGATTAAGACGGACAAAAGCTGAGCCCGGGCAATACAGATTTGGGGCTCCGCCGGGACGCCGACTTAAGCGGGCAGAAAAATGTCACGCGGTAAAGGAGGAAGTAAAATAGACGTTCGGCGGCGGAATCGTTTTCTTTGCTTTCTTTCCATTTTTGTTGATGGGACAAAAGGATTTGGAACGAGAGGAAAGCCTCGAGGCTATGACGAATCCTACGACTTCACCTTTTCACCTCCGGTTTCTTGAATAGTCCGCTTGAAACAACCAGAAAAGCTCCGGTCATTATGCCGGCTAAACATTATCGCACGACCACCGTTGCCCATTAGCGTCGCGAGACAATGCGCTGAATTGTTAGCTCTTGATATTGTCTCGGGGAGATTAAAAAAAAGACAAAAAACAAGTACGCACCTCATAAAAATAGATTTTTAGGAGAGAAAATATCATTACGGGGGAAGAGCGAAGCTCCAGGGAGGGTGGGTGTGGTAAGGAACTGAAGAAACGGATCCAAGAAGGTGTGGAAGAACTGGCGGATGGTGTCTGGTGTTTCTATGTGACAGAAGAGTCTCCGCTAGGATGAAGGGCAAAGTCTATAAAACGGTGGCGACTGACGAGAACGCTTAGACTGGAATCCCCTTGGACGAGGATGTTCGCAGATGATGTTGTAGGTGGAGGAACGGAAAGGAGAGGAATGAATACGGGGCGGAGGGGGAAGAGTCAAGCTCCGGGGAGAAGCGATGGCGAAGGTGGATGACTTCAAAGACTTGGGGTACACAGTACAGAGCAACGGTGAGTGTGGTAAGGAAGTGAAGAAACTGGTCCAAGCAGGATGGCGGATGGTGTCTGGTGTTTCTATGTGACAGAAGAGTCTCCGCTAGGATGAAGGGCAAAGTCTATAAAACTGGAGCGAGGCCGGAACTGATCCACGGATTAGAGATGGTGGCACTGAAGAAACAACCGGAAGCAGAACTGGAGGCGGCAGAAATGAAGATGTTGAGGTTCTCGCCAGCAGTGAGCGGGTTGGATACGATCTGAAATGAGCTCATTAGAGGGACGGCCAAAGTCGGAGGTTTTGGACACACGGTCAGTGAGAGCAGACCTCGATGGTTTGGACATGTCCAGAGGCCAGAGAGTGAGGAAATCGGTAGGTCGATGGTAAGGATGGAGCTACCAAGGAAGAGCGAGCGAGAGGAAGACCAAAGAAAAGGTTGATGGATGTGATGAGGGAGGACTTGAGGACAGTTGAGTGTTCGAGAGGAAGATTAGACAAGCGATGGCGACCCCTAACGGGACAAGCCGAAAGAAGAAGAAGAAGAAAAGATCTATACTGTCATGTATTAGCATAAAGTGTCAATGCACCAGCATCTGATATCAATAATGTCACTACTGAATGAAAACCAATCATTTGGAATTCATATTTTGCACGTTTTTCTTCTGAGCTTGTCGGGATTTACCACAATATGACGCCATTGCATGAAAAGCGACAAAGACCACGTTGGGTGTCATTTTCTCTTATGATACAGTATTGATATTGTCCCTGTGGGATGAAAACCAATTATGCACTGTAAGGCCAGTATAAATATTGATTCCTGGTCATAAATTGCATTATCAAGTACAATAATGCAGCAAGAGTGATGTTGTTGAATCAAAACCAAGTATGTCCCTTAATCTTATAAAGATAATTTTTCATCTGGGGGTGGAAGAAAATATTGATATTGGAACGTATCGTATTCTTGTGATTGGGTTGGTATTGTTTTAATTATTGTTTTTTTAATTATGTAATATTTAATTACATATTTAAATAATAATAAATAGTGAATCCTAATAAAATATTAAATAATAATTTTAATATTTAATTTAATATTTTATATTTAATTATTTGTTTTGTTAAGAATGTACTGATCCTGCCTCTCTCAGATGGAAACAAAGTTTGTTATATTTTTTTAGATATGATATGATATTGTATTATATATTTTTATAGCGATACGTGGTGCGAGAAAATATCATGAATGAAGGACTTCACTATCGACGCGCTCGCATCCGATATCAATATTGCTGATGAAAAACAAGTACTGCACTGCACCGTGTCGCGGTTTGTCATGATCGTTGGCAAAATATGACGATATTACCGCGTGTTATCCATCACGGTCTCCCGGCCCGTGCGTGAAACTCCGATCAGGTCTGACCTGCCCTTTTCATCGCTGGCAACCAGTCAAAATGAGAAAATTGCAACCGTGACACCGCGGTGAACTTTACGGCCCGAGCGCTCCTCCCGCGTGCGCCGCCGTAAGGACCGCGAGTCGTGTCGCCATCCGCGCCGCGTCGACCCGTCTTTAACGTCTGCGGATGCATAAAAGTAACTTTTCAATTTCCCTCGCCGCCATCATTGAGGAGATTTACGGCCGCTCTCGGACCGGCAGATGGAGGTAAAAAAAAAAAAAAAAAAGGTAATTATTAGACTTTTAAACATATTGGATGATGGAAAACACAATTTTGCTCTTCTCGGCACTTAAGCGGGACGGCGCGGGACTTGTGCTGTATGACAAGATGATTTCGAATATTCCGCGTACACCAAAAAAAAAAAAAAAACGAGTTTTAAGATGAGAGAAGGATTTGGAAACAAGGGGCAAAACTCCTTTCGGAGTCCGTCTTGGCCCGGAGTTGTGCCCGTCACCGGCTTTATTAGCGGCTCCCACGTCCGTGCGCTGACGAGCGGAAAGCGGCTGATTAGATTTGAAAATATCAAAGTGGACAAAGACGAGCCTCCGTTAGCCTCTGGCAGGAGCGCTCGTTACGAGCCCAGCTGGCCCACGTTTAGGTTCCGCCGCCGTTGCGCATCTCGCGCGGCTTCTAACAAATACATACCGCGATGTAGCGGCCTCGCTTATTACAATGGCCGCCGCGGACGCATTCGCCTGCGGAAGTCCTCGCGGAGATCCGGGAATACGTCACCCGCAGTGCATCCGGAGCGCGACTTGATGCGTATTTTGGAGATTCTGGAACCCACGTCTGTGTGCCGCTAGCATTTTTTTTTTTTTGCCTTGTAAATTACCGATTAAATGGTAACACCCGCAAGCCATGAAATTAAAACACACTCAAGCATGTTTTTTTTTTAAATACATACCATATTGATTTAAATCTCCTCCCCGCTGTAGCGTGACTTTTAGCTCCAGTCAAAGCGGGCAAAAAAAAAATAATATATATATATATATCGAAAGGGCTAATATTGCTGATCAAAGGCATCGGATGATGAAACGAGATGACGACGAGATGAAACGAAACCAAGCCGCTGGAGAAGAGAGCGAGAGCGAAGGCAAGAAGAAACCCGAGTCGGCCCGAGTTAAACTTGGGAGACTTTCCGACCCAGTTCCTCCAGCAATAATTCATCTCGCGCTCGCCGCTCTCAACAATATGTAACCGTTTGACCTTAAGACAATAGCGTTAAAATCGTTGAGATGGCTCGCTTACTTTAGTGCTCTGTTATCTTAGCGAGCAACTTGGAACTCGCTGCCGATATTTGAATACGACGGCCGTAGATGCCGGTCAAGTAAGCGGTCCGAGAGTTCACGTCGGCGATAATTCAAGTGCTGGTTTCGTGGATTTAGAACGCCGGTCACTCACATTCGACGGGCGCGACGGCGCTCGTGCTCGCAAATCTGCACAGTCGGTCAGGACAAATCGCGCGCGTAAAATGTGTTACGAGTAGAAAAAAAAAAAAATAGATATTGAAAGACGTTGCGTATTTTCTGCAGTCTTGACATTAATTTACGTGTTCATCTCACAAACGTTAACAAAACAAGCCTGCTCCTAAACAAATCAGTATTCACGCGGAAAGAGGAAATGCAAGATAGCGGTTCTGAGCTAGTGATGCCAAAAAGCGCGTGTTTATGTTGAAAGTCGTCAACATCATGAGCCATGACAAAGGAAATAAGGAACACCAGGGGTGCTCATTACGTCGACCGCGAGGCAGTTTTGGTTTTTGTGTCTCGACATGCCCCCCCCTCGGCGCTTGATTGATGTGTGGCCGATACGTCGAGCGCACCCACATAAAGGCGCGATCTAGCGAGCCGGCCTCCGATTTACAGCAACAATACATCACGATTGCTAGCTTGTTGCCGCTAGCGCCGATGATGTTGAACTAAACTATCAGCATTTTCAAAACATTGCGGGTATCGACCCTTCGTGTTTATTCCTTGACTGGCCAGTACATTTCATTTTTCTTCAGATAAAGTTTGTCACATCAAGAATTTTATTTGATGAAACATTTTAAATACCGTTTCATATCATGTTCTGCTAATATCAGTTGAAATTGGAAATGGTCATTTCTGAGTTTGAATTTTTTTTCTATCTTGGTTATGCATTGGTTTATTTAATTTTTAATTTATTTATGTTATATTAATACAGTAATTTCTTTTAAGGTCTTGAGAATTCCATCCCTAATCACACCCGCGACTTTATCCGCAAGCATGACTGACCGCACCCGTACATTTTTCAAACGTAACACCCAACGACATTTTTTTTCTAAGCCTGACGTTTCTCCTTTTGTTGCCTTTTACGGAAGCGTATTACTGCCACACCCAAAAAAAAAAAAAAAAAAGTCACGTTTCACATAATTCTTTGAAACGTTACACATAATTATGTGAAATGTATCACGTAATTATGTGTAACGTTTCACAGAATTATGTGAATCATAAAAAAAAAGTCGCGTTTGACATAATTGACGTATCACATGTAAAACGATTCACATAATTATGTAAAATGTTACACATAATTATGTGATATTTACACATAATTATGGGAAACGTTACACATAATTGTGATATTTACGGATAATTGTGTGATATTTACATCTAATTATGTGAAACGCGACCTTTTTTTTGGTGTGGCAGTAATACGCTTACTGTTACTTCACATAATTATGTGTAACGTTTCACAGAATTATGTGAATCATTTAAAAAAAAAAGTCGTGTTTCACATAATTATGTGAAACGATTCACATGATTATGTGAAACGATTCACATGATTATGTGAAACGTTACACATAATTGTGATATTTACACATAATTCTGTGAAATGTTACACATAATTATATATTTACGCATAATTATGTGATATTTACACATAATTATGTGAAACGTTACACATAATTATGTGATATTTACGCATAATTGTGTGATATTTACACATAATTATGTGAAACGCGACCTTTTTTTTGGTGTGGCAGTGATACCCTGACTGCCACACCAAAAAAAAAAGTTGCGTTTCATATTATATGTAACGTTTCACAGAATTATGTGAATCATTTAAAAAAAAAAGTCGCGTTTCACATAATTGTGTAAATATCACATAATTATGTGAATCGTTTCACATAATTATGTGAATCGTTTCACATAATCATGTGATACGTTTCACATAATTATGTGTAACGTTACACATTATTATGTGATATTTACACAATTATGTGAAACGTTACACATACTTGAGTGATATTTACACGTAATTATGTGAAACGCGACCTTTTTTTTTGGTGTGGCAGTAATACGCTTACTGTTACTTCACATAATTATGTGTAACGTTTCACAGAATTATGTGAATAATTTTTTTAAAAAAAAGGTCACGTTTCACATAATTATGTCAAACGTTACACATAATCAGTGATATTTACACGTAATTATGTGAAACGCGACCTTTTTTTTTGGTGTGGCAGTAATACGCTTACTGTTACTTCACATAATTATGTGTAACGTTTCACAGAATTATGTGAATAATTTTTTTAAAAAAAAGGTCACGTTTCACATAATTATGTCAAAGTTACACATAATCAGTGATATTTACACGTAATTATGTGAAACGCGACCTTTTTTTTTTGGCGTGGCAGTAATACGCTTCTGTAGTAATACCCTTCCATAGCCTTTAATTCCTTCGGACGCGAATAAATATTTTAATCGAGCAATAAATATTCAGGGAGGAGCTAAATCTAGTCCAGCATTCCACACAATTTTAATATGATGTAATATATGATGTGTTTTTTCTACAACATATATGATGTGTTTTTTCTACAAGACAAAAATAAAATCACGAAATTCTTTCCTGGTTTTAGCAGCTTAGTATGTGACATGAATAATCCCGACTACCACTCTTAAACTCTGCAGGGGTGATTTTTTTCATTTTTAATTTTTTTAAATCTCTGTCAGCATTTTGCTTCTCTCCGCTCGCTCAACTCGACCGCTGATCGACTGATCCGAAGGGAAAGGGAAATCCGAGAGCCGTTCGTGCCCAATTTTACGGCCGTCGTTGACTTCCGGGCTCCACCTGCTCTTTTCGAACATATTTACGCACTTCTTTAACGGGCGAATGCGGCTCACTAGCCGGTCGCAATTTTTACGAGCCGCTGTGAATTCCTGACGACGCTGGCGAGAAACAAAGGTCGGTGGAAAATAAACCGTTTAGTTATTCACGCAGTCATCGCAGCCGTGTTTGACTTTTTGTCGACGCCGGCTCAAGAGTGAATAATTCATCCCGTCTACCCGCCACGCGCCGTGAATAATGAAGCGCTCCGTCAGTGTCAACCACGGGAATCACCGGGGGGATTTCCGCCGGCCGATAAAATCGGGTTTGCGCCAAAGCGAGGCCGAATTTAGGTAAATGTCAAACAGCGCCGATGTCGGTTTTTGCACACAAACAAATCGCCGCGTCGGCGGGGGGCTTAGGTTTTCGAGTGTGACGCAAAGCTCCCTTTGATCCGTGCCTTGTGAGCGTTTTGCTTTTTCGTCTGTTTTTCTTGCCGCGTCAAAAAAAAAAAAAAAAAAAGAATGAAAGAAGTAAAGCTGCGAGCAGCGAGGAAGGGGCCCTCGCATCCCACCAATCCTCTAAATAGAATCGTCTTTATCGGTCAAATCGGCAAAATAATTGGTCGACTGTAGTTTGAGGACTCTAGTAGCAGACTGTGAGGGCTTGCTGAGTGTTTCTAGAACCAGAATAAGCAAAGTGAAGGCTTCTCTGATCTTCAACTGCGGAACAAAGTCGCTGACTTCAAAGCAGATCGGCAACTTCCAGGTCACTTTTAGGCATTGGGCTTTTTCACGAGTCACGTTACGACAGACGTGCTCACCAAAATCTTTTACATCTGGGTGACGTCTGATGCGGTCGGCTGCATTTTTTTTTTCAAACGCTACTTAAGCGTACCGCACCCGTCAAGCATCCTCCGAAACATCTGACGCGAGAGCTAAAAAATGCTGGCGAACTTCTACCTCGAGAAAGCTTCAAAGCACACAAGCAATCATCGGGCAGCGTGTTCTCTTGATTAGATCTCATTAAGGTGCGTAATCACCTGGCCTCGCTCCCTCTCGGCCGCCTCGGTTTGGAAACAAAACCGTTCCCCGGGTGACCCTGACCTGTCCCGTGAGTTGTGGTTTGACTGGCAGCCCATTAGCGGCCCATTGATTGGTCGGATCCAGGAATGTGCAAGCCAACCTAATTAAGGATGACCACCACCACCCCCCCTCCCCCCCCCCCCCCCACACACACACACCACGCTGAATGTCGATTGTGAGTGAGGCGGCCCACGCAATGAAGGTCTTTCCCATTGCCTGAGGAGGGGGGTCGGTCTACGGTCTATGGACTTCGACGGTGGGGGACACAAGTCGAAATGAATCAGTCTCGCTGGGCTTTGACGCCGTCGATCCTCCGAAGAGATTTGGGCAATTGTACGCTTTCAAACTTTTGGGGGAAAGCCCATTTGTGCTGACTGCAGTCGGATCGGCATCGCGGAGGAGAATTTTTTCTCCGCTGGATAAAGAATGCAAAATATATTTCAAACGTTGGTCTGGATCAGTAGATTTCTGTTGACTCGTACGAGGTCTTCCGTCAAACGTTTCCTCTCCTTCGCGGGTTCATTCAAACGTGCAAACGATATTAACCCACAGAATAAATTTGAACGCTTTTTCAAATTTGACTCTCTCAGAACCTCTGTGGCGCCGCTCTAGTATTTAAAGTACTTCGACGAGGTAGCCACCCGGGTTCTTTCCCTACTCCAAAGTACGAAACTAATAAATTATCTCAATGTCTATTACAATTTTACTCTTTACTTGTCCATTTAATTCCCTATCAAAAAGTCTCTGAAATAATATTTCCCCTTATGAGTTAATATTATCTTAATTTAGATAATCAAGCTACCAAATAAACTCACCGCTATTTTAACTGTCTTGCAGATAGTCAAATAATAAACCTGGTTATGTCACAAAAACTGTGAACATTTAATAACAAAATAAAGGATGGAAAATGAAAAACGTATACACAACAGTCACATAAACAAGGTCAATATAACAGGTACACAATGCACACATGCTAAGCTAAATATGAATATAGCCGGGAAGCAAATGAAATTCAGACCCCAAATGTCACTGCGGTGCTTGCCAAGGCAGGAGTGAAGAAAGGTGAAGGTGGTTTTTTCTCTGCCCGGCGTCCTCACGGTCCTCGTCTCTTTTTCTTCCTTGAAGTCCAAACACAGGCTCGCTAGCCACGTTAGCTCGACGCTAGCGCCCTTGTCCTCTCCTCCGTGGTCCAACACACCGGCCTTGCTAGCTCGCGTTAGCTGGTTGCTAGCGCCCAAGCCAAATCCCATGCATGCACTTGGCCCCTGCGGTAGCGGCTAACTCCACCACGTTACGGCGTGACTTGAGTCGTCCACTCAAACGACACACTATCCCAGTTGGACTTTCAACACGTCGATCAACTTTTGATAAAACCTCCACCTTTCACTTTCTTCGTCCAGTTCTTTGTCCTCCAACAACCACTCTTTACCTTGCACTCCCCGCGTCTCCTCGACACGTCACTTCCTGTCCTTTTCAAACAATGGTTACAACAATAAAATGACAAACAAAAGTACTTCTTTTTCACGAATGAATCAAACACATTTAAATACGAATCCCTCCAAAAGAAAACCTACAACCTAATTGTTATTCTATTATTCTGAAATTTTACCTGTACCGACTTTTAACCGGGTCACACCTCCACTGGTGCTGAACGGTTCCACGTTTTACTGGGTCTGTGAGACAGAACGACCACGCCGGTGTCGAAGCAAATACAGAAAAACCACGGTACCCTGCTAAGCATACCGTTCCGTCTCCGCCGTGCACCTGTATTATTATTTTACACAATATCAAATATGTGCAGATAAAAACCACATGCCAGGAGACATCGGTTCGTGAAGAGCCGTTCCAATCATCCGTAACCAAGTAAACACACCGTAGATATCCCCTCGGGAGATCGCTGCAGGGCATGTTCGTGGGTAGATGGTCCGTGGTTCTGATCAAGACGTCGCCTGCCTCCACCCCGCATGTCTCCCAGCGGGGGGGGTGAGCGAGAGGACATACGTGTTCAAACACTTTGCACACCCGCGTTCAAACGAAAAACAGGATCAGGACCCCGGAAGACTGCTGGCGCTAATCAGCCATCATTTGGCCTCGCTCACCTGATTCCGAAGAAGCGGCGGTTCCTTTAAAGCTCACCTCGACAACTTGTAATGGCTTTGTGAAGTCAATCATGACAACGGTAACGGGATTTTTCCTTCTCGGCGAGATGTTTAGTATGCAGACGATATGCTAATGAGGCGTCCCGCTAACTTTTCACGCGAGCAACAGCGGCGCCGGGGGATGACAGTTTTGTGGCGGGTTTAGAGTGACGCGCAGAAAAAAATCGCTCGCGTGAAACGGCGGCAACAAAAAAAAAAAAAAAAACGACACTTTATTGTCAGGGAACGAGTCGTCGTCGTCTTTGTTGTTATGGCACCGTTGAATAAAACGCTCAAGATCAAGAATCCGGTTCACTTAGCGAGATGAAATTTGGTCGTCAAGTCGATCACGAGTGCTCTAATTTCAGGAGACAAACCCGTCCTTGACGTTTTACCGAGTCAGATGTTGAGCCTCTAAAGTTTTTGGCACTGCGTGTGGGCAGAGCAAACCGCTAAAGTCTTTTGACTCAGTTCTTAAAAATTGAACTCCGCAATGTCAGATCTTGACCAACATTTGTGTCTGCGCTTAAAGTCCTTGGATCGATGCCAAAATTCTGCTCGGGGGTTCTTTGATTTCCCAAATTTACCGTAATTCCCGGCCCACAAAGCGCACCCGATTATAAGTCTCACCCAGTACATTTGTAAAGGAAATCCCATTTGGTACATACGTAGGCCGCAGCTGTGTAAAAAAGAAAAGACGGTACACAGAGAGTTAAGGCTAGCTCTGCCGTGTTGAGGCTAACCCTAGCCCCGCGCTAACACTAGCGCCACACTAATGCTAGTGCCGCGCTAACAGGGCCGGTTTAAAAAAATAATCAAAAATCACTGAGACACAGCGGTAACACGCTAGCACAGTGCTAACAGGGCCGGTAAAAGTCACTTCCTCGGCACATATATTCCACCGGTCTCACTGTTAACTTTTCCGCTCGAGTGCCCCCTTGCGGCCGTTAGAAAAAAAAAAAATGCACAAATTAGCCACGTCGCCGCATAAACCGCAGGGTTGAAAGCGTGCGGAAAAAGTCGCGGCTCATAGGCCGGAAATTGCGGTAAACGCAACTCCGGAATTTTGCACCCCCTCGACGCCAACGGGCAAGCAAGGGCTCGTTCATCACCGCAGCGCCCACAATTGAATCAAATATTAACATCGATCTTTAAAAATACATTTGAAAACGCTAACCGGCAACATCGCCTTAACATTACTTTGCCATGTTTTAATATTTCATTCCGGTATTCAAATGGTAAAATCTTTTTTTGTGTGTGTGTGTGTGTCTGTGTGCAATAATTCACTACTAAAAAGCTTTTCTTTGTTGTGATCGTCAGAGTGTGTTCGGATTGTGCGGTCTCTCCCTTTCGTGATGTTTAAGAACGGAGCTGTTTTATTGAAAAGATGGACAAAAGATAAAAATCAGCCGCTCAGTGCTTCCTGTTGTCAGTTCAAGCTTCCCTTCGAATAACAATCCCGACGCGATTGCAGTTTGAACAGCGAAAATAAAACGTGTTCAACTACGATCGATGAATGCCAAAGAAATACAACCGGGAAATTGTTGTTGAGACTCTGTAATTCCGCCAATCCATCCATTTTTCTTAGCCGCTTATCCTCAACAAGGGTCGCGGGGCGTGCTGGAGCCCATCCCAGCTGTCAACGGGCAGGAGGCGGGGCACGCCCTGAACTGGTCGCCAGCCAATCGCAGGGCACATTGAGATAAACAGTCGTTGGGGGTTGGGGGGGGGTGGCGGGGCGTGGCCAGCCACATCTGTCACCGGTCACAGCTGTTGCACGAGTCCGAATGTAATTCGACAGCCATTTAAGTCGGAGTTTTTGTCACTGGCTTTTGCCAGTTCGTTGCCTTCCATTAGTGAGTTGCATTCACTGCCTGTGGGACTCTCCGCTTCCAGGCGTGAGTTAGAGTAGCCCTAGTCACAGCGATTCTGTGCCCTTTTGTTGAGTTAGCTAGTTTGCTCCAGACTCATCGAACCCCTTGCTGTATGTCTTTTGGATCCCGCCTAGCCTAGCATTTCTGCGCGTCTGCCTCGTCGGACTGCTACACCGTGTATGACCCAGTTTCCGGGATAAAACCACATTGAACATTATGCCTCTGCCTTGAAGTCCTGGATTTAGGTCCGCCCCCGCACCGGAGACCAAAACTCAAGATTATATTACAAAAAGTAACTTTTTATAGTTCACATTCACCAAAAGGCATTTTTACAACCACAGACGCGTTGAGTGTGAGTTTTCCTCACCTTAATTACATTAAAATTATTATTTTTTCCCCCCATTGTACAGTACATTACGATTTCCCGCACAACAAACACTCCGCAATCCTTGGGCGAGCAGGCTTTTCGAAGCTCCTCTCCGCTACTTCGACACGTGTCACACCGAGATGTAAGGCAACACGGCGGCGGCTAAACGCGCTCACACGCCGCTGCCGCCTCCGGATAAGTTTTCCCTCCGCAGACCGCCGTCTTTGTACATCAGTGGCGGCGGAGGATGAAAGCGGTGGCAGCAAGTGAACTCGTGTCGTTCATTTGTCTCGACGCGGCAAGCGGCCGTCCGCGGAAAAACACTCCCGCCTCCCACTCGCGGCCTTTTGCCATCCGGCCTCTCACCCTCCGCTCACCCTTTTGCGTCGCCCCTCCTCCACCACCTCAAACCGCCCTCCGGTCCTCCCTCCCACCTCCCCGCCGTCTTGTTTAGCAAACGCGCCGCTAAAACGCGCTTCAAATGACTTTTTTTCCGCCATCCGGGACTGCGCTGACAGATTACCGAGGATTACGTTAACACGCAGGCGCATATAGACCGGAATTTTTTTTTTTTTTTTTTTTTTTTTGTGGACTTGCCCCTCGGCAGGCGCTTTGTGTTCTATAAGTTGCAAGGTTGCATGTTTTTTGGAGGATGGCTGTAGGCTAAGAAGCGTCATGAAAAAAAAAAAGGTGAGGCAGAGGTGAGAGCAAGGCAAGCATAACACAAACAGAGGGCAGGAGGTGATGGATGAACAGAAGGACTCCCACACGCTGATCCAGACGTAAACTCTGTACACGCACACAACAAGAACCCCGCTAACGAAGATCAAGTGCTTCCTTAATTAGCTTCCTGGCGCATGCTTAATCCTGTTCTCTTTATTAATCCCAAACAAGTACACAAGGTAGGAGCAGCAAGAGGGGGGGGAGCGATACATCCGAGGAAAACTGACACCTGCGTACGGTGCAACCGTCCTTCCGGAACAGTCCGAGGCCCCCCCCGGCGGCCCGGAAGCTGCGCTAGCGATCGCGCTCCAGGGAGCTAATAAGCGAGCTCCGCGACAGTTGCGTGCCGACGGATGAAATAGCGTCGCTTGTCCGATGACGACCCTTCAAAGTCGCCTTTATGACAATTTTGATTTTTTGATCTCAAAGGAGAGTCAAACAACCGCTTCACGACAGACAACGCGCCTTAATATCCGCGCAGGCGCAGGAATAAATGCGACCAAGTCACCTTAGCCCAAAAACAAACAAAAAAAATACACGCCGCAATTATTGTTTTCGCTCCGGTTCTGATTGTGATTAAATGCCCCGCTGCGCCTCGTTAATCCGCAGCTCCCCGTGCATCCAATAAGAGGATTTTTGGTTTTCTTCAGGAATGGCGAACCGAAAGCCGCGCCGGAGTCGTTTCGGCAAAACGAAACCAAAACGGATTCCAGCCGTCACGTCGTCTCGCGGGTTTGTGAGCCGTCGGGCAGGATTTAGGAAAAAAATGAATGCCGGAGTCGTGGGTGCTCCCCAGGACTCTGGTTGACAAAAACCACCTAAATGAACACCATCCGGTCCCTTTGACATCTACATTTAGTTCCAGGGACAAAGTCTTCCTTTGTTTTGGTGGTTGTGTGGCAAAGCAGACCCAAAACATAAAACTATTGCTACTTTTTTTTTCCCCAGTTGAAGAATAAAAACAACATTGTCCAAGAAGCATGATGACTTATCAATATGTATTTCATATATTCCACTCGTCACTTTTAATTCATTTCAAAGACAATTGTGTGGGTGTGTGTGTTTTTTTTTTTTAAGGGACCGACAATTTAGCCTCGCTAGCGAACCACAGGGCAGCCATCCAGAAATTCTCATAGGAGTAGTGAGAACTTCTTCTTCTTCTTTTCCTTTCGGCTTGTCCCGTACGGGGTCGCCACAGCGTGTCATCTTTCTCTCCAACCCCAACTGTCCTCACGTCTTCCCTCGCAACATCCATCAACCTTTTCTTTGGTCTTCCTCTCGCTCTCTCTTCCTTGGTAGCTCCATCCTTACCATCGTCCTACCGATTTCCTCACTCTCTCGCCTCTGGACATGTCCAAACCATCAAAGTCTGCTCTCTCGGGCTTGTCTCCGAAACACCCAATTCTTGCTGTCCCTCTGATGAGCTCATTTCTAACCCTATCCAACCAGCTCACTACTCGCGAGAACCTTCATTTCTGCCACCTCCAGGTTTTCTCTTCAGTGCCACCGTCTGGAATCTGTACATCATGGCCGGCCTCACCACTTTTTGACAGACTTTGAACCCTTCATCCTAGCAGGGACTCTTCTGTCACATAGAACACCAGACACCTTCCGCCAACTCTATTCCACCCCGCTTGGACCAGTTTCTTCACTTCCTTACCACCCTCACCATTGCTCCGTATTGTTGACCCCAAGTATTTAAAGTCCTCCGCCCTCGCCACCTCTTCTCTCTTCCCCCTCCTCCCCTCAAATTCATACACATATATATTCTGTTTTACTTCGGCTAATCTTCATTCCTCTCCTTTCAAGTGCCTGCAAGGGGATTCCAGTCGAACCTCATCTGTCGGCCTGTGAATCCAGCAAGTCGTTCTCATATTTTGGCCCCCCAAAAAATGACCAGGATTTTTATTTTTTGGGGGAGAAGAATTCCTGAAATGTGAACACACCAAGTTCACACCAAAGTTACCATCTCCAAGTTCCTGCAGTGCTTCGGTATTCGTCCGATTTCCGATTCCCAAGAATGCATCCCTTTTTTGAGTAAAAAAAAAATATGTATGCACTTGAAAGTGGAGATACATTTTTTCCCCCCCGTCCCATTGTGCCCTCTTCCTGTAGCCTTTTTTGCTCACTTTCTACTTTATCAAGTGCCGTCGAGCGCAAAGCTTTCTAATGCAGATTCACCTCTAAAACTGCAGGTATCGTTTAACCTAGCGCATTTAATGGTGCTCAGCAATGTTTCTGGTCTCGAATCTTAATTTGTGCAGCATAGACCGTTTAAAAAAAAAAAATAAAAACTGTTTCAAGGCAAAGGAGCTGAAGTTGGCAGTTTGCGAGCGCTACTTTGTTTGAGGAGACTTGACGCAAGATGTTCAGTGGTTCAATAACGATCAGAAGCATTTTTGTTTTTTTACTTCCTGTTGTGATCACAATCTAAACTATCGCCGTCATAAAACCTAGCTGTGCAGGAAATGTTCCATGCGTTATCTACGGCTTTTCCGTGTCGGGACGCGGGGGAAGTAGCTTCAGCAGGGATACCCAGACTTCCCTTTCCCAAGCCACTTCTTCGAGCTCTTCCGGAGGGATCCCGAGGCGTTCCCAAGCCAGCCAAGAGACAAGGTCTCTCCGGCGTGTCCTGGGTCGTCCCCGGGGTCTCTTTCCGGTGGGACGTGCCCCGGAACAGGGAAGCGTCCGGATCAGATGCCCCAGCCACCTCATCTGGCTCCTCTCAATGCGGAGGAGCAGCGGCTCGATATTGAGCCCCTCCCTGATGACCGAGCTTCTCACCCGTTCTCTAAGGGAGAGCCCGGACACCCTGTGGAGGAAACTTTCTATCTAGGATCTTGTTCTTTCGGTCCCGACCCACAGCTCATGCCCGTAGGTGAGGCTAGGAACGTAGATCGACTGGTAAATTGAGCGCTTCGCCTTTCGACTCAGCTCCGTCTTTACCACAACGGACCGATACAAAGTCCGCATGACTGCAGACGCTGCATCGATCCGTCTGTCGATCTTCCCTCACTCGTGAACAAGACCCCAAGATACTTTGACTCCTCCACTTGGTGCAGGATCTCACCCCCAGCCACCTCATCTGCCTCCTCTCAATGCGAGGAGCAGCGTCTCGACACTGAGCCCCTCCCTGATGACCGAGCTTCTCACCCGTTCTCTAAGTGAGAGTCCGGACACCATGCGGAGGAAACTCATTTCTAGGATCTTGTTCTTTCGGTCACGACCCACAGCTCATGCCCATAAGTGAGGGTAGGAACGTAGATCGACTGGTAAATTGAGAGCTTCGCCTTTCGACTTAGCTCCGTCTTTACCACAACGGACCGATACAAAGTCCGCATGACTGCAGACGCTGCACCGATCCGTCTGTCGATCTTCCCTCACTCGTGAACAAGACCGCAAGATACGTGGACTCGTCCACTTGGTGCAGGATCTCACCCCCGACTGAGGACTTCATTTTATAATAAATGAATTAAGAATCAAAATGAAATAAAATCAGCTCTGGCTTTGTGTGGTCGGGATCAAGATAAAACCTGTATCCGATCTTCCTAGACTTACTCTCGCCCAGTCGTTCACTCTCACACATGCAGAGTGACAAACAGTCTCAAAGTATCGCACACACATCCGAGGAAGTCATTTCACAGCCTGCTGGGCCACGCGGTGTGTGTGTGTGTGTGATGGCGGCCCACTTTACTGACAAATCTAAGACAGTTGTGGCAAAATATGTTTTTTTTTTTTTTTCCCTTGCTCCGTGCGCAGAACAAGGTGAAAAACTAACACGGGAGGTTTTGTGCATGGGGAGCAAAACCAACAGCATTAATCTTGAATGGCTCCGCACCAGCACACACACAAGCGCGTTAAACTTGTCGACGCAAGGTAATACAGTCTTATAAAATTATAAATATAGGTTCCGTGCTGTGTGGTGAGATATTAGAAGCTATATCGAGTTTATGACGAGGTGCGTCTCGGAGCCGCGTTCGTCCGCTGTAGCGCAAAATGTCAAGCGTGCTGTTCGAATGCTTTGTGTGAGAGACTCCAAATGTCAGAATCCCTTAAAAGCTTGTAAAAAAAATTTGGAGTCGGGACGCCGCGCTTGACTTCCTTTCCTTTCAGTCAGCATCAAAACAATAACCATCGGTATTTTTGCCTTTTCCAGACCTCTCGAAAAATAGATTTGGGAACTGACGCGTCTGGTTTCTGGTTTTATTTTGCTAGGTTCCAACTGCAACTTTGTTTTGGATTTGTCGTTGTTGCTTTTTCATGTAGTTGGACGGGACATTCGCTCGTTCACCGCGTCGCTTTCTGTCGTCAGACAACTTTAATTTGGATCTCCCGTGACCACGTTTGCGAATCGGGCTCTCATTTTTTTTGTTGTAGGTCGACAAAAAGGAGCAGTGAGTAAAGACGTAGGCTGCTACGTTAGCTCTTTAAGCATTAAAAAGTTATTATTTTATACATATAACACGTTAAACATTTGAGAAATAATGTTTAAGAATGAGAAATTTTATTTTTAAGTGTTCCAACTTCCTGTTTTTTGCCTCAGCTGGCATTTTTTTTGCCCTCAAGTTTTGTTTGTGTTGTTTGACAAAGATGTTAGCTTGTCATGCTAACTATCTAGCTAACCGCCAACTGGCTAGCATCCCTATTTTTGTCACTTTGTGATGAAAACTTAGAGCTGTATGTATTTTAACATTTACAGGCGATGACAATCAGGTGTTAAGTCATTTATTGCTTTTAATAACGTTAAATTGTGATTTAAAACGTTGCCTGGTCTGGTGGGGTAAAGACGGAGCTCAGTCGAAAGGCGAAGCGCTCAATTTACCAGTCGATCTACGTTCCTACGCTCACTTATGGGCATGAGCTGTGGGTCGTGACCGAAAGAACAAGATCCCGGATACAAGCGGCCGAAATGAGTTTCCTCCACAGGGTGTCCGGGATCTCCCTGAGAGATAGGGTGAGAAGCTCGGTCATCAGGGAGGGGCTCAGTGTCGAGACGCTGCTCCTCCGCATTGAGAGGAGCCAGATGAGGTGGCTGGGGGTGAGATCCTGCACCATGTGGACGAGTCCAAGTATCTTGCGGTCTTGTTCACGAGTGAGGGAAGATCGACAGACGGATCGGTGCAGCGTCTGCAGTCATGCGGACTTTGTATCGGTCCGTTGTGGTAAAGACGGAGCTAAGTCGAAAGGCGAAGCGCTCAATTTACCAGTCGATCTACGTTCCTAGCCTCACCTACGGGCATGAGCTGTGGGTCGGGACCGAAAGAACAAGATCCCAGATACAAAGTTTCCTCCGCATGGTGTCCGGACTCTCCATTAGAGAACGGGTGAGAAGCTTGGTCATCAGGGAGGGGCTCAGTGTCGAGCCGCTACTCCTGCGCATTGAGAGGAGCCACGTGAGGTGGCTGGGGCATCTGATCCGGACGCCTCGCTGGTGAGGTGTTCCAGGGCACGTCCCACCGGAAAGAGACCCCGGGGACGACCCAGGACACGTTGAAGAGACTATGTCACTCGGCTGGTTTGGGAACGCCTCGGGATCCCTCCGGGAGAGCTCGAAGAAGTGGCTTGGGAAAGGGAAGTCTGGGTAACCCTGCTGAAGCTACTTTTCCTGCGACCTGACCCAAAGAAGCGGTAGAGAATGGATGTGTAAAATTAAACCCATCTCTATTCTCATTTATGAAAGATGGACTTCAAAACCTTAAACTGCCCATGTTGGGACTGACTGTATAGTTTAAATTCATTTTTTCAAGAATTTGAGACAGCAAAATGCTAACTGATTAGCGATCGCGATTAGCTTTAGCGCACTAGCAATGTCAATTTTAGGTAAAAAAAAAAAAAAAAAGCCAAGTGCCATTTCGCTCACTCAGAGTTATCATGTTAGGGTTATCGCAATATCTATTAAAAAATACATATAGTTCGGTTTGTTCGTTTTGGGCAAAGTTTATCACTGGCCAACATTGCGTCCGTCTTCAATAAATGTCCATGCGAGGGGGCGGATAGTTCTGGATCTGTTTTTTTTTTTATTCTTATTATTTTTGTTTTGGGTCCTCAGGGAAATGTGCGACGGCAATTTTGCGTCGACCTATTTTGAGGGTGAACTTTGTCAAGTTATTCAATTTTTTTTTTCCTCCCCAAGCCTTATAAAAATCAAACATTTTTGTTATTGCTTGTCACCAAAATGAGAACACCCATCCATCATGAAAATGAATCATGCTTTTAAAAAAAATCCAGGTATATGTATTCAAAAACCTGTCGACGGGAAGTCGTGCGGAAAGAAACCTGCGCGGATGAAAGCCCGACGTTCTTAGTCGGACCTCCCCAGAACCGCCAGCAGCTGTGCGCGGACTTCGCGTTCTGCTCTCGTGATTCTGGAGCGAAACACACAACAGCCGGCGGCATCACAGTTCTGAGGACCGGGGTTCAATTCCCGGCCCCGCCTGTGTGTAGTTTGCGTGTTCTGTCACGCGCCCTGCGATTGGCCGGCGACCAGTTCAGGGTGTCACCCCGCCTCCTGCCCGTCGACAGCTGGGATAGGCTCCGGCACTCCCGCGGTCCCTCGTGAGGATAAGCGGCTCAGATAACAGATGGATGTGCCGGACACTCCCAGCTCAGCTTTCTTGCATACTGGCTCTGTCCGCCGCGCTGCAAGGAAAAGGCGCCCGGTGGCGAAGTGGGAATATAAATCTCAGCAAAATATTTTGGCACGCGAGTCGGCCATCAGCGTTGCGGCGCGCGAGTGCTTCAACGCTGGCCGTTATCTCGCAAAGGAGACGCCAGTTAAAACACACGGTTCATTTTTTGTGTGTGTTTTTATCGAGGAAATGCTCCTGAGGAGGAGGCGGCTTGTTTTTTTTGTTTGTTTTTTTTTTTTTTCTTTTTTCGGATGCCGTTTTAACGCCTCCTTGACAGTTGTTGGACTTCACAAGCACCAACAAGCAGGAGCTCAGCTTACTAGCGGCCAAAATATAATCGCTAGTTGTCACAAGGTTCGTTTTATATTTTTGTTTTGTTTTGTGCTGGGCGGCACGGTGGATCACCCGGTAAAGCGTTGGCCTCACGGTCCTGAGGACACGGGTTCGATCCTGGCCCTGCCGACGTGGGTTTTCTCTGGGCGAGCACTCCGGCTTCCTCCCACATCCCCAAAACATGCGACGTTAAGACACTCCAAATTGCCCATAGGTGTGATTGTGAGTGCGGCTGTTTGTCTCCGTGTGCCCTGCGATTGGCCGGCGACCGGTTCAGGGTGTACCCCGCCTCCTGCCCGTTGACAGCTGGGATAGGCTCCGGCGCTCCCTGCGACCCTTGTGAGGATAAGCGGCAAAGGAAATGGAGGGATTATTATGTATAAAGTTGCACGGTATATCAGCTGGTAAAGCGTCGGCCTCACAGTTCTGAGGATCCGGGTTCGATCCTGGCCCTGCCTCTGTTCTCCCCGTGCCTGCGTGGGTTTCCTCCGGGTGGGCACTCCGGTTTCCTCCCATATCCCAAAAACACTCAACATTAATTGGACACGCCAAATTGCCCATAGGTGTGATTGTGAGTGCGGCTGTTTCTCTCGATGTGCCCTGCGATTGGCTGGCGACCAGTTCTGGGTGGAGCCTGCCTCCTGCCCGCTGACAGCTGGGATAGGCTCCGGCGCTCCCCGCAGCCCTCGTGAGGATAAGCGGCACAGAAAATGGACAGCTGGATGTTTTGAGCTGCGAGCAATTATTTAAGTTGCAAGCGCTAGCTAGCTAGTGGCAGATATCGAAAAATAAATTCCAGCTTTTGTTTTTGGGGTATTTGCTCTAAATTAGAGCGTCACTGACTTTGGTGCGGGCAGCGTGGGATCGATTCCCGCTCAGTGACGGCGTCGATATCTGCCCTGCGATGGGTCCGGCGACCCGTTCCGGGTTTTGTCCGCCTTTCGCGCGAAGCTGGCTGGGTTAGGCTCTGGCCTGGTCTCCTGTGACCCTTGTGAGGATAAGAATTGTCATCAAACGCACTTGGAAAGGTTGCCGATATCAGCCACTGATAATTCAGGCACCAAGTCGTCCTTGCCAGTAGTTGGCGCTACAGCGGGCGTGTTTCAACATATCGGCGAATTATGTGCGTCTTCGCACGTGTGTTGACTTCAATTTTATGAGTGGAGAAAAAAAAAAAAATGCGGCGTCACTACCCGCATCGTACGTAAGCGATATCGAATATAAAAATATGACTTCACTACTGCGTGAGTTTATTGTATTTGTTTCGATTTCTGCTAAAAAAAAAATAAAAATAAATAAAAATAAAATGGGGGCGGGGGGGGGGGGCTGCTTGCGCTCGGGGAGGAACAAACGCCGATCTGTTCCCCGCCGAATGTGCTATTAAAATTCAACAAGAGGCAACCTCCGTGAGAGGTTACATTATTGGCGGGGGCGCGCGCGCACGCACGCACGTGCGCGCTCGCGCAGCTGGCGTGCACGAGTTCAATGGACGGCAGAAAAAGGGGGAAGCCGCACCGAGGTCCGAGTTTATTCTTTTTTTTGGGGTGTTCGTTTAAAAGAACTTTGAGACTGAGTGTAAAAGGAGAAGTAAATAGATCGAAATCGAAGAGAGGAGGAGGAGGAGGAGGAGGAAGAGGAGGAAGAGGACGGGGGGGGGGGGTAGCAGAAGCAGAAGCAAGTCCCGGTAAAAGCGGTGGAGCCGGGATCCAAAAGGGGGAGCGATGCCATCTCCCGCAGAGTGGAGCCCAGTCCTCCTGCGTCGCGTGTCGGAGCTGCAGCATGGCGCCCCTCTCCGGACCCTGGACCCCCGGGAGACCCCCGCGCCCCCTCCCTCTCCCGCCGCTGCCGCTTCTGCTGCTGCTTCTGCTCCCGGCGTCGCCGGAGCCGTGCCCGCTGCCGCTGCCGCCGCCGTCGTGCCGCGTCCTCGCCCGGATCGGACACACCGTGCGCCTGGGCGCCCTGCTGCCCGCCCGCCAGCCGGCCCGGATCCAGAACGCGCTCAACCGCGCCCTAGCTAGTCTCCGCCACCAGAGCGCCACCGCGTCGGACTCGTCCGGCGGCGGCGGCACCGCCACCTCCACCGCCCCCGGCGGGGCGAAACCGCCTCGGAGCCTCCCGCTGCTGCCCTACAACCTCAGCCTGGAGGTGGTGGCTCGGTCCCCGGCCGGATGGGACCCGGCGTCGCTGTCCCGGTGCGCCTGCCACGAGCTGGTGGTGCGCGGGGTGTCCGCCGTGCTCGCCTTTCCGCGTTCCACCGAGGAGCTGGTCCAGGTGGAGTTCCTCTCCTCTTTCCTGGAGACCCCCTTCGTGTCCATCTTGGAGGACACTGAGCCCCTCGTCACCGAGGTACGTGCGTGCGTGCCCGCGCCTTCTTCTTTTTTCTTTTTGTTTTATGTTCTTATATTTTTATGTTGCTGCACTTTCGGCGACCTCTGCTCCAAAGTGTCTCTTTTTTTAAAAAAAAAAAAAAAAAATATATATATATATTATTTTTTTCCTTTTCTCATTGTTTTGAAAAGCTGCACGGAATGTCAATTAAAACAATTAACTGGAGCGTTTCTGGAAAATTGCAACATAAATAAGCAAACTGAACACATATTCACACTAATCACAGTTTTTTTTTTTTTAAAAAATCAGTGTTTACATGTTCACGCAATTGAAATGGAGATTTGGTGCAAATTGTGTGTTTCAATTGATCGATCTATGCTAGCGACGGGGACTGCAATCACGTTGTCTTCCGCTAGGTGGCGGAAGGTGCAATGAACCCGCGTCCCCACCTGTTGCCATTTTGAATAGAACAAAAATATACGGGAGCGCATTTCACGGTATTTGTAGAGTGCATCGAGTTGTTGACTGTATCAATGGTTTTGCGTGAGATTCGCCTCCCCCCCCCCTTACACCCGCAGCCCCCCCCCCACTTCAATGGCGGGTGAACCTGCATGTTTAATGCCTTCACTTTGGACTGAACTCTCAAGGCCCCCCCCCCCCAGCAGAAGCCTTTTGTTATTTACAGCATTGTCATTATTCCTTCAAGCTCTCGCTGCAAAGTCTCGACTGAGTGTGTGGGGGGGGGGGGACTGTTGAGGTGGGGGGGGGGGACGGGGGACGGTGAGGTGTCAAGCTTCCTGTGCGAGTGAATCACTCCGACAGTCGAGTTGGCGACAGATTGACGCCGCGGCCGTGCGGCGTCTGCTTCCTGTCGGCCCGTGTGTACCAATATTTATGTGTTTGTGTTGTGTGTGTGCGAGTACACACTCAATCCATGTGGTTCCACTAGGGGTAAAAAAAAAAAAAAAAAAATATATATATTATATATATATATATATATGCCAAATATTCAACAATTGTCAGCAAATCTCGCGAGACTTCACAATTTGGACCTGCAAATGGTGCAAACTATGCAGGACTTCAGTTGTGAGCATCCAAAAGGTGCAGTTTTTAAAACGTTTTGCATCGCCACGAAAAATATTAAGTTCAACAAGTGCCGAAAAATATTAATAGAGTAGTAGGCCCGAGTGCTCGTCAAAAATGAGGTAAATGTTCTTATTCCGATATCCTTTTCTATACTGTAAGATGCTAACGTTGTGTGCAAGTTGATCATTAACACCAGTTAAATTCATTGAAAAAAAATAAATAAATCAATTTCCAGTCAATTAAATATTGTACGAAAACAAATATTTGGAGAAGAATAACTGCTCATCTAATGTAGCTAAACGTTAAATAGAAATAAAAAAAAAAGTGTTGAAGTCACTTTATTCTGCAATGCCACCTTTAAACATTCAATTCAATGATTATTTCGTTAAATCATGTGCCGGTCCGGATCTGGCCCCCGGACTTTGCGTTTGACACCTGTGACCGAAATTGTAATATTTGTCATTGACGATGTTTTCTTTGGTAGCAATGGGACTGTTTTTCTTTAACCAATCAGATTTTTTAATTTCCATGATGTCATCTTGTACCACATTATGAGAACCAATTACCTTAAGCAATAACGTATATTTTGGGCATTTTTGTGTTTTATTTTTTCATTTATTTCTTTTTTTTCTGTATGAGATCCCACTCACAAAAATGTCCGATCCTTGTACACTTATTACGAAACTTTTTTTTTTTTTTTACAACTGTTACAACTGAAACATCCATCATGCATTTTCTTAGCCGCTTATCCTCACTCGGGTCGCAGGGAGCCTAGAACCAGAGTGCCACACAGGCAGGTCCAGGACCTCAGAACTGTGAGGCCAACGCCTTCCAGCTGAGCCACCGTGCCGCCACAAATGAAACGTTACTATGAAAATTGATTTTACGATGGATACATGTTTTCGCACAGAATTTGCTATCGCCGGCCACATGGAGTTATACGGCAGTCCAGATTTGGCCCCCTGACCTTGAGTTTGACCCCTGTGACCTAAATTGTATTATTCGCTATTGACGATCTTGTCTCAATGGACCTTTCCGACTGGCGAGCTTAAGCTCCACCCCCTTAGCTACAGTTGCCACATCCCACAAGTTCCCAAAGTGGCGACTGAACAGAACAGGTTTGAAGTCGATTCTCTGTCGCGTATCCCAGATAATATTGCGCTATGCTTTTTGCCAAATGCGCCAGACTTGTCCAAGAGAGCTCTACAGAGAGGCCTCAACTATTTCACGCAAGGATACGTGCACGGAATTAAGATTTTGGACGGAGGAGGACGCAATGTTAAGCTTTGGAAAATGAATCAAGCGCACCCTTGTAAGCTAGCAGGATATCTTTCATCACAATTGCGCGTCTTCGTGACGTAAATTTTTCCAAGCGCACGCTACTGACAACCAGCGTTGCTTGTGGGACAACACTGCGAAAGGGGGCGTGTCAAGACAGGGGTTAAGACAATGCGGCTATCTGATTGGCTATTATCGTACCAGTGATTGACAGGTCGGAAAGGGCCTTTAGCGACGGGACTATTTAACCAATCAGATTTTTCAAATTCCATGACGTCATCCATCCGTCAGAGCGAAACGTGCTGCGGCCGACTTCAGCTCCTGCGTTTGAAAACCGTATCACGAAGTCAGCGACAGAGTAAAATTGTTATTAAGAAAGTCATCATTTGTCAGTAGGGAAGGCTTTTTTTTTTTTTTTTAAGCGCAGTTCTACTGTACACGCGCATGCACGGAAGAGACAGCCCAAAGATTGAAGTTTTGTCATATCATATCGATAAGTCACCCCGACGTGACGATGAGGTCACTCGGCGAGGCCGCGAGAGAGAGAGAAAGAAAGGGAGACGGAGAGAAAGAGAGAACGAAAGGTGGGAGATGGGAAAGAGCCGTCAAAGTGGGAGCCGGGACACAGCTGAGAGCTTCCTCCAGCTGCAAGGAGGACTTTGAGCTCTGCGGGATTCTGGCGTACAGCCCGCAGGGCAAAAAGAAACTTTTTCACTTTCTGGATGCATCAGCCATTTTTTTTTTTTTTTTTTTTGCTTTGCTTTTCGTGTGTTTAGTTTTCCGGGCGGCAAAGTGTAGCGCAGCGCGTCGGCCGTGTTTTGTCGAGAGCGCCGAAGCATTTTTGTCGTTGCTTTTTTTCCCCCCCCGTTCTCCCCCCGTGCCGTGATTTTTGTCAAGTTGACAAAAAAAAAAAAAAGAAAATTTTCTGCGTATTTATGTACTAATTCCTTCATCAATTGTTGGGAAAACAGAATTGCTTTTAAATCAACATCAATCGGTTGTTATTTCTTTTACACCGCTCGGTTTTCGACGACGCTTTTGTTGCCATCTCGCCCATATTCGGAAGTGGTTGCTCGGAGACCTCCCGGGAAGTCTCGCGGAGGCTCTTCCCGCCCCGCTCGGACGTCCGCCGTTGCGCCTTCCTTTAACCGCGTCACCGGAATGTCGTCCGTATTGTGTCCCCGAATCTCAGCGCGACGGGAACGGTTGCCTGGCGACGTGATCGCCGTACACAATGAGCGGGCTCATCGACGGCGATGCGGGCCGCGAAGTGCGATGTGAAGAGGCCTTTCAAGGACTTTGTGTCTCGTGGTTTGATGCCCTCGTTCAATTTATTGTGCTCCTCCTTGTGCTGTGCCCACCAGCAGCCGGAAAATAGGCGTACAAACACGAATGAAGAAGAGTCATCGTTTATCTGTGATTTGTAATAGCATCAGTTATTTTTTTTTTTTTGAAGAGGATAACAAAATATATACCTCTGATTATTGCCTTGCTGTCTGTCTACATGTTTTGCGCTGCCATTTTTGTTCCAACGGCTAAGGATGGAAGGGTTCCAACAACGCAAGTTGCTCGGTTGTTTAAGTAACCAAAGGGTTTAGTTTGAGAGGAAACTTCAACTGCAGTTTTCAGTTAACGGGTTTTCATGGCGGTGAGGCAAAAGTTGGGCAATCTCAACGGAGGGAATTTTTTTTTTTATCAAAAGAAAAAAAAATGCAAGCAAGGAATGTAAGAGAACCGAAGCGCTGCGTCTTTGAAATTCCGAACGTAACGAGATAATATGAATAACTACAAAAAAAAAAAAAAAACATCTGTGAGGACTGAAGCGAACCGGGGAAGTAAATAGTTGCTAACCGATGTGACAACGAGGCACACAGATACAAGTGCCCGCAGGGAGCAACAACAAAACCTAACGAGCAAGTCGTGAACGCGAATTACGGGAAAACCGGACAAAACGGGAAACAAACGTAAATATCATCTGAAGGAAAACACATCAAGATAGCGTTAAACGGCCTGAAGAATTCTTCACGATTTGCCAAAGTCTCCCTCAATGTTCTCGCGTCATTACGACAAAACTGAATATTGAAAGAAGCTGCGATGAAGAACTCGTACTGATGCGCCGGTCCACGTTTTGGGAACGTCTTCAAATCTACAGAATTCTCGCTCCAGCATTAACGTAGAGGTGCCTTGCCAAGGAACCAACGTGGGCCAACTTTTACCCGTCGTCCCGTGTGCGTCAACACGCTTAACAAATTTGCTTTTAAAAAGCGGAAACCTCCGGGGCGGGCGCCGTGGGGATCCGCGCCTGAAAAACATGGCCTCCGCTCACACACGCACAAAATTAAAAAAAAAAAAAAAAAAATCTCCATAATTTCCATAAATCCCGAGGGGATCCTCTCCTCACCCAAGAAAAAAAAAAAACACACCGAAAACCGTCTCCTCGTTTTTTTTTTTTTTTTTTTTTTTTTGGCCGAGTCTGTGTGCCCGAGCAGATTTTTGGCAGACGGTGTTGCTTTGTTTTTCCCGCTCCGAACTCCCTCCGCTGCAAAAATCGTCGAAAATGGAAATGGAATTACATTTTTGTTCCTCTGTGTACGTATTCAATCTTCCCGCAACAACAATGGACGTCCTCCGTTGCGCAAACACTGAGCGCCATTAGCCCCCCCCCCCCTTTCACACCACTTTCTGGGCTAATTGAAGGCATAACGGTTCACCAGTGATTATTATTTTGATAGTTTATCGATTCTTATGATATTTTAGCTCAGGTCCAGTACAGTAGTCCCATTAATATTTGCGGTTCTCTTCACAAATGCTCACGTTTGCGTTTTTGTGCTCCTACTAAAACGGTCCAAAATGCCACAAGATTGGCGGCAAATAGAAAAGTAGTACATTGGCGCCAAGGAACTATGTTGAAGTGATGCCGCTCTTATTTGTATGCAGCTTTGGAGAAGAGCGAAGTTTAGCCTGGGTTGTTGTCGGAAGAGGTTAAAGGGAGTCTTCGAACTTCCGGTGCGTTTGTTCAATCTCAATAAGTCATCTCTAATTTCTGTAATCATTGATTTTATTTTGACACATAATTGGAAGGAAGAATCATGACTGATTGGCTTTATCGACGAGATTGGTGAAAATAAAACCTGAGTCGAGAGGCGTTTGGGATTCGTGTGTGTGTGTGATATCTGCGAATCTATATTTGATGTGGGGAAATTTTGCTTTCTGAAGAGACTTTTTTTTTAGTCCGATGTGGAATTCTTTGTTGTTTTTTTTTTTTGTTCCACCACCGCTTCTCGAGCCGCCGCCGGTCACCGGAAGCGGAAAGTTCTCGTTAATGTCGCGCCAGGACAAAGACGAAAATGGCGGCGAGAGACGTTTATCTCCTCTCGGTCGATGCATTTCAGCCTGCAATCCTTCCCTTTCTACTTAAGCTAATTAGAACTAGTGTGTGACCCCCCCCCCTAACTGTAAATCTTTACCGTCTATCTTTTGACACAGAGGACGGCGGGTGAGTGTGAAAAAGTGAGGAGGAAAAAAAAAAAAAATAAGGCCTTCCGAATTCCCACTTGAGCAACGTGATGAGATTTGACGTTAAAGCTAATGTAACCTCTGTTAATCCCCCCCCCCCCCCCAGTGAATGAAACCGCGTTTAGAATCGACCTTCCCCCGCCTTTGTGTAAACAGCGCGCGCGTCGCTTTAAAGGCAGGAAGAGGAAACATCTTTGCAATGCGGCCGCTCTGGAGCGCGGCATCGCCGGGCACCTTTTTGACCCGCCGACGTGGTCGCTAAAATCATTCCCGCGGTGGCCGGAAGTCCGGTCGGGAGGGGAGGGCGGACGAGCTTCTTCCCGGTTTACTAAATGTGATTAAGGGCGGAGGCCGCTGTGGCGAGAATTCATGATTTTACCGCCGAGGATGCGTTCGTTACCGTCTCCTTACGCCCACGCCCGCACTCAATGCGATTGAAATCCACCCTTGGAATTCTTCACAAGGCTTCATTTCAGAGTCTTAATTCACGATACCGCGCTTGCTATTTGCCTTTGTGGCGCGTGTATAGTTTGTGCGCCACGTGGTTAATATCCTTCCGGCAGAAATGTTGCGTTAATAATTGATACTGTGCTTTTTACGATATGAACTAGGGGCGGGGAGAACTGCGTTTTGCAATTCTGGAGACTAAATTGAAGATAGGGGTGGACCCGAAAGTGACCTTGCACCCCACGGCTTTCGTGGCAAATCTTCAGAATTGAGCACCGCCCATTTGGCTGGTATCCCCAATTCCCGTCGGTATTTGAGATCCAATTGGGTCAACATCCTTTTCAATTTCAAGGACGTCCACCCGTTATCATGTCACTCCAATCTGGAGAGAAGTGGCAGTAAAACAGGCCAAAATCCAGATGATATGTGATCCGGCAAGCAAAGAGACCAGTTCTTTCCTAGGTGTGCTTTAGCCAAATGCGAGAGTTTAAAAATAAGTCGAGATTCAAACGTTTCACTATCAGAATCAGAATTAATGACCAAGTTTGTAAAAAAAAAAAAAAAAAAAAAAAATTTCTACAGAACTCGGTGCTAGCCTGGTACGACGTACAGAACAAGGAACAACATAGCAACAAGAACAAGAGACATTTCTGTTTATGTGGACTATTCCTTATAAGACGTAGTTTCTCCAGTGGTCGCCATTTTTACCTTCTGCGGGTAGGCCACTCCAGAGTGCTCGATCCCAAACCTGCAGACTTCTTTTTAGCTCTTAGGGTCGCCAAAAGCAACAGCATGATCGGAGCGTAGGGTTCCAGATGCTAAAGGAAGGAGCTAAGACGAACAAAAGATATAAAAATCACATCTCGGGTGCTACGAGAGTTGTGGAAATAAGAGCAAAATTTCTAGTGCTCGTCGGGAGTCTGGCTGCATGCAGCGTTTTGCACAAAATTGAGGCTTCAGATCTCAGACGTGGGAAGACCGGAAAGCAGCACGTTACAACGGTCAGGGCAGGATGTCGTGTCATCAATCTGAGACTGAGTTTGTGCGAAGAGTAAAACCATTTATTTATGACAAATTTGCATTTCGATGGCACTGCGGTTGATTAAAAAAAAAAAAAAATTTGAAATCGCCCCCCACTTGTCATTTAACCGGACACTGTTCGCATAGCCGTAAATTATTTGAACGTAATAATTGGGACTTTTAGCGTTAATCAGAGGCCCCAGAGCACTGGTTTGGTAAAAACCAGGGGGTGTGAGTTCGGGGCCTCCACTCCCCAAGAGGGGTTGTGTTCAGGAAGGGCATCCGGTGTAAAAACTGTGCCAAAGAAATATGAGCGTTGAGATGTCACGCTGTGGCGACCCCGATTGGGACAAGCCGAAAGGAACTTACTTACCATTAATCTGGGAACCGCTTTCCCTCTTGCACGTGTTGCTTCGTTCATTCATTCTTCCATCTATTATCTGCCGCTTTTCCGGGTCGGGTCGTGGGGGAAGTAGTTTCAGCAAGGGGATACCCAGACTTCCCTTTCCCCAGCCACTTCTTCCAGCTTTTCCGGAGGGGATCCCGAGGCGTTCCCAAATCAGCCGAGAGACATAGTCTCTCTAGTGTGTCCCCGATTGTCCTCGGGGGTCCCTTTCCGGTGTGACTTGCCCGGAACACCTCACCAGGGAGGCGCCCGGGAGGCATCCGGATCAGATTCCCCAGCCACCTCATCTGGCTCCTCTCAATGCGGAGGCGTAGCGGCTTGACACTGAGCCCCTCCTGGAGGGATCCCGAGGGGTTCCCGAGCCAGTCGAGAGACATAGTCTCTCCGGCTTATCCCTGGTCGTCCTCGGGGTCTCTTTCCGACGGGACATGCCCGGAACACCTCACCAGGGAGGCGTCCGGGAGGCATCCGGATCAGATGCCCCAGCCACCTCATCTGGCTCCTCTCAATGCGGAGGAGCAGCGTCTCGACACTGAGCCCCTCCCTGATGACCGAGCTTCTCACCCGTTCTCTAATGGAGAGCCCGGACACCATGCGGAGGAAACTTTGTATCTGGGATCTTGTTCTTTCGGTCACAACCCACAGCTCATGCCCATAAGTGAGCGTAGGAACGTAGATCGACTGGTAAATTGAGCGCTTCGCCTTTCGACTTAGCTCCGTCTTTACCACAACGGACCGATACAAAGTCCGCATGACTGCAGACGCTGCACCGATCCGTCTGTCGATCTTCCGTCACTCGTGAACAAGACCCCAAGATACTTTGACTCCTCCACTTGGTGCAGGATCTCACCCCCAGCCACCTCATCTGCCTCCTCTCAATGCGAGGAGCAGCGTCTCGACACTGAGCCCCTCCCTGATGACCGAGCTTCTCACCCGTTCTCTAAGTGAGAGTCCGGACACCATGCGGAGGAAACTCATTTCTAGGATCTTGTTCTTTCGGTCACGACCCACAGCTCATGCCCATAAGTGAGGGTAGGAACGTAGATCGACTGGTAAATTGAGAGCTTCGCCTTTCGACTTAGCTCCGTCTTTACCACAACGGACCGATACAAAGTCCGCATGACTGCGGACGCTGCACCGATCCGTCTGTCGATCTCCCGCTCCATTCTTCATTCATTCTTTTGTTATTATTATCGATACAGGCTTTTTAATGACATCCCTTCACTCCCAAAATATAAATTATTGGGGGGTGGGGGGGTGGGGGAGGATCTCTTGAATGAAATGACATTTTAATCTGCGGACCCCCACAGAAAACGACTCGTCATTGTGGCTGCGAGGGACACGGCGGCAAGCTTGTTGCGTATCTGCGCGTAACACGCGCGGTGCTGTGCAGCCGCGACGCGTTTTTAAGCCTAATGAGGCTTTGCAAGCCTGCTGCCTTTCACATTTTCTTTCAGATGATGAGGGGATTTGCACCACGGCCCAGTAAGCGCCCAGGAGGTGGCGGTGGCGGTGGCGGGGGGGAGACCCCAAAAAACTCAGGCAAGAGTCAGAGCCAAGTGACAGTTTGCGCCACGCTCGCCACTTAACTGCAAACAGCTCAAAGCTTCTTTATTTTTCATTTTTTTTCACCCCCTCGTCTTATTCTTTATTAGCGGCGCGGTGACAGTTCGCCGGCGTCTCCGCGGCGTTAACGGCGCCGCATATTTTCAGCTTGTCTTAGTTCAATTTTCCGTCTTTGTTTTTGCAGGCTGTTTTTTTTTTTTTTTTTGCGCTGTGTCCGTGCCGCCGGTCTGATGTCGCTCCACGCCGGCGTGACGCTTTTTTTTTTTTTTTTCTCTCGGGGTGGATCTCATTTCTCCTAATTGCGACGTTCCGAGCTCGTCGCTCCACCCGGATTTTTGTTTCTTCGCGGCGCGGTGCTAATTGAGGATGATCTCCGTTGCTTTCAACGGACACCGAAGCGGTTCCGCGGAGTAGCTCCGGTACAATCAAGGAGCCACTTGTCCTCGTCTTTCCCGTTTTGCACGGTCTTGTCGCTTAGTCACGGGGTGTCGCACCCAAATACAAAAACCCGAGGCGCAGGGTATAAAGATTCCCTGTTGCACGGCAAAACCGCTCCGACGTTCAAGGGTAGACGGATCCTCCATTCTGCATGACCGTGCAGTCGCGCAGGACAGTTTTGAAACCTTATCCAAGCGGCTTATCCTCACGAGGGTTGCAAAAAGCTGGAGCCCTATCACAGCTAACTTCGGGGCAAAAGGCAGACGACACCCTGAACTGGTCGCCAGGCCAGTCAGTCGCAGGGCAGATATCGACACAATCACAGAGCCGGAATCGATCCCGCGCTGCCCGCAACAAAGGCAGGCGTGTGTACCACTACACCATCAGTGACTCTCCCCAGAAAATGTACTAGTAATCGACAAAATTTTTTTTTTAGCTCCTCGGCATTGACGTGTAAAAATTGGCGGTTGCCAACTGCACCGTAAATGCAGCGGGAGTTCAAAGTTAATATTTCGCATCGGTTATTCCTTAATTAATTTGGGTAAAATATACATATTTTGTGCAGTATGTTATAGTGATTCACCAACATGACTACCAAAACTGTTAAAAAAAAAAAAATGCACATGAATACCACGTTACCTAAGCAGTTGCCGTTTTAGCTGCGTGGAGATCCTTCGAGGTAAACGCGCAAAGTAATTGACGAGTAGTTTTTACTCTTTGTTTTAATTTTCATTCATGATATCGTAAAAGCGGGAAAGGATTAAATCGCGTTAAGCGAAACGGACGGGAAACGAGGGACGCCATGATGAAAACGCAAAACGAGGGGAAGGGCAACGTCCGGAGCGCGTCGCGGAGGAGTCGCTACGCGGTGGGAGGAAATGAAGATTTAGGAAGGGCGCCGCCGATTTGGGTGGGAGGAAATGACCATCGCAGTCCAGATCGAGTAAAAATAAAGACCAAGAATGATAAAAGGGGATTACGAGACTCGGAAACAAGTAAAGAACTAACAGTTGTTAAAGTCGGGTGAGGAAACGAGGAACAGAGGGAGGGAACGCATGAAGGACGATCATGATGATAATAAACGCACACCAAGACTATGCATAACTGGATAAATCAGGCAGTAGTCCCCCCCCCCCCCCAATCTAAAACAATTCACACGGGTCTGTCAGTTTTCTGGTCCTTGGAATCAGTCGGTTTTTGTGATTCTTCCTTGTCCTGGCGATGGTGGGGGTGGGGGGGGGGATAGAAAGTAAAGAAGAAGGAATCGGGATTTGGGCGGTCACCCAGAAAAGGACGTTGACCGCAATGATGATCGCCCGAACGCTGGGAAGCAGTCGTCACGTTTCGAGGTTTTTCTTCCATTGGGGAGTTTTCCTCCAAATGGGCCGTTTTTCAAAGGATTAGCAGCTGATAACCTGGCAGCTATCGCCACTCGTCCACGTGGACTTTGTGCTCTACTTCCCCTCCCTCGCATTTTTCTCCACAATTCCCGCCCTGACTTTTGTGCGGCGGGCTAGCGCGCGACCAACCCAAGCGCGACACCGGCGGCGGAGGGCCAGCTGGTCTGCCGCGATAAGTGCGGCGCGCGACCGCCGACTCCCGGAGGTCGCAGGTCGGAGGCGAGCAGACGGAGGTAGGACGGGTGACGCCGGACTGGAATTAAACAGATACCGGCAGATGGCGGCGGGCCCGTCATCCTGCGATTGGCCCAAAAACAAACAAACAAAAAAAAAACGACAGGGAAGGCGGCAGGGTGGGGTACGGATCCAGAAGGCGAGGCGTGCGCAAGAAACCCAAACACAGGGATGATTTATATCCTCTCGTCGACACATTACGTAGTTTGTTTTTGTGCAATCCATCCTCGAAAAACACCTGGCCACGTTCTGTCGACGCCGGAGATGCCCCGAAAGGTGCCAAAGCCCCCGGCTCAAAGGGAATTCGTCACCGGTTGATGTATGTTCAAGTGATAGTTTTGCTTCGCTGAGTCGGCTTTGTTTGCGCTTTGCAGTTTTGCGCCAAGGCTCTGGCCCTGTCCCCGTGGAATCTTGGGGGTGTGCTGTCGTACATTTAGTATTTGGACATTGCTCCAATTACAACGTTTGGAAGATCTGGACCCGCTTGTAAATCTTTTGAAGATACGGCTAACTCCGTTCCCGTCGCTCCAAAGGAACAACCTGTCTGGGACTTGGTTTGGGAGATGAAAGGATCAGCAAACTACAGGGAAGTGTGCCTGCGACATCTGCAGCTCTGCCAGATGTTTCCTGCGGATCTTTCCGGAATGAAGACCTTAACCGTCAGTTTTTGCGGCGAGGTCGCTTCGACTGGAAAAGCCTCGTTGTGCCGGGCCGTTTTACGACTCGGTGGTAAATTGAGGTACCGGCGCCAATCCTTGATATGCGGGAGACCCCACGGACGACGCGGAAAAGATCGTCGTGCGTGCGCCGATTGGTTTTGCCCAACTCGAAGTTGACAACATAGTACAGTCCGTGGTGTCTTCTTAACATATAGACAAAGAACGGTTCAGACCACTTACTGGAGTTTAGTCTTCAGTTAACCTAAAAGAAGTTTTTGGAATGTGGGAGTAAGCAAAACATACACGGGAGTGCTTGAGCCGAGATTGGAACCCAGAACCACTTCACTGTGAGACCAGGCAATGCTTAGCACGATTTTGAAGTTTCAACCATCGCGCTACCCCAAATATTTTGATTTTTAAGGTGGAGTTTTCACAAAAAAACGCGGTCATGTTAGGGTTCGGGATCTGAGTTTTTCAGTCATTCGAACTTGAAAGTACTAAATCACAAAAACGAACGTGCTTCGAAGGTACTTTTCATTTGGGTTCGGTTAAAAAAAAAAAAAAAAACCTGCTACTTTGATCCTAAAGAGTCTAGTCCAGAAGAAAAAAACTCCTCACTACTGACAAGAAAACCCTTCACCAAGAAGTTAAACAACATAGTTCTGGCAGACCATCTCGTACCGTCACAGAGTACGGAATGCGCTGGTTTCGTTTGGATGGAGTACCATTGCACAGGTACTGGAACTGGAACTAGACGTAAAAAAAAAAAACGTCAACCATTCTGTAATTGTCCACAATACGATGACTCATTTTTGATTTTTAAAAAAAAAAAAAAAAAAAAAAAAGTTCAACACAGTCATAATTTGAGATGGAATTAGCGACGGATTGCTTTAAATGTCATTGAAATCAGTCAAATACTGGTTTTCTTTCTGGGCTAGAACAGAATTTACAGTATGCATCGGAATTGTAATTGGTGTTAAATGTCTCTCGATGGAATACATTTTTGTCACGCTGAAAGTTGCTTTCACGGATTATGAGTGCATTGTTTTGCGTCCTTAAATGCATCGCATTGACTTTGGTGCCGGACATCTGAAATTGCTTTGTTGAGGTCAAATATCAACACGAGAGTCGAAGCCGGTGAAAACGTCGAAGAGGATTGGGAGCATTCACGGACGACTAGCGATTCATCTCTCCAGCCATCCATTTTCTACCGCTCATTCCGGTCGGGGTCACGCGTGAGTCGAAAGGAACTACCCATCGTGAAAAATCGACTCTGATGCATGTCAAGAGCTGGAGACGGTAGCCGGCACGCAAACGGACGACGGTGCCCACGCGCCGGCTGAATCATGCGACAATAAAGAAGTCAGCCGTCCACTTTATCTGGCTTCGTTCCGGACCGGGGGGGGGGGGGGGGGGGAGCGACTGATGGACGTTACGAGGAAAATTAACGCGATTGATTGGATGAATTGTTTTTTTGGAATCGCTGTGGGATCGGAGCGTCGCTTTCCGAACGTTTCGAATTTCCTTTTCAATGGCGTTGCCGAATCCAGAAGAATAATGCGGCCGTAATATTTTGTAGTTCAACTTTTAATTGCCGACGTCTCCTTCCGTAGAACGGTAAACCCGGGAAGACTGGCTCAACAGCGCCTCTGCTGGTTGCAACCAAGCACTGGCTGCATTTCATACGTGGAACTTGGGTGGGGAATTACTGCACTTAATCCAGGTCACAATTGTAGAAACCAGTTGGCTGTAAATCCCGCTCTGGACAACCAATCAGAGGACGGACAAAAATTACAGTTCCCGACAGGACATTTCCAGCTGTGCAAACGACACTTGGTGGAGTCCAAAGTGTGTTCCCCGTGATTTAGTCAAAATGTTTACCAGCGCCAAATGAAGGCAGCCAGTCGGGCCCTACTTAACGACGTGGCCACTTCGCGCTCAAGATTTAATGGGTATTAGAAAAACCGAATAATAATGGAGGCCACCCGCTCTCATCCACCGCCAGCCCAGATTTCAATCGACCTTCGCTGAGCTTTGCAATGAGCTCGGCAAGGCTCATTAGGGCCGCTGCAAAATTAAGCGCCGCACCCTTAAGTAACTCGCAGTGGGGGATGTAGCACCTCCGGGCTGACTTTGGAGTCCTCGCGTTTGTTTAGAGCGACCTTAGATCACGGCTGCCAATCCCAACAACTGCTGTGCGATTGGACTTCTCAAGCATTTTGTGGCCGGAGGCGACATTTCTCCAAGGACCGCCGAGTAAACATCATCGTATCAACCCCTAAATTCAAATGGGAATAATTTTGAGAATAAAGTTGAAATTGTGACGCACAGTTTTTCCAAGACAGTCATATGACTCTAATTAGACGGGCATTTAAATTGGAGATTTTGTCACTGGCATTTGCCAGTTCGTTGCGTTCACTGCCTGTGGGACTCTCCGCTTCGACGCGTGAGTTAGAGTAACCCGAGTCACAGCGATTCTGTGCCCTTTCGCTTGAGCCTGTCCTGTTGAGTTTTTGTTTTGCCCCAGAGTCATCGAACCCTTGCCGTATGTCTTTTGGATCCCGCCTAGCCGAGCGTTTCTGTACCTCCGCCTTGTTGGACTGCTACAACCGCGTATGACCCAGTTTCCGGGATAAACTCCATTGAGCATTATGCCTCTGCCTCGAAGTCCTGCGTTCGGGTCCGCCCCCGCACAATAATGTTACCACATTAACGTCAGAGGAGCGAAGAAAATCATTACTTAAGTGCGTTTGAGAAATACAACTTCATTTTCATCAACCTATTTCGTGTTTCATTCTGGAGAGGAGGACTTTTGTCTATAAAAACTACAAATACGACTTTTGTTCAATGGTGTATTTTGTCAGGTTGAAAAGATATTCATTCGTGAGAATATAGTTGTATTTTGTTTTCCCAAGACCAACTCCTAATATATTAAAGTCAAAGTTCAAGGAGGTAAAAAAGTGCAATCAAAAAATACTTTTTCTCACAATATAAAACCCCGAAATCTGGATGTAGAAAAAAATACATGTAAAAAGCTGCAAAATTGGCCTTAAAAGAGCAGGAAAACGATTCCATGAGGAATGTTTTACATCATTTTAGCAAAATTATCTGACAATAGAACAGAGAATTTGACTTTGCAAGATTTCTCCAAAAAAGTAAAGATGGTTTTGTTTGTATAACAAATATATATATTTTTTTTAATCCACGCATGAATGTCAACTAGACAAAAATATTAAGTGGGGAGCCACAGGTACAGATATTACCCAGCAATGTCACTTTAAATGAAACAAATATCAAATGAATCTTTATAAAATCACAAAAACAAATTGTATCAGAAGAAATTGCCTGAAAAGAAAATACATTTTTTTCGTTTGTGCTCATGAAACAGCACAACAGCCGATGATTACATAGCGTTCTTTGTTGTTTTAACCACGTTTCATGAAAATTTATTTTCAAAACTTGGCTCCCGTGTGGACTTTGTGTGTGTGTGTGTGTGTGTGTGGTCATGTGACCGCCTGCCTCTATTTGGTTGATCGAATAGTCACATGTCACTAGTGGTTCCGTTGGATTGGTGAAACAGAGTCATGTGACGGACGTTTGTCTGACAAACCAAAAGATATAGACCGCGCTAGCAATACTAGATTGATAAAGAAAAAGTATCAACTTTTTTTTTTTTTCCACGATGAAACATAATCCATTGAAAATTATTTTATGGACCACTCGGGGCCCCAGGGCCGCGGTTTGACTCCTGCGGCGCCGCTGACCTCCGTGTCGGCGTCGCTCCATGAATCAGGGCAGGAGGAGACGTTCCCCGGGCGGACCGCTAAAGTTGACAATCCGATATTCATACGCGGCAACAACTCGGCGCATAAACATAATTTATCCGCCGCTGATCCGGCGCTTGCCGATGGAAAATAAAATCGCGGCGAGTTCCGGTGAAAGGAAAGCGCCAGTGATATTTAAGAGCAAAGTGACAAAGGCGGAAGAGTCAAAGACGAAAAGGGGACCCTGGGAGGTTCACGTCTTTATTGGCGAGGACAAATTGCCTTCCAGGTCGCGCTAAAGCGCGTCGCACTTCATAAGTCACCTTAACGCAGGTGAACCCGGAGCACGTTTGCCTTTCATTGCTTCCTCTGAAACAACAAAACCAAGAGGTCGGAGAACTGCATGAATTACTTTTAATGCGGCGGACGAGAAGATTTATTCGGCTTTCTCGGCTCCGGGAGAGAACGCGACAAATCAACGCCGAATATTTGGCTAAACAAAGCAATATGAGCGTATTGAGCGAACAGGAGGAGAATCAATCAATTATTAAGTGCTTTGCACAAGGGACGGAAGCATTATTTATTTTTTTTTAAACACACAATAAAAGTAACAATGATTTAATATTTCACTGCAAATGACTCTGCGGAAGATTTTTGTTTTGTTTTTTTGTTTTATGCGGCGAATGTCGGCGCGGAGGCACAAAAGGAGGAAAGCCGATTCTCGTTCTGTCGGTGACGCGAGTGGAGCCGGCGCCGACGCGTCGGGGCGGAATGGACCGACGGGAGTTGGAATTTGCCGAGTCGACGACGGCGCGCGGCGAAATGATTGACTCCCCGTCGATAACGGCGGCGTTTGTCTCGTATTGTTTGTTTTTTTTTTTTTTTTTCCTCAAGAATCTCATTAGAGATAAAAGGATTCTGTATACATTTTTTTCAAACATAATTTTACCATTGTACGGCTATCGGGTTTATTTTGGATTATTTTGAAAATCACAAACTATTACCTACATAAATTTGAAGTACGTCGATCATTGAGTGGAACTATACTAAATAATTGTACTTAATAATAAATAAATAATAATTATAAATAATTGCACAGGTGGGAAGAGCTCACCTAGATGCAATTTAACGTTAAATAATTGATCAGATACTGTACATTTCACTACAGTAGTCAGCTGCGATAGGCTCCAGTTATCAAACACGTTTGAAAATATGGTTGATAGATGGAAGGATAAGTTACGCACTGCAAAAGAACCTCAAAAATTTCATTCTCAAAATTTCATCCCTTTGGCCAGAGCGATTTTCCTCCTCTTCAGATCTTATTCAACTGTGTGGTGTCAAAATTTTTTTTTTTTTATACCCGTAGCATCGTTCCAAAATGAAGGCTGATTAATCGAAAAGGGGGCAGGCACTCTCCAAGCAGAGGTTGCCAGATTAGAAGCGTTGTGGCAAAACGGAACGGAAGAGTTCGTGCGGTTTAGCGGCATGGAAGCTAGTAGTCACAACGGCAGCAGAAATTCAAAAATAATAATAATCTGCAGAACAAACGTTGCGAGGCGCTCCTCTGACTCAGCGTCATAATCAGTCAGATATTGGGCCGGACTTCTTCAGTCAACCTCTCAGTTCCAATTCGGCATCGTCGCCAGCAAGGGCGTCGGAACAGCCTACATGTAATCGAGTCAACGGCCAGAGGATGAATTGGTGAGGGGAAAAATTCACATTTCAGAAATACTTTTGAAACCAATTTATCGTATGGACTTGCATCTCTAACGTAGCTTCGCATCACTTTTCCCGAGACGGTTTGAACAGTTCTACTCTTCAGAAATTCGGACAACTTTCTGGCGAAAGCCCCTTTTCTGTTCCTTAGATGCCTTTGGGGTCCCTAATCAACCAAATCAATCACTGCTATCTAACAATCAAATTTTCGATGGAAGAATCGCAACAGCGCTGCCACGGTGTCGCTAGGCTATCGTTTGGGGCATATCTCCGATATACGTTTCCAGCCAGGAGGCCAGACAAAGATGAGAAAGCGCCGTGCGGTTCTGTACAAAGAATGAGTTTTTGCTCAGACAAATTAAGACAGTTTTACAACCCTTTTCTGGTGCTTGGGTGAACTTAGAAACCCTGACCTTGTGACAGACACGGGTTTCCGTTATGGGACATTTATGCACTGTACGTAAGATATTTATACAAGAAGTTGATAGCAAAAAAACTTTATCATAACCCTTCCCCCTAATGCATTATTTTTCCTCAGATGGTTTGTGTTTGGAACGGATCAGGTTCAGGTTACTGGATGTGGCCAAACGGACACCTGTTCTGCCAGACCACTAGCGAATTCTATCAAAAGTCATTCCTGAAGAGTGGAAGAGTCCAGATCATGAAGGTAAAATTTGAAACCCGCAAAACAAAGCACTGTAACAGAAGGACCGGATTGAAGCCAAGCTCGAAGCCAGGTGGGACAACGCCAAGGGAAGGAAGACCACCAGAATGTAGTGCCAGCAGTTAATTGATAAAAGTGACACTCATCACCAGTTTGAGGATAGCACTGTTTTGTTCCTGCCAGGTCCCAAGAGCGAAGATTGCATTCGACCGTGGCGAAATACCGTGAAAATCTTTTGGGGGGGAGGGGAGAGTGGAATCTCCCAATAGTGTTTGTGGAGGGTAAATGGAAAAACTTGTCTAAACATGCAAAACAAAAGCAACAATGTGCAATCACAGGAAGGTCAGATTAAAGAAAAGATGGACCCAGGTGGAAAAACGCAAAGTGCGTGTCGGGAAGGGGGGGGCGGGGGTGGGGGCAGGAACTTGGCTGCGAGACAGACACGGCATATTGCCAACACCTGACACAGATAAAACTGTTTGAGCAAGGCCTTTTTCTTTGCCTGCCGGGTCCATAGAGGAATGTTTGGACGTGGCCTTAATCCACTATCTAACCAGAGACCGAGAACAGGACTTCTGCCGTCCAACATGGCGATCGGATTTAGAGAAATGGACAACAGAACCCACAGAGTTATCAAAGATTCTTGAACGGAACCTGTTCTCGGGTTAGGTGTCTAATAAATAGTTGAGTTTCAGTTTGGCCTCTGGTTGCTCTCGTAGAGTTCGCAGAGACTCGCTGAAATTCAACAAAACCTGTAAAACGAAGAACTGTCTTTGGGAGGAAGGGTTCGAACAGAGATTAGGAATCAGGACCTCTGGGGTCCAATTTGACTGTTCCCTATGTGGACAGAGACAAGAAAAAACAGAAAAATTCATGAGCGGAATCTCCTGAAGGGTTAGCATTCGCTTGCCGCTAAACGGTTGAATCTCAGTTTAGTCTCCGATAGCTATCCCAGACCTACCGGAGACTAAACTGAAACCCAGCAGACTGTGACCCTCAAAACAAAGCGCTATCGCAGTATGGATGGGATTAAAGGAACGCTCGACACAGGTGGGAGCACACGAGGGAGACCGCGAGACAGGAACTCGACTGGGAGACCGACCGAAACTGAGCACTGCCGACGGTGGCTGATTAAAGTGACGACAGGCAGATGAAACTAATTAACTTTCAGCCGGCGCGAACAAAGACACGAGGGGGGGGGGGGGGGAGACCCTTCCAAAGAACAGCAGACAATTCATCGGCAGTGTAGTGTTTTTGGGTGTTTGTTTCAAGAAAAACTAGTGACCCGCACCAGGTTGTACACTACATGTCTTTATGCGCTTGTGACTTGACCCAAATTATTACTGATCTGAATGATGGTTTCAGGGAAAATACATTATCCTTCGGGATACCAAGAGATTTTGGCAAATTCCCTATGCCCAACTTTTCTGGGAACAGTTTTGGGACATCATGTTCTGGTTCCAGCAAAGCTCTGCACGACTGCAGATACCAAGTTCTGACCTCGACCTGAACGTTGCTAGGGATCGAGACGAACAGCAAACTAAGAATGCTCAAAAATTCTCGTACACAATCTTGCGGAAAGTCTTACGAGAAGAGATGAAACTGTTCTAGCTGAAAATTTTCGACCGTCATCGTATCATATTAAAACCTACGGATTAAAATTGGGATGTCGCTTAACCCCGTGCGGAGAAACAAGACCGTGAGCGACTACTTTTGGCTATTGTCCATCTGAAGGCACCGGCGTCCAATATTTTTCCGGTACAGCTGCGTCCCTCCCATCTCTCTCATTGTCACAGTCAATCAGACGCGTTTGACCAGAGCAGTTGCGACTCGCTGGTCGTACGCCAACGTGTTTTCCCAGCAGCGCCCGGCGCCGTGCCAGGTCTCGCAGGGCGTGTTTTATTGTCAATACTTTTGATTTGGAAATATATATATATATATATATGTGTGTGTTTTTACTACGCTCTGCTTCCTTTCCAAACTGGGCAGGACTTCCCTGCTGGGTTTCAATGCAAGTCTTGCGGAACCTGGACCCCGCCGCGAAAATGTGTACAAACTCGCGTTGGCAGCTTTTTAAGTTCCAGAACGGTTTTGTCTCGTGGAGTCACCACTTGGCACAGTGAATTGTTGCGCTTTCCATTTTTCCGTGCAGGATTATTTGCCCGACGTGGACAAGATATCAGAGAACAGTTAGAAATGAGCATTGATCATATTTTGATGCGAGGGGTAAACCGGAACGATTGGATCTCTTCCCGACCTGGAAACTGGGTTAGGTTTAACTACACTTCGAGGTCCGACGGCATGTTGGAAAATCAATTTTAAAAAAAGCTTCAGTCCCTCCCTTTGTTTGGTTTACGTTGATGTAATAAGCGCACAAATCCAGAACATCAAAGTTCCGATCTTTTTTGTGCAGTCACATATTTTACTTACTCCTGAATTTATTTATCTAGTTGTTCCTGCTTTTGTTCAATAGCTCTTAGTCATATGTTTTGTTTTTTTTTTAATTTTCTTTCAAAAACAGCCTCGATTGTGCTTGACAGCAAAGTCGACGGCGAAGTCTCAAGGATGAAAAAAATCAAATCGATCGGCTAAATACGCCCCCGAAATGCTCGGCGAGGCGACGAGCGATGCGACGACGACGTTTAATTGTTCTCTTTCGACCCCGCTCGTCTATCAGTCTCCCCCCCCCCCCAAAAAAAAAAAAAAAAAAAATGGAATGCTTAAATGTGTCACCGCCGTCTGCTGCTTCGAGGTCATGTAGCGCGAGCTGCGCACCGGTCAGTTGTAATTCCTTCGCTGGCACTTTAAAGGATGAAATATTGATCCCGGGCTTGGACATCTTATTTTCCTCCTTTTGCGTAAATCACCTTGGGATTGACAGGATCCCCGTAGACCGGCCGCAGTCTCTTGCCGTTGACTTCATCTGGCGCGCTACGCTTCCTTCCTCTATTCTCCGGGCCAAAGTCCTCACCCGGTACTTAAGTACTGTCGGAGTACAGACGCCAGTCCGGTAAAAGTGGAGCCGTTTTCAACTCGACGTCCCAAAGGGGAAGGAAGTTTTCGCGTTTAAAAGCAAAATCTGAAGATAAATGAATATCTCGTTGCGTCACCGTTGCTCATGCTCCCTTGGTCCAGTTTCTGCCCAATCAGTCGCTGAGATCTCAGTCAGTCTATCAAAACCACAATCGAGCTTGACTTTACCTCTCGATCGGATTAAAAATGTCTTTTAGAACGTAGGAAGTTGAAATTCCACCAATCTCTTTGATAAAAGTAGTCGTGAAATGTCTCCTCAAAGAAAGTATTGTCACCTCTCACCATTGTGAACAAAGGAATTTCGCCCCCCCCACCCCCCAAATTTAATGATGCTGCTGTGTTTTTTTTATGATTGCATGTCTGAGATCGAACGCGCCTAAGTGACGAATACCGCCGCGGCGCACGACTCTCGCGCGGGGGTTCATTATCAACGGGAGGGACGGGGGGGGGGGGGAGCGTTACGCCGCTGTTTTCCAGAATTCGGTCCTTGGGCCGTTTAATTACGAGGGCGGCGGCCCCGCTCCGACGGCACGGGCAAGGGCCGCTCGCTAACCGAGTCCGATTGATCGGGAGGTGTCCGGGATGGCCGTGAAAAGACAAAAGGTGGTCTCAGGGGGGAGAGGTGATCTTGAGGGGGGCAGCGGCGGAGTGAACCAGATACGAGATGCCGAAATACCGGACAGGCGCACTGATTTTGAACATCTGAAGCTTTATTTTTGTAAGAGACCCGAAAAACCAAAATCAGCCCGTGTGCGCTGACTGCTTTTCTCAAGAGCGGAGTCCTCAATACCTTTTGGTCCTGGGTTCAGACTTCTGATTTGTCACGACCGCCGAGTCTGTGGCTCGTTGTTGACCACACTCGTGAGGATTTCTGATTCGACTGTAAATAGTGAACAGATTTAAGCGTTACGATCGTTAGACCCCGACCGGTATCTGAGGAGAGACTAAAGATAATCCCCAACGAAGATACTCAAGAGTGACAATTTTCAGCCTTCGACTGTTTTGTCAGCGGATCAGGGAGTCAAAATGAGATAATTTTCCAGAGACATCCGAGAATCGGGGCTTTGCTGACGTCGATCGCCAGGGACGCCCGATTGTGGGCATTGCGCTTTCCGCGCGGGATGACCCGAAGGTCGCGCGCGGCGGACAACCGCAACAAAGGAAAAACGCACTCAGCCAAAGTGTCGCCGCGGCCGCCTCGTTGTATCCTGGGAAGCATTTGCATAAGTGGGTATTAAACGGCGAGCCAGCGGACGGCGTCCGTTCCCCCCGCCGCTCTCTGGCCAGCACAAAAACTGCCCGTTTATTGCTTTTGTCTGAGATTAAAAACTTCCTCTGCGTTGTCAAATGCAGACCGCTCTGTAAAATTTATACAAGGGACCCTCAAGCTGCTTCATTTTTCGGTTTGTTGCTCGTACCGGCTGATGCGTTCAGTACGGCGCGCTCGTGACGTCAATGCCATTTCCCTTGACCGCAGAGGCGGCGCGATTTGTCATGTCGTGCGGTTATCCGAGCCGCTTATCCTCGCTAGGGTTGCGGGAAAACTGGAGCCCATCACAGCTAGCTTCGGGCGAAAGGCGGACTACATCCTGAACCGGTCGCCAGTCGGTCACGGGGCAGATATCGACGGCATCACGGAGCGGGAATCGGTCACCGTGACGCCATCAGTGACCGGTGCAGTTTTGCAGTGGGAAACTTTGGAGACTAGCGCAAATGTTGACAAAAGTACACAAATGTCCTTTGTGGACGTTTGGCAAGACAACCGAGGTTACGGGTCGGGATGGGCGTCGGCTAATCACTTGCGACGTGTAGACAAACAAGCACTCAAACGTGTGGTTTTTTTTTTTTTTTTTTTCTTTCCCCCGTTTATAGGTGGAATTCCGTCTTTTGATTTTAAAAAAGTATATATATATATATATTCTCCGTTTTTCTGCAATATTCCGACCGTAACCCGCGCCAGGATCAGCACTCGTCCATATTCCGTTCTGACTTTTGAGAGCGAGGCGGAAGATTAGATACACGTCTGTTGATTGGTCGAATGTTCCTCCCGACCAATGAGAACGCTTGTTGCATACGAGTCAGATCGTGGGGACATTTTCAAGCGAACCCGATGACGGCGCTCGAGAGGAAAGAAATCGACAGACGGCTCAAAAATAAATTCCGACGGGATTGGATGGAACGAGAAAACGTCGAAGAAGGAAGTTGCCACTCTGTTAAGCGACTTCATTCGCAAAACGGATCGACCCGGCGAAGCATTGTGCGCACTTGGGGTCAGGATACTATCGACAGTGAATCAAAAGGTTTCAAGGCATCGGAAGTTCCCGCAAAGCGGCAAAAACGCGTCAAACAAAGCAACGAAAACAAACTTTTCCATAGCCGCTGCGTTGACGTCAACCCAAGGCCGACAACCACCCCCAGTTGCAGACGCTAATCAATAACCAGGTGAGAGCTCAGAAGCAATTACTTGTAAAAATGTCGATTATTTACTGCTAGCGACACTTGACCTTAATAATTGCTGCGTTTCAATCATTTACTAAAATCTGAATTCAATTTGGTAGTTCGTTGAATTTGTATTTAAATCAGTAATTTAATAATGATCGATCATATTGTGTACATTTTGAAAACAGAAATAGCATTATTATATATATAATTATTTATAGATGTACTTGATATATTTCACTCATAATACAATTTATAACACTTGCATGTTAAAATTGGGGATGATCCCCAGACCCCCCCCCCTCGGCTATTTTTCAGTTTTTTTTTTTTTTTTTCATTCAGTCAAAAATCACATCTGAGCACTTGAGTCGACATCTGCAAAAAAAAAAAAAAAAAAATTCACAAATTTTACTTTACTGAAGATGATCTTTGTCAAGAGAAGTAGGGGAATATTATCATACTGCGTTTAAAAAAAAAAAAAAAAAAAAAAACCTGCCTGTCTGAACGCAACCTTTTACGCTTCGATCGCCCCGGCAGGGGTCATCCTTCATTTTGGGGCAAAAACCAGACATCTCCTGTCATCTTCTTCTTGCTTAAGTCGCGACGTGAAGACTTTTCAATTATCCTTTCCTCCACCTGTGAGGCTTTTTTTTTTTTTTTTTTTTTTTTTTTGGGGGGGGGGGGGGTTGGGACGAAAGGGGAAGCCGCGGAGGAGGAGGAGGAGGAGGAGGAGGAGGTTAGGGATTAGAAGTTGAGAGACGTTCCGCGGCGAAACCGCTCCGACGCGTCATCTTTCATTTTGAACGGCTTCCATCAAGTGTCCTTGAAAGCCGCGTTTACTCTGATCAGCCGCTTTCATTCCCGCGCCAACGCCGTTCGAGTGTCTCGCCGCGCTTCCGTCTCTTCGCTCAGACTTTGAACAACGGCGGGCGAGCGTCATTTTCGGTGCCAAAGACGTTTTTAAATCCTCCCGAGCCTTTGAGTCGTTTTCTTAAGGGTGTTCCTCCTCCTCCTTATGCGTTATTGTCGTTCATCTACTGCGCTCCGGGCCAGCTGTGTTTACCGGGGTCAGACATGGCGGACAATGGCGTCATCCGTGTTTGCCGACCGCAGCATCTTGTGGATCGCTTAAGACGATCGCTAGGGGTGTGATGATTTTTGGTAATGCGCTACGCGCCTTGGTTTTAAGGGAGTGCAGTCAGAGAACAATACACCAAAACATGAAACCTATTTTCTTTTGTGTGGTGGATAGAAACACATTTGTAGAATGCAAAATAAAAACAGATAAAGTTACTCATTACAATGAGAAAGTTACTCATTGCAATGAGAAACAATTTTTTATTTTTTTTTTTTTTCAATGTCCCTTGAGGGGCTTCGTAATAAACCAGCTGTGAAAGGGAAATTATTTCTGTACATATTATACTGGTGGAAGGGTGGATCAGATGGTAAAGCGTAGGCCTCACAGTCCCGAGGACCCGGGTTCAATCCCGGCCCCGCCTGTGTGGACTTTGCACATTCTTCCCGTGCCTGCGTGGCTTTTGTCCGGGCTCTCCGGTGTCCTCCCACATCCCAAAAACATGCAACATCCATTGGACACTCTAAATTGTCCCTAGGTGTGTTTGTGAGTGCGACAGTTTGTCTCAAGGTGGCCTGCGATTGGCTGGCAACCGGTTCAGGGTGTCCACCGCCTCCCGCCCGTTGACAGCTGGGACAGGCTCCAGCACTCCCCGCGACCCTTGTGAGGATAAGCGGCTAAGAAAATGGATGGGTGTAATTCTTGTGATGGTTTTTAGAAGTCAGTTGGTAAAGCGTTTGCCTCCCAGTTCTGAAGACCCGGGTTCGATCCCGGCCCCGCCTGTGTAGAGTTTGCATGTTCTGCCCGCGCCTGCGTGGCTTTTCTCCCGGCACTCCGGTTTCTTCCCACGTCTCTAAAACATGCAACACCCTGAATTGCCCATAGGTGTGATTATCTCGATGTGCCCTGCAATTTTGAGGAAATCGCAACATCTTCACTTTGTCGTCTTTTATCGGGAACGAATGACAGACGAGTGCAAAATAGAAGCTTAAAGAGCCGGAACAAGAGCAAATGCCGGAAGGGTTTTTCCATCTTCAAAATTCATCCTGCTCTCTTACTGTTACTTTTCTGCCTTCTTTGTTTCATAAAGAAAAAAAAAATAAAAATATCTATATTTTTTTTTTGTGTAGGACAAAAATAGTGAGAAATGGCCAATGGAAAAACTCAGGAATCTCTTCTCCGATTGGCTGACAAGTTTCAATCAAAAATATCCACCAATAAGCTTGTCCGGGCTGATTATTATTATTTTTTTCCCCAAGTCAACTCATCAAAGAGCAGTGACGTTTCAAATAGTGAAATGTGCCCTAAATTTGTTTTAAAATCCACTAAAATAGTGCCAATGAAACCATTTTTCACGAGAAGAGCGGTACAACAAATCGTGCATTTTAGTCACTATTTGCTCTCGTATGAATTTCGTTGTAACTTTCATCACCATAATAAGAATATTTGTTTTTTCCCTGTAAATATAAGCGCTTCCTTTTTATAAACATTTCCCTTTTTGTCGACACAATCGTCAAAGGAATAAACATTTGACATCTCGAACAATTTCAGATTTCAGTTTCCAACATATCCATAAACGGACCAAAATAACTTTGGCAAGGCGTTCGGCGCCATTTACTGCGTTTTGCTGAACTGCATCCAGCGGCACATTTCGGTCATGGATCGCATCCAAGAGCGACGTCAGTTTGTGTATGCGACGCACTTCGTCCGTCCCTGCGGTGCAAATCCGTTCATCCATTTTTTTTTTTTTTTTTTTTTGAGCCTGTTGTTTTGTCTTCGTCCCCAACTGTCATTTGCATTTTTTGTCTTCTTTCCGAAAAGTTCTCTTGGCTCGCCACCACCCCGAAAACTTAAAAAAACGAATCCCCGTGCCGCGTCGTCGCCGAATCCAGCCACGATTGTCCGAACGCGGGGGTAGAATAGCGACGGCGCTTCACGCCGAAGGCCGCGAGCCGAATGCGCTTCCATTACCGAGCCGGGGTCGTCTTATTTAAAGCGCGCCGCGTCGTCTTGGTCAAGAATTACATTACTTGTCCTTTTTTTTTTTTTTTTTTTTTTTTAAATGGGGGGATTAAAAATAGAACGGCGAAGGAAGGAAAAAATCTGCCGTATTTCTCTTTGTTGGCTCCGAGTAAAAGATTCTAATTAGCCTCCGCAAAACAAGAAGGGCTTTGACGCTCGCCCTCGGGAAAATTGGACCCTCGCTGAAGCACAATTTTTTTTTTTTTTTTAGGCTGCTTGTAGTGAGACTATTTGCAATATTTGGATATGAGTCATGACAGTGCAAGGAGAGGAGAAAAATCCCATTGTACTGGATGATGGCGATAATAATAATAATATTGATTTATGTAGCGGCTTTTAGGAGACCCACGGGTGCTCAACAATGCTTGTGGGAGGGATTCAAATGTATGGATATGTACGTGTGTTCATGTTACTCGCCGCGTGCTTTGGTGAACAGATGGTGCTTGAAAATTTTCTAGAAATGTCCAGGGAAGCTAACGTCACAGGTTTTTTTTTTTTTTAGCAGTGAGCGTTCCGGAGGTTTGGGGGGGGCGAAGTTGAGGCGAGTTTATTTCTACGGCGCCGTTTGCGCACACGAGGCGAATCCTTAAAGTGCTTTAAAAAAGAGGCAAAGGAAGCCCAGATGAAATAAACAGCTGCTAGCCGCTTAGCGCATTAGAGAGAGGGCACAAAAATACGGCTTGAAAGGGGAAATCCACTCGTTTGCATTCACGATGTATCCAATAGTTCATGTAATACTATTTTGATAATGTGATGTTAATTCTTCGCTCATTTAATCGTGTTTTGAGAAGATTTTTATCGACAATTACGAATTTTCAGGGGCGCTGCGATTTTCGCGAGTCACATGACCTACGTGCGCGGATGTGACGTGTTGCGTGCCGCAAAAAAGGCTCGATTACATGGGACACCGTTTATGCCCAGTGCTGATTTCTCGTATTCATCCTCATCTGATGAAGAAATATCAATATCGGTTGATCGGGAAGACGGAGGAATACTTCCACACACAGCCGTGAGCGGCACAGCCGTGACCGGCCGAGCTGTGAGCTCGGTCGCCGGGGAGCGAGCTCACGGCTCAAGGGAACCAGCGCTAATTTCTCAGATTTATCCTCATCTGATGAAGAAATAGCAGCATCGGTTGATCGGGAAGACTGAGGAATACTTCCATATACAGCCGTGAGCGGCTCGGCCGCTAGTTTGATCGGGAAGACGGAGGAATACTTCCATACAAAGCCGTGAGCGGCTCGGTTGATCGGGAAGACGGAGTAATACTTCCATATCCAGCCGTGAGCGGCTCGGCCGCTAGTTTGATCGGGAAGACGGAGGAATACTTCCATACAAAGCCGTGAGCGGCTCGGTTGATGTGGAAGACGGAGGAATACTTCCATATACAGCCGTGAGCGGCTCGGCCGCTAGTTTGATTGGGAAGACGGAGGAATACTTCCATACAAAGCCGTGAGCGGCTCGGTTGATGTGGAAGACGGAGGAATACTTCCATATACAGCCGTGAGCGGCTCGGCCGCTAGTTTGATTGGGAAGACGGAGGAATACTTCCATACAAAGCCGTGAGCGGCTCGGTTGATTGGGAAGACGGAGTAATACTTCCATATCCAGCCGTGAGCGGCTCGGCCGCTAGTTTGATCGGGAAGACGGAGGAATACTTCCATACAAAGCCGTGAGCGGCTCGGTTGATCGGGAAGACGGAGTAATACTTCCATATCCAGCCGTGAGCGGCTCGGCCGCTAGTTTGATCGGGAAGACGGAGGAATACTTCCATACAAAGCCGTGAGCGCTTCGGTTGATCGGGAAGACGGAGGAATACTTTCATACACGGCCGTGAGCGGCTCAGCTGCTCGTTTGATCGGGAAGATGGAGGAATACTTCCATACTCAGCTGTGAGGGGCTCGGCCGCTAGTTTCATCAGGAAGACGGAGGAATACTTCCATACACAGCCGTGAGCTCCCCCGAGCTCCACAGTTCCCTTGAGCCGTGAGCTCGCTCCCCGGCGACCGAGCTCACGGCTCGGCCGGTCACGGCTGTGCCGCTCACGGCTGTGTGTGGAAGTATTCCTCCGTCTTCCCGATCAACCGATATTGATATTTCTTCATCATATGAGGATGAATACGAGAAATCAGCACTGGGCATAAACGGTGTCCCATGTAATCGAGCCTTTGTTGCGGCACGTAACACGTCACATCCGCGCACGTAGGTCATCTGAATCGCGAAAATGGCAGCGCCCCTGAAAATTCGTAATTGTCCATAAAAATCTTCTGAAAACACGATTAAATGAGAGAGGATTTAACATCACATTGTCGAAATAGAGTACATATTTACATGGCCTATTGGATACATTGCTAATGCAAAGCAGTGGATTTCCCCTTTAAGAACAAATCAGAGTTTTAGTTGTATTTTTTGAAGAAAAAGATGCGCACTTTGGTGATTTGCGAATTGCCTCGGGAGGGTTCCAGGACGCCCCTTTCCCTTATCGGTATTTCGAAAGTGTGGAACGTCATCGCCGGGCTTCCCGACTCGTTGCCGTCTTTGCGCTTCCTCGTCACGCCGTGTCCTCCGCCTTCGCGGGTTTCTCCTTCCCCTTTGTCGTCCTCGCCCTCTCTCGATTCCCATTACGGCTTCGCCCTTGTTCATTTCCCCACCTGCGCCGGGACGGCTGCCGGTAGGGGGGCAGGCGGGTCGGCAGCGAGTAACCATCCCTCTTTCCCCCCCCCGAGTCTCTAGGCGCGCCGTGACAGGCGGGGAAATGGAAATCACTGTTCACTGTCGTGCGCGGGATTCTCTTTTTGTCCGCCTTTGGTGTTTCTGCTTAGCTTTTATGACACCCTGCCGTGGGACTGTTTTTGGTCTCGGCAAAAACATGACCGCCGGACGTCCGCGTCTCCAAAGTGACCGCAGATGGGATCGGGTTATTCTTCCCGAGCAGGAAATCTGTTTGTTGCCTCTGCCGTTGCGGCTTTTATGATTATTGTTTTGACGTTGTGGACTTCAAAGAGCCCTTGGGGAAATTCTTTTTCGTCAACGTAGTGACGGCGATGTACAACAGTGTCACCGATGAGAGTGGAGTGGTTGGGCCACCTCACTGCAGAGGAATCAAACAGGCCTCCCGAGACCAGTAGTCTGATGATGGTTCTCGAGGCTGCCATCTTGCATTTCCCTGACCCATGGGCAATATCAGGGCTGGGACCGCTGACAGCCGCCAAAATGTTCAAATATAATTGCCTTTACGTTGTTATAGTTGGTCATGTAGACCGGTGCCGGTACTTCGATGCAATGTTTAACCTAATATTCATTGTACTCCAGTCAAGGATTATGGTAACGGTTTGTTTTTGGGTCAGTTTTCGGGTCAGGGGTTGGTGTGCAAGTTGTATTCTGTTCAACTTCCTATGAGGCTCGGAATATTCGAATCTTGTGACTGACTTCTGAGCATTTCAGGGTGTAGTTTGCCCCTTTAGCCTGAAGTTGGTTGGGATCCAGCACTCCCGCGGCCCTTGTGAGGATAAGCAGCTCAGAAAATGGATGGATAAATGAATGTTAGAATCGGCGAAGTTGTCACCATTTGGTGTTACATTCCCCTGACTTCGGTCCATTCAGTTCCCGCTCAGTGACGGGGAGAAGGGTTCTGTTTCTCTGCATGTGCCCTGCGACTCGCTAGCGAGGACTCCAGTTTGGAGTCAGCCGGGATGGGCTCCGGCTCGCCAGCTTCAGGTGAGCTCGGGGAGAACTGAACAGGATAAGCGGCGTAGAAAGTGGAAAGATGGAGGGGATGGATTGAAATGACCACCCCTTTGGATTTTCCGACGCTTTTTTTTCTTTTCTCATCTGTCCGAGCAAACGGATCGGTACGGAGGCAGTCAGCCGTCGACCGCCTTGCGTTCAATAATGAAAGATGTGTGAAATCCTGATCCGGAAATGCCATTTTATCTCCTGGCCATCTTTCAGAATTTCATCCCGTCTACGTGTCTTTGTCGGGGGGTGGGGGGGGGGGGGTGTCATTTTCCAGACACCCTCTAAGCTCTGATTTTTAATCAGATCGTACGCGTGCTTCCAAATGCGTCCTCGCTTCCATTTAGCTCCAGATGTATCCCTGCCACCTGCCAGTGTCGTCCCTGCGCTCCCTTTTCTCCTCTCAGCTTTTTTTAAACACGAGGACACGCTCGCCAAAGACATTGATTTCTCTGCCTCCCTCTCCAAACCTGACGGATGGCCCAAACCATCCCCCCCCCCGCCTCCCCCCCAGCACCCGCCATCATCCTCTCCTTTGAGCGGACTCCTTACAAATGTCAGCTCGCGGTAGCGGTCGAGAGACTGGAAGAAGAATGGCGGCTGTTGGCGGGGGATAAGGATTGAGTGTGATACAAAGATTGCGGTTGGGTGGAGGGTCTCACTTTGTCAGAACGCTCCAAGAAAAATGAGTGGCGGGAGCAAGTGGTCCGACATCATCATCTTTAGGTTGCAGTGCTTGGCTCGGGTGTGAAACCTCAAAGATTGCTTTGAAATAAATCAAAACCTTCTTTGTGAGAACACCCTTCTACCACAAATCCACCTCGCGGTTCAGGCCCGCTACGTGTTTAAAATCTTGTTTAATCAGGTTTCGGCGTGATTACAGCACAACGAAGGGGTATTTTCAGACTTGAAGTTGAAACCAAATATTTTTGGATCTGGTCTGGCTCGATTTCACCTTATGTGGGAGGGTCGGCGACGTAACTCCCCCGATCAATAGAGAATCACCGTATTGCCTCGGGCCATCCATTTTAAAAGCTGCTTTTCTTCCTGATCGGGGAACAAAGAAAATTGTACCATCCCCGCAACTTGAACACAACGTTTTGCAGGAACCAGGTCAGAATCTACTGAAATGCGATTTGTCGGCAAAGACGCCGTAACCCCGTGAGGTCAAGACATCTTGAATAAGGAATGTGTCTGGTCAAATCTTTAACATGTTGTACACGTTCCGAGAGGGTGAATAGTGATCTCGAAAGTGAGCCGTTCTTTAAAGGGGAAATCCAGTGCTTCGCACCAAAGCTTGGCAACAAAGACCCTGGAGCTCCGGGCCGGCAGCTGCGGAAGGTTCTTCAGACCGGAATGACGCAGAGTCTGACGAGCGAGCCGAGCTTCGGTGTCCGGCGGAGGCCACAAGCCGAAGGTTGGCAACAGAGGCCCCCGGAGGTCCAGGCCGGCAGCTGCGGAGGGTTCTTCAGACCGGAATGACGCAGAGTCTGACGAGCGAGCCGAGCTTCGGTGTCCGGCGGAGGCCACAAGCCGAAGGTTGGCAACAGAGGCCCCCGGAGGTCCAGGCCGGCAGCTGCGGAGGGTTCTTCAGACCGGAATGACGCAGAGTCTGACGAGCGAGCCGAGCTTCGGTGTCCGGCGGAGGCCACAAGCCGAAGGTTGGCAACAGAGGCCCCCGGAGGTCCAGGCCGGCAGCTGCGGAGGGTTCTTCAGACCGGAATGACGCAGAGTCTGACGAGCGAGCCGAGCTTCGGTGTCCGGCGGAGGCCACAAGCCGAAGGTTGGCAACAGAGGCCCCCGGAGGTCCAGGCCGGCAGCTGCGGAGGGTTCTCCAGACCGGAATGACGCAGAGTCTGACGAGCGAGCCGAGCTTCGGTGTCCGGCGGAGGCCACAAGCCGAAGGTTGGCAACAGAGGCCCCCGGAGTTCCAGACCGGAATGACGCAGAGTCTGACGGGCGAGCCGAGCTTTGGTGTCCGGCGGAGGCCGCGAGACAATGCTCGGCAACAAAGGCTTCCGGAGCTCCCGGCCGGCAGCCGTGGATGGTTCTTCGGACGGGAATGATGCGGAGTCTGACGAGCGAGCTGAGCTCCGTCGTCCGACGAGCGAGCTGAGCTCCGTCGTCCGACGAGCGAGCTGAGCTCCGTCGTCCGACGAGCGAGCCGAGCTTCGGATAACTGCTTCTGCCACCAAAGCTCGGCTCACTTCCCGTCGCCGGACCTTGCTCGGCAGACTCCACGTCATTCCCGTCTGAAGAATGGGGGGCTTTCTTTACGCACTTACATCCCGCTCGTAGCCCTCCGAGGAGTCAGACTCCGGCGTCGTTCCACCCGAAAAACCATCTGAATATTGAACATTATTTACAGCCACAGGTTCCAATCTGTATGGAAGTAGTCCTCCGTCTTCCCGATCAACCAACACTGCTATTTCTTCATCAGATGAGCATAAATCCGACAAATCAGCGCTGGGCATAATGTAATCGAGCCTTTGGTGCGCACCTTACACGTCCCATCCGCGCTCGTAAGTCATGTGACTTGCAAAAATGGCAGCGCCCCTGAAAATTCGCAATTGTCGATAATAATCTTTTCAAAACTATTAAATGAGAGATGGTTTAACATCGCATTGTCAAAATAGAGTATATATTACATGACCTATCGGATACATTGTTCACGCGCAGCACTGGACCTCCCCTTTAACCATAAAGAGCCGCTTTGGATGCGAACGTGGCGGTCGGTGCAACGTGGCGTCCGATTTCATGCGCTAGACAAAAAAACATCCCAAAAACAGTAAGCTTCAAAAGAAACGCCACCGACAGCGAGAGGGCCGTATAATCGCTAACGTAACACAAGCTCACGCGTGCTCATGCATATTATAAGCAGTGTCGGCATAATCTGCTGCTGCTTCGGCAACTGCTTGCGCACACGCGCACAATTTTATTGGACATATTACGCGCACATCCGCCTGTTTATTATTTTGATATTCTTCATTTTTTTAGGGGAGGGTGAATTAATCATTTATTATTTTGGTGAACCCTGCGAATAGCATCGCGGGAGATTTAATTCCGAAACGTTAACCCACTTCCTTCCTGGAGCGTCTCCCATGATGCACCAGTTCGCTATTTGCTATGCAGGGGGCAGCGGAGTTTTTTTGGGGGGGGGGGGGGGCGTCCATCCAGGCCCCCCCGTGACCCAAAGTAGAGTTAATTAAGCAGCGCGCGTTAATCACAGCGGGGCTCGTCAATCTGGACGTGATTATCTATGATATTTTGTGAGCGACGCGATCCCGCTTAACTGCACGCGGCGCGAAGTCAATTTGCATTTGCCGACGCCGGCCGCTCTTTGATGCCCTTTGCGCGCCTCAATCAGCATCAATCAACGTTTACAATGGCGTCGCGTCTTGTTTTGATTGGGAGTGAAACACGACTGACGATCAAGAGCCGAGAAGTGTGCGTCTGTGTGTAACGTTTTTAGATTGTCGATCATTACTCTTGATTTTGTCCGAAGTGCGCAGGGGACAAATGTCACTGAGCTCGGCCGTACAGATGACGCCTCGAAGTGCAGTGGCTCTCGAACCTTTTACATCATAGAGCAACAAAACAAAAAAATGAAATAGAACAAAATACTTGGCCTTCTGAGTATGACCGACATCAAAACGCAGCTTATTCGGACTTTGTGGCCCTCGAAAAAAAAAAAACCCAAAGTTTTATTCCCATGTATACTACTTCCACACTAGCATGAGAAAAACTGCTAATGCGTATTTAACGTTATTGTAAGTCGTGCAATATTATCCACAATTTATGCAGAAATCCTGTATATAGGAAAAAAAATTATGATTCAATTAAAATACACATAAAAGATGAAGTTAAATACAACTGAACTGTTCTTAGGGAGTTATTCCTTTATATACCACTTAAGGGATCCCTCGTACAGTACTCCTCGCGGTGCTCGTAGTACACTTGGAAAATCACTGCTCTATATTTCATTTTGAAAACATAATTGGTTAGTTTTTGCATTTACCCAACATTTTATATGTTACAAAAAGGAAATCGATTGAATGCAGGGAAAAAGGCTGATGTGAATAATGCAATTTTTCTTTGAAATACTTAATTTAAGAGCTGTAATTGCAATACTATGACAAGAATATTTTTGCTCAAGGTATCTTACCGTCAGAATCCAATACGGCTAAAAAAAAAAAAAAAAAAACGGGAAAAAAATAAACAAATTGAATTGACCAAAATACTGTACAATCATAAAACATACACAAGCTCCAAAAATATCGCCATGTGATTCAAGAGTTCAGGTTTTGGGTTCTGATTTTGGTTCGGGATATGTTAGGATTCCGGTTGTCGTTGAAATTTCCAAACAATAATCACAAAAATAGGTGCCCCTATAAAATACATGTACCGTACTTATAAAGGATGCATTGCAAATCTTTTTACTGCGCAGTTGTAGAATGTACGACTTGGAACAGTCCAAGGCCAGTTTTGGTGAGTTCAAACTTGTGCAAAGCAGTCGAGCGAAATATGAGCTCGATATTTGGCCCGAACAAAAAGTGCAAACAAACCAACGAACGGACAATGTGAAACCTCGAGGAAAGATTATTTATTACACCGAGTGGACGATTTGAGCCGAGCTCAGGTATGAACGCGAAACCTTTGAGCGTGCCCCGAGTGTGGCGGCGAACTGAAGAGATTCAGTTTTCGGTGTTCCGCTCACGCAATCCACGCACGGGCGTAGTTTGCACATGCATGCGGTCAACATGCGGAGTCTGATAAGCTTGGATCTAATCGCGTTATTTGGCTGCGAAACGCCAGTCGCGCTATACGGGCCACCCTTTGCGCCTTTGTTGATGATGATAACGCCAAGTTATTTCCCACCACGATGAACTCCTCCAATTATACCCTCTGGCTGGAAGCCTTTAATAGCAGATAAGTGATTAGGACCTAATGCAGAGATTTGCCCCATTTACTTGATGCCGCAATTAATACGGAAAGCGGAGGTACCGGAAAGCCGAGATTAGAGACTTAATTTTCCCCCGTATCCCAAAGGGAGGCGGCCAAATGGCCGATGATGGTGTTGTGATTACATTTCTGCGCAAACGCGGGGGTCTCCCGCCTGCCCGGGAATCTTGATTTCTCGCCGGCGGGCCGTCCGACTTTCCCACAGAAACGGCTTTTTCGCAAACAGCCGATGGAGTTATCGACCGAGAAGCGGAACCTTGTTGTTAATGTTTACAACGTCGAACATTTCCGAAGGAGTCTTAATTGCGTGTCTGTGGCGTCTTTCCCCAAAAAAATACCACGAAAATCACGAGTAATAGGCATCATTTTACGGTGTGTTTCTCGCCGCGGTCAGTCACTCACATTAGAAAAATGTACGGGTGTGGTCAGTCATGCCCGCGGATATAAAGTTGCGGCTGTGTGTTCTTTGTAATTGAGTGTACGCCTTTAAGAGCAGAGGGGGGCGGTGTCATGTAAACTAGGAAGTAGAAGTAGGCTGAGCAGCAGAGACCGCCAGGCTGCGTTTCACGGCGCTGGATCAGTTTTCATGTGCGCCGAGAGTGCGCGACAAGTGCGCATTTGCGCAGTGGCGCAGCTTCGAGGGAACATTGGTCAAGACTAGACAAAATAAGCGTCGTCGTAACAAATTTCACGCGGATGATTTTTCATGCTCGACTTTGCAGATTTGCGAGTGCGATGGCGCGGGGGCGCCTACGCGCCTGTCAAATCACACTGACTGCCCGGTTAAATGAGCGCGTTTAGGGGGGGGCGGATCGATCTCATGCAAATGAGGGCCCGTACAACCCCGCCCCATAAACTGTGACTTCTGATTTTGTTTAAAAAAATAAATAAATAAATAAATAAATAAATAAAAATAATAATAATTTAAAAAATAAATAAAAATAAAAAAATAAAAGGGAATGCCCATTAAAGGCAGATTTTTGTAAGCTCAACCGCATAAAGAGTTTGGCTTTCATGGATATAATTTCTTGAAATAACATTAAGATCATGATGTATATGATTTCTGCAAGACCCCAGACCTTTTGAACAGCAATGTACAGTACAACCTCGGTTCCCGACCACAATCCGTTCCAGAAGGCGGTTCGAGAAGCGATTTGTTTCAAAAACCGAATCGATATTCCCCACATCTGCGTACGGAGGCTGCGTTACACACAATAACGACGCGCGGCGTGGGTCAGCTGGTCGGGCCGAGCGCGTTATGTTATTTGCGGATTCTTTCGTGGTGTGTTCGGATTCACAAAAACAAGCGCGTCCTGGGTCAGCTGGTCGGGCCGCGCGCGTTGTTATTTCCTGGTCTTGTCGCAGGCATTCGAGTACCAATTTTCGTTCGAAAACAGAAGCAAAAAAATATTGAAATTTCGCTCGAAAAGCAATTTTTTCCAGAACATAGACATTCGAGAACAGAGTTTTCACTGTACTGTATGCATATTTATATATTAATGGTTAATTTGCGAGGATAAGCGGCTCTGGACATACATGGACGTACCTGCTGCCATCTAGTGGACGAGCATTTCATTGTTCCGCCCGTCGCCGGCTTATACAAAGAGATGATGGATGATTTTTGTTGACAAATGTACTTAAAGGCAACCATCGCAGTTAAGCGAAAATCGTATTAAGAGATCCGGCAAGATGTCTCGATTCCACTTACCCGACGCACTTGTTGTCGACGCATCCGGCGTGCGCGCCGATGAAACAATCGCGCGTCTTAAACGTTTCCGAACACGTTGCCGCGTTAACGGCGGCGAGCGCGCCGTAAACAATTCGATTAGACCCCCGCGAGCGAGACGAGTCATCAAAATGACGAACGGCGCGGGCTCGCGGGCTATGCTAAGTGCGTTTTTAGCGAGGGGAGTAATCATACTTTCATTTTTATTTTTTTTTTCTTCCTTCCCCCCATCGAGCTAATTCCCCGCGAGTGCGGCACTTAAATTTCGCACGGGCGCAAAAAAAATCGCGTGTTTAATGGATTCCTCAAGTGAGAGGAGCGACAGCCTTATTATCCTCTTGCTTTATTTGTCACTTATGCGCAAGCTAATCGTGTATTTTTGGAGGGAAACGGGAAAAGGCTTTGCTGTGACAATGAAGGACATCAAACCGGAGGTCGGTAGAAATCGACTGTGATGCTTGTTTTCCTCCAGGCTCGCTCGTACGTACACACGCAGGGTAAAAAAAAGAAATCCCAACATAATTCTACTTGGCGAGAAAATCACGGCGCCACCTGTGAAAAGACGGCTATTATCTTTTGCGCCGCCGGCGGGCGCGACGTTCGCCTCCCGAGAGCCGTTTACCGCAAACGAGATATTAGCACGCGCCTTTTTTTTTTTCTTCTTTTTGCGCGCAGCTGCGATGAGAAGCGTGGCGTGACGTGAAGGTCACCGGTTTGAATCCCGCCGCAGCAAACGCGAGTGCGGCGGGCGTGCCCCCGACGCGTTTGGAAATGTTGAAATGTCAGCCCGACTTGTTGCGTTAAGGAAAAATGCGAACGCACGCGTGCTCGCTGCAAATCACCTCTGGATAAATCAACTATATAAAAACTATATATGCTGTATTTATTTGTTTTGGTATTTATGATTTTCTCTGCAACAGTGGCTTCTACAGAAGCCCAAATAGCTTTAATTTGTGCCGAGAACGTCGCTGGAAGTAATTCTACGTTGAAAATTAATAATCGGAACAACATTAGTCCAGTTTATTCTGTTTAATAATAAACACGGCAAATGGCCGGTCAGGGAGATGGATGATGGGTTTTTTTTTCCTGGCATGTGTGCTTGGAGGACCCCCCCTGCCCCCACCCCCACCCAAAAAAAAAAAAAAAACTATGATGAATTAGCCAAACAAAAAATATATTACGTCCTACGACCCAGTTTTGCACCAATAATGGGATACCCATAAAGTCTTAGTCCTTCGACGTGTTTTGACAAGTCATAATTAATATTCCGACATAGTTTCCGGGTAGGACACGCCCCGCTCCAACATTATTGGCTCCAGGACACACGCCGCTGCACTCTGATTGGCTGCTGTATCCCTAACCTAACCCTAACCCTATGGAGGATGGTGGTAACTTGTTTACGTTTGGAAGGAGGTAGGAACATATAAGTTGGCCAATTAATTACGCTTAATTTCCAAAAGCATAGTTGATATAAATTAATTAGAGAACGTTTAAATTTGACTTTGACATCCTTTGTGACACAACTGACGACATTTTGACCCGACTTATTTGAGAGTAAGCTACACCTGAAGAAGGCACTCTCACGCCGAAACGTCGCACCAAGAGCTTACTCATGAACATGTCGATGTTTGTTCGATTGGAATATTATTATTAAAATTTGCGGTAGGTTGGAACTAATTGGCTTTGTAAACTAATTTGTGGTTTGCGTGGGACGTCGGATACTTGGTCTCACGTCTTTGGAACGAAGGAAGGAAGGAAGGACGGACGGACGGACTTCTTCTCCTGGCTCCGACCGGGGTATGCTAAGTCTCTCTCGCCGAAACGTAATAAGTGTGACGCCGTTGCTCCCAACGAGTCGTGACCCCCGCTAATCCTAACCTTAGCTCATCCAAAACCGCCTCAAGACCCCACACCCTTGCCCTAAACCTAACCATAACAAACTTTTTGTTTTTATTTCGGACAAATGTGATGTTTGGAAATTCATCTTGTTAGATCTGCGTGACCCACCCGTCCCGCGACGCCGGAACCGATCATGTTGCAGCGGGGCGTGTCCTGCCTGGACACGACCTCGAAAACCCGATAACGCGTCAGTGACTATTTACATTAAGGCGGAGTTTCTCAAAGTGTGGTATGCGGACTGATATCAGTTCACAAGAGCACCCTAGTACTATGCCAAGAATCACTGATTTAAATGGCTTGATGTACTGTAAATACCGTAATTCCTGGCCTAGAGAGCACACCTGATTATAAGCCTCACCCAGTACATTTGTAAAGGAAATGCTATTTGGTACATACATACGCCGCAGCTGTGTAAAAGCCGCAAGAGAGAGTTTAATGCTAGTGCTGTGCTAGCGCTGCGCTAACAGGGCCGGTTAAAAAAAAAAAAAAAAAAAAACATACCGGTAAAAATCATTGAGACACGGGAGTAACACATTAGCACAGCGCTAACAGGGCCAAACCGGTAAAATTGACTTCCTCGGCGCACATATTCCAGCGGTCTCACTCTTACCTTTTTCGCTCGAGTGCCCCCCTTGTGGCCGTTAGAAAAAATGCACAAATTAGCCGCATCACCGCATAAAAACCCCGCAGGGTTGAAAGCGTGTGTGGGGTGGGAAGTTGCGGTTTTTAATCCGGTGCAGTACATTTGTTAAATACAGATCGGTTGTACTTAACTTGTAGGTACAGTCCGTTTGGATTTTCTCAATTGCTCTCTGAGACCCGTCAAAGCAGCTTTCCTGCCCGCCGAACGTCTAGCGGAAGCTGTCAAGCCGGTGGTCGGCGCTAGCTATTCCCCCCGCTAAGCGGATCATTTTAGTGATGAAAATCGTACCGTCGTGCGTCTTTCTCGCCGGTGCTCGCGACCGTCGGCGCGGTGGGCCGCAGCTGCGGCAGCAGGTGCCGTGTTAGCATGTTTTTTGGTTTTTTTTTTTTGCGACCCTGAACATCTGCCAGAAGGGCCTGACTGTTGTTTTTTGGCCCGTAACGTCTTCCCCACCTCCCCGGTGTTTTGTCTCCTGATCTGTTTTGACGTAGACCTGCAGATGCTCCGCTTTAATGGGCACGCCGAGCCTGACGGTGCGGGACGAGATGTAAAGATGCAATTAAGACAGGTCGCTATCAATTATGCATTGTTGGTTGGAATATTTCCATGCGATTCTCATCTTATTTGCCGTTTCTCGCCTCGTCCGCGGTCGTTCCAATGACGAACGAGAGCGTCCGATTTTTAAATTTGTCTCCCGCCAGAAGGACTCGAATCTCTCAGTTGTTTTTTTTTTTTGTTTTTGTTTTTTTTTGTTTTTTTTCTTCCTCTTCGCGTCTCTTTTAAATCACCTTGTCGTCCCCGCTTTCTCCGTTCCCCGACAAAAAAAAAAAAAAAAAAAACGCAAGCCCGGTGTCGCGGGCAAATGAGAAATTGTGCGGGAACAGATTGGTTTGCTTAGGGAGGGAAAAAAAAATAAAAACCAGACAAACTGTCGCAGACCTCAAGGACATTTGCATGCCGCCTTTTATTTCCTTTTATGGATCATACCGAATAGTTTCCATGCCGAGTCGGGTGACGCCCCGAGTCCTTCTGTTACGTGGTGATGGAGTTCAACTCTATGTTGGTGGCTACTAGATTGCGCCGCAACTGCGACGCGCTTATCAGACGGCGGTTTTACACACGTAATCATGAATTAGGAAAAAAGGACGATTATGAATATTTCCAGGGGCAAATCCTGGCTAGATGTTGTCGGCGGATTAAATGGCAAATACAAACGTCACTGAGTAGGAACCGAAGACAAGACCCTCCAGGAATCGTGGAGTCCGTTGCGATTCTTCTGACGAATTCATCACCTTTTTGGGGCACGTCCAGGTCCTGAAAAGCCGCCAACTGTGACCCCCGAAACTCACTCAGTCGCACTTCTTGGGCCGGTTCAAAAAACCCGACCCTCGACAACAGTTTCAGCTATCAACACAAAGTCCATCGGGACTGGGAGCCTGAAATTGAACAGGAGGTCGGCCATTTTGCTTTGAAGCAGCCGACCAATTAAAATTATACAATTTTTTTTTTTTTTTTTTTCTTCCCTAAACAATCGTAAACCCAGAGGTCGTATCCCAAAGGGGGTCTGCACTCCGCCTGAGGGGTTGCATCAGGAAGGGCATCCGGCGTAAAAACGGTGGCAAACAAATCCGAGCGTTCATCCGGGCTGACCTGCTGTGGCGACCCCTAACGGGACAAGCCGAAAGAAACTTTTTCATTCAGTACCACTGCGGAAACAGAATTTAGTGACAGATTTAACAGCAGGTCCCGATTTTGGTCAATTTGTTGGCTACGTTGCCACAGGAACAGAACGCCGTCGTGAAGCGAGGACTCTTTGGTCACGACTGGAATCCACAGCGCCTCTGCTGGTGGCATTCATGTAGTTACTTCAAGACGCGATTGATCACCGTGCAAGTCCACAAAAACAGTGGAATTATGAATCAATTAACTGATTAGTAAGTTTCCTTTGGCTTGTCCCGTTAGGGGTCGCCACAGCGTGACATCGCAGACAAACGCTCGTATTTATTTGGCACAGTTTTTACGCTGGATGCCCTTCCTGGGATACAAACTCACAACCTCGAGTTTACCAAAGCAGGGTTGCTCTAACCAGTTCGCTATGGGAGCTCAATCAGTCAATGAATTTGTTATTAAATCCCAATCCCTAGATACAATTGTTTAGTGAAGGGAAAAAAAATTGGATAATTTTCATTTCTTGTACCAAAAAAAGCAAAATGGCCGACCTCCTGTTCGATTTCGGGCGTCCGGTCCAGATGGACTTGGAACTTTGTGTTGATGGTGGAAACTGTTGCGGCGGGTCGGGTTTTTCGAACTGTCCCAAGAGGTACACGACTGAGTGAGTTTCGGGGAGTCACGGTTGGCGGATTTTCAGGACCGGAGTTTGCGTGTTCTCCCCGTGTCCGGGTGGGTTTCCTCCCGGGCACTCCGGTTTCCTCCCACATTCCAAAAACATGCGACATTAATTGGACACTCCAAATTCCCGCTAGGTGTGATTGTCTCGATGTGCCCCGCCTCCTGCCCGTCGACCTCTGGGATAGGCTCCCGCACTCACCGCGAACCTCGTGAGGATAAGCGGTGAAGAAATCGGATGGATGATCTGAAAGCCAGTCCAAGGTTGTCGTCTGAACAAGCGATCTAGAAAAACGGATTGATAGACGCGAGTTCCTTCCGCCTGTTGGATGTTTCAACAAGTAAAACAAGTGTGCGCTAATCCAGGTCCCGACCCTAATTAGCATAGTTAGCGAACAGCGTAGATAAGACGTTTGGATGTTTTTCGTAACGCCGGCCGATTTCACCCCAGACGGCCCCCCGCCGGCTGACTCAACCCGCCGTCACATTAGCCAGACAATTCCGCCGCTAACGGGGGGGCCCATTTGTCAAACGTCTTCCGTCCTGCTTTCAGATTAGCGATTAATAGACTTTTTTTTTTTTAATTTGGTCGCTGTCACTTTCACTCCGAATTTTTTTCCCCCGCCATGTCCCCTAATTAGCCCCCTTTTCACGCCCCCGCTTTGCACGCGAAATCATTCAACACGGTTCTCCGCCGCTCCGTTTCTCCCGTCATTGGCCGGGCTCACGGAGACGGATGCGAGGCCGCTTCGGCGGAGGGCGCGAGCCGAGGCGGTCGCGAATATCGAGGCGCCGGCGTCGTTTAGGATCACCCGTTCCCGGGGTCACGCCCACCCCCCGGCGCCGTCGCTAAACGACTGCCATCTCTCGCTTGTCTTCTTTCGCCGGTCTGAGTCCATCCCCGGCCGGCGAGATTCTCAAACCGAGCGCGGCGCCACATTGTGCTTTCCATTCTGCAGTCACTCAGCTGTACCGGATTCTTGGGAGTGTTTTTATTAGAACGGATGGGGAGAGGCTGCCCGGTCGCGTACGGGCCGGATGATGACGAACGGAGCGTCGGCTGAGAAAAGACAAGAAGAAGATGGCGTCGGTCGTGTCGGGGGTTTCGGAATACATTTTACGGGAGAACTCGGAGCCTGGCGGGACTGAAGACCCACCCACGTTAGATCAAAATGTCCAATTTAAAAAAAAAATAAAAATAAAAAATACTACCTTTTACAAATAAACGTATTTGAACACAAGACACAATTCGCTATGTGAAATAAATGATGAATCGATTCATCGACGGCGAATCGATTGATCGTTTCGAGGCCGCGTCGGACCTCAAAATGACCAAATCGACGATTTCCGCGGTCCTCCATGAAAGGGGACCGGCTGTCGTTGTCTTTCGTCAAAAGTCAGCCAATCGCAAACATCCGCTTTCGCTTTTGGGAAAACAACGATCAGCGTGGCTTTTTATTTTGTGCCCGTTATGGAACAAAGCTGTAATTGAGTCGTAATCTATCAATTTTCTTTTTTTGTTTTTAAACGAGGCGCAAATTAGAAAGTGATTTCCTCCCGACTATTAAATGAATTGTTACATGCATCCCTAATAAAATCTGGGACACAGCGAGAATTACTGTGCTGATGTACTTGGACAGTGTTTTGGGGAATTTGTTTGCAAAGAGGTGTAAAAAATATGTCAACACGGAGAACTCATGTTTTACATTTTGATCAAGAAATTATTTTTTTTTGGGGGGGGGGGACCCCTAACCAGCCGTACAGCATTGGCCTCACAGTTCTGAGGTCCAGGGTTGGGTCCCGGTCCCGCCTGTGTGAAGTTTTCCTGTTTGTGTGGGTTTTCTCTGGGGATTCCGGTTTCCTCCCGCATCCCAAAAACATTAATTTGACACTCTAAATTGCCCATGGGTGTGATTGTAAGTGCAACTGTTTGTCTCTACGTTCCCTGCGATTGGCTGGCGACCAGTTCAGGGTGCAGCCTGCCCGTTGACAGCTGGGACGGGCTCCGTCGCTCCCCGCGGCCCGTGTGAGGATAAGCGGCTCCGAAAACGGATGGATGGATATTTGCTTTCGTCACAGCTTTACTTCTGTGTCAGTTTCGGTTAGCGATACAATGTCACGTCCACTCTCGCGTAGGAATTCCGTTTACGTTGCCGTCGTAAATGAAGGAGCGCTTGCGTCGACGCCGAACACAATCGCCAACCCGAAAAAAGGAGCTCGTCGTTTGCAAGCGGTGGAAGGTTTTGGTCCGCTCAAGTCAATCCCTCGCCGTATAAAACCTTATCGGGTATGCATATTTGCCTGTAAAAGAGGAGACCCGAGGGGAAAACGCTTCAGTGATGACTCAGCCCTTGAAATGTCATTTTGACATTCCCGAATGTCAACACCAAAACCGACCGAGCCGTGTCCGGCGCGAAAAAAAAAAAAAAATGTGAACAGAACGCTTCGAATTCAGTTCAAAAATGAAAATGAATTCTTCGCTTCAAGGCCAAGGGCGTCACGCCACTTCATTTCAGTCGCAAAGTCCAAAAAAAAAAAACAAAAAGTGGAAAGGTGAAAAATATTCGACACCCGTTCCTCCACGATTCAGTTGTACATAGTTGCGAGTCTTCCAGCAATTTTCATGTCCGATATTTAAAAATACAATATCTGGATTCTGTTCTTGAACAGAGCCGTTTCCAAGAGAAGAGTCTTGCCACTTTGATAATGTGACTTTGACTTTTTTTTTTTTCACAAGTCACCCTTCAGGTAGCCACGGGTACCCACCCCCCGGCGTCAAACCGGCTTGGAAATGCCACCGCCGAGGCGGCCCCCCCCCCCCCCCCCCTCCAGAAGCTCTCGACATCCCATAACAAGCGCGATGCTCTCCTTCCCTTTGCTTTCCCCCGCCGGCTGACTCTTCTTGACGCGGCGTCACTTTGCATCCGAGCTCTGTATCATCCTCCTTGCTAAACTAAATCATGTTGTCATCTCGCTGGTCTTCGCCGTTCCGAGCCGGCGAGAGGCTATTTTCCGCCTTGACGATCGACGCCGGCAGCCCAGAAACACCCAAAACTGCTTTTTTTTTGTATTTGTTTTTTTTTTTCCCCGACCCACCTTAACATGATGGCGTGATGATTACCGCCAATGCTCGAAGCTCATTTTCGATGCCAGCGGGGAGTTACGATCTGGAAAATTGCGGCGATGGAAGGCACCCCCCAACCGCCCCCCCCCCCCCCCCCCGCCACCGGTCGGACTTTCTCGTTATTGACAGATGTGCGACGTAATCGGACGCTCGGATGAGTCGGGAGTGGAAATGCGATTAACGGGCGCCAATCCCGAGTCATATTAGCCTCCCCACCGTAGCCCGGAATCGATCATTCGGCTTCCCGTCGCTCGTTAATGGCGACTTTGGAGGAACCGACCGCATAATTTCATCGGTTGGCTATTTACTTTTTCCGAGTTCTACAGGTGACGTATTTTGCAGCTTGTAATACGTGGACAAATGTAATTGTTTCCATTGCCTTACCTGGGATCAGTCAAGGTTTAATTAATAAATACATTTTAAAAAATTAATCTGGGCAGTTTCTGTCACGATCCAGCGAAACCGGGGCGGACCCAAATGCAGGACTTACAGGCAACGGCATAATGTTCAGAGTGGGTTTATTCTAAAAACAGGTAGATAACAAAAGACAGTCCGAAACAAGGCAGAGGTACAAAAACGCGAGGGTAGAAGCAAGGTCCAAAAACATGAAAAGAGGTCCGATGACTATGAGACAAACGAAGACACTCGACAAGACGTGGTCAAATGTAAAGGGCGCGGAATCGCTGTGGCAAAGGATAGCTCTACACTTGACATACGCACATTAGTGGAGAATCCAGCATGCGGTAAACGCAAGTCAACGAACTGGCAAATCCCAGATACAAATTCCAAACCTAAATGCCTTGCCCATTAGCGTGCCGAATGCCAAAGACCTGTGACGGGTGTCAGAGGTGGCGCCGCCCAGAGCACGACGAGTTTCCTTTACCTTGTTTCGTCAGAAGTACAAGCCAGTTTTTTTTTTTTTTTTTTTACTGTCCTGTAAAGCTTTTTTTTTTTTTTAATTTAAAAATCAATACAGATAATATTGTATGCAGAGAGAGAGAGAGTAAACAAACATTCTCAATTTTCCTGTTTATGCGGCAGGAAGTGGATCCGTGCGTCTTATTTTTTTGACACTATCTGTGCTACTTCCTGCGCAAGTCCTAATTGAGTAAATAGCAGGTGCCATTGTGAGCAGAAATAGCGTAGTCAGGCGCTGTTTATTCATGCAAATCCATTCAGCAATTTTTTTTTTTCGGGGGGCGTGTTATTTTTGTGTATTGTTTTTTTTTTTTTCCCCTTCGCTGAGGACTCGCTGGCGTCTGCGCGGGGGGGGGGGGGGGGCGATCAAAGTCGCTCCTGACAAAAGCGACGGCCCGTCATCTCATCCCTCGCCGTCGCCCGCGGCGCGCTCGCCGCTAACGCCGGTCGACCGACGCGGGCCGGCTCGGTCGCTCCCTCGACGTCGGGTCACTGGGGCGAGGCTCGTTATAAGCCAGCCGGGCCGATGTTTTGTTTTATTTGTGGCGGGAATGACGTTTCATTTGGCTGGATTGAATGCTGAAAGTGAAATTCAGGATTTTTTTTTTTAGTATGTTATTAATAAAATAAAATAAAAAAAACGGCTGCCGGAATGGACTCATTCGCTCTTCATACTTTTCAAAAAGACCCGGGTCGTCGTGAAAAACGCATGGCTTAGGCCCGGCTGGCTCATAGATACTGTCTAGGAGTCTGTTGTTAGTTAGAAGTGATCCGCATATCATCTAAATATGGCTCAAAACCAAACGATAGGATAATATTGCCCCGGTCACTTCACTCGAATGTGTCCGCGGCGGACGGCTTCTGCCGGTCTGGCTGATACATACTGTCCGGGACTCTGTTGTTAGTTAGAAGTGACCCACATATCATCTAAATATGGCTACAAATGAAACGATGGGATAATATTGCCCCGGTCACTTCACTCGATTGTGTCCACGACGGACGGCTTCGGCAACGCCTCGTCCGCAGTGGACGGCTTCTGCCGGGCTGGCTCATACATACTGTCTGGGAGTCTGTTGTTAGTTAGAAGTGATCCACATATCATCTAAATACGGCTCGAAAAGATGGGGTAGTATTGCCCAGGTCACTTCATTCGATTGTGTCCATGGCGCATGGCTTCTGCCGGGCTGGCTCATACATACTGGCTGGGAGTCCGTTGTTAGTTTGAAGTTATCCGCATATCATCTAAATACGACTCGAAAATATGGGGTAATATTGCCTCGGTCACTTCACTCGATTGTGTCCTCGGCAGACGGCTTCAGCGACGCCTCATCAGCGGCGGACAGCTTCTGCCGGGCTGGCTCATACAGACTGTCTGGGAGTCAGTTGTTAGTTAGAAGTGATCCGCATATCATCTAAATACGACTCGAAACGATGGGGTAATATTGCCACGGTCACTTCATTCGATTGTGAGACGTTCTCTTCTTTGAAAAGAGCTTCCGTGTCCCATTAGTATGTGGCACGGCGTGTTTTTAACGGCGGATGTCGCGGAGTGACATCATGAACAGGCAATGCAGGCAAGATGGCAACCTTGCGCCTGGATGACGCGCTCGCCGCTCACATTTATTTTTTCATATGACATTGAAGTGAATAATGTTCTACGTATTTTCCATTACAATATGTATTTAGAATGTTAATAGGCATGACACTTGACCTTTAAAATTTAACGGTAGACAAAGCTGTCTCGCTAAATGTTAGCATAGCCAACTGTTAGCACTTTGACAATACTCAAAATGCAGAAGTCTTTAATAATTCCTGCATTTTCATATATTGCTCAGTGAGAGCTTTTTTGCATTCATGCGCTTTATATATATATATATTTTTTTTTTTTACACAATTAGCATTTACTAGTGATTGGATATCCTGTAATTTTATTAATATGAAAGTAAAAAAAGTAGCTCGCATACTTTCTTTATGACGTGCATGCCTTGATTGCAATTATCGAGCAGAAGTTTTATCCGCGATGTCGTTTTGGCAAGCATTTTTTTTTTTTCCCGTGCACAATACGCACCCGAAATGCGCCCGTGGTGATTTTACGGCGTCGTTCGCCATCACTGTGTGAATGTGTGTGTGTTTATTTCCCTTATTATTATTATTTTTTTAACAATGCAACCGTGTCTTCCTGCGCCATCCTGGCTCCTTACCTTTAACGGACTCTCCGCGCTCGTACCCGCCAAGCCGCCCGCCAAATTGGCCCCGGGCAGGCCGAGCGCCGGGCGTCCGTTCGGTCCAATCAAACGGAATTCGCGGCATGCGGCGACGCCTGCTGTGTCGAGAACCCCCCCCCCCTGCCCCCCCCCACGCCGTCGAGCCGCCGCGTCGCGCAAATCAAACGCTGCAATCTGCTCGCCGCGTTTTCGACATCCCATCAACAAAGAAGTGGCAAATTTTTGCATGTTTTTTTTTTTTTTCCCCCCCCATCCTGCGCTGGTGCCCAATCGTGCAAATCATTTTTCTGTTGCGATGCATCGCGCCGCGTTATGTAATAACGTAACGCGTTTTCACCTCGGCAAAATTCAGGCCTCATTTTGTCAGGAACACACATTTAGCGTACCGTTCCAACACATTTTCTTTTAACATAATCTCCTCCTCCAGAATAAAAATAAACCCAAAAATGTTTTGTTTTTTAATGAGGAAATATTGCACTTTAATAATACTTTCATCAGATAATATTCTACCAATAATATTTTCCAATAAAAACGTTATTATATAACTTAATTAAAAAATTAATTATTAATTAATTCAATTAATTGTCACACTTTGCATCAAATGAAGAGCCGTTGTGCTGCCCACCTTGGCCACTGGGGGCAATATAATACAGACGGATGGACAAATATACTGTACATGGACTTCTGTACAGTATACGTGTCTCATAAACATTGTATGAATGAGTACTGTCCATCCATTTTTCTTTGACGCTTATCCTCACGAGGAGTGCTGGAGTCTATCCCAGCTGTCAACGGGCAGGAGGCGGGGCTCACCCACCCTGAACCGGTTGCCAACCAATCGCAGGGCACGTCGAGACAAACAGCCGCACTCACAATCACACCTAGGGGCAATTTAGTGTCCAATTAATGTCGCATGTTTTTGGGATGTGGGAAGAAACCCGGTGCCCGGAGAAAACCCACGCAGGGCACGGGGAGAACGTGCAAACTCCACGCAGGCGGGTCCGGGATTGAACCCGGGTCCTCAGAACTGTGAAGCCAACGCTTTACCAAGGTGACCCCACCGTGCTGCCGAGTACTGTTATATTGAATGTCTAAATGTGTTTCTGCCCCGTTTGTGTTCAAACATCAGTTGCTTCGAGGCCTGTATGTATATTGCCATTAGCGTTAAGCTAGCGGACTAAATTCCTCGCTGTCAACTTTTATGACATTTTCATAGTTCGGCTTTTCTATTTCTAAACTGTCACGTTCATGCACGAAAGCGTATTTCATCCATCCATAACGCCGCGCTTCAACATTCCATTTCCATTCTCTCAGACATGCTTGATACGCCGGGACGCGCGCCCCGCGACGTCATCAGTATTCAACTCCAGCGCCCAGAAAGATGTTTGCTCATTCATAACTCGAGTGTTTATTTGCATGCAATTACGCAACAACAATTGTCCGGTCAACTGAGGCGTCCCCTTCCACGCGGCTTCATCGACTATGCTAACAATGCTAACGGGGTTCGCCAAATCGTCGGGATTGTTATTCCGCAAGTGAGCAGATTGTTTTGTCCTCTCCAATGGTGCAGTCGATCAGATTCCACTTGTGTGCGTGGTTGCTTTCAGAGTTGATAAGGGAGTGGCGGGGGGCGGTGTCACCCTTTCATGATCTTTTCAAGACATCTGAGAATCGGGCCTTTGCTGGCTTTGATCGCAAGCAAAATGAAACTTTCCAAGGAAAGTTTTGTCGTTACGTTCGAACGCCCGTGCGAAGAAGCAATCGCAGCGCACGAGGATTGGTCAAAAGGTTTAAGACTTACGATCGTCTTCCCCCGGGTTAGGTGAGAAAATGCTCTCTTAACGGCGTACGATGGAGGATAAATGCTCAGGATTATCTTCCGGAAAGATCCGGCGATTGTGCCTTCTCTGAAATTGATCGTAACGGAGGGAAAATTGCTGCGTGTAGGCTAAAACGCTTTAATCGATGTCAAGATTGGGAAGAAAAACTCACGATTAACACACACCGGCACGCACCACAGGATAATCGCCGGAGGTGATCTTTTCGGGACATCCGGAAATCGAGACTTTTGCTGGCAAGAGAAGCGACAATTCTCAAAATTGTCCCGATTATCAGAACGCGTGTACCCCGTTTAGCGCGCCCTGCCCGAGAGGAAAATCGGTGAGGATCATCTGACGATCAGGCCTTTGCCGACTTTTGAGTTCAAAGGCTGGGAAGATCCTAAAATTTGGGCTTGATGATCAATACGTTTGTACGCCGATTCCCGAATTGTATCTGCAGATTCTTCATCCGCGGAAAAAATTTCTGCCGCTTTTCCGTGTCGTGGAAGTAGGTTTAGCACGGATAGCCGGACTTCCCTTTCCCCAGTCACTTCTTCCTGGAGGGATCCCGAGGCGTTCCCGGTCCAGCCGAGAGACGTAGTCTCTCCAGCGAGTCCTGGGTCGCTCCCGCCGGTCTCTTTCCGGTGGGACGTACCCAGAACACCTCGGCAGATTCTTCGATTCATCGTAATAGCGCTTTTTCCCGATTGGCTAAAGTGATGATCTGATAACTGTATAATGTGTTTTCATATATAGAGTCAATATATTTACATATATGAATTAAAAAAAAAGGGTTAGATTGACTTACGTATGATTTGTTGCAATATTTGAGTGAGTTTATGGTGTTTTGAAATCATATTTGGCACCCTGGCGGAAGATCCAACAGACGCCTCTCGTTCTCATTCAAGCCGCAAACTCTCAGTCCCTTTTTCCACAAGTGCGGATATTAAACCCCGCATATCAGTCTCCTTTTGCCCGTCTTTCGTCTCCCACGTATATTTACCGGCGCTATCTGCACCTGCGCGAAATACGAACGCTGTTTCGGAACGCCGCCTCGGCCCCGCTTCCTCATCACGAGCTTTGTTTGCCTCCCGAGGAGGAACCCAAAGCGCCCGTTCGCCGGGGTGGGGAAGTACAAATACTTAAGTCGATTTTTTTTTTTATTATTTTTTAGGTGTCTATACTTGAGTATTTCTTTTTCTGACGAGTCCTTACTTGCTCAAAATAGGTTCCATTTTTTTTTTTTTTATAGGAATTTATTTTTCGTCTGTGGATTGTAACAGTATATTCTAAGGAATATTCAAGCACCAAGGCCATTTCTCAATTTATATCCAAAATCAATTTCCGCCACTCAAATGTTTTAAAGCGGTGTTATGTTCCAGCCTGCAAAAATACAAACAAGAAGCAAAATAGCGCTGCGTTGTATAAAACCACGGTAAACGATAATTAAGGAAAAATTAAAGAAATACTGTTGGTTATGTAAGATGGGGGGGGGGGGGACACCAAGACACGGAAAAATATAAATAATTACTCAATATAGTCCCCTTAAAAAAAGAAAAGATAAAAAATGCTCAGCACTATAAGAAATATAGCTGAGATATTACTTGATGGTTAAAAAAAACAATAATAATAATTCCAAAATAGGGAATAAAGTTACTTTTTCATTTTATTTCATTGCTGGTTTTTTTTTTTCAAACCCATAGAGACTTTGCAGAAAACATGAAATATTACCATAGTAAATATATTCCGATTGTCATCTCATCTGTGGAGGTAGCAAAAAGCGCAACTTTGACAATGACAAAAAACTCCCTTAAAAAAAAAAAAAAAAAAATCGTTGGCTACCGAATGGTTGAACTGGCATGAACATGAACATCATGTCCTCGTCTTGGAGTCCTGCATTTGCGTCCGCACCCGCGCCGTTTGTTTGTGACAGTTCAGGGCGTACCCCGCCTCCTCCCCGTTGACAGCTGGGATAGGCTCCAGCACTCCTCGCGACACTCGTGAGGATAAGCGGCTAAGAAAATGGATCGATAGTTTTGCCACCTGCGTCGCGTGCGTGTGGCGCTCTCGAGGTGAAAGGCGTCCACCGTGGGGGGAGTCTAACAAACGACCCCGAGCTGGATGCCCACCTGAGGCCTGCCGCCGCCATCTCGAAAGGCTTGACGGCTTTAATAAGCTCTCAAAGTGCAGGCGCTGGCGGTTGCTTTGTGCGCCGGTGTTGGGAAATCTATTTTTTGCGTCGGCTCGAAGCTTTCCGCGCCGACGCCTAAATAAGGAATGAGCTTAGTAACCGTGAGCTGCTCCCTTGTGTCGTGATCCGGCGCACCCCGTGTCAGTCTTCCGGCTCCACGCCGCCCAGAGATCCTCGCGGGTTTACGGGCGGCTTGTCTACGAGGAGTTCTTAACCTGCTAGCTTTGTAACAATACGCCAAAAGTCAAGGTTCGCTCCGTGGATTGGTTTTTGGGTCACGGCTGGGTTAACATGAGATATAGTGAGGGAACAAAATGGCAAAAAGTACTCGTGTGCTTGTTTTTTTTTTTGCGTTGGAATCAGGAACTGTCAAGATGCTCTGCACTGCTCTGGGCGGTGACACCTGTGACCGGTCACAGCTGCCACGTTTGGACTGTAATTATACAGGAACTTAAGTTGGAGTGTTTGTCCCTGGCATTTGCCAGTTCGTTGCATTCACTGCCTGCGGGGCTCTCGGCTTCTACGCGTATGTTAGAGTAACCCTAGTCACGCCGATTCTGTGCCCTTTAGTTTGATCCTGTCCCAGAGTCACCGGGCCTTGCTGTGTGTCTTTTGGATCCCGCCTAGCTTAGCCTTTCTGTGCCTCTGCCTAATCGGACCGCTACACCGTGTATGACCCAGTTTCCGGAATAAACCTCATTGAACATTATGCCTCTGCCTCGAAGTCCTGCATTTGGGTCCACCCTCATACCGGAGGTTCGTGACATGTTGTTGTGGTGTAGATTTTATTTGATTTGGTGTCACGTTGTGTCTTTTCTTGTGACCTGTGTTCATATCTTGTCTTGCTCGTTGGCCCCCTTCCTTGCCGTTCGTTGCCTCCGGTCAATTACATTGTAATTACTTCCCTGGTTTCTTTCAGTCTGTGTCGCTTTCTGGCGTCACATCAACACGTCGTGTTGAGAGTTTTTGGTTCCCTTTGCTGCTTTGTTACTTGGAGACATAATTCATGTGGGATTTTTTTTTTTAAATTTAGATTTTTCTCCAGCGCCCTGTTTGCTTTGTTTTTGGAAAAAAAAATCATTATTAGTTTTGGGGTGGGTGGGGGGCGGGATTCATCCTGCTTAGCCTTCTCGCTTCTCCGCATTGGGGTCCTCCACTTTTTTGCCACCATTACCACAAAAACTCAACAATATTCACAGGAACAGATTATTTTTTTTAAACAATACATAAAAACAAAAACAAAACAGCAACCTGCTTGCCTTAAAACTTCCAATAAAGGAATTATTTTCAGGGAGGGTGGGGGGTAAGATTTCAAGTATGGCCTTGGATCATTTCTTTTAAAGGCAAGTACAACGTCAATAATTTTATTCATTTTACTATGAATGTTCTACTTTTCTAAGAATTAAAAAAAAAAAAAGAAGGAAAATATTACCATGCGTTTTTTTTTTTTTTTTTAAATAGGAAAAAAGCGGCGCTAAAAGAAAATCCTCTTGGTGAAATGGTTGTCCTAAATTAATCATTTAAAAAAGAAATACATTGAGAAATATGACTGCTATAAATCAATACAAAGAAATCCCGAATGAAAGTCAATCTAATTAAAAAAAAATGCGATAACGACCTTCGGTGGTTTCAAGGGGCCCTCGGAGAGCATTCGCGCAATGCCAAAACGTGTTTTCGACGTACAGTGCGCGCGCGCTGCCTTGGTACTGTAGCGTATTTGTAAAGCGGGCCGACCTCGCGCGACGTCCCATCTCATCAGAATAGCGGCTCGCGTCCAAGGGCTGCTAATTTGCGTGAGAACGGGCGGCGGGCTTTATTTTACACCGGAATAATGCTGACGTTTCCCCCCCCCTTCACTTGCTTATCTTGCATTCTTCCTTTGGAGCCTTTGCGCTCGCGGACGGAACTTTTACCTGAGCGTGGCAAAAAAAAAAAAAAAAAGAGCGGTATCATGCATACAGATGCTCAGAGGTCAGGGACATTTAACGCTCTTAGCTAGCGTCTGCTAGCTTGCTAATCTGCTAACATTTGCTACAAAAGTGCTTCCCAAATTTTTTTTTTTTTTACAGCGCTCCCCTATTTGGAGATGATTTTTTCAGCAGCCGACCACGCCCCCCAGTTTAATAAACAATCTGCAACAGTTAAGGGTCTTAAGACGTCAGAATTTTTTTGTAAAAAACTTTTACGACAATCCACTTGCACTGGGCCCAAATTGAGGCAAAGTGCTAATCCAGCGGAGCAATTATAGAGCTCGTGCACCCACGTCATAAATTCACGTGACTTTTGTTTACGTCGCCATGTTGACGGTCTAGCTAAGCATTGCTCAACGCTAAGTCGGTTGGAAATATGTCTTGTAGCACGACGCCCATAGTCTTGTCCGATACCGTTAGACATTTAGAAGGTGCAAATAAACGACAGTACGTGGAAAAATTCGATAATCTCAGCATAGAGGGACCGGTATTTAATACCGAACTCGATGTTTTCGCCGAGAAGAAAGCGGACTGTTAATTCGCTTCCGCTTTTCTTGGGCAACGGCATCTACGCGCAGATCTGGTGAGTAAGTCGTCGAGATCTAGAGTTTGAAAGCGTAGAAAAGTCTGGACGCATATGAATACTTCATTGCTGGATCGGTTCCCACATAGCGACGGTTTCGACGGCTCGTGAACGCGGAAGCGCGTTCGGCGACACGTTAACCTTTGCCGGAATCAGTCAATCTTTTCAGCTAGTATTCAATACAAATACTAATAATTAAATGAATGATCCGTGGTTTTACACAAACCCTCGTTGTTTAACTATGATTCGAAAAGAATTAAGAGGACTGAGTCATTTCCACGGAACGTACGCGGAAGCGTCTTGCGGCCACACGTTAACCTACGTAAATCTCTCTGACAGACGGTTAATTTTCTTTTTTTTTTTTTTTTTAAATACGCATTGGACTCATTTGAAAACAACGCATATTTAAAAAAAAAAGGAAAAAAAGTCTGTCGGTGAGAGGTTGACCGAAAGTTAACGTGTGGCCGCAACATGCTTCCGTGTACGTTGTAGACGACTCCCTGTCGTTTTTTTTTGTTTGTTTGTTTTTTTTTCTCAACGCATTGTTTTCAAATGAGCCAACTTGGCACGATAATTACTTTTTAGTACTTTTGTGATTGAGGAAGAATAATTCCTACCTTAAATGAGGCGTGGGTGTATTTTGGTCGGGCTCCATCCATCACGTTTAATTGCCGAAATCCATCGATATTTTCTGGTCTTTTCAGCTGGTATTCCATAGAATGATCTCTTTGAATATCTGTCTCGTCTGTCGTGACAACCAACCGCACAACAGGTCTCGGGTATTGTAAATATTCGCCTCCGGTTCAATGTCGAGCAACCTCCGTTTGACCGGCAACACGGCGGTGTGAAAATTAGGAAGTCACGTGCACGAGCTCCGTAGCCTCACATGCCATTTTTGCATTATGGTTCAGTAATCTGGCATCCAGCTGCTCCATTCATTTTAACGGCTGTTACGCAGTACAGTACGTAGGAAAAAAGGTAGAACCTTTCACACGGCTTCGAGCGTTTCATTCCGCGCCGTAAATCAAGGCGTCGGTCGTAAATGTTACGCGCGACACGGCGCCCGTACGTTCGCTCGACGATTCCGGCCTCTGTTCCCGACAACCGGAAATACCGGAAGCGTCTGTGGCGTTCCGAGCCCAAAAGACGTCCATCTTGTCCCGTCTTTTATGTTACATACGTACCCGGGGGAGTACGTAAAACCTCCGCCTGCATCAAATCAAGCGTGTCTGGGCACACTTCAGTCACTTTTTCACTCGGCGCTGGGCTCCTTTTGTTTACTCCCGTGTGGGGCATTTCCATTTGAATGAATGTGTCCAATCTGCACTTTTGTGTGAATATTTCATCTTTAAATACTCGCAGGTGACGTATAAGTACACGGGTAGCGTGCGTGCGTGTGTTTATGCGAGCGCCGCAAATCTCCGCGACGGGCGTTCAATCGCGCCTTTTTACGCGGACGCTTACAGATGAATGCGTTTGCCGACGTTTGGAGATGCGCGTTGGGCGAATGCTAATCCGCTCATCCGAAATCTTCTGAAGATGAACTTTGGACATTCCATATATGAAAGATCAACCTTGCCCGGAGCGCTGATAGGATGAAATATTGTCATCCTCCCCAAAGGAAGGTGTTGTTGGTGGGGGTTGGCGGTGAAGGGGGGTGGGGGGGGTGGGGGGCAGTACTTCCATCTGTGTGCTGCATTCAAGGACAACAGTGTTATCCAGTTTGGAAGCGTATGAAACAAGCCAGTGTTGTCGCCGAGGTGGAGAACTGTGGACACGACTGTCGCCCTGCCAAGCCGACTGAGATGCGGCAGATTAGGTCGGGTGCTCTTTTGCAATCAAAGTCCCGGTCGTCAGAAGTCGCTAAAAGACTCTCCGACGCGATTATCCTTGTGCTGTGGAACGTGTGAAATGTGTTTTTTTTTTTTTTTTTTTTTTTTTTTCTGTTCAGAAAAACAGTTCAGGCCAAGAATCACAAATGTTAAACATGTTTAGAATGGGGGCCTCCAAATCTGAGACCATGGTCCTTAGTCGTGCCCTCTCCGGTCAGGGATGAGATCTTGCCCCAAGTGGAGGAGTTCAAGTATCTTGGGGTCTTGTTCACGAGTGAGGGAATATCGGTGCAGCTTCTGCAGTGATGCGGACTTTGTATCGGTCCGTTGTGGTAAAGGGGGAGCTAAGTCCAAAGGCGAAGCTCTCAATTTACCAGTCGATCTACGTTCCTACCTTCACTTATGAGCACGAGCTGTGGGTCGGGACCGAAAGAACAAGATCCCGGATGAAAGCGGCCGCAGAGTGTCAGAGCTCGGTCATCAGGGAGGGGCTCAGTGTAGAGCCGCTGCTCCTCCGCATTGAGCCAGATGAGGTGGCTGGGGCATTTGATTTGGATGCCTCCTGGACGCCTCCCCGGTGAGGTGTTCCGGGCATGTTCCTCCGGAAAGAGACCCTGAGGACGATCCAGGACACGCTGGAGAGACTATGTCTCTCGGCTGGCTTGGGAACGCCTCAGGATCCCTCTGGAAGAAGTGCTGGGGAAAGGGAAGTCTGGGTATCCCTCCTGAAGCTACTTCCCCTGTGACCTGACCCGGAGAAGTGGTAGAAGATGGATGCATGGATGGATGGATGTTCAATGTTGAGGATCGCAAATTGTCACGTGTAAAATGGAACAAAAACGATTAAGTGGCTCAGAAACACCAACAAATCGAGCAAATTTGAGGATTTTCCAAGTCAAAGCCGGCAAAAGCCCGATTGTCGGATGTCGCAGGATTATCCTGAACTCTTGATTGACAGCAATTCCCATGAATCACTAATCCAAAAAGTGAAATATTACACACATGCCAATAAATCATGCTGAATGTGAGGCTACCCCCCCCCCATACCCCCGCAATCAGATTTTGCAAAAACCCGGTCCTCAGGAGGTTATAAAAGATTATCCTGATCTATTTTCCTGTGGTGTGGAATATTTATTTTTCCCCTCCTCACCAATCTGATCAGAAAATGCTTGAGGCTAACAAACGATAGTTAAACCTGTTCAATAGTTCCGATCACAAATTCTCGTGTGTGGTGAACCCCAAGTCGAGGTGAGTCGTGGAGTCTGAGATTCTACCGTGCGATGGAATGGAAAAACGATGAAGTGGTGTCCGAACAATCGGGCTAAATTTCCTCACTTTTGTTGGCCATCTCTATGAAATGATCCCGGGTGATTATCCAGTGGTATGGGTGTGATAAGATTTCCCTTTCCCAAACCTGACTGATAAACGTTTTGACCGGAGACGATGAAAAATATCAAAATGTTTACCATTTACGATTGTAAATCCACACGTGCGCGGTCAACGCCGATATTCTGCGATCGAAACCATTGGTCAACTTTTGCCGATCACAAGAAAGTCGTGTCCGGAAAAGGTGCATCATCCCCCACGCGTACCGATCATCGGTTTCCCCTCGTCCAATTTTTTTTGGGGTTTTTTTTTTTCTGTTCAATGACGACGTTCATTCGGTATGCGACTCGCTGACTCCCCGTTTGAGTCATTTGACTTTGTTGTTTTTGCGTCGGCCCTCGTGACAAACAACTGTGGCAAGGCTCGATTTGTTCTCTTTTTTTTTTTTTTTTTTTTAAATCCTACCAACGCTCATAAACATCACGCTTAATGTGATTTGATGTCATTCAGCTGGCGGTGCGTCTTCTTGCCCATCTGTGAATCTCTTTGCGGCTCTTTTCTTTCTCTCTTGAATCCAAATGTTTTTGTCTTTCGAACTGGCTTATCTTCATCCTCTGAAGTCCGCAGTGGAAATTCACCAGAGCGGGCCGCTCGCGACGACGATGATCTCACCGTCGTGTCGGAACGTCGCGTTCCCCGCGGCGGCGATCACCTCACCTGCCTCGCGGTTCTCGGGTTCAGGGATTGAATCTCCGCTCCACCGAGGAGTCGGCGCGTCCTCTCCGGTTTTTTCCTCTCATTAGAAATGCTGCAGAAAAGACGTGGATCGAATCCGACGGACCGGTGCTTGGTTTCAAAAGAACCGTTTTTTGGTCCCTTGAAATTGTCTGACATGTTTGCAGCAGCGAAGAATAACCAGAAGCGTTCCCCCAATCGGAACCGACGTCGGTTCCGTTTATGTTGCAGCAGCTATGGTAACGCTTAAATCCGGTCCGGTCGTAGTTCCTCCCCCACCCCCTGAAAATTTGATTCTACAAGATTAGTCAAATGAATGTAAAAGGCGAAGGGGAAAAACCAATTTTGTCTTGGAGAATGGATGGGTGATCGATGATGTCATGTTTTAGAGAAAATGAGGCGGAGTCAGCCACTCGAAATTGCTGGTGTGAGGAGAAGACTGCTTGTGAACACCTTTGAAATCGTTTTTGTCGTTGTTCTCCAACAGAACGCGTTCCACCTGCAGATGTCGGCCCGCGTGCCTCCGTCCTCCCTGGGCGGCTTGCTTCTGGCGGTCCTGCGGGGCGGCGACGGGGACCGGGGCGGCGCAGAGGAAGGCGGGCGGGGCGGCGCCGCCGTGGTCTGCCCCGGCTGGGAGGAGGGCAGCGACGGGCTGCTGTCCCACCTGCGGAGCCGCGGCGGGGCCGCCTGGCACCTGCGGGACGTGGTCAATCTGACCCAGGTCTCGGGGGCCGGCGGACGTGGGGAAGCCGGCGAGGACCAGCGGGAGAAAGAGGTCCTGAGGATCCTCTCCGCGCGCTTACTGCGGGCCGCCTCGCCCGTCTCCAGCGTCCTGGTGCTGGGCTCGGACCCGGAGTGTCTCTCCTCGGTGCTGCGGGCGGCCCAGGGGCTCGCCCCCTCGCTCCCGGCCCTGCTTTGGATCATGGGGTATCCCCTGTCACCGGACTCCCTGCACACTTTGGGGGGTCCTCTCGGCCTGCTGGCCTACGGGGAGGTCGGGCGCAAGCCCGTCAGCTTCTACATCCGCGACGCGCTGCAGCTGATTGGCCGAGCCGTCACCGCGGCAGCCGTGGCCAGGCCCGACTTGGCGCTGATCCAGAACGTGTTGAACTGTTACGACAAAGCGACGCGACGGGAACCGGCTTCGTCGGGACAATACCTGTCCAGGTACGCGCACACACAATACAGGAGAATAATGTGTAAGATTTTTATGACATCATTAATCCAGTTTCTGAATGATTTTTTTTTTTCCCATTTTCATATCATCCAAATATTAATCTAGTTCCTCATCTAAACTGAATGCATTTTTTTTTTTTGCATTTTCATGTCATCCAAATATATTCTTATTGATAATTAATGATTTATAAGACATCGTCAATTTGCATATTCTGACCAAGACGTAATGTTTTTTTTTGTACATATTCTTTTACTTCATCAGGATAAACATTTTAAATTTGATTGTCTTCATATTCGTTATGTGATTTTTTTTTTTTTTTTTTCCCCAATGAATGCAAATGAACGGAATACATTTTTTACGTGATCCACGTGTGATTTCTCAGCAAAATTTTGTCTGGATTAAACTGTCTCGCTAAATGGTTTTATTCCTATAAAAATGTTTACTAAAAAAAAAAAAAAAAAAAAAGCTTCATTTATTGGTGAAATGTCCTCAGAATGTAAGGAGTTAGCCTAATCTAACGGTAATTCATTTAATTTTCAAGGAAATTGAATTTGATTTGGCAACAGCAGTATGAAAATAAAATGTTTCATGACGTCATTGCCACGCGAAGGCACATCTGCCAAAAACGCTCCCCCAAAAATGTTCTTAAGCTGTTTTTTTGGTTCGTTAAGCCGCGCGCATGGTAAATGCGCAGCTAGCCGTTCGCCTTTTGAGTGACGCGGGGCCGGCGGGGGCGGGGCGTCGCTACGGGAGACGACGGCGCGTCGGCGCCTTCTTCTTCGTCGCTTCCTGCAGATTTTAAAGAGCGCCTGTGACAGCTTGCGTCAGCCTCGCCGTCTATTCACACTTGGGCGCGTGCACGTGTTTTGAGCGACGTATTAAGCCGTTAACATTTTCCACTTACAAAGCTGCGATCCCGTCGTGTTTACGCCGCTGTGTGTGATGGAACATCGACGCGACATCGCGTGGAAAATCTCCGCTCTGACGGCTGATGTGGAGGTTATTTTTGAGAAGGCACAACGGATGAAATAGCGTGTATCAACTACCCCCACCCCCCCCCCCCACGCCACCCCCTCGGTGGTGGTGGAGGAGGAGGATTTGCAACCGGAGTGACGCGAGCGCCAGCTGAGCGCCGCAATCGACGACATAATCGCTCGCCGGAGAGTCCCCCGTCGTCCGCGGTTCGAGCGAGCGCCGGCCGCGCCGGGGCAATTTCGAGGCGGAGGCTACGGGCAAGAACGAGTCGAGAGGGTGTTTACAGTTGCAAAACAATATCAGCAGATGACTCGGTTGCCGAGAAGCTGGAGGAAGTCGCTAGAACTGGTCTTATGTAGTCCGACATGACCTCTCCGAAATAGCAAGAACTGACATTTCAAAATTGACCCGAAAACCGCCTCCATCGTTTTTCTGCGGAACCTAAACTATTTGCACAACAGACTGAATCCATCCATCCGTTTTCTTTGTCGCTTATCCTCACAAGGGTCGCGGGGAGTGCTGGAGCCTGTCCCGGCTGTCAACGGGCAGGAGGCGGGGTACACCCTGAACTGGTCGCCAGCCGATTGCGGGGCACACGGAGACAGACGACAGTTGTACTCACAATCACACCTACGGGCAATTTAGAGTGTCCAATGAATGTCGCATGTTTTCGGGATGCGGTAGGAAACCGGCGTGCCCACCCGGAGAAAAGCCACACAGGCACGGGGAGAACATGCAGACTCCACACAGGCGGGTCCGGGATTGAACCTGGGACCTCAGAATTGTGAGGCCAACGCTTTACTAAAAGCCATCACAAGAATTCCATCCATCCATCCATTTCCTTAGCGGCTTATCCTCACAAGAGTGCTGGAGGCTATCCCGGCTGTCAACGGGCACGAGGCGGGGCACACCCTGAACTGGTCGCCAGCCAATCGCAGGGGACATAGAGACAACCAATCACACCGAGGGGCAATTTCGAGTGTCCAATTTTACGTTGCATGTTTTTGGGATGTGGGAGGAAACCGGAGTGCTCACCCGGAGAAAACATGCAAACTCCACACAGGTGGGTCCGGGATTGAACCTGAGGCCAACGCTTTCCACCTGAACCACCGTGCCGCCAAGACTGCTGCCCACGAATGGATTATTAATCTCCTAAAAAGAAGACAAACTACAGATGTTGAACTTTCCTAAAAAGAAAAGTCTCCGACTTGTCTGCGCCGTTCGTTTCCTCGAACGAAAACAAACGATTTAAAGTTGCACTTTTATAAAAAGAAAATCATTGTGATGTTGCGTAATATTCTTTAAACCTACTGCGTGTTTCTTTCATTTCATTTCATCTCGGACTTTCCCAAAAGGAAAAAATTTAGCAGTTCGTTAAGAGTACGCTACTCTTCAAACTGTTACCGTTGTACTTGTTAGCTTCGGCGATCTCCTAAAAACTACTAAAATTGAAGTTGTCATAAAAGAAACGATTTTCAATGGATATATCATCTGCTTTTTTAAAAAAAAAATGGACACGCACTTTGTTGTTTCCTCACTGTACCGAATGTGAGCAAACCGTGACCTTAAAATCAAGGCTCGCGCCGAAATGTGAACTTTGGCGTACCGTTGCACCCTTTAGGACAGAATTGTCGGTAGGGATGAAGATCGATAGAAAGCTGGAGAAGAAAGTCTTTTGAAGGCGGGGGGGGCGCACTGAGTCACCGTGCCGAGAATAAACTTATAGCCTTAAAAAAAAAGTTCCGAAAGTTTGGCTGGTGTTCTATTCCAGCTGTCTATAATAATCATAAAATACACCGTCGCTTATTCCCGAGAGAGCATTAAAGAGAAAACACACAGACGGGGAAGCCGGAAGGGGAAGACGAAAAACACAAATTAAGCCGCAATGAAGTCGAAGCAGCCCCAGAGAGGGGGGGGTGGTTGACGGCGAGAAATCTGAAATCGTTGCCATCTCGCCGGACACGGGTTCCGTCCCCGCGAGAGAGATTGAAAGCCCCGAAAACGAGCTCAGTCGGGCGCCGTCCCCGAAGGGAGTAAAACTTTCCTCGCGCAGGAAGATGGAGCGATAAGAAGGCGAGACGAATGCCCGAGTCGCTCCGACGGAGTCATTACTTACCGACGCCGCTTTGTTGACATTCAGTCTTCAGCGCGGCAACGGGCGGGCCGGGTGTTATTGGCGGGAAACCATCTTTCTCTGATGCCGCCGGGGTGAATTAGCAACGGGACCTGACGCCGAGGTGGCCTGTCCTGGACCTCAGGATCCCGCGTTTATCTCGACACCGGAATCTGGAAAAGTCAAGGGAACGGACTTTCGTTTCCTGGTTTACTTGCAGGATGAGAGTTTCGTCCGTGGACCGCCACAGAAGCAGAATCTCGACACAGAAATCTCACAAAGTGGAGAAACCGTGAGCTTTCATTTCTATCACGCGACACGGGGACCAGCGTGTGGGCCGCCTTGATGAATCGTCTTGTCTTTTTCTATATGATGATTCAGCCGCGCTATTACCGTGAGTGATTTCGGCATCTGAGGCCGGGGGGGGGGGGGAGGGGGCGCTGGCGCTTTTATTGTCGAGGCGGCTGATGAGGAAACATGAGCGGCGGGCGACGGGGACGACGCCAGGTGCACTTGGAAGAAGGTTTTTGCAGAAGACAGATGATATGAATTGATTATCACACCGCTGAAGTAAATAATGATGCCGGGGGGGGGGGGAAACCGGCGGAATCCGCTAAGGGAAGAAGACCGGGAGCCGAGGTTAATGACCCGTTATGATCGTTGTAATCTTTTTATTTCACCGGGCGGATCTCGTGCTTAATGGGAAGGGGATTACATTCTGCGCACGTCGATTCCTGTCTTGAGCCCACGACGGAGGAGTCTGAAACGGGGAAAGACAAGGTCATCTCGAGACGGACGTCCTCGACAGCCCACGCACGGTTGACCGACGCGGCCATCCCTCCGTTCTTTAACATTTAAACAATCCGGTCTACAGTTTCCAGTGACCCAACACCAATCGAGATCTGATGAAACATTACTCGTACGGATCCGCATCGAACCGGGCGGTTCAAGAGGTCCGGCACGGACTCACGCGGCCACCGGGATTGCTGCTCCTCATGTATTTCCCAGTTAATGGAAGCCACCGGGGGAGTGAGGCGCATGACAATGTCCCGTCGATCCGGAATTTTCCAATTCGACGAAGACCCCGCGCTGCTCCGCATTAACTTTTAATTATGACTTTCACGGAGATGCAATTCCCCCAACCGAGATGGTTCGCCGACGCGCCGCTATCAGACCGCGGCCCTCCGCAATCTCCTTGTTAACCTTTTGATCGGCGCTTCCCCAAGTTTTCCGTTCCTTCGTTTTGGTGTAAGTCGGGCGGGAGCCCGAATATCAGCTCCGGCCTTCCGGTGTGGAGTTAGCCTCCTTTGTTCTCTCCATCTTCTGTTCTATCCTAAAAACATGAACGATAAATCATCAAAGTGTGACAAGCGCGGCGGCGGTTCCACCAACTCAAACAGCAAAACGAACACCCTGGTGTTCCTTACTGTTAGGCTAATAAACCGCACGCATTAAGCGAAAGCGATTAGCATTTAACGGTTGCTCAACCGAGAAGTCAGGTGAATGATCTATTTTAAAAATTAATGACCGGTCAAAAGTGCAAAAGCAAGATTAAGCGGCAACCGTTCCAAGCTATAGCCCGACCCCCGGGCCAAAGTCAGCCGAGATCGGCTAACCCTCGCCCGAACCCCAGAGAGAGAATCCTGTTCTTTTTGGAAGGACGACGTTTTAACTTGTATTTATTTTCAATCGGCGTTGTTTTTATTGGCGCGCGCAACGTCTTTTATGTACCCGTGAGCAACGCAAGCCGTTAAAAGGACGAGCGAATTCCCCCATGGGGATAAATAAAGTAGGCCTCACCTGCTATGTCACGGTTCATTGTTCGTCCCCCCCGCGATATCGAAAAACTTTCAAGCGATCATTTATTTGATGTTTTTCCATTATACTTACCCCCCGTAATGCCCTCTCATGTGGGAAATGAGCGCCGCAGTTTGCATTTCGCACTTTTCAGCCATTTATTGAACACCGGGAGAACGTTAAAACACACGGGCACCATTAGGAAACTCGCGAAGGAGCTGCTTTCGGCCACAGATCACACCCAGACCCTCACCAGCAAACTTGACGACGTCTCGTAAAGACGCTTCTTCAACACACAGACTACGTTTACGGTATTTTAAGTGTGTTCAATACATACGAGAGGGGTAAAATTATAAACAAATCTTTTCTTGTTCTTCATGGTGTCTCTATCTAGGTTTTTCCCCAACACCTCCTTTACCGGGGCCACGGGCTTGATCCAGGTGGACGCCGGCCTCTCCAGAGTACTTTCCTCACAGCTCTTCCACGTTTGGAGCCTCAAGAGGGGCGCCCTCGGCCAGCCAGCCTGGGTCACCGTGGGCCAGTGGTCCCGAGGCAGGCTGGAGTTGGAGGGCGGCGTCCATGGGTTGGTTGGAGGCTTTGGCAGCAGTCAGGGTCAAGGTCTCGGCGCCGGGGTGAGGGGAGGCGACGGGCAAGGGGATTTTCACGCCGGGGGACGCTGGAGACCCGGGCTTTCCGTGGAGGGGCACCGTCTGCGGGTAGTGACGCTGGTGGAGCACCCGTTTGTGTTTACTCGCGAGGTGGACGAGGACGGGATGTGTCCGGCCGGACAGCTCTGCCTGGACCCCAGGAACAACAGGTCGGACGTGATACAAGGACTCTTCAACCAGCTGCATAACCCCAATGCGTCAGTGGCGGACTGGGACGGCGTCAGTAAGTTTGCAGCTTGGTTCCGTAGACTTTATTGATTACACATTGACAGACTGGATGGATCTGCATCCAAAGACCGCTTAGAATTTGACTTCTGACTTTTCGTCTCACCGAAACCATTTGAAGAGTCCACTGACCTAATCAAACTACCAAACACCAATTGGATAACATACAACCAGTTCGCCCTGTCCGAATCAATTCCATACATGCTTCCATTTTCACTTCCTGTAGATTCTCAGATAGGTTTGCTGACGTTCTGCACCAGGGTCGCAAATCCTAGCATAAATTGAAACTCCGACCCTTTTTCTAATCCCGAAACCTAACTCCAAACCATCTCACAAAAATGGTAACTCTTGTTCCTTAATTACCAAACGCCCTATCCTAAACCTCATTATTCCTACGAACCCCGACCATGAACCCATAGTTGCCAACATTAGCACCCAAACCCTGAACCCGAACCGGTAATATACAGTCCCTGAAACTACTCCTTAACGTTAAATCTTAGCCCAACACTCTACCCCTACTCCTATCCCTAAAACCTTGCCCCTAAGAACCATCTGATCAGGATTAGGTTTAACACAAACCCTTAACCCTCCATTTAACCCCAACATCTAATATTTTTCCCCAATCCTGAAATCCCAGCCCTTAACCCCTAATATAGCTGTCATCATAGGAGCCGTCCGTTGAGACCAGCAACGAGATGGTGCAGTCTTGCACCAGTATAGCAACAAATCAGAACTCATTTTGACTCAGAACACTAAACCATCACCAGCTCAGTGTGAAAAGGGTATTACATGAGACTCAGCATTAATCCCGCTGTTCCGAGCTTCGTCGGAATTCACTCCACGTCGCAGTCTTCTCATCCCAGGCCTTCCGGACGACCTGCGCAAGTGCTGCTACGGGTACTGCATCGACCTGCTGGAGAAGCTGGCCGAGGACATGGGCTTCACCTTCGACCTCTACATCGTCGGGGACGGGAAGTACGGGGCGATGAGCGGCGGCGGGCGCTGGACCGGCCTGGTCGGCGACCTGAGGAACGGCGTGGCGGACATGGCGGTCACTTCCTTTTCCATCAACTCGGCCAGGAGCAGGGTCATTGACTTCACGTCGCCGTTCTACTCCACCAGCCTGGGCATCCTGGTACAGTAGCTGGTGGTCATCATTGGTTCAATTTGTGGTGTTTTTGGTGTCCTAATGATGGCAAAGGGAGTACAGGTACACAGTGGTTCCTTCTACTTTGTCAAAATAGGTTTGGGGTTTTTTCCCCAACCTCATATTACAGTACGTACGCAGAGAATATGCGGTTTTCTATGTCATTAAAAGCTATCTGTCCATTTTCTACACTGGAGCCTCTCCCAGCTGACCTAGAGCGAGAGGCGGACTACAACCTTGACTGCTCACCAGCCAGTCATACGGGAGATGTACTCAAAAGTAAAATTATATTGTTCGCCTGTGACGTTTTACCCAAGTGGAGTACTTTATTTCCTTCTACGTACTGTAAGTCCATGGCGTGTGAATTCTTTTTCCACCTCGGGATTCAGCATCCAGTCATTTCTGCCACTCCTGTCCGCCACCCCCACCGCTCGGGTTCACCCGTTGGCCCCGCTCATCCGGCAACAGGAGTTCATTAGCGAGTGAATAATTAGTTTCGCTTTACGCCGGGTCTATTAATTATGGAAATTCCCCCAAAAAACGAGCGGCGGTTTAAGAAGCCGTATCTGCTCGGGGAGGAGACGTCTGAGCGGAACCCCGAGACGCGCCGCCGTTATTCGTTTGATTTGTTAACATCTCCCTGTGCGGCTGACACACTGCAATGCATAATACGATCTGACAGTGGGGTCCCATTTCGGAATAAAGACTCATCTCTCTGTACGAAGAGAGGAAAAACTCCCTTGCCCTTCCAAAGTACATGAATTGTGCAAAAACCAAAAAGGAAAAGTACGTGTTTGGTTTTTACAAGGCAATTACGGCTGGATGTGTTTACCAACAAGATATCTCAGGCTGGCGGTAAAAATACGAGGCTGATACCGAAACGGGGCTCTCGAGGATTTTGGAGGAAAACGCTACGCAAAGTTCGGCGTGTCACTGGAGTATTTTCCAGCAAAGTGAGCGCCGCTGGACTTGCAAAGGCTCCGAATAACTCGAAGCACCGCTGAAGACTGTGGGAACACGTGATGATTAAAATTAAACCCTTTATCGTCTGCATTTCGACCACACACAAATATTTTGACATATTTCGGGTTCTCCCAGGTTCGCAGTCGGGACACCGCCGCCCCCATCGGCGCCTTCATGTGGCCCCTGCACTGGTCCATGTGGGTGGGCATCTTCGTCACGCTCCACCTCACCGCGCTCTTCCTCACCCTGTACGAGTGGAACAGCCCCTTCGGCATGACCCCCCACGGGCGCAACCGGGTGCGCGTCTTCTCCTATTCCTCCGCGCTCAACCTCTGCTACGCCATCCTGTTCGGCCGCACTGTGGCCACCAAGGTAAACGCTGCGATCATCCCCTTGATCGATGGCGGTTTTGCTTAGATCAGCCGGGATAAGGGAGGGAGCAAAGGCAGTAGGACAAAAGCAGTTAAGGGAATTCAGAAGATGATTTAGGAGGGTTTTGCAGCAAAATGATGAAAAAACACAAAAATATAAACGGGGAGCAAAGAAGATTGATTGAGGGCGAGGTTAGATGTTAGGCGGTGATGAAGTAGGGAGCCACGGGAGGATAATGCGAGGGTAAGTGTCTCGACAGAGATTGCAAGAGTTATGACCGGCGTGATTGGGATGGATGAAGGTGGGGTCTGAGTAGCATAAAGTTTGAGAGCCCCGAAAGAAACAAGGGGGAGTAACGAGAGCACTGACGGAAGGCGGTCCACATCGTATTTCGGGGGTTAATGGAATAAGCCGAGACGACGAAACGGGAACTGGCTCGGGCTAACGATGAGGGTGCTCGTGGTCGTGTTAACGGGAGGGACCGATACTTTCTTTCCACTCCATCTTTGGAAAATGGATCGCTGTTATGATTTACGAGGAGCCCCTCAGGTTCCCTGACAGACTTTAGGCCGAAGTGAATAAAAACGGCGCAGTTCCTAAAATGATGTGCTTCTGAGGACCGTGGGTAATGTTAAAACTTTATGCACTTCAGTCCCCCAAAGGTCAATTGGCTCAGTGCTGACTTTCAAATGCAAATGGTAGCGATCGTCAATTTACATGGCGAGAAGCTTGTCGAGGTGGTCCCGTCCTCTGTCTGGGGAAAATTCTCCAGCCGCGTAAACTTGGAAGGAGAGCTCACGGTGGACTCAGTCAATGAAGATTGCCGCAATGTCCGATTTCGCTTTATTGGACTGTCGTGGTGATTTACTGGTGGAAATACATTTCCACCCTCACCGGCGGTCGCAAGCGTAAATCTTTCAAATACAAATGACGGGAGTTAGTTTCCTTCACTGAGTGTCTGGGGGGTCACCTCTGGAGGTGGGTGCAAAGAACCTGGTTAGCGAAAAGCCACATGAGGTGCTTCAGGCTTCTGTTATCTGCAGTTTCCTCCTCGGTGGGGTTTCAAGGCAGGTCCTTGTAAAAGACGTCAGCCTAGACCTATGACTCTCTGGAGGGTATCTCTTTCTCATTTGGCCCAGGAACACCTCAATAGCCTTCTGAGATTTCTTCCCTTATGACTTTGACCTGGATTATGACACAGGAAAATAAATGGACTGGTTGACAACTGTCCTTCAATTCTTTTCAACCTTAATCTTGTACTCTCAATGAAGAGACGGGTCTGGGATATCCAAACTGTTGGGACCGTGTCTCTCAGTTTTGCCTGCAAACACCTCCAGTAACCTCGCAAGAATTCTTCCCCCATGAATCTATTATTCTAGTTCAAGTCTAGTCAATCTTAATGGTATCCTACTAATGTAGCTGGGGAAATTAACCAAAGACAACTATTGTTAAGTCCTCACTCTGGTTCCGTGTTCCGGGCATATCAAACCGGTAAGATACGTTGGCGTAGAGGTAGACGGACCTTGTCTCCCAGGTCTTCCTCAGAACGTCTACCTAGAGTTCTTCCTCCATGACTCTGACCAGTAGAAGCGGAGGAAAGTAGATGGTTAAACTAGACCGGTTCTAGTTCTGATCTCTTCAAATTTAATCTAATCTTCCTGATGGAACTGGAGAAGTTGGCCCGAGATGAGACGCCTCCCTGGCTACGTATTCTGGGCACGAACACTTTGGGATCCACCAGAGACCCTGAGCAGGTGATGTGGAGAAAAACAGATGGATAAATAGCTCATTCTTGTCCAATGTTTGGCTTGTACCTCCCGTCACGCGAGGTCATTTTCACCCGCCTCCCCCATCCACTTTTGATGTTTTAAAAGCATACGCCCGTTCAAATTTATGCACGTTCACAAATCCAAATATTCAACTTCAATGTCATTGTCTAGAACGTCCCGCCGTGAGTTGGCAAGCCATCATGATAAACACACAACCGCCTCCACCTCCCCCCCGCGTTTCCCAAGAGAAAGTCTTGCAAATAACTCGGGCATGAATGAGAACACAGGCCAAGTTATTAGGGAGACCTTCGCCTAATTGAAAGGTCGCGCTTTTGATCCTCGCTGATGAACAGATTTGCCCCCATTAGCAATCTCGCCACCCGTGAAAACGCCGCGTCAAAGAGCCAAACAATCGCTTTTCTGAGCGCGGCCCGGCCGCCAACGTCATTAAAAAGCTGCCGAGGAAGCCGTTTGGATCCAATTACCTGCTGTAACTTACACTGACATCCAGTATTAGTGTTGAGACGAGCTTTCGCCAACATTTGAACGTTCTTAAGAGTCAGACAGACAAAATTCAAGCGTAAGTGCCCGTTTGATCGTGTTGCGAGGTTTGCCAATGTCTTGGCAAAGACGCTAGAATTCCGGTGAAATGTGCCGTCTATAGAGCTCGTGCACGTGACGTCACCATTTTCACGGCGCCGTATTGCCTGTCAAACAGAGCTGGTCGACATTGAACCGGAGGAGAATATTTACAATACCCGAGAAATGTTGTTCTATGGAATACCAGCTGAAAAGACCAGAAAGGATCGATGGATTTCGGCAATTAAACGTGATGGACGGTGCCCAACCAAATACACACGACTGTGTAGCGATCGCTTCACTTCAGGTAGGAATTATTCTTCTCAATCTCGAAATATCACAAAGTATTTACAACGGCAAGTTGGCTCATTTGAGAACAATTCATTAAAAGTTGTCTCTGAGGTACACGGAAGCGTGTTGCGGCCACATGTTAAACTTCGGTAAACCTCACCCCGGCACACTTTTTTTTTTTTTTTTAATTTAATATGCATTGTTCTCAAATGAGTGCAATGAAAAAAAAAAAAAAAGAAAATAAACCGTCGTTCACACAGAGGTTTACGTAGGTTAACGTGTGGCCGAACACGCTTCCGCGTTCACGAGCCGTCAAAACCGTCACTATGTGGGATTTATTCCTCATGAGAACAGATCCAGCAACAAAGTATTTGTATGCGTCCCGACTTTTATACGCGTTCAAACTTTTCCGTGTAAATCTCGACGACTTACTCACCAGATCCATGTGTAGATCCAGTTGTCCAAGACAAGCGGAGTCGAATTAACTGTCCAATTTCTTGTCGGCAACAACATCGATTTCGGCATTACATACGGGTCCCTCTATGCTGAGATTATCAAATTTTTCCATGTACCTTCGTTTATTTTCGCCTTCTAAATGTCTAACGGTATCGGACATGACTATGGGCGTCGACTTAGCTTAGCTAGGCCGGCAACATGGCGACGTAAACAAAAGTCACGTGACTTTATGACGTAGGTGCATGAGCTCTATATCTATTCATATTATTAATTCCATCTGTGAAGAGGTGAATACAGAGGGGCCAAACCATGAGTATGGAGGGGGACGATCTACTCAACATGAAAAAATAATAATGCTAATTAAAAATGAAAGCGAAAAAAAATTCCGCTGCTTTGTATTTTGTACAGGGAGAGCCCCGGAGCGCAAAAGAAACAAACGTTGACTCCCTGGTCTACTTAGCAGATAAGGTGACCTTTGTTGTGACTTCACGAGCGCGAGGCCGCCGTCGAGGTTCGACGCTGATGAATGCCGCGCCGCTCAGAGACGCTTTCCCCGTCATTTCACCTTGCAACGAGCGCTCGCGACCCTGGCGGTCGCGGTGACGGCGGAGTCTCCTTCCGTCTTCTCTTACGTGAGGTGGATTTTAATTGGTGGAATAAATGATTGGCTTTCATGTTGGGGGGGTGGGGGGGGTGTTCTGTCAATTTCACGGCGAGATATTTCCGAGGTGCCCCCCCTCCCGCTTTTGTTGACTTTCCTTTAATATGCCCAGCCATATTTTTTCAATTAGCTTAATTGGCTGCTAATGTGGGATTTGTAAAGAGGACGCAAAGTGTCAAGCTCAAATCGTGACAGTACCTGGGGAAAAAAAAAACATATTTGTCCTTCAAATAAGAAAATGTGACCAAGAAAAATACGGCCTTCACTTTTTCTACTCTTCCGGGAAGACTTTGCACAAGATTTGCCTCCAGTTTTTCCCGGATCGGTCGTAGCACGTCATTCGCGACGCTCTCCTCTCGACCGGTAGTTCACGCTAACCGCCGTTGTGCGACACGAATAAAACGTTTTGAAGTAATCCACAATCAAACTATAGTCCTCCACTGACTGATGGCCACCACCCCCACCCCCCTCCAGACCCCCAAATGCTGGACTGGCCGCTTCCTGATGAACCTGTGGGCCATCTTCTGCCTCCTGGTCCTGTCCAGCTACACGGCAAACCTGGCCGCCGTCATGGTCGGCGAAAAAACCTTCGAGCAGGTGTCGGGAATCCACGACGAAAAGGTTGGGCTCTGTTCGATTTGACCCATAAGTCCAACCTGTTAGGTAGTGTATTAGACTAACCAATAACTAGAACATGTTTGTATGTTTACTAGCGTAACCAATAACTCTGAATTGCACATGTGTAATAGACCAATCACTCGGACATACTAGTAAATGCATCAAATCGACCAATAGCTGCATCAAGCCAATCATTTTTTAAAAAAAAAAACAATCCCTTTTTTGTATGCGCATTAGACTGACCAATGACTCTGACCTATGTCTGTTTTAGACCAAACAATAACCACAACCTGTTCGCAAGGTTGACTTAGACAAAACAGTATCTTCAACATGTTATCTGCATTTGGCCAGCAGCTGAAACCTATTTAGTGTATTAGACTGACCAATAACTCCCAACTTGTTCGTAACAATAACTCAGAGCTAACATAGGCTCCGTGTAGCATGTAGTGTTGTACTATAATCCAAAAGACTCCCAAAAACACCGTGACTACCTTCGGGATGTACTTGATGCGCCGTCGTCCGACCACGTGCTCTTCGTCCGACGTGACTAACGACTTCCTGGGATTCCTCGTCCCCCGCTCCCGCAGCTGCACCACCCCTCGCTGGGCTTCCGATTCGGGACGGTGCGGGAGAGTAGCGCCGAGGACTACATGAAGAAGAGCTTCCCCGAGATGCACGACTACATGCGACGCTTCAACCAGCCCACCACCCCCGACGGCGTGCAAATGCTCAAGTAAGACTCGCAGGGGGTCTGGATCACAACCAAAAGTTACTCCAACCAGGCCATAAGTTTATGTTCAGTGGATCCATAACTCCAAAATGTTGGGATGGCTTCTGGGAGAACCAATAACCTGTTAGCCAGACCAATAACGCTATCCTTTTTTTTTTTTTTTTTTTAAGATATGTTTGGAAGTGTATTACAACAGCAAAAAAAAATGCTTGTCCAACTCCAAATTGGACTTGTTAGAACATTTGTTACAGCATAAAACTCATGAGTTTGTCAGACCGACCAATAACCTAAACATGTCAGTGAGTATGATGAAGTGAGCAATTACTTAAATCTGTTTTGCAAATCCTTTCGACAATATGCAAATACTACTAGGCATACATTCTTTGTCCTTTGAGCAACCAATAACCTGAATGTTTTCAAATGTGCATTTGACCGACCAGTAACTCCAAAATGATACGCCGATAGCTCAAACGTGTTAGTAAGTGTATTAGACCGACCAAAAACATGCACATTGATAAGTGCACCCGCCTCACCGATAACCTGTGCTTTTGTTCGTGCATTTGACCAACCAATAACTTCAACATGTTGACTCGTGCATTTAACTGACCAATAACTCAAATGTGGTCGTACGTGTATTTGATCCGACAAATAATTTGCCTTTTTGTAAGTGTGTTCGGCCGGCAAATCGCTTCGATATGTTAGTATTGTAGACTGACCAATAACTCAAACATGATAAACCGTGTATTAGACTGGCCAATAAGTCGAACATGTTGGTAAATATATACGACGGAACAATAACTCAAATCTCTGATTAAGCATAGTAAAATGACCGCTATATCGAAGACGTTAGTGGAACTATTATATTAGATCGACCAATGACTTGAAACTGCTTGCAAATAACACCCCAAAGACATATCAGACTGGCCAATAAATGTTGAAAAGTGCATTAGACTGAGCGATAAGTTCAGAAACGTCAGTGTAATAGACTGACCAATAACTCCGCGGTGTCAGCGGCTCTCCGAATCGGGTTGTTAAACGTTGTTGAAACATCTATTAGATTGACCAATAACCCTAACCCTAACATGTTGGTAAATATATACGACGGAACAATAACTCAAATCTCTGATTAAGAGTAGTGAAATGCCCACTATATCGAAGAAGTTAGTGGGACTATTAGATCGACCAACGACTTGAAACTGCTCGCAAGTAACGCCTCAAACACGCTCAAAGGTATATCAGACCGGCCGATAAATGTTAAAAAGTGCATTAGACTGAACAATAAGTTCAGCAACTTATTATGTGTAATAGACTGACCAATAACTCCGCGGTATCGGCGGCTCTCCGAATCGGGTTGTTGAACATGTTAAAACGTGTATTAAACCGACCAATAAGTCGAACATGTTGGCAAATATATACGACGGAACAATAACTCAAACCTCTGATTAAGTGTAGTAAAATGACTACTATATCGAAGAAGTATTAGATCGACCAATGACTTAAAACTGCTCACAAGTAACACCTCAAACATGCTCAAAGGTACAGTATATCAGACCGGCCGATAAATGTTAAAAAGTGCATTAGACTGAGCAATAAGTTCAGCAACTTATTATGTGTAATAGACTGACCAATAACTCCGCGGTATCGGCGGCTCTCCGAATCGGGTTGTTGAACATGTTAAAACGTGTATTAAACCGACCAATAAGTCGAACATGTTGGCAAATATATACGACGGAACAATAACTCAAACCTCTGATTAAGTGTAGTAAAATGACTACTATATCGAAGAAGTATTAGATCGACCAATGACTTAAAACTGCTCACAAGTAACACCTCAAACATGCTCAAAGGTACAGTATATCAGACCGGCCGATAAATGTTAAAAAGTGCATTAGACTGAACAATAAGTTCAGCAACTTATCATGTGTAATAGACTGACCAATAACTTAGCGGCTCCCCAAATCGGGTCGTCACCACATTTGTGTGTACGTCAAACGTTATCGGATCAGCTTCCCCGTGCATAACAATTCAGGTGCACTTTACATTTTTATATCCTGCCAACAAAAAAACAACGGCACGCATCTTTCATAGAATTTTTTTTTTTTTTAAAATCGAAATAAAAAATAATTCTGATCAGATTGCAGGATTTCAAACAAACGCAATAAACAACTTTGTTTACAGATTAGCCCGAAAGACAAGAAGAAGAAATACACACAAGCACAAAACGACGGGCGGTGACGGGACGTGACCGATCGGAAGCCAAACGAAACTTTTACAGACGCACAAAAAAAAAAAACCTTATCGCGGAGTTCACTCGTATTTTTAAAGGAAATTATTTAACGTTTATGCACACACTAGAACGATAAAACACACCTCGAGACTGGTGGGTGGGGGGGGGGTTAAAGAAACACAAGCAATTAACTGAAGGTCAACGTTAAAAGGTCAAATTTTTAACAACGCGGGGCCGACTTTTTAGGGGTGAAAAGTTGTTTTCGTCTGCTTCTATTCGTCTGTTAATATTAATCATTCATATTTCGGGCCTCCGAATGCAATTACCTGACAAGATCTGAGAAGACTTTCATTTACTTTTCAACAAACGGAGTCACAATTTCGGGACACTCTTGAAATATTAATGACAAGAAAATTAATTGATCAGCTTCACCCAGTACATTTGTAAAGGAAATACCATTGGGTACGTACGTGTGTAAAAGCCGCAGGTGCCCACGATATATTTACAAAGAAAGACGGTACACGGAAAGACTTTTCAAAGTTTTAATACCTTAGCTTAGCTTAACATAGCAACAACACGGTAGCACGCACAGAACTGTTAAAAAAAAAATTAAACCATACTAGTTAAAAAAAAAAAAAAACACCCGCGCCAGCTACACAATAGCAACACAGTAGCACGGCACCAACAGGGTCGCTTAAAAAAACCCAAAATGTACCTAAATCACTGAGACACAGCAACAACACGCTAGCGCGGTGCTTACGCTAGCTGGCGTGGCGGTAACATGGCCCATTTAAAAAAAATAATAATAATAATACATTTAAAAAAAAAAACATTCTGGTAAAAATCACTGACAGCAGTAACACAGCAGCAAGACGCTAGCCTGGTGCTAACGCTAGCGCGGCGCTAACAGGGCCTGTTAAAAGAAAAAAAACATACCGGTAAAAATCACTGACACACAGCAACACGCTGGCACAGCGCTAATGCTAGCTTACCTTCATTCATTACATTACCGTCATTCTCAAACTACAGAGCGCACCTGGTTATAAGCTTCCCCCAGTCCGTTTGTAAAGGAAATACCATTTAGTACATACATGCGCCGCAGCTGTCTAAAAGCCGCGAGTGCCCACATTGAAACAGGAGATATTTACAAAGACGGTACACAGAGAGTTTAACGCTAGCACCGCCGTGCTAACGCTATCGCCACGATAACACTAACGCTAGCGCTAACAGGGCTGGTTTAAAAAAAAAACATACCAGCAAAAAACCATTGAGACACAGCAATAAAACGCTAGCGCAGCGCCAACAGTGCCTGACCGGTAAAACTCACTTCCTCGGCACATATATTCCACCGGTCTCACGCTTACCTTTTCCGCTCGAGTCTAGAGAAAATGCACAAATTAGCCGCATCACCGCATAAACCACAGGGTTGAAAGATGTCTTCGTTCCCCCTGCCTGCTAAAATTAACATGAAAATGAGCATTTGAAATATTAAACAAAAAGGAAAATAGTGTCATTGTAAAAAAATGATATTCATATTCACGTACGGTATTTTTGTATGAATAATTTAACAATAATCATGAATAACTCAAACCTGTAAGTATCTTAATCCGACGAATAACCGCCGGGTCGGGTCGTAAGTGCACTGGAGCAGAATACACCCCCCCCCCCCCCCCCGAACCCCCCCGCACCTGTTAAGCGCGCTACTGACTTTGGCGAGCAGCGCTAGCGACTTTCCGCCACGGGCGAAGAAGCTCCAAAAACAAAACAAAACAAAAAAAAAACAAGAAAGCAAGACAACACCATCAGGTCACAGCGCGGCGGACCTTGGAGGCCGGAGAGAGTCCTCGGTCCTGGACCCGAAAAGACCCGCATCAAACGGGCTCGTGCACTGCGGCGCGTCGGGCGACTTCGCGCTGTTTACATCCCTCGAGAAGAAAACCTCGTCTGTCCTTTTCTTCTCGGCGCCTGACAGGCGGGCCTCGCTGCAGGTAAACAATAAACCGACGGCGCCGCTGCAAGCGCAGCAAAAGAAAAGGAAAAAAAAAAGCTGTGGCAAGTCAGCCAATTGTCAGGCGGTAAACGTCGGAAGAATTGAACGGTGACGGGTTGCCGGTTTCGGCACGTGCCGCTAACCGCCAGAACCCCCCAACCCCCCCAAAAAAGATCTTTAATCCCTCCCACCTGAAGTTCACGCGAAAGAATTACGCGCCCGGTATTTGAAACAGCCACGTAGCTTGACGTCACACTTGCCCAATGCCGGACGCCACCGGTTTGGAACCTTTTCGACTGAGAATATTTTAAAATGTGTTTTCAAAAGAGCCATACAGTATTTTAAAAACCAAGTACCGTGATTTCCGGCCGACAAGCCGCGACTTTTTTCACACGCTTTCAACCCTGCCGGTTTATGAGGCGATGCGGTGCTAGCATTTGCGCAGCGATAGCGTTAGCGCACCTGGTTATAAGCCTCGATACACAGAAAGGCCAACAACAATTAACACCAGCGCCACACTAATGCTAGCGCCGCGCTAGCGTTAAACTCTTTCTGTGTAGAAGCTTATAACCAGGTGCGCTAACACTCGCACCGCCCTAACACCAGCGTTAAACTCTTTGTGTACAGAGGCTAAAAACCAGGTGTGCTAACGCTATCACCATGCTCACACCAGCGCCACACTGACGCTAACCCCATGGTAATGCTAGTGCCACGCTAGCGTTAAACTCTTTGTGTGCCAAGGCTTATAACCAGGTGTGTTAACACTAGCCCCACGCTAACGCTAGCCCTCCACTAATTCTAGCGCCGCGCTAGCGTTAAACCCTTTCTGTGTACCGAGGCTTATAACCAGGTGCGCTAACAATAGCCCCGCGCTAACGCTAGCGCCATGCTAGCGTTAAACTTTCTGTGTACCGAGGCTTATAACCAGGTGTGCTAACAATAGCCCCATGCTAACGCTAGCCCTGCACTAATGCTAGCGCCGTGCAAGCGTTAAACTTTTTCTGTGTACCGAGGCTGATAACCAGGTGCGCTAACAATAACCCCGCGCTAACACCAGCGCCGCGCTAACGCTAGCCCCATATATTTACGGAAGCTATTACTGAGTCACCCGTAAAAGCCGCGTTTTTATTTACATATCGTTTGATGGGTTCTGAACTGGATTTCGTGGTCAAAGAGCGACGAATTGGCTCACTCGAAATGTAAAGATGGATTTCACGTTGTGATTGTTTTTGGTTTTTTTTTTTTTTGTTTGTTTGTTTTTTTTGTCTTTTTTTTTTTTTGCCGTAAGCCGGCGTCTCGCTTTTAAATCCACTCTGTTGCGCCGACACTTATCTGCAGCCGGTCGCCGTCCGCCGGCAAAGGAGGAGCGCTCTATAATTAGAGGTCAATTAGGTTCAGGCCGATCAATAAAAGCGCGGATGAGGAAGAAGAAGAGGAAGAAGAAGAAGAAGAGTCTTTGGCGGTGTGTCCAAAGTCTTATCGGCTGTCGACTTGGCTAAGTGATATGTGTGTTTACACCGGGATGCACTTAATGGCGTCCGCCGCTTTTCAGACGCTTCATCAAAATCATGTGATGCATCTTTCGATCCGTACTATTAAAGTAGTACTATTTTGTACGATTATATTGTAATATCGTATAATATTATATTGTATTGTATTGTATTTTATATTATAATATATATATATTATGTATATATTATATTTATATTATATTATTTATAGTACTATTATATATTTACTATTTATTTCTGCAGTACTATTTCGATGCGTATACTTTCGACGCCTTCGGCGCTGCCAAAAACATCAACTCTTTGATCTTCAGTGCACATTTAAAAAAAAAACACATTTGTTACAAGTGTGTTTAGTTGTTGGTTGAGAATTTTATTTTTTTTTTAAATGATGGAGAATTTATTAAAAAAATTTGGTTGGGAAAAACACCTCAAAATATGCGGAAAAATAACTTGTTTATTTATTTATTTATTTAAATGTTAAATTCGTTTTTTTAAAAAAAAAAAAACAGATTTGTTACAAATGTGTTTAAATGTTGGTTGAGAACTTTTGGGATAATTAATTTTTCAATGATGGAGAATTTATTTCAAAAAAATATGCAGAAAAATCACTTATTTATTTAAATGTTTATTTTTTTGCATGTAAAAAAAGATTTCCTTTTGAGAAAATTTGCAATTTATAACGTTCTCTCATGGCTCTAAAAAAAAAAAGCATTTTTTTATGTGTATTGAACACAAGATCGTGGTTCGATCATGGTTTTTATATTCAAGTAAATTGAGAAATTTTACATTTTTAATTGGTGTGCTAACGCTAGCTCTGCACTAACGTTAAACTCTTTCCGTGTACCGAGGCTTATAACCAGGTGTGCTAACTAACTAACTGACTAACTAACACAGATAACATGTTTAAGAAAATGTTGAGAAAACATTTAAAAAAAAAAAGTGTTTAAAAAATCTTAAATTACGATAGATTTTTTTTTTGTTGTTTTTCAACAAAAAAATGATGAAAACTTTAGTATGCAAAATTTAGAATTTTTTTTTTTTTGTCAGTTATGTTAGACTCTCCCTAAATAAAGGACGAATGAAAGACAAAATAGTAACAAATACACGCTAAGATCCAAATTCGAAATATCGGAATCCGGCGAGGTTGAACACCAAAGTGGGCGGGGCCAGTGACTCACTTTGGAGATCCGCCTGTCGAACTCTTCCGACGGTTTTTTGTGTGTTTGTGCGTTGGTGGTGAAGGACGGAGCCTCAGACTCTGGACGCCTTCATCATGGACAAAGCGCTGCTGGATTTCGAGGTGTCCATCGACGCCGACTGCAAACTTCTCACCGTGGGGAAGCCGTTCGCCATCGAAGGTGACTTTTAACTCGAAATTAAAAAAAAAAAATCCATTTTTCAGGATTCATTTCAAAGGACCATTCGAAATTTTGAATCCGATCGAATAGCTATTACATGTGGCGTCCCTCAAGGGTCACTTCTTGGACTCCTTTTGTTCAGCCTCACACAACGAGTACTACTAACGGGTTAAATTCTGTAAACCTTAGCTTTGCAGAGGCTACACATCCATCCATCAGTTTTCTCACCCGCTTATCCTCATGAGGGTCGCGGGGAGTGCTGGAGGCTGTGCCGCCTCTCAACGGGCAGGAGGCGGGTGTACGCCCTGAACCGGTCTCCAGCCAATCGCATGGCACATGGAGACAAAAAGCCGCACTCATATAATCACACCTCCGGACAATTTAGAGTGTCCGATTAATGTTGCATTTTTTTATGGATGTGGGAGGAAACCGGAGTGCTCACCCGGAGAAAAGCCGCGCGAGAACATTAACAACCTACGACATTATTCACGCTAACGGATGCTAACAACGTGCCAAGAATTTCAGGTCGAAGAGGACACTCGGTACTTGTGCCAAATTGTGTGATGCGATGCGGGGCAATTTTTCATATTGCGTATTATAAGGATGCTTGCCAGCATTTTGCTCATTGTTTCATTTGACGTAAAGGAAGAAAATCCTGTCTTATATGTCAATGAAATGAATAATACAAAATAAAAACGATTAATATGTAGCTGAGAGATTTGTTTGGCACTCAAGGACACTTTTCAGAAAGAAACAAACATTTCTTTGTTCATAAAATACTTTCAAATCTCCATTGATTCCGTTATCGCAAACATTTATGGGAATTCATATATGTATTCAATTATTTTAATTTGATTATTTATCACAAAGAGCATTATAGAATGAAGAAATCAATACATTTTAAATAACTGACGGCTTGATGATTTATAGCACTGTCCTTGTTTTCATTTCATATGAAATGTGTCATTGATTATTTTCTTTACATTACAGTAATATTTGAAAAAAATAATACTGGTAATTGTAATGAGTAGTTTTATATTTTATGTAATTATTTTGCATTTCCAATATTTAACCACCTGCCTTCCACATGTCCAAATGTTCTCGTACCATGATGCACGTTTTATTTTGCGAATAACTGACACGCTGCCTCAGCTGGTAAAGCATTGGCCTCACGGTTCTGAGGACCGGGGTTCAAATCCCGGACCCGTCTCTGTGGCGTTTTGCGGGTCCTCCCCGTACCTGTGTCCCAAAAACATTAATTGGACACTTGATGTGCCCTGCGATTCAGTTCAGAGTGTGCCCCGCCTCCTGCCCGTTGACCGCTAGGATAGGCTCCAGCGCACCCTTGTGAGGATAAGCGGCTAAGAAAATGGATGGGTTGATGTGTAGCCTCCGCAAATAAGATTATTTTGATAGTAAAAAAAAAATATTTTGCTATTGCAAATGGAAGAAAGCGATGGCTTTTGTTTCATGAAGGCGCTGAGGATTATTTTTATGGGTCGGATAAAAGTTTGATCTCGGACATTTTTTTTTTTATTGGACGCTCACAAATCGGCAAAATAACTTTTAGGGAGGTCTGCGTCGTTGCAGTCATTTTTATTTGTTGCTCATTTTTGGGAAGGCGTCTGTGGTGAGCAGAATTATGGGCGGGGGGGGGGGGGTGGTTCTGGATTTCAATTATTTTGATGATAAAAAGTGTATATTTAAAAAAAAAAAATTCAATGTGGATGTTTTTAATAATACAGATTTCTAAAAACATTTTCAAGAATAAATAGTAATTTTTTTCCAAATACATGTAGAATGAAAATAAATACACTTTAATTTGACACACCACAGAAAATGAGAATTTTTTTTTCAAATTTATTTCTTTTAAATTCCATATAGAATCAAAATAAATACCCTTTAATTTGATACACCACAAAAAGTGTGTTGTGAACAAATCTGACAAATTTGAAATTAAAAAAATATATATATTTTTTTGAAATTTCAATTTGAAAGTTTTTAATAATGTAATTTTTTAAAAACATTTTGGGGGAAAAAATGGCCAATTTCTTTCAAATTTATTTATTTAAAATTCCACATAGAATCAAAATAAATGCACTTTAATTTGACACACCACAAAAAAAGTGTGTTGTGAACAAATCTGCCAAATTTGAAATGAAAAAAAAAATGTATCTATATTAAATTTCAATTTGGAAGTTTTTAATGTAAATTTTTAAAAACCTTTTGGGGGAAAGAAATGGCAATTTTTTTTTACATTTATTTCTGTTAAAGTCCAGGTAGAATCAAAATAAATATACTTTAATTTAACAGACCATAGAAAATGACTTTTTTTTTCAAATTTATTTCTGTTAAATTCCATATAGAATCAAAATAAATAAATTTCCCACACCACAAAAAAGTGTGTTGTGAACAAACCTGCCAAATTTGAAGAAAAAAAAAAAAATCTGGGTTCACAATGGATGAACAATCAAGCCCATGCATTTTCCACATGTAGGCGTAGCTAGCTCGCTAACTGTACGTCGTAATAGCCATCCATTTTTTCTCATTTGCCGCTTATCCTCACAAGGATAAGCCACGATGCGATGTTCGACTTATTGGTCAGTCTAATACACGTTTTAACATGTTTGAGTTCTTGGTCAGTCTACAATATTAACATCCATCCATCCATTTTCTTTGCCGCTTATCCTCACAAGGGTTATTTGGAACCATCATGCTAAATTATTAGGAACACCTCTTAGTCCGATGCAGGACAATTCTGCACAACAGGTTTTGTGTAGATTACTATCCATCCATCCATTTTCTTTGCCGCTTATCCTCACGAGGGTTGCGGGGAGTGCTGGAGCCTATCCCAGCTGTCAACGGGCAGGAGGCGGGGCACACCCTGAACTGGTCGCCAGCCAATCGCAGGGCACTTTGAGACAAACAGTCGCATTCACAATCACGCCTCGGAGCAGTTTAGAGTGTCCAATTAATGTTGCATGGGATCGAACCCGGGTCCTCAGAACTGTGAGGCCAACGCTTTTACCAGCTGAGCCACCGGGCCGCTCGCACGTCGTAATAGCGCCGAAAAACCCCCGACATGAGCAAAGGAACTCGAGTTCTTCCGACAAAATGCATCAGTGGTCACTATTTTAGCTACCCCCGAAAAATCCAGACAACCGGACCCTGAAAAACTGTTCGAGGCTGCCTCACGACAATTGACTCCGACATAGTTCAGAGTCCCGGCAATGTGTGCACCTGGAATGTTTTTCGAAACAAATTTACGTCGCAGGGCCTTGAAGACTTGAACAAAAATCCAAGTACGGTCGTGCGATCTTGCATCTGAGTTTTAGGACTGTTGGGATTGGTTTCATTTGTCGGTTTTTGCGGCAGTCTCGGTCCCCGGCGCCCTGATCCTATCCCGAAATACTGAACTAATTTCATTAACGTCCTCGCGCACTTGAACGGACGAGCCGAGGCGCCGTCGATCCCAGCGCGGACCCGCGAAGACCCCCGACTCCCGGGGTCCCTCGAGAGCCGGCCGACTTTCCGAGCGAGCGCCGCTCGTCGGGGGCGGCGGGTTGATTAACCGCTTAAAAAGCCGGACGGGGGCGGCGCGGGAGGACGCGGAAGAGGAAACGGCGCGTGGGGGGGCGGGGGGGGGGGTAAACTGGAGCGAGGGGACAATAAAGAGCAGGCGGCGGAGATACGGGGGCCGCCTTTCGTTTGAGTGATAAAAGAGGCGGCCGACGGAGTCGCCTCATCAAGACAAACCTTCACCCCGAGCGGGAGAAGGGGGGGGGGGGGGGGCGGCGCGGAAGGTGACGACGCGAACGGAATTAATGCCGTGATTTGTACGAGGGCGGGGGGGAGACCACGCCGATAACAGGCCCATTAATTACACTGCAATAACCGGACGATCGGCGACCTTTTTTTTTTTTTGGAATAAAATGCAAGTTCGGCTATTTTTGGAAACTTTGGTGAAAGAAGAAACGGCGTGAAGCTAAAAGGGCGACACGGTGGTATAATCCGAGCACAGGGGTGTGCAGACTTTTGTATTTAAGGGTGGCAATTCCCGCACAGGCCGAAAAAAAAAAAAAAAAGTTTAAATGTGATGTTTAAAAATATTAATTCACGCTCACTTGTACTTATTACTTCCTGTTATATTTTAATGTAATCCAAATTAATTAATCCATTGTGTAAATAAAAACAATATTAAATGTGTAAGTAAAATGCATTTTACTCGTTTTGATTGGCTGATTAACAATAAAGCAATGAAATTTTTCAATCCTAATATTACAACTTTTGCGACTTATGCCGACAAAATGCTTTTTATTTAACACTGTTTTATTCTCATAACAACAAAATTTTTCCCAGAACTACGTAACAATTTATTCTGATAACATTATGACCTGTGCCTCGTTAGCCCAATAATACAATTTAATAATAATAATGAAAATTATTAATAATGACATAATAAACTAATGTTAATAATAATTGAATAATTAATAATAATAATAATAAAGTGTTAATAAAATAATAAACAATAATGATGAAAATATATAATAATAATAAAATTATGTGATAATAAAAATAAAATAATAACAATAAAATATGATATGATAATAATAATAATAATTGCCAAAGCAAAATTCCGGAAAACCTGAATCCAGGGAATTGGATTCTTCTTTTTTGTTGTATTAATTTCATTTTTTTTTTCTTGTGCTCCAAAAAATATAGCTATCACATATGGGGTCCCTCAAGGGTCGCTTCTTGGACCCCTTTTGTTCAGCCTAATATTGCGACTACTATTCATGGGTTAAATTCTGTGAACCTTCGCTTTGCGGAGGCTACACATCCTTTGCCGCTTATCCTCATAAGGGTCGCGGACAGCGCCGGAGCCTATCCCAGCTGTCGACGGGCAGGAGGCGGGGCACACCCTGAACTGGTCGCCAGCCAATCGCAGGGCACAGAGAGTTGCAAACAGCCGCACTCGCGATCACACCTAGGGGCAATTGAGAGTGTCCAATTAATGTTGCATGTTTTGGGGATGTGGGAGGAAACGGAAGACCGATGCGCTCCGCGTTCCCCAAACAATTCCGTGATAACGTCGGGAACGTCGCTCCGCATGTTGATGGGCCACGATGCATCATCGCCACGCCCCGTTTGGAGATAAAAGAGCGTAAAATGGATGGCGCCGTCCGGGCCATCGGCGCGTTCCTTTTAAGCGCTTCCCCGACGCTTCGGTCGCCCGTCGATAAGCCGCCGGCGACGTGAGGGGAAGCGCAAACGCCGCGTCCCCGTTGGGTGCGCTCGTTTACGTGCACGCCGCGATTGCCAGACGTGGGCGGACACTTCATTAGGGACAAGTGCGCGAGATAATAAAATCCGGGACGCGGCGCCGCATCCGTCAAGCCGCCTTGACAGGAGGAATTACGCTCGCTTTTGAGTGACACTGTGCTGGACACGACGCCGTGATTGGCAGCTCGTGTGCGTGATTATTCTTTACGTGAACGATGTAAATTCTATTTCAAAAACAATGAAAATTAATTCTTCACAAATCTGTTGTGGGCCACTTCCACTTGAAGTCGACTGTCAAAGTAAACCTCAAACAAAGAGAATTCCACGTAGTGTATCTTAAACAACCGCACGACTTTCCCTTCCGCTAGCTTAATGCTAACGCACGATGCAAAACATCAGAGAATGACGACGCTAATGAGTGAACGTCGTGCACGTGATTTTATGGGGACGTTGAACCGGAGAAAAATATTCGCAATATTCACAACCGAGGTTGGTCGTCGCAACGGACGAGACGGATATTCAAGAGATCATTCTATGAAATACCAGCTGAAAAGATGAGTAAAGATCGATGGATTTCGGGAATTAAACGTGATGGATGCTGCCCAAACAAATACACGCAGGCCTGTGTTGCGATCGCTTCATTTTAAGGAGGAATTATTCATCTCAATCTCAAATTGTTAAGAAGTATTCATAATGCCAAGTTGTCTCATTTGAGAATAATGCGTTTAAAAAAAAAAAAAACGGGGAAAAAAAATGACACAGAAGCGTGTTGCAGCCGCACGTTAATCTTCTTTTTTTTTTTTTTTTTTTGCTGTTCTAAAAACTAAAAGCAAACATTTTACTCACAATTGTTTCTAATATATCATACGTAGTCATCTATAGATAATCAAAATAACACCTGTCGTGTAGAATTGTCCTGCATCAGACTAAGAGATGTTCCTAATAATTTGGCATGATGGTTCCAAATAATACAAAAAAAAAAAGGGAAACGCATCTCATTAGCAGTGGGAATCAAACCCGAGCACCATTATTTGATCGCGCAGGTGTCCCCCGATGTTCTTTCCGTAAGTGAGGCCGCTCAGAAGTCTCGCCGATTCCAACCTGAAGTGCGCGAGTCGCCGTCGGGGAGAATTCTGTCGCTTTTATTGTCCATACGGAATGATAAGTGTCGGCGTGCTTGCGTTCCATCATTTGTTCGATAAACGGGCGCGCCGAGGCTGACGACGGCTGCGGCGAGCGGGAGATAAGACAGCGAGGGGGGGGGGGGGGAGGGGAGTAAAAAAAAAAAAAATATATATATATATATATATATAAAAAAAAAAAAGAAGCAAGGGAATGACAGAGATAAACAGCAGACGGGAATGGGCGAGATATAAGCGGCGCAGTAATTGCTGCAGAGGACACTGCGCGCTGTTGCATTCCAACGGGATTGCAACAAGCTGCCAAAACGTGTTTCCATCCGGCAGACAAGAGGAACTCACTGTGCTAATTATTTAATATTTCGTCTGATGTAGCGAAGACGTGTCGCCCATCCGTGCCTGGCGTCCGACCGGTCCAGCCATTCATCATCGGACCGTCGCTGAAAGGTCACCCCGGACTTGTTTGCGTCTGCTCCTGCTGTGGGATCTTTTTACCTCGCACGAGAACTTGTGTGCTTCTACTGCGTTTAAAAAAAAACGCTTAATCCTAGACCGCTTGAAGATCGGGATTCGGAGGGATTGAGGTGAAGTCAAAAAATCAAGACTTTAAAGGCGTGACGATAAGCCCAGACCGAGACTTTAAGGACTAAGCTCAGACTGCAGGAATTCAGCCCGATGTTGACCCGACAGGCAAGCGTTCAACGTCTTGGCCAATTATCAGTTGTCTCGATCACAGAACACCCAGCGTAGTGTGAAAGACCAAAGACTGGCATCTAGGATGCTTCAAGACCATGACAAAGAAACTCTGGCATGTCAGTATTTTTTCTGGTCCAACGGTTTGGACCATAAGCACAGTGCGGGTCAAGATTTCAAACAAAGCTCAGACGAATGTTAACCAGACTGAGCAGAGACCAGGTGGAGTCAAGACTAAGACCAGTTTAAAGTTCAGACGTTGGGGTTTTTTTTTTTAAATGGAAAATGTCTTCAGAAAGACATGTAATCGTGGAAAAACAAGAATGGTGTCGAACGTTGTAGTACTACGTTTTGCTGGCAATATTGCAGCATGTTGTAGTCTCCAAGCACGTTTTCCCGAAAAGGCCACCATGTTCCTCTAGTTCACGGTGTACGCGCGCATGTGTGCTCACCTCACTTGGCTGCAAAGTGCTTGATTTGGATTCCGGCTGAAGCCGCGTGAGCCAATAAATCTTATTTCAGAGAGCATCTGCCCTTTAGCTAATTGAGGCCGAGCGACTGACTGGTTTTGCGGCACAAGAACTAGCGCAGCAGGGCCACAGCTGCTTTCCACACGACTCGCTCCCTGTGACGGGCTGCGAGGACCGAGCCAAAGTGCATCGGCGGACATGCGCAAGCGACCTCCGCCAAGGGTGAACGATTCTGTCTTACAGTACAGTGCAAAGGTCTTTCCATTATATAATTTTAGCAGTGCTATAATGACAGTCCACAGTTCCAACCCAGTACAGCAAAGTCCTCTACCAAGGTGGAACTGTTAAATAAAATATAAATGAAAATTTTGTGACAAAGACTTGAAGGAGTCGGGACCAAGTCAAGACCAAGACTTTGAGGGCTTTGGTAGATTCAAGACAAAGACTCTCAGGAGCCAAGACGAAGACTTTGAGGGAGTGAGACCAAGTCAAGACTAGGTCTTGGAGGGGTCCAAATTGAAATTTCAGAGGAGCTGACATCAAGTCAAGGCCAATGCTTTCAAGGCATTGAAACAGAGTCCAGATAGACTTAAAGGAGTTCAGACCAACTCGGTGCTAAATCTTTGAGGGTTTGAGACCAAATTGAGGGGTTACCACCAGATCAAGACTAAGACCAAGGTAGTTGGACTCCAAGTCAAGACCAAGGCTTATATGGGTTGAGACAGGGACAAGATCAAGACTTCGAGGAGCCCATGCCACATCAATACCAAGACTCTAAGGACCTGACACCACGAGAAAACCAAGAACAAGACCAAAACTATTCGTGACATGACGGATTTCTGTGTTTTTGTCTTTTACTTGGTCCCGAGTGAGTTGACCCCCCGCCCCCCCCTCCCGGTTCATCACCAATAGCAGCATACTCTATTCATCTGGATTCAGTCCAGATTTCCTCAGACTCGTGCATACGCTACCGCATTTCCTGGAAAACGTCAAGACCTTCCACTCTTGTCAGCAAGCCTGTTTGTCGTCCGTCTCTTCCAGGTTACGGCATCGGCCTGCCGCAGGGCTCGCCCCTGACCCGCAACGTGTCCGAGTTCGTGAGCCGCTACAAGTCGGACGGCTTCATGGACATGCTGCATGACAAATGGTACAAGGTGGTGCCCTGCGGGAAGCGCGTCTTCGCCGTGACCGAAGTAAGTGACAGGATGACGGCGCGGCGGGGGGGGGGGTTCAACCATCGTCCCCCGTGCGCCGCATTTAAAGGCCACGCTCACGAAAATAATTCTCCCTTTGGGACGCGGCCTGCCGGCTAAGTGTCACGCGCAATTACCGAGACGCGTACGTAGACACACATAGATGCGTGAACAACAAACACGACGATGGGGTCGCACGCTTCTGCGAGAGCTTCATTAACCGGTCGCCACGATATCGCGTTGTTTGTGTTTTCAGTTTGTCAATCCGAGCCCCTTTGAGGAACGTCTTTTAATATTTGTACGCCGCCTCGTCTCTTTCGCTCGGAATCTCGGGAGTCCTTCAAAACTTATTACTGGTATCAGAAGTAGTAGTAATAGGAGCAGTACAAAATTAGTGGCAAAATTATTTTGAGGATTACAGTTAACCGTTTTTTGGTTTTGAGGTACCGCACTTGTCTTGGGAAATTGAACCTTGAACAGAAATGCGTCGCTCTACCCTTGCTTTGGGGGCGAAGGTGGTTGTTTGGGCTAATTTAGGAACAATTTGGGGATTTAGTGCCACGTTGCCCTCCGGATGGATAAAAGTGTTAAGCACCTGGCCGGCAAAATCGCAGCGTCAGCGCACGCCTAATTGCACAGCCGGCATCAGAGCGGCGTCGCGACGGCAACCTGATGAGAGTACTTTGGAAGATGTTGCCGTCCGTCCGCTGACCCATAAAGATGTCACTGAAGGCAACCAGGGCTGTCTGGGTGTGTGTTTGCGGACAAAGGCCGCTTTAGACAAAGTCAGGGATTCTGCTGGGACCAAATCAGGAGGAAATGGAGCCGAGAACAAAACCAACTCAGGTCGAGACTGATTCACTACTGAGATCAGAGCCAATTCAAGTAGCGTAAGATCAAAGTGGGTCAAGACCGAGTCGCAAGGTCACCTGGTCGACGTTAAGGCGTGTTGAAACAAAATTCAGGCCAAAGAGGGTTGAGATGAAGACCAGGTCAAGGCTAAGAAAGAAGGCAGTCTGTCCAAGGCTTGTCAAAACCAAATCTAGACCGAGACTAAAGAGGGTTGAAACCAAGTTAAAACTTGATCAAGATACTCACCCTGATCAAGTTCGATCGAGAGACTCAGCCAGAACTAATATCATGGAGAATTTTAGACAAAGACCGAAACGGGTTCTCGGCAAATCAAGACCAAATCCTTGGAGACTTGGATGAAGCAGTTTGAGAACAACCATGTCAATACCAACTTGAGAGTCTCGCTGAGGGTAATAATGAGGTGTTTTGAGACAAAGGTGCGTTGAGAACCAGTCCGGATTAAGACCCAGGAGGTTTAGGATCAAGTCATGTCTAAGACAAAAGCACATCAAAGTCAAATTGAAACCAAGACTAAGAGGCGTTGAGACTGAACCAAGACCAAGTTGAAACTAAGACTAGTCAAGACGTAAGACCTAGTCAGGTCGAGTCCAGTACCTATGCGGGTTGACACCAACTTGAAACAAAAACAACGAAGGTCCAGATTAAGTTAGAACAAAGACCAATGTGGGTCAAACCTGAATTTATTCTAAGACAGAGAAATGTTGAGACTTGGACCAAGACAGGTTGGGACCGAGTCGAAACTGAAAGACTGAAGGCGGTTGCAGGACTAAGCAAAGGCACGTGCTGAGTAAGAAGACCAAGCCAACAAAGTCTTCCGCGTGATTTTCCTTTTCAGCCCCTCCCTGATTTTTTCAGTTCCCCCTGAAGCTGTCGTTGATGCTCATTCCTGCACTTTCACGGTCCTCCATAAATGTGTTCCGTCGCTCTCCCTCCACCTCCACCTCCGCCGACCCTCCTTCCAGACGCTCCAGATGGGCATCCAGCACTTCTCGGGCCTGTTCGTCCTGCTGTGCATGGGGGTGGGTGGTGCCTTGCTGACCTTGGCGGGCGAGCACACCTTCTACCACCTGGTCATCCCCCGCCTCCGCCGCAGACACACGTTGCAGTACTGGCTGCACACCAGCCAGGTGAGCACACGGGGCGCACACCGCAAGCTGCAGTTTTTCTTGAAGGTTGAGTGCGCCCTCTACTGGTATAATTTTGCCAATACAGCTACTTTTTGTTGGAATAATAAGAAACATCAATGGGATGATATTTAGCCCAACACGGTGTGATGCATGTCTTAAAATTTTCAACAATCATAACAGTATGAGGACAATTTTTCTGCAATGAGACACAATCGGTATTAGCTCAACGTTATTTTCTATACCTTTATGAATGATGCTGTTTAAAATGTAATTTACCATATTTGGGGAATGGGAACGGAGCCCGACTCCGAATAGCGAAAAGCCCGAGATCTTAAGCTCCGCCCCTTTAGCTACAGTTGCCATGTCCGGCTAGCTTCCAAAAATGGCGACCGAACATAACAGGTTTGAACTGGATTCTCTATCGCGTTTTGCAGATAATATTGGGGTATGTATTTCGCAAAATCCGTCAGACTTGTCCAAGAGAGTTCTACAGAGAGGTCTCAAGTATTTCACGCAAGGACACGTACGCGGAATTGAGATTTCGGACGGAGCAGGACGCAACGTCGCAGTTACAGCGAAACGTCGGCGATCGATGCGAAAAAAGTTTGACGCCTCACAAATTTCATATTGAAATCCAACAGGATAAAATAGTGGAATCGTACTACGCGTGTAAAGCAGGGTGAGTACTTTTTACTCGGAAAGATCACGAGTAATATCATTGTAGTCTTAAGAAGTGAGCGGGTGGATTCATTTGACTCGGCTCGTAATGGAAGCCAGTCCTCTGTCTTAAAAGTCCGATGTGATGCAAATAGGCAAATGGATATTTCTCCTGCGTGACATGGCGCATTTTCGTATCGCTAACCCGACTCTTCGGCATAAAACATTCCACACTTCGTTCGGCAGCTCAGTGATACGCTAACAAAGTGAAAGTTGTTCTCCTGCAATGTATAAAGCGCTGATGATATTTTTGAAAATACAGCCTTGTGTATGCCGATACTGTCCACATTTAGTTGTACGTGCGCTCTTCTTCGCTAGCCTTAATCCACCGTAGACACTTTGTCAACTGCGTTTTAGGCTTTGGAAAATGAATCACAAGCGGGTCCCTTGTCACCTAGCAGGATCTCTTTCATCAGAATTGCACCTTCCCCAAAGACCATTTCCTTCATAACATTAACTTTTCCAAGCGCACGCTACTGACAACCGGCATTGCTTGTGGGACAACATGGCGGCAGGGGCGTGTCAAGCCAGGGGTTAAGTCAATGCAGCTATCTGATTGGCTATCATCGTACGAGTGATTGACAGGTCGGAAAGATCCATTGAAACCCTCCCCTCAAAAAGCTTCAGAATTGCCACAAGGTGGCAGCAAAGCGCCACTTTTGTCTGGATGACGCTTGGAAAACTCATTTCAACATAGTTCCTTGGCATCAGGACAGCAGAATGAAACTCCGACAATTGAATTCAAAATACAGCTTGTGGGATTCGGAGATATATGTTTTGTTTTGTTTTGGTTTTTTTTACTGAAATAAGTAAAAAAATAGTGTGTCGTTGTGTTACAACATCGTAATTAACGTTGTTGCTCTTGTTCCTGCTCTGCTTACCCGGTGAAGGACGACCTTATGTGGCGATCATTTTTGTATGTTTACCACCTTCGTTTGCACCTTTCACGGCCGCTTTTTCGACTTTTATTGAGAAAACGACCCGCCGTGATGGCGTTGCGACGTCAACAAAACGCGGCCCGTTAAAAGTCACGCGTGCCCCGCCGTCGAATGAGAAGCCTTTGGCGGTATGTTTGAGTTATTAGGAGAAATTTTGCAGTGACAAGAAGATCAAGGCTTCTCGGTTAAAAAAAAAAAAAATGAAATAAAGGGCAACGCCTGCGGCATCCATCCCGTAATCAGCCGCGGAATCAAAGCGCCACGTTTGACGTCTCGAGCGAAATCCCGCCATACCTCTTCTTCACACGGCGAGTCCAGAAAAAGCTTTTAAGACGCCGCGTCACATCTTCACGCCTTCGCGATCGGATAATTTGATTAAAATGTAAAGCGGGCTTTATGAGCCGTCACATTTAAAGGGCTGTGTGACGAGAATAATGACTTTCCGTAAATTCATAAATTCAGCTCTCGATTCATTTCGGAACTGATAAAGCGGCGATCGGTCCGTCCTCTCTTCTGAGGCCAAATAAACTTTTGTTTCCCAGACAAAAAAAAAAAAACAACATATTTTGCAACATGTTCATTCATCCCAGTGAACCTATTTCCCTTAGCAACACGCTCATTTGGTCAGAGTGTCGACCGTGATTAAAAGTGTCAAAAAAGATGCGAAATTTTGGCAATTTTTGGTTGTTTCCGGAGCGCATTTGTAATTCCGCTTCATTTGCCTTTTTTGAAATAATTTTCCAGAAAATCCACCGAGCTCTCCACACGGCGTACGAGGACGAAGGCAAAGAGCTGACGGGCCTTGAGCAAAAGTAAGGATCTGGCAGCTTTGCGGCATTCTTGACTTCGCTCTGAAACGTCTCCCTAATTTCGGGTTATTCAATGTATTGTTTATAATTTTAGGAGGGAAAAAAAATATTGTTTCACGAGAAACAGCTGTCTTGAGAAATAATCGTGCAGTGGAACCTTGATTTAAACTTGCAGTACAAAGAGAGAATGCGACATGGTGACTTTTTTTTTTTATACAAAAACACGTCTCTGGACTCTGGAGCGTGTGTTTTTTGAGGGGGTCCAGTAACAGTTTTTTGTCAAGTCGTTCGCCTATGGCAATAGATTTGGAACTGGAGAGCACACTAATTCCTCACAGCTCAAAAGTGACTCACCAAGGATGAGTGCCGTGTACATTAACATCGTCAAGCGCACCGTTTTGGTAAATTTAGATACATTTTCAAACATTCTCGTACTGTATTGGCCGTTTTCGGACACAGACCTACAAAACAATAATTTCGTGCCGCACATTAATATGGAATATGCATCTATGTGTCCATTGTATCGAGGTTCCACTGTTTATATACTAAAAACCTCACTGTGATGTAAATATAATGCTTCAATGAAGCCCCTCAAGTCACTTTAACAATTCCTTGGCACAAAGTCGCTCAGATATGGTGGCAAAGCACTACTTTGGTCAAATTTAAGCTCGTCAACTCACTTCATCATAGTCCCTTGCCACCAAAAGGCGACAATATGGCGGCAAAGCTCTGCTTTTGTCCGAAGGAAGTGCCAAAAGCTCCCTTCCACAAAGGCAAAACACTACTTGTGTCTGAATAAATCTCCTCAACTCACTTGGAAGTAGTTTGTTGGCACCAAGTTTTCACTAGTTTCCAAGCATGAGAAGATTTGGAAACTAGGGAAATATGCAGGGCATTACTGTAGCGTGCCGTGTTCCGCGTATCTGACCTGCCGTCGTCATGTCGTCCACCAGCGCCTCCTCTTGTATCTCCGAGAACTGCAGCCTGCACAGGAAGCAGCATCAGAAGCCTCCCCCGGCGTCTCCCGCCAAATCCCTCCCCGCCTCCAGCTCGGCGGCGGACGGCGGCAGCTCGTCTTCGCCGTCCCACGAGCCCAAGGAGAAGCGGGTGCACTTTGACCTGGACACCCTCCACAGCTACCGGCTGCGTACCCACACCGCCTCGGTGCGCGGACGGCCCGGCATGGTAGGCCGTCCCGGCCTGGGCCTCGGCGGGTTGGGTTTGCCCGGCCTGGGGAGTTTGGGGCTCCAAGCCAACGGGGGTCCGGTCTCGGCGCTGGCGTCCTCGGGTTTGGTACTCTCCCCTCTGGCGGGAAGGGACGGCCAGACCAGCGTATGGGAAGGGGAACTCCGGGAGCTGCAGGAGAAGATCGAGATTTTCCGGAACCAGCTCCGCGAAGCCCTGGCCAGGAGGGCGGAGATCCAGACCAGCTTGGAGAGGGAGCGCAGCGGGACGGCGCGCCGGGATACCAGCCTGGACAGGGACCGTGACCGCTCGCGGGTCCAGACCATCAGCACAGACAAGAGTAGCGGGGCTCAGCCCGAAACGCTCAACAACCAGCCTCACCCGGTCGCTCCCGGGAACCTCACGCCCACAAGGAGCAGCCAGTCGAACGCAATCAACAGTCTGGACCGAGGGCGGGTCGCCCTCTTACGCTCCGTTCTGACGCAGGCGGAGGACCGGACCGGCCAGTCGCGCGGCGCCTCTTCCGCCAGCTTGGACCGGAGTCGACTCGGCCAGCCCGGCGCCGTCCCGTCGGCTCAGGACACTTTGAGCCTGGACCGGCAGAAGGCGAGCCCGGCGCCCGTTCTTAGCACTTTGGAGAGGACGAGAGCCGGCCAATCAGACGCAGGGGGTGGGGACTGATTTAACTTCCTCTCTGGGGTGCAATAGTGCATAGCCGTGGGAAGACATTATTGATTATTACACAGTCATTTCTACATTTTAGTGTCAATATCTACTGTAGTACAGCCATTTTTTTTTTTCAGCAATAATAATTATGAGCTGAATACAAGAGAATATATATAGTTTTGAGTAGACCCAGTGCAGCGGAGAAATATGTAATTTTGCCCAGCCCAAATCCGTAAAGAAAATTATATTTTTACGTAAATGCTAAAAAAAAAATAAACCCAAAGAAAAAATATTTTTTCCATTATTCTTTAAATAATGCCAACTTTATTCTGAATACTTGATATAATAATTCTTATAATATTGATTTTGGCCCATGCCCCCTGAACACCACTCACGTCGGAATTTGCTCTGTTATCGTCTCGGAAAATACAATACGAAAATGAAATGTATTCTTTTATTGATTGGCGGCAACGGTGGAGCGGGTGGTGAAAGCGTTGGCCTCGCAGTTCTGAGGTCTCGGGTTCAATCCCGGACCTTCCCTTTGTGGAGTTTCCATGTTCTCCCCGTGCCGGCGTGGGTTTTCTCCGGGCTTCCAAAAACACGCAACATTAATTGCCCCAAGGTGTGATTGTGAGTGCGGGCGTTTGTCTCCGTGTGCCCTGCGATTGGCTGGCGACCAGTTCAGGGTGTGCCCCACCTCCTGCCCGTTGACAGCTGGCATAGGCTCCAGCATCCTTGTGAGGATAAGCAGCAAAGAAAATGGATGAACGGATGGATTTTATTTATTGTCAGGCTGTCAAACATCACACTGGATTGCCATTCAGTTCTGCACTCAACCACTAGACGGCGCCCTTGCCATTCTTCCCACGGCTATGGACGCTGAGGACATTTATCAAGTAATCTATTTTTAAAGAAGAACAAAAAAAGAGAGAGAGAGAAAGATCTTGAAGACCTTTGTGGATTTCTTGGAGCACTGGGTACATTTTCAGCTGATCATGTGTAACACCGCTGCAGTTATTACTACTTTATTACCATATTTGGACCCGAGGACGTCACTCGAAGGCTTTTAAAGATTTAAAACTCAAAAATTGAGCTCGGAGCTCTCCAGAAAGAGAACACAGTTTACATCCAGCAACGCGCGGTAGTAAAATGTTGACGCCAAATACTTTTCACCATCTAATTACAAACACGTTGTAACCACAGTTACGGAGATTTTATGATATGGAGCGTTCCATGTTTTGAAATAAACATTTATATACGTACGAAATGTGAACGATGTCTCACTTTTCGGCATTAAACATTATATGTAGGTACATCTGCACGATACTAATTTAATGTCAATGAAGGCACAATTATGAAAGTGTTTATGCTGTAAAAAAAAATCACATTAATTACTATTTTATTATTTTATTATGAGGCAAAAGTTTGTTTCCATCCTCATACCGTCAGGTTCTAGTGCAATGTGGGGACCACAAATCAGGTGACCCAGAACATGAATGCAGGCAGCTAAAATATGGACGTAAATTAGTGCCACCAGGATTTGAATTTGAAATATAAATGGTTCACATTTTCAATCGTTGCTACAATTCGTTGTCTAGAATCCAACCGTCTGTCCCACCGGGCAGGGTTACTTCAGGTCAGAACCGAAGAGCCAGCCAATCGCAGTTACGCTTTCTCCGTATGTGACGTCACGTGATTGAGAGACGGTTGAATTCTAGACAGCGAATCGTTAACATTGAAAAGTTACACTGAAATACAAATATTGAAAATGTTTTCACTTTTACATTTCAAATCCTCTTTTCTGCCTCATTTCCAATTCGAATCCTGGCGGCACGAATTTACTTCCGTACTAATCTAGTGTATATAACTATTTGTCAGAGTATCTGCGTTGTCACGTATTCATCGCTCGGTGAATACACTTTTTTTTTTTTTTAATATTCATCATGACGCATCAGTGGGACCTTTTGTGTAGTGTGGGGACCGGAAATCGGGGGACCCATAATATCAAATCGGGAGCTATTCTGCGAGGTGTGTGCTCTGATATCGGTAGCTATAAAGTCAAAAGTATTTTTGTTTTACACAGGCACCACAAATACTGAAATCAATAATATGAATGCAAAAGTGCTATTCTGTGAGCTGTGTATGTGCGTTCTGGGATTCATGGAAAGTGAGGATAAAAGCTCGTTTACGGGGTCACGTCAAGGGAGACGTACATATTTACGGTTGGGGACCGCATATCAGGTGAGGCGAGAAATGATTCTTAAGGTATACATGCGTATGATTGTGTTTTCTTGTATTGATCACTCTGCGATGACGGTAGTTCGTTTATGCAGCCGACAGCGTGGGGGCTGATTTTGAGACCGGAAAGCATACCTTGATTATGTAGATCAGGAGTCTCAAACCCGCAGGCCATTTGCGGCCCCCGAGATGATATTTTGTGCCCCCCCCCCCCCCAACTTGCTATGAAAGTTTGCCAGTGCGGGCTTCAAGTTTGACATGAACGGCACTTTTACAGTGCTGTCCGCGGAGCTGACGAACGTACCAATCACGGTGGGGGTGTACGGCTCGGGGGGGGGGGGGGGCGTGACGTCAGCAGAGGCTTGATGCAACCAGAGAAACATTTTTCATTTCGTGAAAGTCACGGCAGTGTCGCCGTGGAGAGTTTGGTTACTAGTTTTGCACAGAACTTGTTTACACCTGTTTATCTTATTTTGTGCAAAGACAAATTTTTAAAAAGTCGTCGTTTCATGTTTTTCAACTTTCTAATTTCAACTGCGGCCCAGCCTCAGCCGGACTCTGCCTCCAGTGGCCCCCAAGGGAAATTCAGTTTGAGCCTCCTGATGTGGATACGAGTATCCGTTTGTACTCTCTGGCTTGTGGTATTCGTGGATAAATGGGAACACAGTCATGTTGTAGAGCCCGCAAATCAGGCGACCCAAAATGCGAAGGTACCGACACTTGTACCAAAGTCAATCCCGAGCTCGTAATGACTCCTCTTTACCACAGAGTGTCGCCCGAGCAATGTGTGCGTTTTCCTAACCTGGCACCATAACGATTGCGGCGTGATGAGACTTTAATCTTCCGCGGCCCGGAAAATGAAGTGCGCCCATGCGACCTGAGAGTGGCCCACGCGGGGGAAATCCAGATTTGCGATTCCCATTCAAAGTGCGGGCGATCATTCAGATCAGTCACGGAACCCGCGCCCTAGTTGTGTTGCGGTTGTCGTCGGCCTCCCAACAGCGCGGCGGCGGCGATTTCAGGTATGCTGAACGGCCTACGCAAGAAATCGATGGCGAGGCCATCTCACGGTTGCGTGCTCGCATGTTTGTGCTCACACGCGGTCGGGTAAACGCGTCGGATGCGTTGAGGTGTGCTGTCGGCCAATACTTACCGACGCGATACATGTGTGGAGAATATCGAATATTTCACACATGCCCGTCATTGGGTCCTATTGCACGGAGACGGCAAATCAGGAACGACACGTAACATAAGCGCAGGAATGTGTTTCTGGAGGGATCCGTCAAGTCGGTTTTGGTGTGTTTCGGGATCCGCTTGATGGGGGGGGGGGGGGTAGCGTTTTTTGGTTGACCCAGTTGTGTTGCGGTGTGGGGGACAAGAAATCAGGTGCGAAGAACATGGGAGGTTTTTTAATGAGTAGGATATTGTGTGGTATGGGTACCACAAATCGGGCACCTGATGAATTAAGGAACTGTTCCGTGCACAAGTGTGTTGATCTTTAGACTTGGTGGGGACAAACGAATATTCGTACCGAGATGTTGTGCTGCGGGGACCACAAGTCAGCCATGCAGCAAAATACGAAGGCTGGAACTGTTCTTTGAAGTTTATGCATGCATCTGCCTGTGAGTTCTGGTATGCACTTGTGTGGGAGGGGCATGATGATGGCGTCATATTGTAATCTGGAGACTATAAATTAGAACCCCCAATGTTTTTTTTATTTTTTTTGCTTGAATAGGGATAAATGTTTGTTTACACAATTATATCAATTATACCTTTGTGGGGACCGCAAAGGTCCAGGGATATGATTCCATGAGCCGTTCCTCCGGTATATGTAAACTGTGTCTTTTCATATTCCTCAGCGGAGAGAGATGAACGTGTGTCGTGGGGACCACCAAACAGGTAACGCCGATTAATTTTTTTTTAAAATATTATTATGAGTTTTATGTTTGTGTTTTCCTCCTCGCAGAATTTACTTACTCAGAGCACACGAATGCTTTCACGAGGTATGCGGATCACGTGTCAGCCGGATTCGAGAATGTTAATCAAAATTATGAATCCCCGAGTACCCCACCCCCAGACCGCCCCCCTCAGGCGTCCACAAGAAAGCCAACCAATTACTCTTCAAATGGCCTCAAAGGGAAAAGACTGCAGCTCTGACGGAACTCACAGGACACGTCGTTCTGCGCACCATCTCGTGGCACCCGATACCGAAAAGTTTGCCTTTCCAGAACCAATAATGCTCAGTTTTGTTTGATATTTGGGGAGGGGGTTACTCCGCCTCTCTCATCCCTCCATCTTTGCGCTTTTGTCTGCTCGGTAAACTGGAGCCAGCCGCTGAGCGATGAGTTTATTAGCTCTGGCCAGCTGTGACCGAGCCGTGGCTCGTATTGGGTGTCCTTTGTGTGTACGTTGCTAGGGTGGGGGATGGGGGGGGGGGTACGTGTGACCCCAGGGAGTACACCCCCACCCAACCCCCACACCAATCCCCGCAGACCACCTCCCTTTTTACAGAGAAACTCCCTGGCAACCACAGAGAGGATAAATGTGCCCCCCCAACCCCCCCAGTTCGTAGTGTGGGGCGGCGGCAGTGATTTTTTTTTTTGGGTGGGGGGGGGGTAGCGTGGAAGCACTTGAGAATGTGCGGATATTACCATCCCGTTTGGGGGTGTGCGTGTGGGAATGTGTCACACGCACACGTACATTCCAGTTGGGTAGCGACCGAATGGAGTGTTTTTTTTTTTTTTTTTAGAGAATCAAGAGCTGCCGGTTTGTATTTTATATTTCATGCAGAGCAGCGATATTACGGCCAAATGTGTCTCGTAAGGCCTCGCAGCGATGTTCTGCTTTCATTTCCTTGGGCTGTGTTGCCGTACGCCGCTTTTGTTATCGGCAAACGCGATTTAGCCGCACAAATTCTGCCTACCGACAAGCGATGTCACCAGGAAAAAGGACCTGGGTCTCCTCTGTCAGAACCCGTTTAAGGGTTCCGACTGGTCACAGTCGAATACGAGCTAGTATGGTGGCCCCAAAAGAAGACAAATTCGTGACATAAATGGCCAGCGGGGCGCTCGCGGGTTTGCCCCGTGAATTCTGCCTAGCAACGAAATCACAAAGCAAGTCGGTTGATTTAAATGCTTGCTAGCGGCGTAGCACCGCTTGAAGAGCCAACGTTGGTCAAAGCCGCCAAACAGTTTCGCATCCTCCAACGTGAGCTCCAACTACGGTGGCCAGAAAAATTCAAAAAGGCTTCGTCGTTAGCGGTGCTAGCTAGCTTATTTGCTGGATGTTTTTATGTCTGATGTGAGAGAGAGAGAGAGAGAGAGAGAGAGAGAGAAAGAGAGGAGTGATGGAACTCAAGGTCCAAAAATTACAGTTTTGCCGTATGTCGGTTTCGAGCACGGTGGCCAGAAAGGGTCTGAAAGGTTCAAGCGAGAGTTAATACAGTACAACCTTGGTTCTCGACTACAATCCGTTCTACAAGGCGGTTCCAGAAGTGATTTGTTCGAAAACCGAATCACCCGTCACGTGCATTATGTTATTTTTTTTTTTTTTTTGTTCGTTCAAATTCACAATAACAAAGCGCGTCGTGGGTGGGGTCAGGCCGCACGCGTTATGTCATTTCCGGGTTTTGTCGGGGGTGTTCCAGTTACAATTTTCGTTCAAAAAAACAGAAGTAAAAAAAAAAATTTCCAAATTTTCGGTCGAAAACCTATTTGTTGGAGAACGGGGGACGTTCGAGAACCGAATCTGGACTCTACTTGGAAGTAATGTGTTGTTTCAGTGAAAGAAGGCTTTTATTCATCTCATCCAGGCAATGTTGACCGTAGAACTCCTAAAATGTTGAATCTAGCGGCACAAAATCGTTGAAATTGCCACAATTGTGTCATGACGGGATTTACGCAAAGTGTCAAAATCACGTACGTGTGGCATCACAATCTCATTTGGCAGTTGAACTTGCGTCTGTTTTCGTGAAAAAATCGGATTTAGCAAATATATCCGTCGGTCATTTAAGTGCTAAGTGGAGATTTTACGCGATGGTCCTCAGCGTGGCCCCCCAGTGGCCGAATTTAGCAACAAAAGTTGCTTCCATCGCCGCGCGCGTTCGACACGCCCGTCGTAACGTCGGCGTTTCCTGCCGATTCTCGCGGAACCGGCGTCCACGTGCTCCGCCGCGGCGCACGTGGACACGCCCTTCGCGAGCCGACAATGGCGCTTCCCCATTGATGAGACTTGAGCGCCCTCCTCCCCTTAATCCCGTGCGCGAGCCTCCCTCCGCCATTCCCCCCCTTTTGTCTCATGGAAGGAGGAGAAGAAGTGTGGAGCAGACTGTCTCCTCCCCCCACCATCGGTGCACCGCTCTCCCCCCCCCCACCTCCCCACCCCACCCGCCTCCATCTCGTGCCTGCCTTTGTGACTGCGTACCCGAATAAAACTGACACTTGGATGCTCGTCTGGAAAATTAAAAAAAAAAAAAAAAAAAAAGCTCATCTGAGGATTCCTCCCTGTTTTTTTTTTTTGGGGGGGGGGTTGTTTTGGCCCAACCTTGTGATTCCATCAGGAATACCGTTGGATAATAATAGGTGAACAAGGGGAGGATCTGGACCCCCCCCTCCCTAGCCTGCACCACCGCCGCCACGTGAAGATTTCACTTCCGAATCGGACCACATTTGGAGGGGACTTTTCCGCCACCAGCATCCTTTGACGGGGTCCTCGCATCCCGATCCAGCGCACCCGCTCAATTTGGGATTTTTTTTTTTTTTTTTTTTTAAGGGCGACATGGGTATGGATTAAAAGGGAAAGACGGGACAGAGAGAGCCGCCAAACTGGAGCAGCACGCCAGAGCACGCCGGGGGGGAAGGGGGCGACGGGACTCGGTGAATTCGCGGAGCCCCCGGGATCGAGGTGAGTGTCGGCGCGCGTTCCCGTCATCGACGGTCCGTCTCGCCGGCAACTCGCGTGATGTCTTTCCTTAATTGGGGCTATCGGCGTAATTGACTCAAGGTGGCGGTTTGCGGATCTTTATGCTCACGCTGCGAGCCAAACGGACCCTCTGAAAGTTTAAAAAAAAATCTTGAAATATTTTCCCAAAAATAGGATTGAACTCGTTAGGGTTCTGTCCTTGATTTGGTGAGGGAAAACTATTGGCATTATTTCATTGTATTTATTTATTTATTGACTGTATTTTGCTGATTAAACGCCGGGTCACGTTGACCTTTGAACTTTCCTTTTGTGCCCAAGAAGTATGCTAATGCTAATGCTAATGACATTTGGAACTTTTCAAAGGATGACGTGTGAACATTGTCGGCGTAACCAAGAAACAAACACAGCAGGAAAGGGTTCAAGTTAACTGTGCTCTTGATATTTTTTTTTATTATTATTTTAATCTTCTAGTCAACTTTCCTGCAATAGTGCACTTATTATATAAAAGATGGAAACATAAATCACAGGGCAAGATCACGGATACATGCGGCCGAAATGAGTTTCAGGGTGTCCGGGCTCTCCCTTAGAGAACAAGTGAGAAGCTCGGTCATCAGGGAGGGGCTCAGTGGCGAGCCGCTGCTCCTCCGCGTTGAGAGGCGCCAGGCGAGGCGGCTGGGGCATCTGATTCGGATACCTCCAGGACGCCTCCCTGGTGAGGCGTTCCGGGCACGTCCCACCGGAAAGAGACCCCGGGGACCACCCTGGACACGCTGGAGAGACTACGTCTCTCGGCTAGCCTGAGAACGCCTCGGGATCCTTCCGGAAGAGCTGGAAGAAGTGGCTGGGGAAAGGGAAGTCTGGGTATCCCTGCTGAAGCTACTTCCCCCGCGACCCGACCCAGAGAAGCATTGGGAGGCGCCAGACGAGGTGGCTGGGGTATCTGATCAGGAATGCTTCCTGGCCGCCTCCCCGGTGAGGCGTTCCGGGCACGTCCCACCGGAAAGAGACCCCGGGGACCACCCTGGACACGCCGGAGAAACTACGTCTCTCGGCTAGCCTGAGAACGCCTCGGGGTCCTCCCGGAAGAGCTGGAAGAAGTGGCTGGGGAAAGGGAAGTCTGGCTATCCCTGCTGAAGCTACTTCCCCGCGACCCGACCCGGAGAAACGGTAGAGAATGGATGGATGGGTGTATGGACAGTTGTGTACGTACAGTATGTGTCATGGATCTCTATATTTGGAAATGAACTTGCTCAATGGCACATTTGACATGATTCTAATTTGTTGAGATGTCCCAAAATATTCAGTTACAGGGTCAAACTCGTTTCAACTATAAAGTAACGATCGCTTATGAAATGCCCGTCACGTGAATGTTCTGAGCTCCCGTTTCCACGCCGGTGCGGTATTCAGCAGTTGAATGCAGCTCCGATGAGTTTTTGGACGCTATTCTTCCAGTGTCAGTCAAAAGAAGAAGGAGGGGGAAAAAAAAAATCATCCCCCCCCCCCCGAAGCCGTGTTGGTGGTCTTTCAGACTGTCTGGCACGGTGACAAACTGGGATTCTGTCCACCGCACACACAAGGTTAAAGTCTTTTTAGAAGCGTCGCCGGTCGGCCGACATTTTGCTGTCGCGTCCGTGCAGAAGGGAGAAACAAAACGCTGGTTTTGGAGATTAAAAAAAAAAAAAAAAAGCCGCCGCGCTTGTGCAAAGGAAGGAAAATTGTGTGTGAGAGATGTGATTTAAGGAGGGGGGGGGGCGGTTTGGCGGTGGGGGTTGGGTTGAAGTCTACGCGAGTGGAGCAGGTCACCGAGACGAGACCAGGGGGGGAGAGTGCTGGGCTCCCGACTAAGCGGCTTTTCCGCCACGCTGGAGACCTTCCGTCCGTCCCGGCGTCGTCCCCTCGCTGATGTGTTGCTCAGCGGGGAGGAAAACTGGAGGGAAAGGGCGAGATTTGTTCTTTTTTTTTTAAAAAAAAATGAAGGAAAAAAGAATGAGAGGGAACGAGAAAAGATGTATTTTATTTATTCGACAGGCGGTGCAACTCTGCACCAGAGGTTAGGGTTAGACCGATGTTGGTACTTTCGTAGACCGGCGTAGACCGATCAGCCGTGTCGGTAAAGAGGAACGGCGAGCTTTGCGCTTGCGCGAAAATCGGGATCCGCCAGCGACGAGATGTCTTCGAAAATCGTAGCGTCGTAAGGAAGGAAGGAAGGAGGACAGAAAGGAATTCAGGAGTGGATGTCGAGAAGGGGAAATATGGATCGCTGAAGTGCCGGCGTGCGCGTGTAAATGTTTGAATTTGTTGGATTGTTTAACGGTGTCCCGCTCGTCCCTCGCAGGCTGCGAGTGGTCGCACCCCAAGATGGCGTCCCCCAAAAGCCGAGCCAAGAAGAAGCCGCCCAAAGACAGCGTCACGCTGCTGCCGTGCTTTTACTTTGTGGAGGTACGGCCGCGCTTTCATCAATCATCTGCTTGGATTATTATTATTATGTTAAACAAGGATTGAAAACCGTATTTTGAAACTTTAATCCTGCCTTGAAACCTGACTTTAAAATACTCACCTTCCCATGAAACTGCACTACTTGCTCTAAAACCATAAACCTGGCTTGAAGCCGTCTCTTGGAGCACCAATCTTCTTTTAACCCCTACTTCGAGATCTGAACCCTGGTTAAAATGTCTACAGAAACCCTAATCCGGTTTTGAAACCGAGTTTTCAAAGGTTAAGCCTCCCTTAAACATTAATATTTGCCTGAAACCACTATCAATGGATTGAAAGCCTACTTGAAACCTGGACACTGGCTAGAAACCAGACTCTTAAACTTACCTTGTATCCTTACTTTGAAAACCTAATCCTGTCTTGAAACCTGACTCTAAACCACTACACTCCCCATAAATAATATTTGCCTGGCCATAAAATATACTCTAATACTTGCCTTAAAACTGTACTCCAAAACCCTTGCCTGAAACCAAATTTTGAATCGCTAATCCCATCTTGAAAGCTCCCATTGAAACCCAAAATCCTCCCGTGAAATACTTTGTACTTGCTTTCAAGACCTCCATCAAAACCATGAACCCGATTTAAAAACCCTGATCCTATTTTGCAACGCTGACCCTCACCTCTAAGCCCTACTTTGAAACCCAAATCCTTCGATTCAGTTCTAACTTCCTCTCTGAGGCTTTTATGGAAAAATTCTCCAGATGGGAATTTTGTGTGAACCAACCAAATTTTGACGCAGCCTGTACGCATCATCGTTCTTTTCGGCGACCGGCGTTGATTGCCCCGCCCCCCCCCATCCCCCCCCCACCCCGTCGCAGCTCCCCATCGTGCTGTCGTCCTTGGTGTCGCTGTACTTCCTGGAGCTGACGGACGTCTTGTCCCCGGCCTCGGTGGGCTTCCGCTGCCGCGACCGCCGCCTCTCCATGCCCTACGTGGAGACGGGCGACGAGCTCATCCCGCTGCTCATGCTGCTCAGCTTGGCCTTCGCCGGACCCGCCGCCTCGGTGAGACCTTTCGAAAATTCACATTTTCATTTTGATTTATCTGAAGCTGCTGCGGCTCCCGTGAAGAATGAAACATTCTGAGCTCTTTTTTTTATGATTATTTTCATTGACGATTGAAAAGAAAAAACACCAGTTGGCATGAAACAGAAAGCTAAAGTTAGTATTTCTTTTTTTTTTTTTCCTTTTTCTTTTTTTTTTTTTTTAGTCTGAATCTTCTGTGTACAGAAGCGTATTGCTGCCACACCCATAAAAAAAGGTCGCTATCACGTTATAACGCGTTATGTTTCACGTTATAATGTGGATATTTCATGTTATAACATATGTTTCACGTTATACAGTAATGTGGTTAAGTCCACGTTATAATGTGAATCATTTCATGTTATAACGTGAAAAATTTCACGTGATAACGTAATTCATTTCGTGGAATCGTGCGAAACCTTCATGTTATAACATGATATGCTCTCCGTTATAATGTGATATGTTTCACGTTATAATGTGGTTAAGTCCACATGATGAAGTGAATCATTTCATGTTGTAACCTGAAAAGTTTCACGTTTTAACGTCATTCAGAAGTTATCTATCAGCCTGATTGGAAGCAAAGTCATCTATCCCCCTGATTGGAAGCGATCACCAACATCAATAATAACAATTCAGAAGAATTCAGTACAGAAGTGCATTGCTGCCACACCCCCAAAAAAAAGGTCGCTATCACGTTATAACGTGATATGTTTCACGTTATAATGGGGTTCAGTCCGCATGATAATGTGGATCATTTCTTGTTATAACATAAAAAGTTTCATGTTATAACGTAATTCAGAAGTCATCTATCAGCCTGATTGGAAGCAAAGTCATCTATCACCCTGATTGGTAGCGATTGCCAACATCAATAAGAAGAATTCAGTACAGAAGCGTTTTGCTGCCACACCAAAAAAAAAAAAAAAAACACGCTATCTCGTTATAATGTGATACGTTTCACGCCATAATATGGATGTTTCATGTTTTAATGTGTTATAATGTGATTAAGTCCACATTGTAATGCGAATCATTTCACGTTATGGCGTGAAAAGTTTCACGTTGTAACGTAATTGATTTCATGTTATAGTGTGAAACTTTCTTTTTGTGGGTGCGGCAGCAATACGCTTCTGTAGCTGTGCCTCACTTTCCCACAATGATTTTTTTTGTTTGTTTTTTAATCACGCAAAATATGTTCAATACCCGCCGTGTGCACGTTTTGTTTCTCTCACTCCAGTCTCGCATCACTTTTCACATTAAGCTAGGCTACGTTGCACTTGCGTGCTAACATCGCTGTCTGAAACTGCAATGAGAAGTACATCGGCTACAAGCGCTAATAATGTGCGCGGAGGCAACAATTCATTCTCCCCTCCAAGAAACGCCGTCGACGCTAAACGCACACTTGACATACTAATGTCGCACCCCCGCACACACTCGCGCAATGCTAATCCATCGGCGGCATGGAAGGAAGCAGCAAAGTCATCTGTCACCCTGATTGGAAGCGATCGCCGACATCAATAACGCTTTAGCCGCCGTTCTCCATCACCCCGAGTTTTAAGATCACAGGAAATGGATGTTTTTGTTCTTTCCTGGCCGGCCTTTGCGCACAGATCATGATGGGGGAGGGCCTCATGTACTGCATGCAGTCCAAACTCAAGACCTGCCCCAAGACGGAGGGCAGCATCAACGCCGGAGGATGCAGCTTCAACTCTTTCCTGCGCAGGACTGTGCGCTTCGTGGGTGAGTGACCAATAAGTTTTCTTTTTTTTTTTTTGTTTTTAAACGTTTGTTTTAATTGTCTGAATTATTTTTGTTTTTGTATATATTTTATTGTACTATATATTTTGTACAATTTATTTTACATTCAATTAATGAAATAATTTAATTTTATTTATTTAATTTTTTCATTTCATCTTTTTGGTTTGTGTATTTTTCATGATTTTTTTCTTTATCTTGTGATTATTATTATTATTATGATCATTATCATTTCACAACTCCTTGCTGCACAGGACCTTGAGTTCACCCAAAATTGCTAAATGTGATTTTATTTTGATGTAAAATTGATATCATTTTATTAATTTGTATTTACTTATATTTTTTGTCTTTATTTTGTTGTCAAAAAAAGTACTTAGTAGTAAAAGTAGTTTTATTTGTTAATTTGTTTGTTTGTTTATTGTGTATTATTTGTAGTGTTATTAAATAATACAACTTAAAATAATAGTATTGTTTTAAGTATTATTTTGATGGTCACTTAAAATAATAGTATTATTTTAAGTTGTATTATGTAAACAAATTAACAAATAAAATTACTTTTAATAAAAAGAACATTTAAAAAATATATTTTAAAGAAAAGATTTTGATGGTCACTTAAAATACTATTATTTTAAGTTGTTTTATTAAATACAGTTATATAAAATTAAAATAAATAAATAATATTTTTTTTATTTAAAATATATTTTTTTATTTTTTCTTTGTTTTTAGTAAAAGTAGTTTTATTTGTTAATTTGTTTGTTTGTTCTTTAATTATTTTGTAGTGATGATGATGTAGTAATGATACAACTTAAAATAATAGTGTTATTTTAAGTGGCCATCAAAATGTTTCATTTAAAATAATATTTTTTTATTTTTTCTTTCTTTTTAGTAAAAGTAGTTTTATTTGTGAATTTTTATTAAATGATGCAACTTAAAATAATAGTATTATTTTAAGTGACCATCAAACTTTTTTATTTAAAATGCTTTTTTTTCTTTGTAGTAAAAGTAGTTTTATTTGTTCATTTGTTTGTTTGTCCTGTAATTATTTTGTAGTGGTAATAGTATTATTTGTAGTATTATCAAATAATCCAAGTTAAAATAATAGTATTATTTTAAGTGGCCATCAAAATGTTTTATTGAAAATAATTATTTTTTTTTAATGTTTTCTTTATTTTTATTGCCGTTACCTGGCCGATTTTATTGATTTTTTTTTTTTCCAAAATTTTTCAACTCTTACTTTTCAATTCAGTTTAAAAAAAAAAAAAAAAACGAGCCGCAAAGAATGTGCGCGCCGCTGTACCTAACAAAGCGGCGGCGGCGGCGGCGTTTTGTCGTCGAGCGCGAACCCGCCGCCGTCGTTCGGCTTCCGGGGCGGCGGGTAATGAACTCATTCCGCGCGCTAAACGAAGAGTGACCGAGCGCTAAAGAGGCGTGACATGACGCTAAATATCTGGAGGCCGTCTTTGACGCTCTCGAGTGGAAATGAAATTGCTTTTGTCTTTTGTGTGTGCAGGTGACAAAATAACAGAAACTGCTTCTTTTTATTGTTATTATTTTTTGGAGCTGCGTTGAGAAAGATCCACCCGAGGTGACCTTGACTCCCCCCCCTTCATTTCCTTTGCGCCGTTCAGGCGTTCACGTCTTCGGTCTCTTGGCAACGGCGCTGGTGACGGACGTCATCCAGCTGGCGACGGGCTACCACGCCCCTTTCTTCCTGACCGTCTGCCAGCCCAATTACACGGCGCCGGGCGTGGCCTGCGACGGCAACGCCTACGTCACGCAGGACATCTGCATGGGCAAAGACCAGTACGCCATCATGTCCGCCAGGTAGCGCAAATATCGCCTCAACGTACACTGAACATATTTATACAATTTCTGCTACAATTTCCGAGAACACCGACACCTCAGTGCAATATTTACATAGTAGTCTAATGCCTTCATATGAGTGCAATATTTACATGGTACAAATGCTACACTTATTACTTGTAAATCCAATACCTATAGTTCACATTTGTGCAACATCCATACATATGTAAAATGCCTACATGGGGTAAGGTCTCAAACTCATTTTTGTCATGGGCCAAGTCGATGTTATGGTTTCTTTTGGAGGGCCGTTATGAATGTGTACCCATATACAGTATATATGTATAACATCTCATATTACTACATGTAAAATTAATAAGACTACTTGTGAAATCAAAGCCCAGTAAAAAAAAAAAAAAAAAATATATATATATATATATATATATATATATATATATATATACCATTTTCAACTACCATGTAATTCCTTTTCATAAAGTACAAAATCTCAATATGAATAACATGAAAGAATATTTTCAATTTTGGTATGCTATCAGGAAACGAGAAGTCAACGCACATGATTTGCTTTCACGGGCCTCATGAAATGATCTCGTGGACCAGATGTGGCCCCCGGGCATTGACTTTGACACCTGTGCTCAGCATATTACTACAATACCTACATATGAATCCAACATAGACATTAGCACAATATTTACATAGTAGTAGAATATCAACATACTATATTAGTACAATAGCTGCATATGTATCGGGATACCTTCATAACACTAGAATGTATGTATCGTATGAGTAAAATCATTATTAGATGAGTGAATTGAACCAAAATATGCTGTAGATACAATCCCTATATACATACAGTAAAGCCTCGGTTTTCAAACGTCCACGTTTTCGGACAAACTGGTTTTCGAACAAAAATTTCAAGATTTTTTTTTTTTTGCTTCTGTTTTCGAACGAAAATCGGTACTCGAACACCCTTGACACAACCCGGAAATAACATAATGCGCACGGCACAAGCAGCTAACCCACCTATGACAAATTATATTCTATTTTCGAACGCCCCTCGACAACACTGAAATGACATAACGGGGGCCAAGTCGCTACAGATACGGCAATGCACTCCCAGCCTAGCGTACTCTACTACTAAAGCATACATTTTAAGCAAAAAATAAATTTAAATTATTTTATTTGTATTGTATTGTATTTATACATATATTTCTACTATGCAGTTTACTATCAGGAAAAGGTAAAAAAAAAATGCTTTAAAAAGCCTAATCTTTTAGGCTTGGAACGCATTATTTCTTTTTCCATTCATTGTAATGGGAAACATCAATTTGGTTTTCAAACAATTCCCTTTTCGAACCGTTTTCCGGAACGGATTGCGCTCGAGAACCGAGGCATCACCGTATGAGCGAAATCCGAGTGCAATGGCTGTCAATTAGTATCGTCATCCCGTCACCTGCTTCATTTCCGAATAATGCGTATTATTTTTTGTAATTTTTTTGTGCAATCTCTCCTCTCCAGGAAAACGTTCCCATCCCAGCACGCAACACTCTCCGGCTTTGCCGCCGTCTACATTTCCGTAAGCATCCTTTTTTTTTTTTTTAAATACTTTTGACTTGTCTCAATTTGCATGAGGTGAGCGATGAAATTTAAATGGAAGTCGTGTCGTTCCGAGAGGTCAAGCCGGACGTCGCTGGCTTTGTTTGATTCCTCCCGTTTTGTCTCGGATTGGATGGCGAAACGCAACATGAATAATACAAAAGTCATCTTGGAGCTTTTTTTGTTGTCTCTTCTGTGTTGTTCAAAAAAAAAAAAAAAAAAAAAAACACACAAAATAAGCATTTTCAAGTTTCTGCAAAGTCAAGTTTCTTCCGGTCACCACTAATTCATTTGCATATTGCATAGCGACGTAAATCAAAACAATTTCATGCTTATTTTGCACACAGTGAGACTTTATCACGATGCAAATATGTTTCATGCGGTTTATAAATCTCGGAAGCAGCACAAACATCCAATATTTGCAATCCACCAGAGGTTAACGTAAATAAATGCTCATTTTTGTTTTTTTTTTTTGCTGTTGAATTATTTCATCATTTTTTTAAGTTCTAATGCCTGACTTGAATAAAATTATTCACTTAAATCTGCATATTATTCTTTCTGAATATCAAATGACTTTTTAAAAAAATCTGTTTTAATATTAGTTATTTGTATTGTATTTATTTTTAACTGTCCTTATTTCACTTTATTTATTTTAGTTATTTGTATTCATTTTATTTTCAATCCTCTAAATTCATACTAATTAGAATTATTTGTTGATAATTTTTGATCGCAATTTCCTGATTTTATTTGTTTTTTGTTTTTTCTTTTTTATTCATCTCCCATAAATTATTTTTCATTTCATTCATTTTAATTCTGTGATTTTATGCACAACTTGAATACAGTTATTCACGTTAATTTGCATATTATTCTTTCTTAATAGGCAAATCCATTTAAAAAAAAATGTTTTAATATTATTTATCCGGTGTATTTGTATTGTATTTATTTATAATGCTCCTTATTTCACTTTTTTAAATTTATTTTAGTTATTTGTATTATTTTTCTTTTCAGTCCTTTAAATTCATACTTATTTTCATTTGTATCTATGTCAATAATTTTCGATTGTAATTTCCTGATTGTAGTCGTTTTTATTTTGTCTTTATTCCTCGATGATAAATTACTTTTTATTGATCTTAATTTTGTTATTTTAATGGGTAAAAATTGGGGGGGAGGGGGTTGTATAATATGTTGGTATTTTTATTTTATTCTTATTCATCCCTCTTTCCGTTTTGCTGCAATTCATCATTTTTGGGATTTATTGATGATTTGAATTGAAAGATCTTTTGAAAAGTACGACCGGAATGTGCTCGGAAAGTGACCAACATTTCTCGCCCCGCCCGCAGATGTACTTCAACGCCAGCATCGGCGCCGCCACCAAGTTGCTGAAGCCGCTGCTGGTGTTCGCCTTCTGCATGGCGGCGGGCCTGGCCGGCCTGACGCAGATCACCCAGCACCGGAGCCACCCCGTCGACGTCTACGCGGGCTACCTGATCGGCGCCGGCATCGGCGTCTACTTGGTCAGTCGTTCGGACGACCGCGCGTCAAATCTACCGCGGGACCGACGCCGCTTTCACCAGAAAAAGATCTCCCGATTGGATCCCGTTCTCGAACTCACCTGGTGTGAAATCGAACTAAAACGCACCTGTCGCCTCCCGTCTGAAGATTTTCAAAAAATATTAGGAAAATGTTTCTTACCCCACCCCACCCCCGCCCCCAAAAACGATTTTTCCCTCTTTCTGAAAAATGCCCCCAAGATACTGCCATAGGAAAGCAGTACAATAATTGTCAAGGAACTATGTTGGAGTGATAAATCTCGTATGTGAGGGAGGAGCTAAGTTGAGCCTGGGTTGTTGGTGAAAGTTTCACAAATCATTTGTATTTGAAATGAAATTACACAGTTATTACATTTACAGGACACTTTTTGATTCACGGCAGGTCTCCGCCTCGATCAAATTCTCAAATTATCCATTCGTTTTCTTTGCCGCTTATCCTCACAAGGGTCGCGGACAGCGCCGGAGCCTATCCCAGCTGTCAACGGGCAGGAGGCGGGGTACACCCTGAACCGGTCGCCAGCCAATCGCAGGGCACATGCAGACAGGCAACAGACACACTCACGATCACACCTACGGGCAATTTAGTGTGTCCAATTAATGTTGCATGTTTTTGGGATGTGGGAGGAAACCGGAGTGCCCACCCGGAGAAAACCCACGTGAACATGCAAACTCCACACAGGGGGGAGGGGTCTGGGATCGAACTGTGAGGCCAACGCATCGCAAATTTGAGCTCGTTCCAGCTAGCATTCCGTGACATTCCGAGAATTCCCCAATCTTGCAGCTTTCTCCGTTTTTCATGAGAAAACCTGCAAAATAATGAAAACATTTTTACCAATTCACATTCCTTGCGACAGCATTTCATTTTCAACGTCACAGAAATTTGTTATCTTCAGTTATTTCATATCAAAATGCTGTACTCAGAAGTGGTAAGGCGTTGGCCTCGCAGTTCTGAGGACCCGGGTTCGATCCCGGCCCCGCCTGTGTGGGTTTCCTCCGGGTGGGCACTCCGGTTTCCTCCCACATCCCAAAAACATGCAGCGTTAATTGGACACTCGAAATTGCCCGTAGGTGCGCTTGTGAGTGCGGCTGTTTGCCTCGATGTGCCCTGCGATTGGCTGGCGACCGGTTCTGGGTGCATCCTGCCTCCTGCCTGTTAAGAGCTGGGATAGGCTCCAGCACTCACCGTGACCCTTGTGAGGATAAGCGGCTAAGGAAATGGATGGATGGATGGAAATTGCCCCTAGGTGGGATTGTCTCCATGTGCCCTGCGATTGGCTGGCGACCGGTTCAGGGTGCGCCCCGCCTCCTGGCCGTCCACAGCCGGGATAGGCTCCGGCACGCCCCGCTGCCCTTGTGAGGATAAGCGGCTAAGGAAACGGATGGAGGTACTCTGAAGTAAGTTGCGGTCGTCCACGTGCAACCGTGCATTGCTGGTTGTGACAAAGCAGCTTGCGTCAGGATGTGCGCGGCTAGCGAGCGAACAGCCAGCCGGCGTTTGGCAGCAGTCGAAGGCTGCCGCCCGTCTTCAAATGAAGCGCTTTCGGTTGTATTTGTCCTGTCGTGCGCGCCAACACCAACTCGATTGTTTGTCACCTCTTCCCTCTTTTTTTTTTTTTTTTTTTCTTTCTTCCCTCTCCCGCCGAGCTATATTTAGCGTTCCTCATTACGAGAGAGACAGAGAGAGAAAAGCAGTCATCGGATAAGAATTTGCCGCAGCAATTTCACACTCGATTTTTGGGGAGGAGAAAAGGAAGAAGAAGAAAAAGAAGAGTTGCACATTTTCACTCTTGTCCTTCACATGTTCAGGCAGAGGCAATTTTGTGTTCCCGCCAAGGAAGAATGAATGGGGAAAAAAAAAAAAAAACATTTGTAATAAAATATCCATCCATTTTCTTTGCCGCTCATCCTCACGAGGGTCGCGGGGAGTGCTGGAGCGTATCCCAGCTGTCAACGGGCAGGAGGCGGGGCACACCCTGAACGGGTTGACAGCCAATCGCAGGGCACGTGCAGACGAACAGTTGCAATCACAATCACACCTCGGGGCAATTTATCCATCCATCCATTCTCTTTGCCGCTCATCCTCACGAGGGTCGCAGGGAGTGCTGGTGCCTATCCCAGCTGTCAAAGGGCAGGAGGCGGGGCACACCCTAAACTGGTTGCCAGCCAATCGCAGGGCACATTGAGACAAACAGTCGCACTCACAATCGCATCTAGGGTCAATTTATTCATCCATCCATCCATTTTCTTTGCCGCTCATCCTCACGAGGGTCGCAGGGAGTGCTGGTGCCTATCCCAGCTGTCAACGGGCAGGAGGCGGGGCACACCCTAAACTGGTTGCCAGCCAATCGCAGGGCACATTGAGACAAACAGTCGCACTCACAATCGCATCTAGGGTCAATTTATCCATCCATCCATCCATTTTCTTTGCCGCTCATCCTCACAAGGGTCGCAGGGAGTGCTGGAGTCTATCCCAGCTGTCAACGGGCAGGAGGCGGGTACACCCTGAACTGGAGACAGACAAAAGTCGCTACGGGCAATTTAGAGTGCTTCATATTTTGGGGACGTGGGAGGAAACCGGAGTACCCGGAGAAAACCCCACACAGGTACGGGAAGACCAGGAAAACTCCACACAGGCGTGGTCGGGAGCGAACCCCGATCCTCAGAAGTGTGAGCCCCAAAGATCCTTTTTTGCCAATTTTTGTCTTTTACAGGACAGCAACAGAAGCCCTCAGGTTCATTTGGTAGGGCTCAATCAGAACTGCCAAAATTGACGTGCAATCATTTTTTCAGTATTAAACGTAAAAGCAACAGATTCAGCACTCGTGGGCCACTGCCCCTGATGCGGTTTCCGTCTCCCTCCAGGCCGTGTACGCAGTGGCAAACTTCAGAGCGTCCGAAGAAGACGCGTCGCCTCGCCCCAAAATGTCGGGGTTGCAGCACAAGGACACGCTGAGGGTGCTGAGTCAGCGCAGTCACGACTCCCTCTACAGGAAGACGCCGCGGGTGTCGGAGAGCCGCGAGGAGCTGGCCGTGGCCATGAGTTCTGGGGCGCGCAGCAAGGTGAGGCGGGAGAAAGCCTGCCTGGCGTCACTCAAGCGAGCAAGTGCCGACGTGGAGCTCCTGGCCACCCGCGGGCCCATGGGCAAGGAGACTATGGTGACGTTCAGCAACACGCTGCCCCGGGTGGCCAACGGCAACAGCCCCATCTCGCCCTCCGATGAGCCGCCCGCCTCCCAGCGCCACATGACGTTCCACATGGCTCTGGACCCGCAAAGATCCCGGCACCTGGTGTCAGAGTGGAAGCAGCGCTCTCTGGAGCTGAGGAGTCAAAGCTCCCGGGACGAGAACCAGAACGAGGGCGAGGGAGGGGCGGACGGGGCGGGCGACCAGGGGGTACCGTCGTCCCTCTACCCCAAAGTCCAAGCCAACAAGGGTATGGCCACGCCCACCACGTCCCGGATGGTGGTGTCTCCGCCGCTGGTCCACATCCCCGAGGAGGCGACGCGACCGCCGCCGGTCTCCCCCAAGAGCGCCAAGACCCGTGCCAAGTGGCTGTCGCTCACCGAGGGGGGCGGCGCCAAAGAGCCCGGTGTGGGGCCCATCGCTGTGTCCACCCCGAGGGTGCCAAACCGCCAGCCGGCCCAGGCGCCTGCTCAGCCGAGAGTCACTCAGGTAAGGTGGAACTATTTTGGTAACAGCGGATCGGGATTCGGTCCCTGCACGGTACAACCAAGACAGGGCACCAGTCAGTACAGGGTCAAGTGTTTCTTGGAATTTCTTCTCCGTGTGATTGTGCGGGTTTTCTCCAGAAACCTAGACCTACCTCAATTGTCCATTGTCTGGTTGGGTTAGGATATCAAAACTGAGTCCAGGTCAAAGGTTCTTATCCGCATGCTTGTATTCTTATCTGAATTTCCCTGAGGTGTAATGTGATTGAGGTCGGTTGTACGTAGGTCTGACAACCAACCTGTCCAAGGTGTTCTCAGTCCCTCACTCCAAACCCTCTGGGCTAGACTAGCGATACCTCAAAACCAATTGACAACAGTCTTGTTTCTGACATTTCCTCGCACCTTTCAGGTGATGGCGATGTCCAAGCATCAGAGCCACGGTGGGGGCCCCATGGAGGGTGGCGGCTCCTCCTCGGGCGGCGGCTCCAACTGTTCCGAGTCCCCCTACTACCGGATCCCTTCCGACCGGGACAGCTGCGCCGGCAGTAACCCGGGCAGCGTCGCCGGCAGTGGCAGTATCGTCACCATCGACGCCCACGCCCCCCACCACCCGGTGGTCCGGGTGACGGCCTCCAATGGGAAGCCGTGGGAGTGGAGGAACACCATCAGCGGTAATCCGATGGCCAGCGAAACGGCGGACCGCGGCGTCCTGCGGGGGCAGGACAACGCCCCGCTTTATCGCGACTACCGGACGCTCCCGGTTAAAAAGGAGTCTCTGGGTGGTGAAACGCCGGAGCTCCCGCCCCCACCGCATCCCACCTCGTCCTCTCCCCTTCCTCCCCCGCCCCAGCTGTCGTCACCCCATCTCCCTCCGCCGCCCCCTCACTCGTCCCTCCTGTCTCAGGCCTCTCCGCGACCCTCCTCATCCCCCTTGCCCCCTCCTCCACTCCCCGCCTCCTCCACGCCGCCGCCGCCGCCGCCTCCTCCTCATCCCTCGTGTTCGGCCGTGCTCCCCCCTCCGCCTCACCCCGACCTGCTGATGGATGACCAGATGCTGTCCCACTCGTCCACGCTCCCCCGCCGGCCCTCCGTGTCGGCCCGGAGCCACGCTGAGCAGGAGCAGTACTACAAGGCGCTGCAGAACGAGCGGATGCTATAGTGCAGCGGTCCCCGACTTTTTATCGCGCCGAGGACTAGTTTTATGTCAAGCGATAGTTTGAGGGCCAGGCAAAGCATTCAATAAAATCAAATGATTGAAATTACAACTCGCCATTATGCTGAACGTCGTTATTTTGTTTAGTGGGAGCCCTGCGCTTGTTCCGCATCGATGAACCGGTCCCATCTTGGCGTAATGGGAGACGGCGTTACATCGTGTATGTCCAGTCTGATTTGTAATCTTGTTTTGGTCTCTGAAGTGGTAGAAAATCCTGCGAGTCTTGGAAATGGAAGCAAGAACGACCAGATTCTTTTGGCAGTTTTCGAGGCTTTGTTGCCTTACACGATCCAGAGCGGACTCTGTGTGTAAACCCATTTTTCAAATTAGAGTTCTGTCTCCTTAATTCCTAAAATTGAAATTTGTCGGCTCTTCTTCTGCGTCAATATTTGGCGCTTTTTTTTCCCCCCCTTTCAATCAAACTTTGAAACTGATCAATAAAATCTTTTGGTTCAGTCTCCGCGCAAGCCGGTACCAAACGGCCGCAGGACTGCCGGTTGGGGACCGCTGCCAAATTGGACGGCTCGCGTTCCGAGGGCAAGACCAAGTCGTGGCCACCATTTGGCATTGACTTATTTCAAACGATTTTCAGTCCAGGACGGGATCTTTCATCCGAGTCCACGGGAACGTTTGCGCGATTTGATGTTGTTCCGGCAGCTGTCTGAGGAAGACAAAGGAGATCAAAGGAAGAAAAAGGGGCGATGAGAATTCCCGCCTGGTTGCTGGCGGGGGAGGGGGGGGAAGCGTCCGCGGCTTGAAGGAGGAGATAACGACTCCGAAAGGCCTCAGATTTGCTCAAACTGTTTTCCTCTGAAAGGGGCGAAGAAGGACAAGGAAAACAAAACAACCGCAGGGCGTCTTCCGCCGTTCCTTAAGACGACCGCAGCTGCTTGTTTGCTGCCAGCTTTTGGTTGCTCCCGTAACGCGTTTTTCCGTTGTGTCTCGAGAAGCCCCGAAAGGGTCTTCGACTTCCAAGCCTGCGTCCTTCTGGGGAGTCACCTCAGTCAAACAGTGAAGCCCGATCCGCCAGATGAAATGCTCTGGATCCCGATGCAAGCGTCCCGGGACGGTTCACGGCCGCAAACCGACCGGCGTGCTCGTTGGATGCAGCACGACTGGATTCTGCTGCCTCAGCTCAGGTCTTTGAGTCTTAAGATATTGGCTTTTGGGGGCCTTGTTCACATTTGGTTCGGCTAGAACTGAACTCTGGTGTAATTGCTCTGATGGTGCTGGCTGTTTGTTCAAGTGTGAATGCTGTCATCTGAACCCAGGTGATTCTACTTAACCCGAGAACCCAAAACCCTGGACCCTCACCGTTAATGCCAACGCTATCACTTGAATCCCCGTGGATAAGCCTAGCCCGAAAACTCAAAACCCTAGACCCTCACCCCAACCCTAAACCCAAAAATCTGAGCCACAGATGTGAAATCGAAACCCCCCCAAAAAAACGATAAACCTAAACCCGCTCCTAAACCTTAAACCCTAAATCCTCATCTGAACTATCACTCGCTATCATTAAAACTCTACCATGAATTCTGACCCTGACTTTAAAAGCCAACACCAAACCTCGAGTCCCAATCCTGAACTCCTGACCTTGACCCCCTCAACCTAAACTCAGAATTTAAAATTAAAACCTGAACTTTAGAGCAAAATATCGAACGTCAATTATGAGTAAAAGGTCGGTCAACATTATGACAACCAGAGAGAGAACAACACAAAAAAAAGTCTATTTGTGTCATTTTATTGATCAGGACAAAGCGAAACATGAATTCACGCTGTCCGCGTTTGTCCAGTCTTTAGATTTTCATACTTCATCCTACAAATCAAAACATCTGACACATCATCATCATTTCATCAATCATCATCAATATTTTTATATATTTTTTTCACTCGAGCAAACCTTAATCATTGTATTTATACCATGAAAACATTAACTACAGTCGTTTTTTTTTTCTGAAAAAGTGGTGCAAATTTTTCATTAAATAATCTCAACATAAAGCCAGATAAATATAAAGTCAAAATGTAAAAGAGAAAATAATTCCATTAATTCAAATTATTTAATCTTGGAAAAAAAAAAATAATTGAATGTTGCCAGTACATTATGCATTATCTAGAACACAGGTGTCCAACTCTAGGCCCGGGGGCCAGATGTGGCCTGCCACATGATTTTATGTGGCCCGCGAAGGCAAATCATGTGTCTCAACCGTGATTTTTGTTCAAATTTGAACAGAAATTTCAAATTGTCATATCATAAATGATAACATTGTGATATTGCGAGCATTTTTGTGTTAGCAAAATAAAAGAATAGTTGAAAAACCCAATACCCTTGATTTGTGATTCCAAAACTAGTTGGTAAATTTAAATGTGTAACTATGATAGGTCAATTAAAAATTTTGTACAATTGCTGTAAGTATGAATGGAGTGCATTTTACTCGTGAGCCTGTTCTCGCTGGGAATTTTTTTTTTTGTTATTGGAAAAAGAAATTGTGCATAATTAGTGGAAAACGGCTTACTTGACATTTTGTCCCCGATGAAATAATTTTCAAGAAATGAACATGACTTGCTCCTAAATCACACATAAAAATATACATACATTTTAAAATACTCTTGACAAAATTATGAGCATATTCATGTCAAAATTTTGCATGTTTTTTCTTGGTGTGTGACAAACACCGTTGTGCAAATTATGACACGATACAGTGCTTCAAATTTTGCACAATTTCCTCGTAAATCCTCACGAGAACGCCTCACTTTGTTTTCTCTTCAGGTTTTCACCTTTACCTTATTTAACGAGCCACTAATGCATTTTTTTTGTACGTTTTGGGTATCATACGTCTCATTTTTGAGTGTAAAAAAGAAAAAAATTACCTGCTTAATATTATGACTCCTGTTATTGATCTCTTCGGCCCCTTTTTTTTTTTTAACAGGGGTATGTTTTCTATCTGTGTTGATGTGTGACAGTTATCATAATCTTGATGAATAAAACGGAACGAATTCTTAACGCTGCCTCTAACTCGTCTCCCTTTGCAGTTTACGTGCCACCATTTTTTGAAATTAAGATGCCGCAGAAAACAGGATTTGAATTTCAAATTTCAATAGTTGTATTTCAGTGTAACTTTTCAATTTTAACAATTCAACAGGCTACAGTGGACCTGCCAATCACTCGTACGATGATAGCCAATCAGATATCCGTGTTGTCTTAACCCCTGGCTTGACACGCCCCCCCCCTTGCCGTACCGTCCCTCAAGCAATGCTGGTTGTCAGTAGCGTGCGCTTGGAAAAGTGAATGTTATGAAGGAAATGGTCCTTGGGGAACCTGCAATTCTGATGAAAAATAACCTGCTAGCTTACAAGGGGCCCGTTTGTGATTCATTTTCCAAAGCCTAAAACGCAGTTGACGAAGTGTCTACGATAGATTACGGCTAGCGGAGGAGCGCCCGTACAACTAAATGTGGACAATATCGACAAACACGAGGCTGTATGTTCGAAAATATTATCAGCGCTTTATACATTGCAGGAGAACAAATTGACTTTGTTAGCGTATCGCTGACCTGCCGAGCGAGGTGTGGAATGTTTTATGCCGAAGAGTCGGGTTAGCGATTTGAAAATGCGCCATGTCACGCGAAACAAATGTATCGGACTTTCTAGACAAAGCACTGGGTTCCGTTACGAGTCAAGTCAAATGACTACAATGATATTACGAGTAAAAAGTACTCACCCTGCTTTACACGCGCAGTTCGATTCCACAATTTTATCCTGCTCGATTTCAATATGTGAGGCGTCAAACTTGCTCCATCCAAAATCTTAATTCCGTGTACCTATCCTTGCGTGAAATAGTTTAGACCTCTCTGTCGAGCCCTCTCGGACAAGTCCGACGCATTTGGCAAAAAACATACCGTAATAATATCCGGAATACGCGATAGAGAATCAACTTCAAACCTGTTCTGTTCAGTCGCCATTTTGAAAGCTTTTGGGACATGGCTAAGGGGGCGGAGCTTAACATCGCCATCGCAAAGGTCCGTTCGCTGTCTGAAATTCCACCGTCGGCGCCGCCAGGCAGGGTGACTTCAGGTCAAGGACCGGACTCCCAGCCAATCGCAGTTCCGCTTTCGTAGTATGTGACGTCACGTGACTAAAAAAGTCTAACCGCGATTGGCCGGCTGTTCGGTTCCGACCTGGAGTCACCCTGCCTGGCGGCGCGGACGGTGAATTTCAGACGGCCAATTGTAGCAACTATTGAAAATGTGACGGCGTTACATTTCAAATTCAAATCCCGGTGGCACTTGTTTACCCCGTGTTACGTTTCCGTTTTTTTTTTTTTTTCAAGCGGAGGCGGTACTCCTCTGGCGGTACTCGGCTTCCGGGTCGCAGTTTACGCAGTCCTTGGCCGTCCGTCCGCGGTGCGCGCACTCCAGCTGTGTCCTCTCCGATATGTGTCACGGTTTGGCTCGCGACATCGGTCAGTCGGGTGGATTTTTGTCGCTTTTGTGCTTGCACGTTCTGCACATTTTTGTTTTCATTTTTTTTTTTTGTATGTGCGCGCTCAGGGCTGTGACGCAAAGAGCCAACAGTGCAGATGGTGTGCAGGACCGAAGGCCCGGGGGTGAGGTCAGACGGTCTCGCCATCATTCACAAATGTGTGTGTGTGTGTGTGTACACCGACATTAAATTCAGGTGTGCAGAGAAAAACAAACCAAAAAAAAAAAGTGTTTCTTTTGGCGGTATTTTGTCACAATCGCTCTGTTGATGTAAAGAAGACGGTAAGCTGGCGTCCGCTCGCGTCGTGCTTCCCGCTCGACGTTCCCCAGCGAGGAAGCGCGATGCAAAGTGGGTCACCGCCGTCATTCTTACCGTCCGCGCGATCAATGCGAGGAGTCGTTTTTCCCCCTTTCATTTATCTATTTATGCGGTATTTTTAGCAACGAGGAACAAAGACATCAATGCGCCCGTTTTTTTTGTGGTTTTTTTTGTAGATGCAAAATTGTTTTTTCTTTATTCCTTTGTGCGAGTCATTTTTTTTCAAAATCCACTGATGTTTTTTTTTAAATATATTTTCATAAGCACATTTTTTTCATTTTTTTGTAGATGTAAAATCATTTTTTTCCTTATTCCTTTGTGCAAGTCATTTTTTCAAAATCCACCGATAAGTGCTTTTTTTTAAAAAAATATATTTTCATAAGCACATTTTGTTTTTTGTACTTTTAGGAACCAATTTTTCAACAAAGACATCAATGCGTCATTTTTTTGTAGATGTAAAATGCTTTTTTTCTTTATTTCTTTGTGCAAGTCATTTTTTTCCAAATCCACTGATAAGTGCATTTTTTTTAAATATATTTTTATAAACACATTTTTTTAAAATCCCTGAAACTACTGCTTTTGTACTTTTAGGAACCAATTTTTCATTGCTTTAAATGTGTTACATCAATTTTTTTTAGCTGGATTGGACACACAAATTGTACATAATTATTCAATAATCAATGTGAGGAGTCGTTTTTCCTTCATCTATTTATGTGGTATTTTTAGCACGGGGAAGAAAGACATCAAGGTGTCTGGTTTTTTGTTTTTTTTTTTTTTTGGAGATGCAAAATTATTTTTTTTCATTATTCCTTTGTGAAAGTCCTTTTTTTTCAAAATACACTGATAGGTGCTTTTTAGAAATATATTTTTATAAAAAAAAAATTAATCCCTGAAACTACTGTATTTTGTACTTTTAGGAACATATTTTTTATTGCTTTAAATGTGTTCCACCCATTTTTTTCTTTTTGCTGGATTTTACACACAAATTGTACATAATTAGTCTGAACCACGCAGACATATTCTGATATTCTGAGTTTCTTGAAAATGGCGGTAGTAGAACCTTTCCATTTCGAAAACCAATTGATAATCGTGGGGAGGGGTACTTCCTGAAAAGGGGTACATCACAAACATTAGCACATTTTTCGTCTGCAATTTTCCCAAAAGTAGCAGCGAATGACGACGCGCTCTCCCTTTAATAAAAGCCGACCCGATCTTCCGGCGCGGTGGCAGCAAGTGACGAATGTCCTTGCCGTGCCGTTCCGCCGTTACGGCCCATCTGGGAGCCGCTTTTATGGGCCGCTCTTCACCCCCGCGAGGCACCTTGCTCCTTCAAAGGACTTTCATTTTCCAAGTCTGCAGATTCAGACCAGGCGGCAAACCTTTTGTGGAGTTTTTCAGCGAGCTAATCGTGCTAGCTTGCGGAGGAAGTTAAACGTGCGCGCAGAAATGAGTATAGTGAACCGTTACATGTCTGCAATTTGCGACCTCGCCGACTTGAGTTTTGTTTTGTTTTTCAGTTGAATACAACAAAAATCATTTGATTGAAATCGGGACAGTATCTGCGTCTTTTTGCCACGTTAGCAAAGCAGTAGCTCTTGTTGGCTAGCAGCTAGTACCCGTTTGGGTTAACATCAAACAGGAGCATGATAGAAGATTCCGGTTGCAAGAGCAAGTTGGTAAAAAAAAACTCTCTACTGGCAGTGGTGGATGGTAATGTAAGGTAAAACTATTGAGCAACAAAAGATAAAGGGCTCTATTTCGGTGCCTGGGGCAACACCAGGGCGAGGCGTGGCTAGCTCTGCATGGTGGCGGGTTAAACCCGGTGTTGGCAATTTTATGGACCAGCCTACATAAAAGAGGGTTGTCCCCTCTGTGGTGCGCATGATCACTGGAAATTTCAATCCTGTCCAATCAAAGCGGCACCTTTCATACCCTTTAAATCTAGCGCACCAGACCAGAATCGCAGTTTTTGGACTTGGCGGAGGAAGAAACTGATTTGTTCGCATACCTGTCAACTTTTCGGAGCGCCAACCTGTATAAAGTACCCCAAAAAAAAATCCCTATAGAGAGCAAAAAATCCTTATAACATTCCGAAGCAAATTTTGTCAAAATAACAGAGGGGAAAAAAAACACGTTTTTCAATGATTTTTATTGTAGATCTCTATCGTGATAATATCTGAAGTTAATGTCTAATTATCCGAGTCTATTTTGTGGCATTACTGCGTTCAGAATTGTATTCATGCGTAACTTTCTTCACCAACTCGAAATGGTAACACTTCGGCTCGAAATGACTGCATCCATCCAAATTTTCAGAATTCGTATGATTTGTGATATACGGCCGTATATGTAAGATTCACCACAAAATCCGTACGAACTGCGGCTAAAGCGTACGAGTTGACAGGTATGCGCTCTGCTCCGGGAGGTCGAAACGCGCAAAGTATTTATTATCAGATGAATCTCATTTTATTGAAACTGATCATTTGTTGCCATATAAATGCATTTAAATATTTGTTTTCCAGCGATCCATTTCACCCAATGACATCATTAAAAGCCCGCCAATGTTGGTACAGTCAAACTGAGCAGTCTTAATCATCAACCTCAGTCGCGGATTATTATTTTTGGAACTGTCGGCTGAACAAGGTCACACATATTGAAGATTTATAATGAAGCGTATTAGATGTTGTACATTTTCAAGTCTGGGTGTCACGCGAGCGGTGTCTAGAATTTCAGCTTGATTTGTCTAACGTGATTGTGGCCTCGCACGCATGAGTAAGACTTTACAGTCCCTGACGTTAATCGCCGCGAGGCTTTACAGTGCGTAGTAATACGCTGACACAGTTATCAGCGTCCACTAATTGGGGCTCGGCCCGATATGTGCCTGTATGTATTTTTATGACTGACCCCTTTCATGCGCCATAGCAAAGAATCCCACGAGCGCACCGCCACCCTGGATTTTTTCGTAAAATTCATCCCGTTTCACGAAATTTGCTAGAACTGTCTATCATGCGTACCACCCCAATTTTGCCGATTGTTGAACTTTGATTGAACCAACAACGAATTTGCAAGATTTTGTCTGGTTATGATCGACAGAAATCGTTTGCATTTCGGTCACTCGCCGTTAAACCCAAACTTGGTCGCGGCTTGCGCCAACGTTTTCCAAATTTCTAACGCGTTTGGATCGCAGGAAAAATCGAAGGCGATTGTTTACATCCCGCCGCGCCGTCTCCCCGACTTACTCGCCGAGCGAGCGTGTCAGATAGACCGGGAAACGTCTCCGCGGAAGCTCTTGGCAAAGGTTTATGCTCTCGCTTCCAAAAAAAAAAAAAAAAAAAAAACATCTGACCCAGTTTTGCTCCTCGCCGACGAGGCGTCAGGGGGGGAACTGACTGTCGTCATGTCGCGATGAAAAAAACGGGAAAAAAAAAAACAAGGAGTCGTCGCGTAAATGCAAACGACACACTTTTATATTTTTAGCTGGCATGAGAGCATCGTTTTAATAAGCAAACGGGAGCACTGTGATCCATCTCGTCTAATAAGTGTGACAAACGGGAGCGCACAACTTGGAGGATTTTCCTAAAAAAAAAAAATAATAATAATAAGACGATTCGAGCACACGCTCGAGCTGACTCATTGAGGCCGACGAGCGGCGAGGCCTCTCGGGCGAAGACAAAACGCAAACAACAGACGGGAGCAAGCAGAACGTGGCTGCGCGGTGAAAACGAGGGGAATAAATCACAATCATCATATTAGCCAAGTATTATTTAAAAAAAAAAAAAAAAAAAGGAAGTTGTTTACGCTCGAGTCGTCTCTCTATAGTGCAAAACAGACAACAAGTTGTCAAGGGAAAAATTGTTAACCATTAACCCGAGGGCCAGGAGAATAATGAAAAATATTATTTAAAAATAACAACAAAACTTGAAAAAGGATGCTTGTTCTCTGTTGGCAATATTTTGCTTGAAAAAAAAATTATTTGCATGTGTACGTTATATTATTTGCTGTCTCTATAAACTCGAACAGCTCAGTTGAATCGTTTGAAAAAAAAAATTCTCCTTTGAAACTCTACCGTACACAAAAATAAAAATATGAAATCCGCAGGAATCATTGTTTGTGCCCTGAGCCCGTTTTTCACACGGACGTTTATTGAAGACGGACGCAGTGCTGAAATAATGAAAAACATTGCAAAAAATGACAGGGGAGCGCATGTCAGTGAATTTTAAAGACACTGATTGATGTTCAATGTACATATAACATTATATTTACGAGTGATATGAATGGTAGTTTGCGTTTTTTTTGTTTGTTTGTTTTTTTACCCCGAATGGTAATCGCTTGGGCACCAATGCTAACCGCTATTGCTAATCACTTAGCATTGTCTTATTTTGTTGCCTGAAATTCTGTACACCTATTTGTACACTCAGGACAAAGATTACTTGATGGATGATGGAATTTAAATCAGACTCAATAGCGATTGCCCCGAACTTATCAAACAGTGGTGCTCGAACTCGCACGAAAGACGTGACTTGGGAGCTTTGGAGGCTTTGCTTTGACTTGCAAGTGCTCACTAAAGTCAACTAGCTTCAATTTAAAACGGGCGCCATTTTGTCAGGTAAAATTAATGATCAATTCTTAAAAAAAAAAAAAAAAAAAAGAGGTTCCAATGTGTTTCTTGACACTCCAATTTGAAGTTTATTGTCGAATTAAACAAAGAATGATTTGCTTAAAACGTAGTACTAACACATCATGAAAATAGCATCTTTTGAGGTGTTATGTTAGAAAGAGTACCACAGATGCATTATTTGCCTTGAGGATGCTTGTGGAAAAGTACAGAGAAGGTCAGAAGGAGCTACATTGCGCCTTTGTGGATCTAGAGAAAGCCTATGAGAGAGTACCAAGAGAGGAACTGTGGTACTGCACGCGTAAGTCTGGTGTGGCAGAGAAGTATGTTAAAATAGTACAGGACATGTATGACGGCAGCAGAACAATGGCGTGGTGTACCGTAGGTGTGACAGAGGAATTTAAGGTGGAGGTGGGACTGCATCAGGGATCAGCTCTGAGCCCCTTCCTGTTTGCTGCGGTAATGGATAGGCTGACAGATGAGGTTAGACTGGAATCCCCTTGGACCGTGATGTTCGCAGATGATATTGTGATCTGCAGTGAAAGCAGGGAACAGGCGGAGGAAGAGTTAGAAAGATGGAGGTACGCACTGGAAAGGAGAGGAATGAAGATTATTTGAAGTAAAACAGAATATATGTGTGTGAATGAGAGGGATGGAGGAGGAAGAGTGAGGCTACAGGGAGAAGAGATGGCGAGGGTGGACGACTTCAAATACTTGGGGTCAACAATCCAGAGCAATGGAGAGGGTGGTCAGGAAGTGAAGAAACGGGTCCAAGCAGGTTGGAACAGCTGGCGAAAGGTGTCTGGTGTGTTATGTGACAGAAGAGTGTCTGCTAGGATGAAGGGCAAAGTTTACAAAACAGTGGTGAGGCCGGCCATGATGTACGGATTAGAGACGGTGGAGCTGAAGAAACGACAGGAAGCTGAACTGGAGGCGGCAGAAATGAAGATGTTGAGGTTCTCGCTCGGAGTGACCAGGTTGGCTAGGATTAGAAATGAGCTCATTCGAGGGACAGCCAAAGCTGGATGTTTTGGAGACAAGATTCGAGAGAGCAGACTTCGATGGTTTGGACATGTCCAGAGGCGAGAGAGTGAGTATATTGGTAGAAGGATGCTGAGGATGGCGCTCCCAGGCAAAAGGGCGAGAGGAAGACCAAAGAGAAGGTTTATGGATGTGGTGAGGGAAGACGTGAGGGCAGTTGGGGTTAGAGAGGAAGATGCAGGAGATAGGCTAAGATGGCAAAAGATGTGGCGACCCCTAACGGGACAAGCCGAAAGGAAAAGAAGATAACCCTTTAATTTTCATATTAAATACTAACAATGCAGCAACAGGTATACATCAAGTATAACAGTACCCTCAGGCATATATTCCTTCTTCTCGGCAAAGGACGATGAATATTAATGATATATGTATCATCTCGTCCTCATTTGGCCAAGTTGCAGAAACCAGAAATAGCAACACAATCCCCATTGTGTTTTTATAAAGTATTATTTAAAAAAAAAAAAAAGCCAAAATGACTCCTTGTTTGCCGTCTACCTGCTTGGTGTAAACCGTCAGCGATGTCACATTATTCTTGTCGCAGCCTCTCGTGTGGGCGCTGCAGGATTTTGCGGTTTTGCTAATGAGCGGCTTCGCGTGTACACAGCAAGACGAAGACGCTTTATTCTCCGTCGTCTTCTCTACTTTGTAGTTTTCGCCGTCCGCGTTTGGCGGCGGCGCCGCTTCGCTGAGCCAGACACGAACACTGGCACGCATTTCAGCATTTATGCTTCCGAAAATGCGCTCAGTCGTCTTTGATGTACACCAACGAGGACGTTAGGTTGACTGAAAACTCAAAATTTGTCTTTGATTTCGATGTTGGGGGTCATTGAGTAAAATATTTTGTCATATTTTTGAATTAAAGGGGAAGTCCGGTGGTTCGGATTAGCGATGTGTCCTATAGGTCATGTCATATGTACCGTGCCTTGAAAATTTGACGTTAATCCGATCTCATTTAATGGTGTTTTGAGATGATTTTTTTTTTCTCGGCCATTACAAATTTTCACGGGCGCCGCCATTTTGGCGAGTCACATGACCGCACGAAGAAATCGTCGCGTCTTCACATGCGATACCACCACGGTCGGACAGGGTAAAATGCCTTACCGTGTCGCGACATTTTGCCATAATCCGGTCAAAATAATCGGCGGAATGTTCGGTGGCATGCGCCGCCGACATGCTAAAGGCTACCCGATAAAACAGTAACTATACAGTCCGGATCTTAGGATCGCTTAGTGTTCTCTCGCGTCGAGCCGCATAGCTTGCCCTGCGTCGTATTGTACTTGAACTACTAGCGTCGCTAGTGCTTCCCGGCTGTTGTGTCCCTTTGTCCTGCTCAGCAAATCGATCAAGAAATATCGGAGGCAATGCTACCGGATTGAGCGTAGGTTCCTTCAAAAAAAACCCCATAGAGTACCGAACTATACTCTGAATAATCGTCCGGGTGCACAAAATGTTCACTGCATACCCTGGAATGTTTGTTGCGCGGCTCCGGGCGACCGCACGTCGCTAACCGCCGGGTCCTTAAATGTTTTTTTTTTTTTCTCAACGGGCAGAACATGCCGCCGAACATTCCGCGGATTATTTCTATCCAAATGATGGCAAAATTTCACGATACAGTCCGATCCGATCTGAAGATGCGAAGATTTCTCTGTTTGCGCACGTAGGTCATGTGACTCGCCGAAATGGCGGCGCCCATGAAAATTCGTAATTGCCGATAAAAATCTTCTCAAAACACCGGTAAATGATATCGGATTAACCTCAAATTTTCAAGGTACAGTACATATGGCATGACACATCTGATAGATTATGTCAACGACCGGACTTTCCCTTTGAAGGCCGAAATATTCTTCAGTATTGACGAAATACACGCATACCGCTACGTCGACTTAGTACGTGACTTTCTACCAGATATGAGCTGTTGCTTGGTCAAATTTCTGCGTTGTGTTGGGTTCAAAAGTCCGGATTCAGCCGCTCCGCCACTAGATGGCGGCAGTGAGGCGCAAAATATGAAAGATACGCCCCTGCTGCAATGTGATTGGCTGCAATTCTTCGATCGAGTTGACGCTAATCAATTGACCCCCCCCCGTACAGGGCACTTAACCACGCCCCCTGAAGTGACGTCACCCCACGTGCGCTGACGTAAGACAAACAGTGAAAATGGCAAATAGAATACAATCCATTCTGAACTGACACCATGAGAGACATCATGCTTCGGATTTCATTCAATCGTTCACACGTAGCAATGTTATGCGAGCGGAGAACGTCTCATTCATTTATACGAGACGTGGATTAAAAATCAAATTTAGGGCATATCTTCGTGCAAACACAGTCTGGTTAAGCTTCTGGCCGCGACCCAGCAAGAAATCGATACGTTTGTGCAGTCCGATCATCGCAAAATATCGCTCAAGAATAAGTGTGGCAATCGTTCACACGTAGCAGTGTTATGCTAGCGGAGAACGTCTCATTCATTTATACGAGACGTGGATTAAAAATCAAATTTAGGGCATATCTTCGTGCAAACACAGTCTGGTTAAGCTTCGGCCGCGAGCCAGCAAGAAATCGATACGTTTGTGCAGTCCGATCATCGCAAAATATCGCTCAAGAATAAGTGTGGCAATCGTTCACACGCAGCAGTGTTATGCTAGCGGAGAACGCCTCATTCATTTATACGAGACGTGGATTAAAAATCAAATTTAGGGCATATCTTCGTGCAAACACAGTCTGGTTAAGCTTCGGCCGCGAGCCAGCAAGAAATCGATACGTTTGTGCAGTCCGATCATCGCAAAATATCGCTCAAGAATAAGTGTGGCAATCGTTCACACGCAGCAGTGTTATGCTAGCGGAGAACGCCTCATTCATTTATACGAGACGTGGATTAAAAATCAAATTTAGGGCATATCTTCGTGCAAACACAGTCTGGTTAAGCTTCGGCCGCGAGCCAGCAAGAAATCGATACGTTTGTGCAGTCCGATCATCGCAAAAAATCGCTCAAGAATAAGTGTGGCAATCGTTCACACGCAGCAGTGTTATGCTAGCGGAGAACGTCTCATTCATTTATACGAGACGTGGATTAAAAATCAAATTTAGGGCATATCTTCGTGCAAACACAGTCTGTTTAAGCTTCTGGCCGCGACCCAGCAAGAAATCGATACGTTTGTGCAGTCCGATCATCGCAAAATATCGCTCAAGAATAAGTGTGGCAATCGTTCACACGCAGCAGTGTTATGCTAGCGAAGAACTTTGAATTTATTTATACGAGACATGTATTGAAAATCAAATATAGGGCATATCTTGGTGCAAACATATGTGTTCCGGTTGATATTAGATGGATTTAGTTGATGATGCGGTCTTCCACAAAGTCCATCGAAGGCATTTTTCGTACTGGGTCTTCGGTTTTGGAAAGGGTACGAATGGAACTCCACCGACTAGCCTTTCAGGATACCTGTCGTCACAATTACAAAGTCCGTGACTACACCTCTAAACCATATTTTTTGTTAAATAACCCAAATACGCGATAAAACGCTAACTAAACCTATACTGGACTATGCAATGTTGTCTGAGAAAATGACGGGAGCAAAAACGGGCTTTGGTCTATGCAGATCTCTGGCCTCTGATTGGTCAGTGACGCGGATTGCGCAATATCCACGGAGGGGTCAATTAGCTTGGAGGACGGAAAAATGCGCTGACGCCGGTATTTTAGATTCTGAAGATCATGAGCAGTGACATGGAAACAAAACAAAAGAACGTCGAACGTACGGCGACTGCAAACTCGGCAGCCGAGACAACGACATTATGAAATGAAAATAGTCGATTGGTGGAAGTAAATAAATACATTTTAACGTAGTACAAAGAAGGAAAGACGAGGGCGCTTTACACGCGTGCATGTTCTGTTCCAGCAGTTTTATTCACCTTTTCATCTGGATAATGTTACACTTCCTGACAATATTATGAAATCGACTTTTAGGGCTAAAATATTTAACGTGACTCTTTTTAATTATTGTCGGTGACGATGGTGGCACTTGGGGAGAAAAACAGTTTTTCCTCTTTCGGGGGCGGTGATACGATGTGTAAAAGGTTTTGAGAAGCACTTTTGGAGACAGCGAGCAAGCAGACATTTTGGTCATTTTAGGGTCCTATCTCAACCAACCATCCGCCCCCCCCCCCAATCCCTTCTGACACATCACACCCGCCTCCTTCAATTTTCTCTCAGCTATTTTTATTTCGGGCAGGGAGGGAATTTTCATCTTTTTATTTTTTTTCTTCTTCGACGTTTATTCATATCCAACGAGGGTTCGGGAGAAGGGGGAGATAAGAAGCCGAGCGCCGAGCCGGGCCCGGGGGCTGCCGGTCGGTGTCGGGGTTTGCCGTATGTACCCGAGACGTAAACGCGTTTGAAAACGCGGCGAACAGCCTGCCTATTTTCTCATCACGTTCGGCATCCCTGCGCCGTTTGTCCAAAAAAATACAAAACGTGTCCGACCCTCAACTGTCAACAGCGTTTATCGCGATTGTGGGTGGAATAAACCAAAACACCCACGCGTGGATGGCTGAAGGGCGTGTGATGATGTGCGCGGACCGACGCCCCCGATCGGCCTCCGTCCCAAATCAGGTTCCCATACGGAAACCCCGCCCCCAACCCCGCGTCCTCCACGCCGCAACGCCTACCGGCCTTCTCCTCCGCCTCGCCGAGCTCCCCGCCAAACCCCAAGACTCGCATTTTCGGAGCCAAATATTCAAATTTCAGGAGCTCGGACTCGGGACTCGACTTTCCCACTCCCCACTCGACAGATCGGGGGTTATTTGAATTTGCGATGTTTCGCGATCTGGTCTCAACACCGGTTGTATTGTCTCTCGGAGAGCGTAACGTACGTTCGGTTCAGTTCATCCAACATTGTGGGCTCGAGGCAGTCTAGACCCGCTTTTCGGTCATTTCAAGCATCAGCATGAGTCAGCGCGATTGAAAGTGGGACATTTGCGCTGACTTCAGTCTTGACCAATCAAAGCGGACCCTGTCATTCCCTTTAAAAGCAGCGCAAATTGTCTCACCGGCTAATACCTTAAACTATATTGAATGTTTACAAAAGTATGAGAGTTGGGTTCTTTGAATTATTGATACCAAACAGGTTAGGTTGTCTTTGTTTCTGAAAATATGCGCAGAAGGTTTGTTGACCTGTAAATTGCCTTTGACGTTTACACAAACTCGTACGTGAGCGTCGCTGAAGACGAGCTTGTACGTCGTCCAGATTGTGAGTCCACAAATTCACGTCAGCTTTGTCGATATTCAAACGAATCGAGGATTATGTCGCTGGGAAATATATCCGAACAATCCCCACATACCGTGCGAATAACGCCTCCTAGTGGCTGCGGCTTGCAAATGCTCGTAGGCGACGCAATTCGGTGATAAAGTGCTTTGCAATGATGCCGCGACATCACATCGCTGCCACATCGTGGCTTTAATGTAAACTAGCTCGTCTTTGATAGTTGGAGCGGGAAAAATGTCGGAAAATGCTTGCCGACAAAACCAATGAAAGGCTGCGATCGGTCCCCCGTCCTCCATGAGTTGAGGTACGTCAAACAAATACACAAACGGGTATTTAGTAAGAATGAAAGCGGCCATGAACGGGCCCTCGCACCCCCGTTTTCGCGGAAAATCCTCAAAAACGGCCAACTTCCTGTTCAATTCCAGGCATGGGGTCCTTCATACTTTTTCGTGGGTCCTGTATTTATGGACGTGCGTACACAATTCCGTGCCCGTCGGCGAAATGGCCGTCAGGTGCGGATTTTCATTCAGACTTCCCCGGGGGGCGCTAGTGAGTGAGTTTGGTGAGGGAGCCGCATTCGTTGAGAGAGAGGTGTGTACAATTGCGCAACACATTATTTTAGATGTTTCTTTTTACGTCTCCCCCCAAAAAATGTTACACTGATTATTAAATTACCATTAAATGAGTTGTAGGTCGCAATAACGGTGAAAAAAAAGTTGTGATTTTTTTTTTTTTTTTTTTTTTTTTACATCACAAAACATCTGAACAGGGGTGTGTAGACTTTTTATCCAGTGCACGTCCTTAATGCAGCAGAAGTGCCCACTTTACACTTGTATGCTACTGTGCTTTACTAGTATTACTACAGTAGTTTTTTGGAGATGTCAACTAGTGCACAAATTTGCCTCGCTATGGACATATGCCATAATTTCCGGCCTATAAGCCGCAACTTTTTTCCGCACGCTTTCAACCCTGCGGCTTATGCGGCCAATTTATGCTTTTTTTCTGACGGCCGCAAGGGGGCACTCAAGGGGGAAATGTAAGAGTGAAACCAGTGGAATATATGTGTCGAGGAAGTGACTTTTACCGGTCCGGCCCTGTTAGCACTGCGCTAGCGTGTTACTATCGTGTCTCAGTGATTTTTAACAGTATGTTTTTTTTAAATCAGTTCTGTTAACGCTAGCGTTAGCATAGCGGCGCTATCATTAGCATTAGCGCAGAGGCGCTAGCGTTAAATTCTCTGTGTACCGTCTTTCATTGTAAATATCTCGTGTTTCAATGTGGGAACTTGCGGCTTTTACACAGCTGTGCCATATGTGTGTACCAAATGGTATTTCCTTTACAAATGTACTGCGTGCGCTCTGTAGGCCTGGAATTACGGTAGTAGTTGGCTCACGAGTATGCTAAAGCTGCCACAAAAGTGCAGAAATGGCATCCATCACTAGAACGTAAGTCGTTTTACCAGTGCGTGCAATTGCTTTACTTTTGAAGACAAAAATGCGCACTAGTACGTGCATAAACTGGGTAACCATGATATTGAATATATGCTCAAACGGATTTACGGCAAGCCGTTTAAACGTTTGTTCAGATGATCCAAGTCGGTGAAACATTCCCACTTTTTGGGCTTAGTAGTGTTGCATGTACAGAAGTAGTAAATACAAGTAAATACAAAGTTTGATTTGTATACGAGTTCGCCAAAGGTGGCAATTTAGCAGGGAAAATAAAAATTAACCGTAAGACAAATTTGTTCTACCAGGGGCTAAATTGTCTTACTACACAGTAGTACACAGGGTAGTACTCAGCTTGTTTTTTTTTTTTTTTTTTTTTTTTTTGGGGGGGGGGGGGGTCTTAAAATACAAAAACTGTTCCATTTGGCTGCACAAGTTGGACCCCAAAAAGACGATTTCATAAAAAAATATATTCTGGACCCAAAAATAGCAACAGCAATGTGAGTTACACGTTGATTCTTGAACTCTGGCTCCGTCTGCAGGATGTTCGATGTAGGTGCAACACATTTCGCTTGAGATCGTGTCCAGCAAGAATGAAAGGGAAAATAATGTAATATGGGATTGAGACTCGAAAATTAGCATTATGGCTGTTTGTCACAATGAACACGTGTCTGTGTGTGTGTGACATTTTTATCCCCTAGGGGGCGACAAAGCCTAAATGAAATCACGGGCTTGTTGTTTTCCCCAAACAGAGCTGCGGATTGAGTCAACAACAAGCTTCGCTTGGATGAAGGCGACAGGAGCAGCGACAAAATAAGAAACATCTTTTTCTTCCAAGGGCCCCTTCCCCCCTCCCTGTTTTTTTTTTCTTCACCTCCCCCTCCCCAGCCCACCCTCCCCCGTTCCCCTGGCATCTCCATTTCACATCCCTCCCTCCCTCCCTCCCTCCCTACTAACGACATTACAACCTGCCTCCCAACCGCCGCCCATGCACGGAGCTCCGCCGAGTGCGTCGAGGCGCAGCGCCGCGGGGGTGTCGCCGCCACAGTCGGCCTGAGAAGCGCGCCGAGACGACCGGCATCACCGAGGAGGAGGAGGAGGACAACAACGGGGACGACGAGGAGGAGGAGAAGGAGGAGGAGGTGGACTTGTGAGAAGAAGGAGTGGAGGGGAGGAGAGGGAGAAACAAACACCACGCGTGTTTTCTTTCTTTCTTTCTTGGGGGGGTGACGGTGGAAAGGCGAAGAAGGGATCACCCAGCGGGGACGAGTAAGTCCTGATTTTTGCTTCTTTTTTTTTTTTTTTTTTTTTTGCTCGGTGGTGGGCAGCATCCCCCAATCACAGAAAATGACCCCAACGGCCAGGGAAATATGAGGGAAATATGATTTCAATACGCGTTAGATTTCTCATTTCAAGCCTGTTTTTTTTTTTCCCCCGCCGTCGCTTTTATTTTTATTTTTTATTTTTTCATCCGACAGGTGTAACCGGACATGTTTACGGCAGCGCTCCGTCACGTCATATCGATCTGTTGTGCGGCTGATAAGGTGTGTGTGCGCGCAAGTGTGTGTGTCAGCATCAGTACCACCACCACCACCATCATCTTCATCATCATCATCATCATCATCAGCGCTCTGATTTTGGATTTTAACGCCGACCGCTTTCCTCCTCCAGTGCGCGCGTGTTGCGATGTGAGCAGTTTGCTGCTCCAATATGGCGGACGGCGCTGGCCATGACATAGCCCTGTCTGGAATCTTGCTCGTGCACGCGCCCGCACACCCCGCTAAACGGGCCGCTGCGCTCGAGCCGGCGCAATACGGCGCACCGAGTGCAACTGGTTAGAGTGTTTGCCTCACAGTTCTGAGGACTGCGGTTCAAATCCCGGCCCCGCCTGTGTGGAGTTTGCACGTTCCCCCCCCCCCCGTGCCTGTGTGGGTTTTCTCCGGGCGCTCCGGTTTCCTCCAACATCCCAAAAACATGCATTCATCGGACACTCGAAATTGTCCCGAGGTGTGATTGTGAGTGCGACCGTTTGTCTTTATGTGCCCTGCGATTGGCTGGCGACCGGTTCAGGGTGTGCCCCGCCTCCTACCGTTGACAGCTGGGATAGGCTCCAGCACTCCCCGTGACCCTTGTGAGGATAAGTGGCAAATAAATTGGATGGATGTAAGTTTTACAAATTCATTTATTTATTGTCTGCAACGTTTTTATTTAATCAATCACCAATTATTCAGTGTTACTGATTTAATTTACATTTAAATGTAATTTTAATTTAAACTATCAATTACTGTCGCAATAATAAAAATACAAACTAAAAAAAATTACAAACTCATTTTTTGACTGTCCGTCATTTTTTTATTTAATCAACCACCAATTATTCAGTGATACTGATTTAATTTAAATTTAAATGTAATTCTATTTTTAAATTATTGTGAATTACTCTCACATAGAGACAAACAGCCGGACTCGCAATGTTAAAAAAAAAAAAAAAAGGTCAGAGAGTTTTACCGACAAGGTTAACGTGTGGCCTCAATACGCTTCCGTGTACGGAGGAAATGACTCCCTGTCCTAAATGTTTTTTTTTTTTTTTTTTATATCATAGTTAGTAAATGCGAGTTTGTGTAAAACCAGGGGACTTTTATGTAAGTATTGGTATTCGTATTGAATACTACCTGAAAAGATCGGATTCCGGCAAAGGTTAACGTGTGGCCGAACACGCTTCCGCGTTCACAAGCCGTCAACCGTCATCTTTTTTTCAATCGCAGAATGCGAGTTTCTGTAAAACCAGGCACCGTTTATTTAAATATTGGCATTTATATTGAATACTCGGTGAAAAGATCGACGGATTCCGGCAAAGGTTAACGTGTGGCCGAACACGCTTCTGCGTTCACGAGCCCTCAAAACCGTCACTATGTGGGATTTATTCCCGATGACAACAGATCCAGCAACGAAATTTTTGTATGCGTCCAGACTTTTGTACACTTTCAAATTTTTCCCTGTAAATCTCGACGACATACTCACCGCATCCACGTGTAGATGCATTTGTGCAAGGCAAGCGGAAGCGAATTAACGGACCAATTTCTTACCGGCGAAAACAATGACTTTGGCATTAAACGCGGGTCCTCTGTGCCGAGTTTATCTCATTTTTCCATCTACATTCGTTTATTTTTCACCTTCTAAATGAAATTAGAAATTAAAGTTTTATTTTCAGTGCGATCGACATATTGAACACTTTCACTGCCGGCTGCTTTTCAAGCAGAGTTCCTCATATTGCCAACTGTGTGACTATTTTTACTCATCTTTTAAGACCTACAAAATATTATGTTCTATGACTATTTTAGCAGTGAGTCTACCATAACGAAGAATAAGTCATTTTGTTCATGTATGTTTTTGCTGTTGGTAATAAGTAGAACATGGGTTGATTTCACCCATAACATCGGTATCTTAATAAAAATCAGTGGAAATTGGCTTTTTCAACAACAAAAACTAGCCAGAGAAATGGCTTTTGAAAGCAAAATAATCATTTATGTATCGATAAACTATAGAATCCCCTCGTAGCCACGCATGAACGTCAGTGGCTTTTTTTTTAGAAGCGTCTTCTCCATTCATTACATGAACTGTATCATCTTTTCTCATGATTAAGACATGCACATTTTTCCAATTTCCGTCAAATATACTCTCTTTACACGATATTTGAACGCACTCTGTTGAAGTATCAAGTACCGAAACTTGTGCAAACAAAGTTGTGCAAACTGAGATTTTCCCCCCCTAATCTTTATCTTCTTCTCCAAAACTGTGCTGATCCCAACAATACAACGTCGCCATCTACAGTCCTCTGCCTACCTGTCGATAAACGTTCTTTTATTTGTCAGTCGTGTTAAACGGTCGCGTTCAAGCTGGCAAATACAACCACGCGTGGAAGAGAATAAGTGAAAAATTGACTTTTAATAATTGCGTAAAAAGAGCTGCGTCCCTGGAGTGCCTTGTCCGCCCTCGAGGGGGAAATTGAAAAATTTGAAGCACTATCATCGAAAAGCTAAAATCAGCTGCAGCGTTTGCACAGATTAGCTTCAGCTAACGGCGGCACCTGCATTAGCTTCCGACTGAGGGAGGGTGATATTTGTTTATGACCGTGTTATGCGCCGCACCGCTGCAATATTTGACAAAAATGTGTGTTTGTGCGGTGGTAGTGGGGGTGGTGGGGGGGGGGGGTTGCTTCTAGTAGCTTCTAGTAAATGACACGTAATTGGTTCGAGAAGGTGTCGGCGTCAGGCGTCCGTTTGTAATCGTAACACGGGCTCAGAAGTGAACTGTGGCAGGATCACTGCTTGGGACTGATCCGCCTCTAAAACCGGCCGATTTCACTCAAGTGACAAATTTTCCGACTGTAATTATTGATCCCTGCGCTACGATGATGAAGGTATGCCACAGACGTAATCAAAACACGTGGGAAATGTAACAAAGGGCGGATGACCTCCCCCCCCGTCGTGTCTGCTTTGTGTCCGCTCAGCGATTCTCGGTGGAGCTGACGGGCGACCGTGTCATCCGCCCGACCGCCGGCGGGCTTTGTGGACCTCGGCGCCGCCGTGCGCACTCCTGCGTTCGCGCGATGAGCCGGCGAGCTCCGGGATGCGTCTGATTGCACCGATTAGCAAACAGCGTCAGATGCGTGTCGGAGAGGGGCGATGTTTGGGTTTTAGCGCCGCGGCTAATGCACGCGCCGCCGCACGCTCGGATCGGCCTCAGACGTCTAATTTGTGCCGTCTTCACTTGCGAAAATGAAATCCAGTTTTTTTTTTTTTTTTTTTTTTTACTCAAACGGTAGCCTCGCCCCTTTGCCCCTGCCCCGGTCGTCATGGTAACAAAATCTGTATTCGGTGTCGGGAACTCCGTACCTCAAAACAGGCTAAAAGTCAGTGTGGCGGTTGACAAAAGCACATCACGTACGTGTTATTGAGACAGCGTGGAAGTGTTTTTAATTGCGAACAAAAATGATATTTTCCCTTCACAACTGGAATCTATCATTATTTCAAACGGTGCGCGCCATTTTGACGGCGAGTACAAAACCCTACTCGAGGTCGCCGCGACCAAGTGAGCTATTTTTAGCCTGGCCAAAGGACATCGGGTGTCTCCTTGCCCCGCGCCGATTATACGTTCATATTAAAAATGAGCCTCAGTGTCATTAAGAAACCATGAATCCAGTCGTTAGTCATCAGATCAGGAATGAAGAAAGGAAGCGTACGAAACCCTTTTCAGTTCGCAAACTGACCTTGTTGTGAATTGCGTAGAACAAAACTCAAAACTTTTCAATGGAAAAAAAACCCTATTAGCATATTTTTGCGCTCTTCTTCTTCTTCTCTCGATTCTAGTGGAGGTCTCCTCGTGGGCTGACGCTCGAGAACTGAAAGATCAGCAGATCCAGATCGCTTTTGGAAGTGGTGGATGTTTTAGACCCTGTGAAGCCAATTGGCTCCGCGCAAGAGACTCGCTAGCTTTTTTTTTCAGGTTCTGGGTGTAGCTTGATGATTAACTGCATTGTGTAGCGGGAGAAACGGGCAATTATGCTGAATAGCCACAGATGGATTGACTGCACTCGGTAGACTACTTATAGTATCTCGATCAAACCCTGCAGTATGTTTGAATATTTTGGGGGGGGTTTCATCATTCGTGTTGGGGATCATTCGGTCCCTAACCTTGGTGCTTAGCGAGCGTTCAATCTAGTGAAGCTCAGACAGTCGCTATTGGTCGAGGGATAGGAAAGGAGCAACATGGTATAGTAGGAACGTGAGATATTATTATTAGATGAAACAACGCAGCCCACCTTGCTTCCTTCTGTGCGGCGTGTTTCCATAAATCTCTTTTTCTCCTGGATGGTCTCGCTACACACTAGCACCCCACCGCCCTCCTTTCCACCGACTGCTTTGTCATGACAGATAAGACGAAGCGAGAGAGCGGCACCAGATACAGTACTGTGCCTTCTGGAAAGTGTCTTTTTATCCCCTCCACTCGATCACCGCCCTCCCCACAGATCGCATTCGTCGGTGCGCACTCATGATGATCACTGGAGGACGCAATCAAAAGGCCTATTGATACAAAGCCGGGGGGGGGGGGGGGCTTTGAACTGGACATAACCCGGGTTTTTTTCTTTTTTCTTACACACACAAACGTTCACTTCTACGGAAAACACACAAAAAAAAGGTCTTTATCATTTTATAACGTGATGTGTTTCACACTATAATGTGGTTAATTACACGTTATAATTTGAATCATTTCATGGTATAACGTGAAAAGTTTCACATTATAACGGAATTCATTTCATGTTATAGTGTGCAACTTTCACATTATAACCTGATATGCTCTACGTTGTAACGTGATCCGTTTTATGTAATAACATCGATCCGTTTCACGATATAACGTCGAAAGTAATAGATAGATAAATTTCACCCCTCTTCACCCCGCCCCCCCAAAAGGCAATTACTTCCGGTTCTTGCTCCATGCGTAAGAGGCAATCTTCGGGTACACCGCGACTCCGTAAAAAGCTCACCAAATCCATGTTTTGTGCGACTCTCAACGAGAGTCCACGTCTAGGTGCGTCTTCCTGGATGCCACCTTGGGAGGACGTGAGTGACCACAGGGTCACAACAAGTTGATGCCAACTTTTCAGGTTATATCGTAGAACTTGTTAGGCTATGCCGTGATATGTTTCACGTTATAATGTGATCAATTACATGTTATAATGTGGTTTACATCACGTTATAACATGAAACGTTTGATGTTATAATGTGAAATGAATGGTGTTATAACATGAAATGATTCGTCTTATATACACACATTATACACACGTAACATGAAATATTACATGTTAGAACATGATAAATTCACATTGAAACATATCACGTTATAACGTGTTAGCGATTTTTTTTTTTTTTTTTTTTTTTTTGGGGTGTGGCAGCAATACGCTTCCGTACACTTCTGCCTACGATTCCCACATGAAACGTAAACAATTCCCGATCATCTCTCGGGAAAATCTGTTTTTTGGGATCGCGCCAATGGAAGGCACCTAATGCTTCCTGCGTTAGGCGGCGTCGGAGGGGCTTATCTTGTTAATGCACCGGCTTCCTATGTGAGGATATTGCAGTTGGCTAAAAAGATAACACGCGTCAACATTTAGCCGCACTTTCTCTCGCGGCAATGTCGAAACTAATGCACCCCAGCAGACTTGTCAGATTATGAGTAATAGATTTTACTTTCTGTTAAGAAGACGCGTTACTTTTTCTCTGTTCCGTTCTGCTCGCTACTTTTGCAACGGTTGTATCTACGTTATTACTCGGTAGAGCGCTTTGTTCCAGTTTGTCAGAGAAGATTTGTGCCCGGGGGGCCTATCACTGCAGACCACTTCGTGTTTTGCCGTAATCGTGCTGTGAGTGGAAAAAACAATCCAAATAAAAAATCTTGTTTTTTGTACAATTGATTATCTATTTAATGATCGTGACAGCGTAGGTCAAGAAGCTTTTTTTTTTTTTTTGTGGGTGAGTGAGTCTGTATAACGCCAGAAGGATTCGGACGTAACTTCACTTTATTGTGTAGAACCACTCGAGACGATATTCGGAGTACTTCTCTGATGGGGGGGGCGACCTCTTCAAAAGCTAACATTGGACCTCGGCGGACTTCCTCGAGTTTTGAGTGTTGCCGCTTCAGACAGTCGAATGCGCTGACCTGCATGCTCGATTGGCCTGGGCCAAGAATGCACGTGTGCGTGGGGGGGGTCGGGGGGGTGGGGGGGTTGCTATTGTTGTCTTTATTTGTCTGGTCTGAAAGGAAGGAAGATGTGGAAGTGTGGAGCAGCGCCTTGGAGAGCAAAGCGCTTCTCCGAGCAGTGTGTGCGTCGGTAGAGATGATTTGAACTTTCTCTCGCAGTGCATAGCAAAGGTCGTTAAACTCAAGAGTCGTTTCGCTCTCATCTTTCTTTCGGTGTAGTGGAAACTTTTCTTTCTTTTCCCCTGCCAGACACTTTTATTATTTGCGTGCCATTCATGCCTTGCCAACTTTGGCTGCCTTGCTTACCCTTTAAAGTAGGGGCGGGGAAACGATGACACTTTTATCTGTTAAAAGTTATTTTTCAATGTTTAATTTGGGGGGCGGGGGGGGTGGACAAGAAGGGAGGTGGGAAAACACATCGTCAAACAAGAGAGAAAGTTGTCTTGATTTTGCGGATTACATGATTTGGATAAGTGAGAATCAACACAGATATAAAGACAAAAGCTTCATTTTTTTTAGTTTATATTTTTGTTGCGTTAGTTTAAAAATAAAATTACATTTAAATTCAATTAAATCAGTTTCACTGAGTAATTGGTGATTGATTAAATAAAAACATTACGGATAATAAACAAATGAGTTAAAAAAAAATTGTATTTTTATTATTGCGACAGTAATTGATAATGATTTCAAAATAAAATTACATTTAAATTGAAATTAAATCAGTAGCACTGAATAATTGGTGATTGGTTAAAGAAAAGCGTTACAGACAATAAACAAATGAGTTTGTATTTTTATTATTGTGACAATAATTGATCATTTAAAAATAGAATGACATTTTAATTTGAATTAATCAGTATCACTGAGTAATTGGTGATTGATTAAATAAAAACATTGCGGACAATAAACAAATGAGTTTGTAAAACTTACATCCATCCATTTTCTTTGCCGCTTATCCTCACGAGGGTCGAGGGGAGCGCTGGAGCCTATCCCAGCCGTCAACGGGCAGGAGGCGGGGTACGCCGTGAACTGGTCGCCAGCCAATCGCAGGGCACGCATCGAGACAAACAGCCGCACTCAGTATCACACCTATGGGCAATTTGGAGTATCCAATTAATGTTACATTTTTTGGGGGATGTGGGAGGAAACCGCAGTACCCACCCGGAGAAAACCCACACAGGCACCTGAAAAACATGCCAACTCAACCCAGGCGGGGGGCGGGATTGAACCTACGTCCTGAGAACTGTGAGCCAAAAGGGCTTTACCATCTGATCCACCGTGCCCCCGAATTTGTAAAAATTGGAGGTGAAAATAGTTTCAATTTTAAGGTTGTAGCGAAGCAAAGAAAAATGTGTGTGGGGGGGGGGAATGTATTGGCAGGGCTTCACAATCGCAATTCACAATTTTGAGGAACCATCAAAACAAATCAGCTGTTGTGATCTCACCTTAGCGGACGGGCAAAAGTGCCCCACGCAGCTGGGCTGACGATTGCCACTCATGCTCACGACTCCAATTTTTTTTGCCGTTTTACAACACTTTGCAAGCGATTGTTCCACTCACCTGGTTTTAATTGTTCTCCCCCCGTTGTTTGTTTTGCTTTTCTAATAAAGGAAAGTCGTCCCACGTGGTTGCTCCCGATATTTTATTTCCCAGCTCGGGCGTTGACGTGTTTACTGGCTGCTTTAAGGGCGTGGGCGGATTACAGGTTGTTAATATGCTGTCCAATCCGTGCATCTGTTTCACACACTTTTTTTTTTTTTTTTTGGTCCCATTTTTTTTCTCCCATCCAGATGCTGCGGCATAATTAAGTTCCAAATTAATCGTAGAGCGGCCAAATTTTGCGTTATGCTGGACTTGCAGTATGTGTCAAATCGGTACCACGCAGCTGGAAATTGCATAAAGTATCATCGTTTGGATGCGTTTCGTGATATTTCAGCCTTTTTGTAAAGTGAATGGCGGTTACAGAGGAACGGAGCTATTAGGAGCGGGTCGGTGGGTTGGTGGGTTCTCTACGCGGGCCCTTAATGTGTTCCTTCCCGGAAATGCTCATCAGGGGAATTGCTTCAGTCATTAGTCAGCGCTCCTGCGATGCACCTGCCTCGACATATTGACAAAAATATGGCTTTGTTGGTTCAGGAGCACTTCCTTTGTCCGACCGTTCTGACAATGGGCCGATGTCAGGAAAAGCTGATTAGAGGAGCTGAACTTCATTTGGGGTGAAGTCACTTTGAACAGCCGCTCCCATTTCACAAGAGTTTGCATGAAATGTGGGATTCTGGGGGTGTGCACACTTGTGCAACCACATTATGTGTGTGTTTTTATTTCCCCTCTCTAAAAAAATAGACATAAAAGGAGTCACATTAATGGTGGGGTTTTAATATCTCGGTCATGGGTGAGCAAACTGTGGCCCGGGGCCCACATATGGCCAGTTGATCTTTTTTTTCACCCTGGTCCGCCAAAGTGGTACAGAATCGCCTCAATCCAAATCATAACTACAGCGGGAAAAAAACTTTTTCCGAGAAACTGCCATGCAAGATTCAGTCGCACAAGACCCGAAAACGGTGCCCTCGTGTCCAATTTTTAACGTCAATGAGACAGAACGTTGGCCCACTCCTGGTCTACATGTTCTTTATCCACGAGAATGCATCCCTCAAAAAACAACAAGCGCACTTTTCTCTGCGCCAGCATAAACAATATATTGAATTATCCCTAAAATAAATAAAATAATGGAAGATTTGTTAGCTCGTGAACCAAAATGCTGACTTTATGCAATTAATGTGAAGCCCAGTTTTGTGTCCATCTATAAAACGGTAATAACAACACCCTACTAATTAAATGATCCCAATTTCACTTCATTCCTCTGGAAATGATTTATTTACTCCAAATATTGTTTCGTAGATAGTCACAGGCAGAACAATTCAGTGGGAGAAGAAGAAAAACCCCCGTTGGCCTTCGTTCTCCGCGATCGAATAAACGGCGCCCCGGATTTCGCACCGACTAGATTGCGAGGAGCTCATCGTCGGGGTCGGGCGCGCCGTGATCATTTTCCCCATGCGAAATCGGGTTCTGTTGGGAGACGCTGATGCGGAATTCTTTTCCCACGGCAGGGGCCTTCGGGCGGGGGGGGGTGTCGGCGCTCCGTCACATGCTTGCGGTCGTGTCCACGTGACGCTGATGAATCTTGTCTATGAGTGTGTGGGTGCGTTTGTTGCTTGGTTGGGGGTTAAATGTTCAATTTTTGTGCTGTGATTACGATTTGGTTGCTTTTATCTGTGTCGTTCATTCCGGGGGGGGGGGGGGAGAGAAGACCCGTTTTATTTTTATGAAATTAGATTTTTATTTTCGCTACTTTTCCAACTGCAGGGTTGTTTCCTAAAAAGAAGACAAACAATGAAAAAAAAAAAAAAGATTGAAGCTGTAAGCAGTTCCGAGGTCCCCGGTTCGATCCCCGGCCCCGCCTGTGTGGAGTTTGCGTTTTCTCTGGGCACTCTGAGGGGGTGGGGGGGGGAACAAAAAAAACAATAATAATAATCCCAAAAGAGGAAATAAAGTTAATTTTTCATTTTATTTCATTGTTGTTGTTTTTTTTAAACCAATGGCGACTTTGCAGAAAACCAAAATTTTACCATTTTGACTATTCCAATTGTCATCTTATCTGTGTAGGTAGCAAAAGCGCAACTTTGACAATAACACTAATATTAATAAAACTCCCTTTAAAAAAAAAATTGCCACCAAATGGTTGAACTGGCGAGGACGGCAAAGTCAAGCAAATAACTGATTAATTGATTTCTTACTGTGCTCTACCGATCTTTTAGTTGGGTTTTTTTTTTTTTTTTGTACAGTAGTTTTGCCGGGCGGCGCGGTGGAAAGTGTTAGCCTCACAGTTTTGAGGTCCCGGGTTCAATCCCGGACCCGCCTGTGCGCCTGGATACTTAAATTGCCCCTGGGTGTGATTGCGAGTGCGTCTGTTTGTCTCTATATGCCCTGCGATTGGCTGGCGACCAGTCCTGGGTGTGCCCCGCCTCCTGTCCGCCGACAGCTGGGATAGGCTCCAGCGCTCCCTGCGACCCTTGTGGGGATAAGCGGCCAAGAAAATGAATGAATGGATGTATATATCGGGTCATTTAAGAAACTTGTACTGCCGGGAGCGAAAATGTGTAACGTTTCACTTCACACGTCCGAAACTCTGCGAGGAAAACAGAACGGTTTGTCCTTTCTCGGACCTCTTGCGTGGAACACATTCCGAGTGGCGCAAGAATCTCCTGCCTCGAACGGAGCAAAACAACGGGTCTCGAACAGTTTGTTTTCGCGGGCGATCTACGAGCAAATGCCGAGGTCAGCGAACGTTTGCTTGACCCGTTTCTCCCTTCTCGTCCCGCCCCCTTTTTAGGATGGATGACGTGTCGCAAGAAGAGAGGCTCCAGGTCATCGCCGTGAGTACAAAAACCGGCACGGAACATGTTCGCGAAACGTTTACGTCGCAGCCCGTTTCACTATTACCGAATATCAACCGCTAACGTCCTCGCTTACTCGCGCCGTAATGAGCACCACTTCAGAAAGATATGAAACGCGCACACACTTTATTTTTATTTTTTTTTTATTACAGATGCAGTTCTCATTTCGGTAATTGACAGTAAACAGGAGAGCTTGTAAATTGCTTGCATGCTTTGAATGGTCAACGCTCCTTTTATGCACACCCTGTGGAAAATTAAAACGATAATTGTTCAAATGCCGAACGTCACAAACACTTCAAAGAAAGACACGTACGCCGTACACATTTTTTTCTTTTTAATCAACGACATCGATGACAGTAAGCCGTGTGAATTTTTGAATGAATAACATTTTGCATTGTTCTGACGCTGGCATTTGAAATTCATATTTATATTTTTTTTTTTTTTGCTGTTTCTGCCGTTTTGTGAGCATAATATTAATGTGCTCATGCGCTTGTAGGAGAAAAGGAAGAAGCAGACAGAGATTGAGAACAAGAGGAGGCAGCTGGACGATGACAGACGACAACTACAACATCTCAAGGTGCACGCGCTTTTTTTGTCTTGGCCCAGAAAAAACATTTTTTTTTTTTTTTAAATAAATACAATTGGTACCTACCGTATGTGGCTTTTATGACGAGTGCTTATGGTTCGGATAAATCTTTCTTGAAATTTCTTAACAATGAATATGTTTGCTGCAATTTTAAGGCATTTTATTCAGCGGGAAAAGCGATGGCCTCACAATTCTGAGGTCCCGGGTTTGATCCCGGACCCGCCTGTGTGGAGTTTGCAATGTTCTCCCCGTGACTGTGTGGGGTTTCTCCGGGTGGGCACTCCGGTAAAAAAAAAAAAAAATCAATATTATTGAATGAATGAAATTGGCGGCACAGTGGTAAAGCATTGGCCTCACAGTTCTGAGGACCAGGGCTCAATCCTGGCCCTGCCTGTGTGTAGTTTGTTTGTTCTCCCAGTGCCTGCATGGCTTTTATCCGGGTGGGCACTCCGGTTTCCTCCCACATCCCAAAGACACGCAAAATTGATTGGAGACTCTAAATTGCCCCAAGGTGTGATTGCGAGTGCGGCTGTTTGTCTCGATGTGCCCTGCGATTGGCTGGCGACCAGTTCTGGGTGCATCCCGCCTCCTGCCTGTTAAGAGCTGGGATAGGCTCCAGCACTCACCGTGACCCTTGTGAGGATAAGCGGCGAAGGAAATGGATGGATGGATGGATGGATGGATGGAAATTGCCCCTAGGTGGGATTGTCTCCATGTGCCCTGCGATTGGCTGGCAACCAGTTCAGGGTGTACCCCGCCTCCTGCCCGTTGACAGCTGGGATAGGCTCCAGCAGTCCAGCGACCCTCATGAGGATAAGCAGCTAAGAAAATGGATGGATGGATGGATGGAAGGAAAAGTAAATTGAGGCCCCATGGCACAAAAGTTTACCCACCCACAGATTGAAGGGATAATATGTTGCTACAAGAGCAGAATAACAGCACTTCCCCTTTCTTTATTTTGACAGTCCTTCCTCTCTTGCGGCTCCCTTTGACTGCAAAAAATGCGGATAAAAGTCACGCCGAGCGCCGAACCTTTAACGCGCTTAAATCCGAGCCGACGGTAAACAAACGCCGCCGGCACTCCCGGGCGACGGCGCCCTCCGACTCCCTTCCCTCGAGCCGCGTGCGAGCCTCCCCCGACCGCCGTTCCGGAATGTTCTAAATGGACGGCAGATAACGGCAGGAGCTCCCCCACATGCTGTTTATACACACAAAGGCTAAAGTCTTCACACACTTGTCGTATCAAGAGGCCAGGTTTTTGTCAGTGCGTGCGTCAGCGCCGGCAACGCTATTTGGCGAGGCTGCCGATAAGCAGAAGTGGCCCGAGTACTCGCACTCGCTACTTGAGTAGAAATACAGTTACCGTAATTTCCGATCTACAGAGCGCACCTGATTATAAGCCTCACCCGGTACATTTGTAAAGGAAATACCATTTGGTACGTACATAAGCCGCGCGTGTGGAAAAGCCGCAAGTGCCCACATTGAAATACGAGATATTTACAAAGAAAGACGCTATACAGCGAGTTTTCAAAGTTTTAATACCTTAGCTTAGCTTAACATAGCAACAACACGGTAGCACGAACAGCGCTGGTAAAGAAAAAAAAAACAATACCTGTTAAAAAAACAAAAAGGAGTCTCGCCAAACACGGTAGCACAGCACTAGCAGGAGTGGTTAAAAAAAACCATACCTAAATCACTGAGAGGCGGCAGCAACACGATAGAGAGGTGCTAACAGGGCAAGTGTTAAAAAAACATACCCGTAAAAATCACTGAGACGTGGAAGTAACACAGCAGAAACTGATGCTAGCGCGGCGCTAACATGGCTGATTAAAAAAAAAAACATGCCACTAAAAATCACTTAGACGCGGCAGCAACACGCTAGCGCGGTGCTAACAGGGCAAGTGTTAAAAAAACATACCCGTAAAAATCACCGAGACGTGGAAGTAACACAGCAGAAACTGATGCTAGCGCGGCGCTAACATGGCTGATTAAAAAAAAAAAAAAAACATGCCGCTAAAAATCACTTAGACGCGGCAGCAACACGCTAGCGCGGTGCTAACAGGGCAAGTGTTAAAAAAAACATACCCGTAAAAATCACTGAGACGTGGAAGTAACACAGCAGAAACTGATGCTAGCGCGGCGCTAATATGGCTGATTAAAAAAAAAAAAAACATGCCACTAAAAATCACTTAGACGCGGCAGCAACACGATAGAGCGGTGCTAACAGGGTAAGTGTTAAAAAAACATACCCGTAAAAATCACTGAGACGTGGAAGTACCACAGCAGAAACTGATGCTAGCGCGGCGCTAACATGGCTGATTAAAAAAAAAAAAAACATGCCACTAAAAATCACTTAGACGCGGCAGCAACACTCTAGCGCGGTGCTAACAGGGTAAGTGTTAAAAAAACATACCCGTAAAAATCACTGAGACGTGGAAGTAACACAGCAGTAACTGATGCTAGCGCGGCGCTAACATGGCTGGTTAAATTAAAAAAAAAGCATACCGGTAAAAATCACTGAGGCACGGCAGTAACACAGCAGCAGCACGCTAGCACAGCGCTAACCCGCTCGAGCAGTGCTATCAGGGCCGGTTTAAAAAAAAAAAAAAAAATCCGGTAAAAGTCACTTCCTCGGCACATATATTCCACCGTCTGTTAGAAAAAATGCACAAATTAGCCGCATAAGCCGCAGGGTTGAAAGCGTGTGGAAAAAAGTCGCGGTTTATAGGCCGGAAATTACGGTACTCGGGTAAAGAAAGACTCCTGAAGGTAGAAGTTCTCGACTACTACTCACTCTTAAAAAAGGAAAAGGTACACACTGAAATGGAACAAAGTACAAAGGTTAAAATAACTTTTTACTATCATTATATAAAATGCTTGTTTTGATATAACGGGGGGGGGGGATTACTATATCATAATAGCACAAAAAGTAGTTTCCGTCTCACTTTTTCGCAAATATTTTCTCAAATCTTCTCATCGGATATCGCTGACGAAATGACAAATTAGTCAGTGTGCTGCTTCAATGAACGGTCCGTCGCAATAACGCGACACTCGTGAGCACAGTCGCGATGGAAAATGTTCAAAAGCGCAACGAGCACCGTTTGCACAAAGCAACGAGTAGCATGTACAGCTAATCTGTTCTCAAACCTCGCGGGTAAAAGTAAACACTCACCTGAAAAAGAAATATTGATACCCCAAAAGCCTACCGAAGTACAGTAACAAAGTATTTGTACTTTATTACTTCCTACTTAGCGCCAACACAAAGAGTTCATCTATTTTCAGAACTTATCTGGTCTGACGTTTGTGTGAAGTGCGCGCGGTCATTGCGTACATCGGCGAGCGAACGCGCCGGCCTCGGACAATGCGGACGGCTTTGCTAGAGGAAACGCTGCTTTGTCCCGCTCCCCCCCCCCCGACAGGAAACGCCTCACAAACACACACAAATGCAACGTTAGGAACTGTTATCCTGCGCGACAATTCCAAGAAATTTATGCTAGCGGCGGCAAGTCGTCATAGCCTGGCGTCCAAACCCAAATTTCAAAACGTCTTGGAACACGTTGGCAGTTTTTCTCGGTCCCGACATGCCCGGCGAACGGACCAAATCGCTTGCCCGGAAAGTCCACAAGATGATGACAATGGACTATTTCGGTCTCAATGAAGTTCTTCAACTTACTTCAAATTGTTTCCCCAGGACGACGCTCCAGACAGATGGGACAACTACAGGGAATTTTTTTTTTACCAATTAAGAGGGGATTTAAACAAAAAAAAAATCCACAAATACATCAATTTGCAATTTCTGGAGCGCAAATATATGAATATGCAATTTATTTGGTGTTTCCATCTAAAAAAAAAAAATTAGCCAATACCAAAAAAAAAGCTCACACAGTGATATCGTACCTTATTTTGAAAAGACAAAGCATGAAATCTGCCCCAAATTGGCTGCTAATCTCACTGCTGTTATGGAGCTCGTGCACGTGACGTCACCGTTTTCACGCCGCCATATTGCCTGTCAAACACAGCCGCTCGACATTGAACCGGAGGCGAATATTTACAATACTCGAGACCTGTTGTGCTGTTGGTCGTCACGACAGACGAGATTCAAAGAGATCATTCTATGGAATATCAGATGAAAATATCGATGGATTTCGCCAATTAAACGTGATGGATGGTGCCCGACCAAAATACAATTCTTATTATTCTTCTCAATCTCACGTTACCAAAAAGTATTTATTTATTTAATTTGGCTCATTTGAGAACAATGCGTGTTAAAAACAAAAATGGAGGTTTACCGACAAGGTTAACGTGTGGCCACAATACGCTTCCGTGTACGGAGGAGATGACTCCCTGTCCTAATTTTTTTTTTTTTTTTTTACATCATAGTTAGTAAATGTGAGTTTGTGTAAAACCAGGGGGCTTTTATGCAAGTATCAGTATTTGTACAAAATACCATCTGAAAATATCGATGGATTTCGGCAATTAAACGTGATGGATTGTGCCCGACTAAAATACACACACGGCTGTGTAGCGATCGCTTAATTTCAGGTAGGAATTATTCTTCTCAATCTCAAATTACCAAAAAGTATTTATAACGCCAATTTGGCTCATTTGAGAACAATGTGTGTTAAAAAAAAAAGTCACAGAGTTTTACCGACAAAGTTAACGTGTGGCCGCAATACGCTTCCGTGTACGGAGTAGATAACTCCGTGTCCTAAATTTTCACAGTTAATAAATGCAAGTTTGTGTAAAACCACGGGTCATTTATTTAAAGATTGGTATATGTATTGAATACTAGCTGAAAAGATCGACGGATTCCGGGAAAGGTTAACGTGTGGCCGAACACGCTTCCGCGTTCACGAGCCGTCAAAACCGTCACTGCGTGGGATTTATTCCTGATGAGACCAGATCCAGCAACGAAGTATTCGTTATGCGTCCAGACTTTTATGAACTTTAAAAAATTTTTCCGTGTAAATCTCGACAATTTACTCACCAGGTACACAGTTGTCCAAGCCAAGCGGAAGCGAATTAACAGTCCCAATTTCTTATCGGCGAAAACATCGACTTCGGCGTCAAATACATGTCCTCTATGCCGAGTTTATCTCATTTTTCCATATACCGTCGTTTATTTTCACCTGACGGTATCGGACAAGATTCTGGGCGTCGTGCTACAACACATATTTCCAACCGACTTAGCATTGAGCAAATCTTCGCTTGGCCGGCAATATGGCGACGTAAACAAAAGTCACGTGATTTTATAACGTAGGTGCACTACAGGCGAAACATTCCCCGCTGGAATATGATTGGCTACAGGACACGCGCATCTGCAATATGATTGGCTGCCGCATCCTGATAGGGGTACTGCTTCGAGAGAATAAAAGAAGTTTATGAATTCATTCTAGCGCCTTTATTATAATTTGCGCTACTAACCCTAACTATGACAATCTTAGTTTATATTTTACTTTGTGCAAATGGGACATACATATTTCTATCGTTGCATGCGCGTGGACTGCCCTTGCCGCAATGCGGCAGCCAATCGCATGGCGACACACACCAGGATACACCCGACGCGTTTGTGTTATTGCGAATTACAAAGAAGAAAAAAAAAACATTTGCTCCCCCAACCTGTAGAAACTCAATTTGGCGTTCGGTGTTCAAACCGAATCAGTCAATCCGTGACTAAAATCGAGATAATTATTGTCATTAGATTTTTTTTTTTTTTTTTTGGGGGGGGGGGTTGGATCACCGTCACGATTAGCATGCGACGCTTTTGGCGTGTCGACCATTCGTCGGGACTTTATTAAATCATCCGCGAGGAGGAAAATGGGGGGGGGGGGGCGCTTTGCACTGCAGATGCATTCAAAGGGTGTGGACCTTTTTCGATAGCGATAAACTCTTCGGTCGACGTAATATCCCCAGAGACGCGCACGTGTGTGTGTGTGTGTGTCACAGTTCCGCCCTTTGTCTGCTACGCTTGCAGCTTTTTACCCCTCGAGAACAATGGCGAGACGCGGAACTTTGCGACCCCCGTGGACGCACGTGCGCGAGTCCGAGAGCGCGTACGTTACGTCAACCGCCGGCGGGGTCGGGGTGTGGCGGCGTCGACGCGGCAGGGAGAGCCAGAGCGAGGCGAGCTGCTGGTTTTTGATTCAGTGCAGGTCTGGCGCAGGAAACGGTGTTGAATTACAACGTGTGTTTGTTTGTGTGTGTTCTTGTCTTTCAGTGTTATTGCTACACTATGATTGACGACGGGACATAATTCATGAGATTACCGCTGACATACACAACTGAAACACTCTCCACGACCGAAATGCTCAAACCAAAAGTGATTTTTTATTTTTTGCTCACACATACACTTGTCAAACTTTTATCCACACTACTGAATTTCAGTACGAAGCTAGCTGGGATAGGCTCCAGGTTTCCCGCAACCTGTGAGGATCAGCGGCTTGGATAATGACATGACATGACAACCTTTCAGTAAGATGTGTGAAATTGATTTCAGTGGTGTGTGTGAGGTTTTCAGTCGTGTGTGAGAGCAAATGACTGTGTGTGTTCACTTGTATGACTATCCTTGTGGGGACAAGCCCTTGACAAAAACACCTTTGCTGTGAGGACATTTTCCTTTGTGAGGACATTCCTGCTGGTCCTCACAAAGATAATGCTTAGAAGAGCTCCATCAGTCCTGAAAAAATATTCTGTAAAAGTTTCAGAAAATGTCCTCAGAGAGCTAAAAAACCTGAAAACACATGAGTACACACATGTCCCCTGTGGCATTTTTAGGTACTACAGGCGAAATTCAATCCAATTCTCTAATTGGTCAAGACCAGGGACTTTTCTGATTGGTTGTTTCAGTCATGTGACCTCAAAGCCTCATAGAATTGAGGCTGCAAAACGACGAAATGGGGCAGAGATGTGTGAGTGTACGCTTGCACTCATATCCTTGTGGGGACCAACCCTTGACAAAACACCTTTGCTGTGTGGACAATTTGCTTTGTGAGGACGAGCATGCTTAGATGAGCTCCATTAGTCCTAATAAATGTTCTGTCAAGGTTTTGGAAAATGTCCTCAGAAAGCGAGAAACCTCAGAACGAATTGGTACACACATGTCCCCTGTGGCACCTTTGGGTACTACAGGCGAAATTCCATCCAATTTTCTGATTGGCTGTTTCAGTCACGTGACCTCAAAGCCTCATAGAATTGAGGCTGCGCGACGACGAAACGAGGCAGAGATGTGTGCGTGTGTGCTTGCACTTGTATTCCTATCCTTGAGGGGACCAACACTTGACAAAACACCTTTGCTGTGAGGACATTCCTGCTGGTCCTCACAAAGATAATGCTTAGATGAGATCCATTAGTCCTAATAAATGTTCTGTAAAAGTTTCAGAAAAATGTCCTCAGAAAGCCAGAAACCTCAGAACTATTTAGTACACACATGTCCCCTGTGGCACCTTTGGGTACTACAGGCGAAATTCCATCCGATTTTCTGATTGGCTGTTTCAGTCACAAGCCTCATCGAATTGAGGCTGCACGACGACGAAATGAGGCAAAGATGTGTGGGTGCGTGTGAGTGTGTGTGTCCACTGCTATACTCTCCGGGAACGTTGAAATAAAAGCACTTCCATAGATTAAAAATAAAAAAAAACGTCCCAATAAGAAACAGCGGGGATCCACGCTCGACATTTACAAGCTTAGTTTACGACGTTGCACCTTCCCGAAAAGTTCACAAAGCGCTTAAACGCGTGCGAGAAGGCAGGAAACGGAGGAAGGGGGGAAAAGAAACAGGGGCTGTCGAAATTGTGATTGCATCACAGCCGAGGAATTCACAAGTCGAGACTTTTTTTTTTTTTTTTTTTTTTTATTGCGCGTGTTGTTGTCGTCCCGACGGAGTTGGAAAACGTTCCCATCTGCTTTTTCCTGACGGCCTTTTGAGGTCGCCTGTGCGTCACGGCGAGAGAAGAAAAAAATAAAAAGCCTGTCGTTGTGGTTGAGATTTCTTCAGTACTCGATCGGCGTGACTATCTGCAGGAGGGCCACAATTGCACGGCGGGTTAAGATGAACAGCGCGATAACGTTTGGAAATGGATTCGGGGTATGAAGACGGTTAATGGAGCCAACGAATTTAAAAAAAAAAAAAATGTATCTGGTCACTGGCCACGAAGACCTCGGCCCCCATTACGCTGGCGAGCGGCGCTCATCTGGAGATGGAACGATAACGCCAGGTTTTCAGATTACCCCCGTTCAAGAAATCCAAGCTGAATATGTGAGGCACGCGCCGAGAATTTCGTTCCTCGCTTTGTCCGGGATCAATATGACCGCCGCCAAATGTGAAAGGAAAAGCAGAAGAAGAACAGCTTTAATATTTACCGCTGTCGGCCCAACAGTCACGGGCGCGTATCATCACCATCGCACTCGCTATCTGCACAGTAAAGCAGGAAAAATCCATCCATCCATTTTCTTAGCCGCTTATCCTCACGAGGGGCGCGGGGAGTGCTGGAGCCTATCCCAGCTGTCAACGGGCAGGAGGCGGGGTACACCCAGGACTGGTTGCCAGCCAATCGCAGGGCACGTCGAGACAAACAGTCGCACTCACATTCACACCTATGGGCAATTTAGAGTGTCCAATTAATATTGCATGTTTTGGGGATGTGGGAGGAAACCGAAGTGCTCACCCGGAGAAAACCCATGCAGGCATGGGGGGAGCATGCAAACTCCACACACAGGTGGGGCCGGGATCGAACCCGGGACCTCCGAACTGTGAGGCCAACGCTTTACCAGCTGATCCACAGTTCCGCCCACAAAAAAAAAATCACACGCATAAAATTTGTTACGAGTACAAATACACACATATTGAAAGGCGTCGCTTCTTTAGTGTAGTCTTGACCAATGTTCCCTCGAAGCTGCGCCACTGCACCGCATGAAAACCGATCCAGCGGTCTCTCACAGCGAGCTGCTGCTCAGCCTACTGCTACTTCCTAGTTTACCTGACACCGCCCCCCTCCTCTCTTAAAGGGGTACACTCGTGATTACAAACAGAACACACACCCGTATCTTTATATCTGCGGGCATGACTGACCACACCTGTACATTTTTCAAATGTGAGTGACTGGCCCTAGACTAGATTGTTCTTCAAGTACATCAAGGGGAAAAAAAAAATCATTCTTAACACACACCACAGATACAACGCAACAGGATAATCGCGCGGGGATAATATTCTAGAGCGGGGGTCACCAACACGGTGCTCCCGGGCACCTGGTGCCCCCTCAGCAACCACACGGGTAGCCCAATCGAAAATTGATGGGAAAAGCTTACAGGTGAAATAGAGGGTTTCTTGCTTTTCATCTGTTTCTCACAAAATGCTAACGAGCAAATGTTTATTTTATAAGTTTGAATGAAATGACATGTTTAATGATGCGTGTTTTCAAGTCATCAAAGTAGCGCAATGACTTACGTGCTTTTTTTTTCTTTTTGTCCCTGCAGTCCAAGGCGTTGCGGGAGCGCTGGTTGTTAGACGGCGCTCCGGCCGAGGAGGAGACTCAGAAGCGTCTCCAGGAGGAGGAGGTCAAGACCAAAATCCTGGAGCAAGTCATTCTCAGGTCTCGGGTCAAGGTCTTTACATGACATAATAGAGAGTAGCAACTGATTTGCTTCAACTGTAACAACAAATAATTTTCATAACAAGAATGTGGAACTTGAACTGACACCATTTACAAGTTGCAAACAACCATTTATGATCACGTTCACACAAATCGACCATTTCGAGTACGTATCGAATTATTTTAGGAATGTGCGAAGAAGCCAAAGATTTCAACGTGTTAACCACATCATCCGACCTTTTGAAATTTCATAAATGACTCGTATTCCTCCATACAAGGAACAGCTGACGCAAGCTACACATTCGACCGATTAAAATATTCCTTTTTTTTTTTTTTGTCAAAATGTAAAAAAAAAAAAAAAAAAAAATACTACCTCTTTATGTTAATTTTGGCCAAAATATACAGGTACAAGATTTCCCATTTTTAAGGTTTGCATTGAATTGAAATTAGGGGTTAATCTGAAGAATCCAATTATGTGGAGAAATAGATGAATATGCATAACCCTCGGGAAAAAATGTTAGTCTAACGTCTAAAGTTCTCCATTTAAGATCATAATTCTTTGTTTCAATATAATCTTAACGTGATAGTGGAGTTACGTTTTAATATAAAAATATCGTATATTTCAAACTTTATTTTTCTAATGTTCGTATGCATTTTTGTGTAGATGTGATCATACCATGTGGAACGGTGGATCAGATGGTAAAGTGTTGGCCTCACAGTTGTGAGGTCCCGGGTTCGATCCCGGCCCCGCCTGTGTGGAGTTTGCATGTTCTCCCCGTGCCTACGTGGGTTTTCTCCAGGCACTCCGGTTTCCCCCCACATCCCCAAAACATTCAACATTAACTGGACACTCTAAATTGACCGTAGGTGTGATTGTGAGTGCGATTGGTTGTTTGTCTCTATGTGCCCTGCGGTTGGCTGGCAACCAGTTCAGGGTGTACCCCGCCTCCTGCCCGTTGAGAGCTTGGATATGCTCCAGCACTCTCCGCGACCCTCTTGAGGATAAGCGGCAAAGAAAATGGATAGATGGATAAATTGCCCCTAGGTGTGATTGTGAATGCGACCGTTGTCTGTCTCAATGTGCCCAGCAATTGGCCGGCAACCAGTTCAGAGTGTGCCCCGCCTCCTGCCAGATGAGAGTTGGGATAGGCTCCAGCACGCCCCGTGACCCTTGTGAGGATAAGCGGCAAAGAAAATGGATGGATGTATTAATTGCCCTTCGGTGTGATTGTGAGTGCGACTGTTTATCTCAATGTGCCCTGCGATTGGCTGACAACCAGTTCAGGGTGTGCCCCGCTTCCTGCCCATTGACAGCTGGGATAGGCTCCAGCACTCCCCAGGACCCTTGTGAGGATAAGCGGCTGAGAAAATGGATGGATGGATGGATGGATGGGTGTGTTCATACCACAGATGCAGGCTCTTAAAAGCTTGATTACTTGAAGTGAATGCATAATTTACAGCTGTGTTCATCAAAAGTGCAGTGCATGGAATTTCATATTGAAATTGTTTTCAGCAATAAATGCAAAAACGCTGTTGACGTTTGTGTGTGTGCGCGTGTTCGAGGCAGGCTGGAACAGGAGATCGAAGAACTGGAGACAGGCGTGCCGGCCAACAAGGGCGTGGCCAAAGAAAACGGAGGTACGGCGGGTCGACACAATTAGAGCGGAAACCATAGCAACTGACCCCCCCCCCCCCCGATGGAGGTGGCAACTGTTGCTTGGGTTTATTGACCTGTCATTTGTACCGATAGTGGAAAGCTTTGTAAGGAACGTGGGGGGATGGGGGGTGGGGGGGAGTGTTCGCTGCGCATCTTCTCATTCCCCTCACCCCCCTGACTTGCTCTCTCTGCCGCCCCCTTCAGGAGAAAACGGCGTCGCGCACACCCCCAAGCGGGAGGTAGCCGGGATGGAGGCCGAGCTGCTGGGCCCAAGCCCAGACCAGGCCAGCGCCGACAACCCCGTCACGCTGGTCTTCATGGGCTACAAGACCGTGGAGGAGGAGCGGGACGGCCGCCCGGCCGCCGGGGCCGACGGCGACGTCAAGGCCGAGTTCGTGGTGATCGAGGACGGCGAGGCCAAGCCGGCGGCGGGCGCCGAGGGCGCGGCCGCGGACGGGCAGGCGCCGCCCAACGGGAGCGTGGCGGAGAAGGAAAAGGCCGAAGGGCTGGAGGAGAAGGAGAAGAAAAAGAGCTGCAAGTGCTGCGTGGTCATGTGAGCTGAGCGAGTGTGCGAGCGCGCTAACGTGCTAGCGCGCGGGCTTGTGCGCCAACGCATCTGTCCGGTGGCAGATGCGTACCTTAGCTTTGTGTTTCAGTGTACGTATGCGTGTGCGTGTGTCAGGACCGTACAATGCCAACTTCCCACCACCGAGAGCCAAAACAAGCTCCAGCTCCAACAAACAACAACAACAACCACAAAGACTCACAAGTACTCAGCCTTCCTTCCTCTCGTATTTGACTTTATGTTCCTATTGATATTTTTCTATTTTTCTGTCTGTTGTAATTCAGTATATCTTTGTTATTATTATGATTACGGGACTGTGTACTTTACCGTTTGTTGTTATTGTTGGAAAGGGAGGAAATCCGTAGCTGTTTGCTCTCTGGATTGTACCACTACCCCATCAAGAAGGGGTGGAAACAAAATCCGACAAATCTAAAGATTTAAAAAAAAAAAAAAAAAAGTCATTCACAGTCCAAACAAGACACAGATGCTTGGAAATATATATATATCTCTGTGTAAGCCTAGCTAACTATTTATCAGCCAATTTCATATTGCAATATTGTCCAAGATATTATTTTGAATAGTATTTTAATATATTGATATGAAATTATGTTTTATACAGTGTATTTATTTGTTTTTTTTGTTTTGTTTGCAGTACTGTGCGTGATTCATCATGGCCGTCACCATTAACTCGCATGTAGACTTTGTGTCGTCTTCTTTGATTAACCCGGGGCAGGATTTACGCTTCGGGTCCGAGTTCCAAGTTCCCGGTTCGGATTTATGGCCGACGGTACCACGTAGACCACGTCAGGTGACACACATCCGACACGGGTGCGTGTGCAGATAAGCCAAGTTGTAACGAACCAGGCGTAAACAGGTAATTACATAAATACAAATGACAAAGGTGAGACGGTGTGCGTGTGGTTGGTCTGTGCCGACTTCCACGTGGCGCAAATGTCGCCATTAATTTTCCTTTTGCCATATTTCATTGTGCTCTCGCTGCAGTTTGGATTTACAGCTTTTTTTTTATGTTGTGTTATGTTTCCCGGCCTTTTTTTTGGGGGGGGGGGGCACGTATTTAACATCAGAGAAATCCCACGGCATGCCGACAAACAAAAATGTTCCCAAGAAAAGTTGAAAATAACGATGAGCCAATCCCAATTGACTCACGAGTTTATGAAGTGTGAAATTTTGGGGGTCTTTTTGTGGATCATGTGGTAAAGCGTTGGCCTCGCAGTTCTGAGGTCCCGGGTTCGGTCCCGGACCCGCCAGTGTGGCTTTTCTCCGGGTGGGCACTTCGGTTTCCTCTCACCTCCCAAAAACATGCAACATTAGTTGGATGCTCTAAATTGCCCCAAGGTGTGATTGTGAGTGCGACTGTTGTCTGTCTTCATGTGCCCTGCCATTGGCTGGCGACCAGTTCAGGGTGTGCCTGTTGACAGCTGGGATCGGCTCCAGCACTCCCCGCGACCCTTGTGAGGATAAGCAGTGAAGAAAATGGATTAATTGGACACTCTAAATTGCCCCTTGGTGTGATTGTGAGTGCGGCTGTTTGTCTGTATGTGCCCTGCGGTTGGCTGGCAACCAGTTCAGGGTGTACCCGCCGCCTGCCCGTTGAGAGCTGGGATAGGCTACAGCACTCCCCGCGGCCCTTTTTAGGATAAGCGGCGAAGAAAATGGATGGATGCATGGATGTATTAATTGGACAGTCTAAATTGCCCCTCGGTGTGATTGTGAGTGCGACTGTTTATCTCAATGTGCCCTGCGATTGGCCGGCAACCAGTTCTGGGTGTGCCCCGCCTCCCGCCCGTTGACAGCTGGGATGGGCTCCAGCACTCCTCGCGACCCTCGTGAGGATAAGCGACAAAGAAAATGGATGGATAGTTGAACCCAAAGCTTTTGTGTCATGCGACTGGCAAAAGGTTGTGAATGATCACTTCTGCCATCTGGTGGAAGAGCCTTGAATAGTTTTGCCCATCACTACAGGTACACTTTGCTGGCATAGATAGATAAAAAAAAATATGTAATTCGTAGTAAGTACAGTCCTCATTTTTGGGGCAATTAAGTGAGATTTATTTTCATTTTTCAGCATTCACAACTTCGAGTCGACGTCGACGAGGTAACTCGTTTTTTTTTTTTTTCCACCACGCCACGCACCACCGAGAACCCGAAACGACGACGCATAAATCCGGCCAAATTGGCGCCACTCGCCGTTCGACCGCGATATATTCCATCGACGCTTTTGTCAGCAATGTGTGTGAGATATATGAAACTATATAAGTATATGTACACGAACGTCACCGCTTTTTTTTTTGTATGATTTCAACTGTTACGAACAAGTGAGTTGCACAGCTGCCGGGGTGGGCGAGGGGGGGAGGTCGTCGTTGCTCTCACCGCCGCCCCCGTCAGTCGACTCGTAGCACTGCATGCAGCCTTGCAACTGTTTTGGACCGTCTTGTCACTGTTCCGTCTCTTTTTTGGTGTGCGCGCTATCACCTTTTCACGTGAATGTAAAAGCAAGCAAGCAAGGACGAGGAGGGGTTCTACTGGGTTTTGTTGGCCCGTAAAACAAAAAGAAAGAAGAAGAAGAAGAGGAGGAGTCGGGTTTTGTGCAGCTCACGCTCAATGCTTTTTGTGTCTTTATGAACCAAATAAAAACAGTTGCAACTGTAAAAGCGTTTTTGTTGATTGGTTGCTATGCTTGACTTAATATCAACAATATCCTTTTAGGAGGCGGCACGGTGGATCAGCTGGTAAAGCGTTGGCCTCACAGTTCTGAGGTCCCAGGTTCAATCCCGGACTCACCTTGCACGCCGGTTTCCTCCCATATCCCCAAAAAAACATGCAACATTAATTGTACACTAAATTGCCCCTAGGGGTGATTGTGAGCGCGGCTGTTTGTCTCCATGTGCCCAGCGATTGGCCGGCGACCAGTTCAGGGTGTACCCCGCCACCTGCCCGTTGACAGCTGGGATAGGCTCCAGCACTCCCCGCGACCCTCGTGAGGATAAGCGGCTAAGAAGATGGATGGATGGATTATTTCCAGGGGGGCACGGTGGAACATCTGGAAGCTGTTGGCCTCGCAGTTCTGAAGACCTGGGTTCAATCCCTGACCCGCCTGTGTGGAGTTTGCATGTTCACGTGGGTTTTCTCTGGGTGGGCACGCTGGTTTCCTCCCACATCCCAAAAAAAACATGCAACATTAATTGTACACTAAATTGCCCCTAGGGGTGATTGTGAGCGCGGCTGTTTGTCTCCATGTGCCCAGCGATTGGCCGGCGACCAGTTCAGGGTGTACCCCGCCTCCTGCCCGTTGACAGCTCGGATAGGCTCCAGCACTCCCCGCGACCCTCGTGAGGATAAGCGGCTAAGAAAATGGATGGATGGGATCTTTTTCGGAGTTGAGTCAATTTTACAGCTTGGAAACATACCTGTGTCATCTTTGTCCCATGGGCAAAATCCTTGCATGTATGTTATCCATCCATTTTCTTAGGCGCTTATCCTCACCAGGGTCGCGGCTATACTGGAGCCTATCCCAGCTGTCATCGGGCAGGAGGCCTGTACAGCCTGAACTGGTCGCCGGCCAATCGCAGGCCACATGGAGACAAACAACATTTGCACTCACAATCACACCTATGAGCAATTTAGAGTGTCCAATTAATGTGTGTTTATGGGATGTGGGAGGAAAATGGAGTGCCCGGAGAACATGCAAACTCCCCACAGGTGGGTCCGGGATCGAACCCGGGACGTCAGAACTGTGAGGCCAACGCTTTCCATCTGCACCACCGTGCCGCTGCAGGTATGTTAGTTGGGCGGAAAATGACTTTTCATAAATGTGTAAATCCTGTACGGCGGGCGGAGCAACTGCGCCAGAGGCGGATTGGACTGGTCTCGGTCCTTCCCTAGACCAGCGCAAGGGCGGGAGATCCGAGAGTGTTCGTGCAACGCCACCGTAAGTGCTTACAGCTGACTTCAGTCGCTGCCAATCAAAGCGACTTCTGTCATTCCCTTTAAATCCCCGTCTTGTAACGTCGCATTGTTCACCTTCGAGTATGCAAGCTCCATTCCAGCCCCGATTTCACTTCCGAAGGCGGAAAGATGTTCCAACAACTTGGCCCACTCCTTTTCACATTCTGACGATTACTGGATACAAAACAACAATCTATCCATTTTCCGAGCAGCTTATCCTCACGAGGGTCGATGACGGGGACCCTGTTACGGTTGAGTGTAAACATCTCACCACACAAAGAATTTCCACGTGCCGGGTCAGATGGACCAAAACCAAGAAACGCCTTTGAAATACGCCGCCAAGGTCTTTGGTTTGATTTCCAGCCGGCGATCCGTCCCGCCGTGTCTGCGCATTCGACACTTGTGCATCACGTATGTCTACCTTCAAGGTGCTCCCCGTCTAGCAACGACTTATTTTGAACCTCTAGTGATCGAGCAGGCTTTGCGGGACTCAACCGCCGCCCACTTATTTGAGTTAGTCGCCCGCAGATTCCCGAGTCCTGCATCCGATTACCACTAGGGGGCGAACTCTGGCTTGTCGGATTCCAAGGGAGTATTCTCAACCCGCAACGCTCGGGTATATATTTTCAACGCAGTCAAAGGTTGTGATTCAGAATTTGCGCGGGCCGTGTGGCACCAGCTCGGAAGTCGCTTCAGTCACGTGACCGCAAAGCGCAGTTCTCGCGACGTGCCACGAGAGGGCGTCTGCGAACAGCTTTGGAACCTGTCAAAAAAAACTCGCAGGCAAACCACATCCAACAGCCCGGTGAAATCAACAAGTCCTGTAGTTTGGAGCCGGGTCGATTTCAGCACCAGCTGCTGTCCAGTATAGCTCAAATATACACATTGCACGGCCATGTTTCTTTTTTTTTTTTTTTTTTTGAAAATAAATATGGAGTTATTGCACATGTCAAATGAGTACAAAGCAACACGATGCTGTTTGGATGCAACCGAGGCACATTCAGAAAAAGGAAGCATTCGCACTCGTATTTATCCGCACCTATGAATTTTCAATGACGCTAACATGTACGGGCGGTACAGCTGGAAACCGTTGGCCTCACAGTTCTGAGGTCCCGGGTTCGATCCCAGTCCCGCCTGTGTGGAGTTTGCGTATTCTCCCCCGTGCTTGCATGGCTTTTCTCAGGGTTTTTCTTCCCACATCCTAAAAACATCCAACATTAATTGCACACTCTAAATTGCCCGTAGGTGTGATTGTAAGTGCAGCTGTTTGTCACTATGCACCCTCCGGCTGGCTGGCGACCAGTTCAGGGTGTGCCTGTTGAGAGCTGGGATAGGCTCCAGCACTCCCGCCACCCTTGTGAGGATAAGCGGTGAGGAAAATGGATGGATGGATGGATGGACTAAAATGTACGCTTTTGAAATGTGGGAAGGGAAAACGCAAAGGCCACTCAGGAAGGCCGGCGGTTCCAACCTCATAACTGCGAGGCAGTCACGCTCACCACTTGGGTTCTGTGCTCGTTATTAATAAAGAAAATTTTTACACAATGATTAGAAGAGATTTCAGAACGTTTTAGTACATTAAAAAAAACATCTCAAGTATACGGTGGTACACTAATGATCATCTAGGGCCATGCGTACCTGCACTGTAAAGTTTATTTGTACAGCATATTGGAAACGTGTTAATGAAACACTGGTAAAAAAAATAATAATAATAATATTGTGAGTTACTCAAGACCCCATTTGATGGCATCAGCCAAACTAGAGGTAGCCAAACTCTGGCCCGCGGGCCACACAGTCCCTCAAATTATTACTTTTATTTTGTAAGTGATGCTTTTGTTGCGATGCGCTTGAATTTGGACTGTACCACCATCGAACAAGCGCTACAATGTCTGCAGTCTTGCCGACTTGGGACCCTTTAAAAAACTCGTTTACTGCCATCGACGGCTGTTCAATTCAAATATCCATGTTAGCACGGAGGCCTGCCAGTAGCCCACTTAGCGACTTTTTCAAAGTCTCCAATTTCTCAAAAAAAAAACATTAAAAGTGGTAAATCGTTGTCCTCACATTTCCGAGGTCCCAGGTTCAATTCTGTTCCCGCCTGTGTGGTTTGCATGTTCTCCCCGTGTCTGCGTGGCTTTCCTCCCACATCCCAAAAAACACGCAACAATAATTGGACACCCTAAATAGCCTCTATGTGCCCTGCGATTGGCTGGCGACCTGTTCAAGGTGGACCCCGCCTCCTACTCGTTGCAGACCCTCGTGAGGATAAGCGGTGAAGAACATGGATGGATAGTGTTTGGGAGTCCCGAGTCCCTGTGAATGTTCACATTCGTCGGGGTCATTTCATTCTTGCGGCATCGTGTCGATTGCATTTTGTCCCAAAAATACATTTTGGCTCTCGTTCGACTTGTTGCAAGAACTGAACTGATGAGGCTTGTTCGGACTAAACGTGAAACGTCTTCTCGGACAACCCCAACGGTCCATTTTTCATCGATCTGATGCCTTGAGAAAAAAAGAAATCACTAAGATGGCTCATCTGACTTGGCGCCAAGGATGGTGTTCAAAATGTCACTTTATACACTTTTATGCATGACTTTTTTGGGGGGGGAGGGGGGGGTGATGAAATATTGATATACTGTAATGTGTAAAAAAAAGTTTAAGTATGGCAACCGGTTCAGGGTGTACCCCGCATCCGGCCCGTTGACAGCTGGGATCGGCTCCGGCACTCCCCGCGACCCCCGTGAGGATAAGCGGCGAAGAAAACGGATGGATAAGTTTGAAGTATTTATGTAAATTTGATGAACAGTAGCACAGCTGCGATCACTTCAAGGCCTACAAATGCTAAGCAAGACAGTTTGATGCTTTGTGTAGATAATGAACATGGAAAAGTGTCCAAGTTTTCGAAAAAATAATCAAAAATGAATCAAAAGAAGCGAGCTGGTGTACCTAATGATTCGTCCGACGAGTGGAAATTTGCCGCGGCCTTCCTCCCCCCCCCATCCTCCCGCCCCGCCCCCTCCTCCTCCTCGGGAACCTGACTGACGGCCGTTTCGACCAATGGCCGCGCGGGGAGCCCGCAAGCCCCGCCCCTCTCAGGCTCCCGGTCGACGAGCGGACTAATCAGCGCTCGCCTGCGCTCGTTCAGCCATTTTGTAAGAAAATCAAGCAAGTGTGCCGCCCTACCTTCGCCTCAGACCTGCAGTTTTTTTCTTGTGCAATGGACGGGTGAGTCGAAAAAACATAACCAACCGCTTTTCCCCAGACGGCCGTTTTCACGCGTGATTCCGACCCCGGCGGCTGACTCCCGCGGGCGCGCCGGCCGCCCTCGCCGTCGCGTTTTTTGGCGTTTCGCTCGCGAAAGTTGTGACTTAAAATTACTTTTTTTTTTCCCTCCCTCTTCTTCTTCCTCCCCCCCTCCTCCTCTTCCGACGGTCACCCAAACATGCAACAGTTAGCTCGTTAGCTAGCCGTCGTGAAGTTGTTGTTTAAAAAAAAAAAAAAAGATGTTTCTTTCCACGTACAAAAGACTTTGAATCAGCGCGTGTTACAGTTTGGGAGCAGTTACGCGTTGGGTTGTTTGCGTTTTATTTCTTTTTTTTTATCATTCTTTCGACCGAAGTAACTTGGGGAAGCAGGCAAGGCAGGTCGAGCTAAAGCAACGTGTCTCATTTCCGCATTCATGTTTTTTTTTGGGGGGGGGTCTGTGTGTGTGTGTGCGCGAGGAGTCAGGGCCATGTTGGAAGCGACCGATGTCTTCGCCACCCGACATTTCGCCTTGATTGAATCCCAGGGACTTTTTTTTTTTTTTTTCATTTCCTCCCAAGCGTTCCGGGGAGGGGGTGGGAGGCCATATCAAAGCACAGTAAGGCGACTTTATGGCGTGGCGTCGGGAGTCGAGAGGTGCTTCAAAGCCACCGCTGCATCCACTCGTTATATTTTATTATTATCATTATTACTACTGTATTTATACCCACCCCCCTCTCCTTCCTGCTTGTTCTTCATTCACCTGAATTCGACAATGGCTTCCGTGTTTAGCGGACCCAGAATGCGCTCCCTTCGCCGCCGTCGGTTGTGTCTTTTCGCGAGATGTTCACGATCTGATCTAAAGTTTGCTCTATTTTCTTGTGACCATCCAACCTTGCAGCCGCCTAGACGCTGACTTGTACCCTCTGGGATCCGGCTACGTCCCTGAAATCGAGTAAGGAAATTTGTATTTCTCTCCTCCCTGTTTAAAAATGTTTTTTTTTTTTAAATCTCCAATTTTGTGTCAATTTCTAGCTGATAACGCTTGTATTTTGCCTTTCCTCAGCAGTGTCCATGACATATCAGTTGGCACGAAGGTAAGCATCAATTTACTTCACAAATGCTCTTGACTCAACTGCCTTTTTTTTTTTTTTTACCGTAACTACTTTTGCACATTGGACCTGCGAGGCCAGGTCAGATAATTGCTTTTCGGGGGTGGGAGGGATTTATTTTTATCACCTGTCTTTTTGTCTTGCGTGTGGAACTACAGAGGGCGCGATCCGAATAAAGGATAGATGCACTTGCGCCTGACAGATATGACGCTTGTTTACTTGTACTTTTTTCAACTGTCGTAAACATGAAGCACCGACTCTAGGAAAAAGCCATGTCTCGTGTACTCAAGCGCCGTCCCCCCCCTCCCTCTATAATTACAAAAGTGCTGTCTCAAGCCTTTCTGTTGCGGTCGTATTTGCAAAAATGATGCCAGTCGTTTTTGACGACGTGCATCAGTTCCCCTGTCGACTGCTCAGCTATTTGAAACGGAGGCTTCCTGTTTATCTTGCGTGTTCCTGAGACACGTTTGACTCCCTCCCGCCCGCTACTTGAAAGTATTGTGTACCGTCAAAAAATAATCGCTGAACCTGAAATTCTCATCCTGTTTAATCTTATAAGTATAATGGACATAAAGCGACACAATCCGTGTTTGGGTGTGCAAAAGTCTACGTCGCAAACGGTTATTGTTCCGTCAGGGTTTTGCCAGCTTTGCGTTCTCGTCCGCCGAGCTGCTTGGTAACAGCGCCCGAGGGGGGACAAACGCGTCGCTGGCCCGACCCGAGGCAACTTGGCGGCCATAGTTTCGCAGTTCCAAAGGTCTGCGCGTCTTGTTTGAACAAGTCGTCAGGTACACACCCTCCACGGGGGACAAACCGCACCCACGATCCGTTCCCGTCGAGCCTGTTTTTCAACATAGCCCGACTGTTGGGCGAAACTGCGCCCGTTTGAAATCTTTTAAGACGCGTCGACGTACGCCTCGTTTAATAATATGCGAGTGGATGCGCAGTGACGGCGTCCTGCCTTGCTGGAATCTTTGTAATTATTCGTCTGGGCCAGAGCGTCTGGAATTCCGCGGTCGCATTCCAGAGCCCCCCCCCTGGTGAGACACCCATAACCCACCCCCAACCCGCTCCCGCCCCATTCAATTCACTGGCAGATGATGGGGACGGGGAAAAAAAAAACGCGCATACCTGTGCCTTCCCCCTCGTTTTACCGTCTTCCTCCCAAGTCCAAATGAGCCTTGTTTGCAGCGCCTAGCGAAAACCGAGCTCAACGTTGACAACAGTCAAAACGACTTTCTCTGTTCCGTTTCGAGAGGAAACTGCACAACATGTTCGGGGAAGTGAGCCAATCGTGGGTCACAGTGAACTCGGGGTGACCGTTCAGACGTCGACTCAGTGGGTTGAAGAATCTCGCCGGCGAGTGCGTGCTCATTTTGTGCAATAATCCTTCGAAAATACTTTACTTTTTCTTTTAAAGCCATTCATATTGTATCTTACCAGCTCCGTGGCTAAAATTAGAAGGAGGAAGTAGAGGAGGAGCAGGAGAGAAACTAACATGAAGCATGTAATCATCAAGTCTCAAAGAGGGAGTTAACTGCGAGCGAGGAGCCTGCTCTTGCTGCCGCTCTTTCCTGTTTTCATTTTTTTTCCCCCCCTCCCTTCTGTCGAGTGATGTGACGTCGTCTTCCCGCAACCAGTCATCCTGGAGCCACGTCCTCCCGTTTCTCATGACCAAGCTGCAGTATTTTGATATCAACTATCTTTTTGCGCTACTTTGAATGGTTAGGCCAAAATATTAAGTCATAAAAATAACCACCCTTTTCTGTTATCAGGGATAACAATAATGTTTCTTGTCAATTTGATCCACGGCATGACTCATTTTAAAAATTGTCGTGTGGGGGGTGGGGGGAAAACCCTAATTGAAATTATTCATCTCATTATGAACCCTCCTGTTATGTTTTCAGGCCCCACAATGATATTTTTACATCAAATTGGCCTGGAATTGTTTAATTATCCAAAAGTTGTCAGAAATTGTTGATCTCAATTTCTTATTTTTAACCCAGGATGGCAATTTTTTACCTTTTGTTGAGATAAAAGTCTCCTAACGGGCCACAATCAAGTAAATAACACAAATCTTTTTTGTTTATGGTTAAGTTAAATTATAACTTTACTAATTTATAATCTCGTCCCAAAAATGGGACGCTGCCCACGAGAGGGTACTTGGGTTTTCTTAGATCGTCCCAAAAACCAGAATCAGATTAAAATACATAAATGTCTTGATATACAGAAGGATACAATGTGTGAAAATTATGATGTCCCAAAAATGGGACGCTGCCCACGAATGGGTGATATGGACTTTGAGCCATTTCCGTTATACTTATACATTTCGACTAAGTGTAGGTTTCATATTGAAAGAATTATTGAATTGGGACTTCAAAATTGTTCAATTTGACTAATCTCATGATAGCAATCTGAGAATGTGCATTTTATGTCCACAATTCATAGCGATTAAAAAGTTTAAAAGTAGTCAGTTTACCGCTGGGCATAAGGGTCAAAGTGTTGGTTGGTGTTGGGAAAAATGACTTGGGCCAAAGAACACAGCATATGTACCCAGGCCCAACTTCTTCTCCTTTTATTTTTGTACATTTTCACGGCAAAGGTCAGGTACGAGCAACGTGAGAGTGCACAATTTGATGTTTGTTCATCGCGGAGGCATCGGGTGTCTGGAAATCTCGCACCTTGTGCAAAGCGAAGGCTTGGTTTGGATCCCGAGCCTTTAAAAAGAATCCTCCCCAACCTGCAGGACCAGTTGCCTTTCCAACCAACCGCGCCTCCTCTCAATCTCTGCAAGTCCTAAGGGGTTCCATATGTTTATGCTCTGCCACATAACAATGCCCCCAGTCTCATCCGGAACAGGACCTTCATTCATTGTGGGCCCCCGTTGTGGAGCTTAGTCCACTGAGCCACTTCTTGTGACTGCTGTACTTCATTATCGCCGGGGCCACGTGAACAACACCGAATGGGGGCTGGGTGGGGATGCCGCCGTCTTTCCAGTCCAGATGGCGCCATTATGTTTCTATTCATCGTCTACCTGGTTTGAGAGCCTTGAGCGGCAGGTTACCTTTTGCAAAGTCTGAACTATTGACTTTTAAAGGCGCCAACAGTGCTGCCGACGCCGAGCGAAAACGCCGCGGGCTTAGCGGTTTACGGCGGGTCTCTATTCTTACCTTGTAGACCAAACCTGAATTCTTGGTTTGTAGTTTCAGTGTTTGAATGTATGAAAACTTCTGGGCCATTAGTATACATAAAGATAATGAAAAACCGTTTGTACGGCGCTAACTGAACATGCGCTGTGCCAAATATGATCACGCATTCCTATGCTGCCACATGTTAACTTTTAGGAAAATTCTGGTGGTTTGGAATAACAATGTATCAAATAGATCATGCAATATGCACGTGACGTTAAGTCATCTCTCATTTAATAGTGTTTTGAGGAGATTTTTAGCAACAATTACGAATTTTTCCGGTGCGCCGCCATTTTCGCGAATCACATGACCTAAGTGCGCGGATGTGACTTGTTACGGGCCGTTACAAACGCTCGATTACGTGGGACACCATTATGCCCAGCGCCGATTTCACGGATTCATCCTCATCTGATGAAGAAATGGCAGTATCGGTTAATCGGGAAGACGGAGGAATGCTTCCATACAGATTTTGAACCTGTGGCTGTAAATAATGTTGAATATTCGGATGGTTCTTCGGGTGGAATGACCCGGAGTCTGATGAGCGGCGGGGAGCGAGATCACGGCTACGCCGCTCATTGTTACTCCAAACCACCGGAATTTTCCTTTTAAACTGTCGTAAACTGAAGTATGCAGACCTGCTATGCAAAGTGTACTTGCTGCGTGCTTTTCTGGCTGTGCATATTGTAGGAACATATTAATAAGTCTGTTGTTACAGCGCCTTCATTGCAGGTACCCGCTCGGCGCGGAGCATCCCTAAAGTCTGGGTGTTTGGATTTGACCTTCTGCGGTATCAATTTAAGCGTGTTTCCACGTGCACTTCTGAGGCTGTAGTAATTTGAGCTGCCCTAGCAAGGTGAAACAATTGTCAGTCAGTTTACAGCACGTTTTATTGCCATAATTCCCGGCCTACCGAGCGCACTGGATGATGAGCCTCACCCAGTACATTTGAAAAGGAAATAGCATTTGGTACATGCATAAGCCGCACCTGTGGAAAAGCTGCAAGTACCCACTTGAAACACGTGATATTTAGTTTTCCAAGAGTTTTCCAAGTTTTAAAACCTTATCTTAGTGTAACATAGCAACAACTCGGTAGCACAAACAGGGCTGTTTTTTTTTTTTTTTTAAACAGCCGCGACAGCAAACACAGTAGCAACACTGTAGCACAGCACTAACAGCCGGTTAAAAAAAAAAATGAAAACATACCTAAATTGCTGAGATGCGGCAGTAACACAGCAGAAATACGCTAGTGCAGTGCTAACAGGGCCAGTTTAAAAAAAAAAAAAAACGGTAAACGCGGTAAATATCTCAGACACGGCAGTAACACAGCAGCAACACGCTAGGACAGTGCTAACATGGCCGGTTAAAGAATTAAAAACCCATAACGGTATAGAATCACTGAGACACGGCAGCAACACGCTAGCACCGCGCTAGCGCAGCACTAAAAGGGTTTATTTAAAAAATTAAAAAAAAAAAACATACCGGTGAAAGTCACTAAGACACTTGTCTCACTCTTAGCTTTTCCGGTCGAGCCCCCCCTTGCAGCCGTTAGGGAAAAAAATGCCCAAGTTAGCTGCATCACCACATAAGTCGCAGGGTTGAACGCGTGTCAAAAAAGTCGCGCCTTACAGGCCAAAAATTACGGTACTAATATTTCAGGAAACGTTGAGAAAGCTGACAAGTTTTTGAAGTCCCATGTTCATTTTTTTTTTTTTTTTTTTTTTTTTTTTTCCTTCATGGAGTTGGCATACACATAAATTGACTTTGTGATCTTGGGCATAATTTTTCTGATTTAGTGGAGATGATGAAATAGATATTTTTTCACTTGAACACACCTGGGAACGTGAATAAGTTGATAACAGTACCATAATTTTACTGTGAATTGCCAAGCACGAAGCAAGATTCTCGCGCGCTTGTCTGTGAATTTGAGAGGACCCCGCAACAAAGATGCAAGACAACCGCGCGTATTGGCCGTGTTTGGTCATCCTGTGCTATAGCACAGCTATAGATAGCTGTTTATGAAAAGAAAAAAAGTTCTTTTTCAAGGGATTAAGGCGTATTTTACTTTGAAAAGGTCGCAATTTTTTTTTTTTGTCCAGATGTCCTAACTAAATGAGTTCATCTCATCGTCATTACCAACACGCACAGAAGTGCGGATTAGAGAATCTGCATAAATGAAAAGGGTTTGATCCCGGGTGGTTTAAAATAAAAAAAAGTTACAGGAGATTTGGGCCCTTTGTATCCAACGATAAGACGGGTCGTCTCATCGTTACCTGTTGGTATGGGTTTCGGGTTTCTTTTTCTAAAGGGTGTTTTCAAGACTCCTTACCGTCTTACCTCGGCACACAATGGTCGAGTAACTCGAGAGCCGTGCACGCCACCTGCCCTCCTGTTCTCTTATTGCTCGCCACATTAAAGTGAGCTTTTTGTTGTTGTTTCCCCCCCCCCCCCCACAGAGAGGATCTGACGAGCTCTTTTCTTCCTGCTTATCCAACGGGCCCTATATCATGAACTCAGGTAAGGGGTTGCCATGGAAGGTTTTTTTTTTTTGGTTTTGTTTTTTTTTTTTAATTTGCCTGCTCTCATTTCAGCCAGCGCTTGTTGTATGTTTCCACGGCGACCGATCCATTATTCAGGAAGGCCGAGAGACTCCTTTTCACTCCCCTGATTGTATCTGTCTCTGTTCTTCTCCCCCCACCCCCCTTCGCAGCCAATGGCAACGACAGCAAAAAATTCAAGGGTGATGTCCGCAGTCCCGGTGTTCCGTCACGCGTGGTTCACCTACGCAAGCTGCCCAGCGACATAAACGAGGCTGAGGTCATCGGGCTCGGTTTGCCGTTTGGGAAAGTCACCAATCTGCTGATGCTGAAAGGGAAAAACCAGGTACGGGCCGAGTGGTGGGGGGGGGGAAATGTCGGTTCAATCGTCGCGTCACACTTGGTCTTGATTTAAAACGATGAAAGCTGTATCCGGCGGGTAAATATTAATGAGCATGTTCATCTCATGTTATTTCCCTTTTGTAGCAATTGTGATGTTTGATGTTGAGCCTGTTTTTTTCCCCCCACCCTGATATATAAACGGTACTTTTGTGAGAGATTGAATTGTGCCACTGTTGCGCCCCGCAGGCGTTCCTGGAGCTTAACAGTGAAGAGTGCGCTCAGACCATGGTGAGCTACTACTTGTCGGTGACCCCCGTCATCAGGAACCACCCCATTTACATGCAGTACTCCACCCACAAAGAGCTGAAGACTGACAACTCCCCCAACCAAGTGGTGGGGAACACACTGATGCCTAACGGTTCTGCTTTAGCCTGAATTTTGCGTTCATTACGTGCTATGAAATGTCTCTGTTTTGCCTCGTCGCTAGCGCGCCCAGGCCGCTCTGCAGGCGGTCAACGCTTTGCACGGCGGCGGCGGGATCACCGGCATGGCGATCGCGGCCGACGCAAGCAGCCTTGCCGGCGGTGCCGCTCAAAGCCCCGTTCTCAGAGTCATCGTGGAGAACCTGTTCTACCCGGTCACTCTGGACGTGTTGCACCAGGTACAAAGGTCGCCGCCATTGTCACTTTCCCATTTATGAAACATACCTGCATTTTATATACACATACCCTTGTTTCCCGCAGATATTTTCCAAATTTGGCACAGTGCTGAAGATCATCACGTTCACAAAGAACAACCAGTTCCAGGCTCTCATCCAGTATGCCGACGCCATGATGGCTCACAGCGCCAAAGTAAGATTTTGTACAACAAGGTGGAAGTTTGTCGCATTTAGAGCTGTGATTTTTCAACCACTTTGCTGTGAGAGATGATCAGCTCTGCCACGGGAAATTATCCAATTTGACTTAAATTGGTCTAAAAATTATTTTTGTGTCAGCTGTGCCAGCAATGTATGGTGACAGGAAGGACACGAGGTGGCAGAAGAGTCATAAATAACCCTCGAAGCCAGGGGTGCTCTGACTTTTTTTAACCCTGAGATCTACTTTTCAATCAGCCATTCTCTCACAAGCAAAAAAGAGGCTGTAAATTGAAGGCCAGCTTGCTTGGACACGCTTTTATCGACTTATTGGACACATTAAGCGAGAAAATAGATGATAGGCTGTGTTTTGTTTTGTTTTGTTTTTTTTTTTTTTATGGGGGGGTGGGGGGGGTTCTCGCCGTCACGCGATCGCCACGTTGCGCACCCCTGCTCTTAAGTGTTGCCACCCATACAAAAGATTGAGTCTTGGTGTGTGTTTGTTCTTTGTTCTGAATGTCGTACCAGGGCCGCACAAATTCCCCTTTGCAACTTTGAAAGTAAATTAAATTGGGATTATTTTAGTACCAAATGTCACAACCCTGCAAAGTAAAATAAATAAATAAAACTACAAAATAGCCCTTAGGTCAGTTTTGCTGTTCATCAAGAAATCGGAAGGACACATCTATCATAACAGGACGCATGGCAATCCGATTATAGTTAACATTAATTTACTTATAACTCAGTGTCTGGACGGGCAGAACATCTACAATGCGTGCTGCACCCTAAGAATCAGCTTCTCCAAGCTCACAAACCTCAACGTCAAGTACAATAACGACAAGAGCAGAGACTACACTCGCCTGGATCTGCCCACCGCCGACGCTCAGCCCACTTTGGACCACCAGACCATGGCGACTGCCGCTTTTGGTGAGGAGACGCAAATAAATGTTAAGGGTGCAAGTACGGAAAAGTATTTCATTTTGAAATATTTTTCAAAATACAAGGATACAGGAAGTCTACATACCCCTGTTGACGTCAGGTTTTGGAGACCAAAAACCAAGAAATAATTTCAAACCTTTTTCCACCTTTATTGACCACCCTTTTTAAAATCAATTTGAATTTGTAATATTTTTGATGGGGGGAAAATAACCAATGATGGTAAAGTTCAGTTTTGACCTGGATTGATTGATAGTGTATAATGTGTAGGAACCCTGTAAGATGTACTTATAGTTTACCGGTTATCATGAATGGAGATTGGGGGGGGGACTCCCCCCCCCCCCACTTTATTTTATTTTGTTTTAACAGCTGCTCCAGGTATAATATCAGCCTCTCCATACGGAGGCGCTCATGCATTCCCACCAACCTTTGCCTTCCAGCAAGCAGGTCAGTGCAGCCTCGATTCAATGTCTTCTGTTTGTCGTCTTTTTTTTTTTTTTTTTTTTTTTTAGCGAAGTTGCAAATCTCAACGTTTGTTCCTCGCTAGGTCTTGCAATGCCCGGCATCCCCAGCGCCCTGGCGTCCCTGGGCGTCGGGCACGGCGGCATGGCGGCGGCAGCGGCCGCCGCCAGTCGCCTCAGCCTGGCCGGGCTCGCCGCCGCCGGCGGACACAACGTCCTGTTGGTCAGCAATCTGAACCCGGAGGTCAGTACACACTCACGAGGCCTTGTGAGGGGCGTGGGAGGCCGCGAAGTCTTAGTATCACAGGCTGCTCGCTCCCCCCCCCCCGCCCCACTCCCCCGACACGGATGTGCTCAAACTAGCTGGCTCGCAGCCTTCACTTTCTTTGGAGATAATTTCCAAAAATTTGATTTGAACGCAAATTCTCTTTCAGGTTTTCTCGTTTGTTTGACCAAGCCTGCTGCATTTCTGACCTGCTACTTTTGCTCACTATGAATTTTAAGTTTATTCAATTACACTAACTTCTTTTGTTAAAGAGGGGGAAAAAAAAACAACTTACCATTCCATATCTTCATTTTTTTTTGTCCATAAGTGTAAATCATTCTTGAGTTGTTTGGAGAGACAATATTACTTTTCACTAGTTAAATATACATCTTTGTGTCGTGTATTATTAGCAATCCGTTTATTGTTCCGGATTAGTCATTGCATAGAAAAGATAACATGATTCTTGAGATTTTTATGTTTACACAGCTAAATACACCATGTAACTCAGTCATTCGTCAGTGTGATATATTTAAAAGTACATATTGTCTCTGCCTTTTTCTGTATTTCATTGTTAATCTTTTTTCTCTTCTTTTTCTCCTAGTGTTCCCCATAGTGACAGTGCATTTTAATTTAGCCAGTTCTACTGTCTGAAGCACTACATTTCTTTGTGTATACTGACCTTTTTTTTTTTTTTTTTTTTTTACTTCTTTTCTCTCTCCTCTACCCCCCACCCCACCCACCCAAACCTGCCCCATCTGTACTCTTGCCAACTCACTGCACGCCCCATGACCAAATACTCCCACTGTCCTCCCGTTTTTCCTCCCCTCTGCCTCCCCTGGCCGACCCCATTAAAATTGGATGGCACACCCCCCCCCCCCCCCAATAATACATCATTGGCTCTCCAATCACCCCCACACACACACACACACCACGAACAACTTATTTTTGTCCATAATGCCCACATTCACTCCTCCTCCTTCATCACCACCACATTGAAATCCCTCCCCCCAACCCCCCCCCCTCCTCTTTTCCTCTGCCTCTCTCCATTCTCTCCTTCCACCATGGTACTGTGGCCTTCCTGTGGACCTCGCTGCCTGTGGCCTGCGGACATGTCCCGACTCCACTGTCCTCCACTCCTCGCCTCTTTTACCTTGTACCCTTCCCCCCCGACCCCCCCCCACCCTCTCCCACCCTATCGGCCCTGCTGCTCCCCCTGCTGTCTCTAAAGAGCGTTACGCCAAACTGCCTCTTTATTCTTTTCGGTACGTTATCATCCTTTCATCTTCTTTATTTTATTACTACTGTTACCTGGCAAGGTGGGCATGTCTCGTATCGTTATTTTGGCTTTAAAAAAAAAACAAAACAATTTTTTTAAAATTATTTTTAAATCACTGATGGCTTCTCATCAGCCATGGGAGGGGTGTGTGTAATTTGTGTGTTTGTGTGTGTGTGTGAGTGAGAGAGAGAAAGATCTGGTTTGGGTTTTGAGAGAGGAGGAGGCTGAGAGTGCCACTCAGATCTGCAGCATTTCATTTTTGTTGTGCTTTAAAATCTATTCTCAACTTGAAAAAAATAATCACTCTCAGTGAAACTCTGTGTGGCAGCTTCTTCAAAGACAAGCTGATTCTGTTAGCGGTTTCTATATTTTTGTGATTACAAGCATTTTTTTTTTATTCCATCGCAACAAAAAATCAAATGCTGCAGCATTAAAAAAAAATCATAATTTTTTTTATATGAAAGACCCCTGGGAAGATTTCTTCTATAGTTCCTTTAGTGTTGGCTTATGCATGTGTAGTTATGCCCCTGCATGATGTTTTATAAGTATTTTTTAAACTAGATTCCCATTTTGACTCAAATCAACATCACGCTAAAGCAGTTAAAACCTTAAACTTACTATTTCCTTTTCCCCTTTGAATCTGCCCCCTCCAAGCATAACTTTTTTTTTTTTTTAACTCTACAACTGTCCTTTCTTAACCAAAGGCTCCATATTTAGGGTTAGTCTTGATTCCACACCAGCTCAAATTTAGCTCAGCCTTAAATCAGCCCAAGTTCCTTCATTGGCTAGAAGATTCTATAGCGAATTTATTTTCTTTTTTTTTTCCAACTCGTGTTGGCTGCTGTGATTGTCTGTGTGTGTGCCACTTGTTGACAACTACACTCTGTTCCACCCCCCCAACCTCGTATGATACGGTGGTCCTCTCCTCCAGGTGTGTATGGCGACGTGATGAGAGTCAAGATTCTGTTCAATAAGAAGGAGAACGCTCTGATCCAAATGTCGGATGGCACCCAGGCTCAGCTAGGTAGCCCCAGCACTGTTTGCATTTTTTTGATAATGTACATTTTAGGTGTTTATCCCATCAGTTGTTGTACGCCGGAGTCATGCAACAAGTCTTTTTGCAGTATGCGGAAATATGTCTGTAGATTTTAGTGAACTCTATAATTTATTGATATGCACTTTGTTGCCTTAGCCATCAGCCACCTGAACGGCCAGCGGCTGCACGGCAGGGCCATCCGCGTGACCGTGTCCAAGCACACCACAGTCCAGTTGCCGCGAGAAGGCCAGGAGGACCAGGGCTTGACCAAGGACTACAGCAACTCACCGCTGCATCGCTTCAAGAAGCCAGGATCCAAGAACTACTCCAACATCTTTCCGCCTTCTGCCACGCTGCATCTGTCCAACATACCGTGAGTTTTGTATTTTTTTTTTAAGTATAGTTTTTAGATGACTAACGGAAGAGAACATGCCAGAAGAATGGAGGAAAAGTGTGCTAGTCCCCATTTTTAAGAACAAAGGCGATGTTCAGAACTGTGGAAACTACGGAGGAATAAAGATCACGAGCCACACAATGAAGTTATGGGAAAGTGTAGTGGAGGCTACACTCCAGTCAGAAGTAAGTATCTGCAAGCAACAGTATGGTTTCTTGCCTAGAAAGAGTACCACAGATGTACTCTTTGCCTTGAGGATGCTCGTGTAAAAATACCGAGAAGGTCAGAAGAAGCTACATTGTATCTTTGTAGACCTAGAGAAAGCCTATGACAGAGTACCAAGAGAGGAACTGTGGTACTGCATGCGCAAGTCTGGTGTGGCAGAGAAATACGTTAGAGTAGTACAGGACATGTATGACGGTAGCAGAACGGCGGTGAGATGTGCTGTAGGTGTGTCAGAAGAATTTAAGGTGGAGGTGGGAGTGCATCAGGGTTCCGCGCTCAGGCCCTTCTTGTTTGTGATAGTAATGGTAGGCTGACAGACAAGGTTACACTGGAATCCCCTTGGACCGTGATGTTCGCAGATGATATTGTGATCTGCAGTGAAAGTTGGGACCAGGCGGAGGAACAGCTAGAAAGTTGGAGGCACGCACTGGAAAGGAGAGGAATGAAGATTAGCTGAAGTAAAACAGAATATATGTGCGTGAATGAGAGGGACGGAGAGGGAAGAGTGATGAGGTTACAGGGGGAAGAGATGGCGAGGGTGGACGACTTCAAATACTTGGGATCAACAATACAGAGCAACGGTGAGTGTGGTAAGGAAGTGAAGAAATGTGTCTAGTGTTCTGTGTGTAAGAAGAGTCTCCGCTAGGGGGCAGGGAAAAGTTTATAAAACAGTCGCGAGGCTGGCCACGATGGACGGATTACAGACGGCGGCTCTGAAGAAACAACAGGAAGCAGAACTGGAGGTAGCAGAAATTAAGATGTTGAGAGGTTCTCACATGGAGTGAGCAGGTTGGATAGAATTAGAAAATGCGGTCAGCCAAAGTTGGACGTTTTTGAGACAAGGTCAGAGAGTACAGACTTCGATGGTTTGGACATGTTCAGAGGCGAGAGAGTGAGGAAATTGGTAGAAGGATGGTAAGGATGGAGCTACCAAGGAAGACCAAAGAAAAGGTTGATGGATGTTGTGAGTGAGGACATGAGGGCAGTGGGTGTTAGAGAGGAGGATGCACAAGATAGGCTTAGATGGAAAAAGACGACTGACACACTCTGGCGACCCCTAACGGGACAAGCCGAAGGAAAAATAAAAAGGGCAAAAAAAAAAAAAAATGTATGTATGAAATGTGATTTTGGTGGGTATTGCAAATGAAGCAGCGAAAGCTCCCAACTCTGCATCTGAATTGCAGCCCCGCTGTGGTGGAGGAAGACCTCAAGAGGCTTTTTGCCAGCTCAGGAGCCACTGTCAAAGCCTTCAAGTTCTTTCAGTAAGTTCCCCCAAGTCGACAACAACGGCTTACCTACGAGTGAGCCGTGGAGTTAATGTCATCTCCTCCTGAACAGAAACGATCGCAAGATGGCCTTGATCCAGATGGGTTCGGTGGAGGAGGCCATCGAGTGCCTGATTGAATTGCATAACCATGACCTGGGAGAGAACCATCACCTCAGAGTGTCCTTCTCAAAGTCCACCATCTGAGTGCCTTCAGACCCCTCGTCCCCCCAACCCCACCCCCTCCCCGTCCCGAAGCTTATTTACCATCTTGATTGCGCCCGATTCTTCGGATCGCTCTCAGTGGAAATGACAGGTTTCGCAAGTGTTTCATTGCAGAAAGTTACTACTCTTAAATGTTCGGTTTGGGTACCAAAAGGATTTGGTTCATGGATCCTATTTTATATGTCGGAAAAATGACACCCAGTATGTTCCATCTGAAAAACACCTACTTGGTTTATTTTGTTGGGGGCGAGGTCCTCTGGTCTCAAAATGGAAGTTAAGTGATTCAGGCAATCGCGCACACACACACATTGTGTGTGTTTTAAGCCTTTTACTTTGAAAGAGCCCCCGTTTAAGAGCTACGCGATGCATACGTTAGTGGTAGAAGCACAACCGGTCGGGAATAAAAAGCGGGGGATCAGCTTTTCTTTTTTTTTTTTTTTTTTTTTTTGGTACCTGAACCTGAAGATTAGCTCCGGTCTGCAGTGAACCGGCAACAAAGACACATCGGAGCTTAAAAGTCGAGGCAGCTGATGAACTGTCACTTCAAGACCAAATTGCTTAAAATGGCCGCCGCCATCTGTAGCAGACACACTTCAAGCATTCCTTTAGCGACGTGTGCCCCCCCACCCCACCTCCCCCCAAACACACACGCACACACGTTCGGCCATTCGGAAACCGTATGAGGCAAACTCCTTGACCACCAAACAACCTCTGAAATATACTTAAATTCTTTTATTCTTTTTTTAAAACATTTTTTAAGTATCTTGTAATTTCTGTTTGCTTCAAGGGATCTGCACCACTATCCGTAGCACGCCACGCTGTTCATCTTTATTGACTTGACAGTCTTTTGTGCCTTACTCCCCCCCCCCCCCCCCCCCAAAAAAAAAAAAAACAAAACAAAACCCACCACCAACAACTTTTCTCAGCCGCCTGCCTTAAGTGTAACTCCGGCTTGAGGGGAAAATCGCGGCTCGTTCTATTTGGGGAAAAAAACAAAACAAAACAAAAAAAAACACAAGTGTTTACTTTTGTAAAGATTTGTGTGCATATCCTCTCCAGTATATGTAGAAAGTGAATGTAAGTCCCGGTAGGCAACGCTAGGCCGTGTAGCGCTCGTAGGTGTTGTCGCAGGCTCATTTAACCCTACATTCATTTATGTGGACACATATACATTTCTATATCATTTTTTTTCCTTTAGCATTTAAGTCTTGTTAATTGCTAGTGTGGTGGCCGGGTGTCAGTGTTTTAACACACTTCCTTTCGGCCCAATCACTTCCTGTTCCAGACATTTTTTGTTTTTATTACTGTAGTTTACGTCTTTCTCGTCAGGTGTTTTCTATTTTTTTGTTGTAGTTGGTGGTGGTAGTTTCCTCCCCATTCACCTGACTGCTAACTTTCAGTTCGACCACCAAACGCGGGTAACTGTACCTGTGAGAGGACACCCCCCCCCCCCACCTTTTGGTGACTTTCCACAGTCAGGGTCTTTAATACATATTTTCGCACGTAATCCAAAAGTCTTAAAAACGTCACATTCCCAGAGTGCCTCCAACGCTGGTTCTCCACAAGCTTTTGACCACTGCATAATCCCGAACCAGATGCGTGCGCGCACACACATTCACTCACGTTTTTTTTTTTTAGTGCGTGCTCGTGTGTTGTCTATTTTTGTACAAGATTATGCATGGGTCAACAAATGTAGCTCCAGACGGTTGTTCTTGTTGTTGAGGACCAAAGTACCTTCTACACACTGCGGTTTTGTAGTTTTGCGATTTCTTCTCGTCCACGCAATTGTCCCCCCCCCCCCCCCCTCTCCCCTCAATTCCACACGTTAGCTTCCCCCCCCCCCCCCACTTGTATTCCGTGCACATTTAGATTTTCCCTTCTATTCGACACCAGTTCGAGTTTTCTCTTATTTTCCACGCCTATAAGATTGTTTCCCCTTGTCTTCTCCCCCCCCACGTTAACCCAAGGCCTCATTCGCCTTCCCTCGGACGTGCCTTCGCCGCACAGCATGTTGGGTAGAAAGTCGATACTGTATCGGGTATACTTGCGTTCCCCCCGCCCGCGTTGCAAAGCGAGAACTTTAGAACGTTGTCGATTCGCGCCTTTTTCTCGTTTGTGAAAAGCTTTTTACGTTTCTCCTTTTTATACGGGGTGTGGGGGGGGTTGTTGTATGACGCAGGGCTGACGGTTGTATATATTCATGTTTTTGTACCACAATCATTTGGGTTTATGTTTCAAAACATGTATATTTTGATAAGACAGTACAAGACTATTAAAAAAAAAAAAAAAAAAAAAGGCTAACCCCTCGTCCGGGAGCTTTATAAACAACACTTTGTAACAAAGACATTAAAACTGGGATGAAAACACGTGTCTGTATATGCCCCCCCCCCCCCCCCGCGCTCTCCTTCCACCATCTTGTTCTTGCCTCTTTACATCTTCTGCGGCCTTCAATAAATCTTTACTTAGTTCTTTCTTTCATCCGGCCTCATTTGTTTTCTGTCCCTCCCTCCTTTCCTGTGGCGCTGATGCCCGGTTAACATCTTGTAACATTTTCTGCCATCACATTTTACTACTTTTATTTTGGAGTCTTGGTGCATTTCCAACTTATCTTATTTATTTTTTTTTTTTTTACTGTGTGACCTTGGAGACTGCATTGCCCTGCAGTGGTCTCCATTTACAATTTAAATTGAAATCTGTGAACTATTTATTCCCAACAGTCTACATTCACTCTTTCGTAGTTTCACTTGCTTTGTTTTGCTTTGTGATGCTTGTGGATTTGAAGTTTTGTTGCCGTGTGAGGTCGAGCTAATCTGTCCGTTGCCTGCAAATCGACAGCCTGATGTTAAAAGTTAGCATTACAGCAGCGCCTACAGATAAGATCTTAATTTGTTCCACGATAGGGCTTGTACATTGAAATTCATAGCCTGAAATCATTTTTACCCATTGAAATCAAAGGCGAGCCCTTAAATCTATCCACGCAAAAACAATGAGGGGAAAAAATAGCTCTCCAAATATTCTATTAAGAGTGTAATGATGTTAAAAGGATGCAAATAAGTTTAATTACTTCGAGAGGGCAGCACAATACAATCTACACTGACTTAGTAAGGTGGAATATTGATCGATTTTTGATTATTTTGGTCGTTCCGCATGTTTTCTTAAAGGTTACTATGCAATGTTAGCCACTCAATGGTGTATTCCAAAGATGTCAAACTCAAGGCCCGGGGGCCAAATCCGGCCCGTGCAGCCAAATCTAGTGTCAATTTCCATGATTCTTGTAACAATCTGGACTAAAATTTCAAATTGTCATATTTCATAAATGATGAAGTTGGGATATTGCAAGCATTTTTGTGTAACCAAATGTAAAAAGTTGAAAAACGCATTACCCTATATTTCCGATTCCAAAACTACTTTATGAATTCATGATGTAAAGATGAGATTAAATATTTTTGGTCCACAGTCACGTGGGTGTTCGAGAGGAAGATGCACGAGATAGGCTTAGATGGGAAAAAGATGACACGCTGTGGCGACCCCTAACGGGACAAGCCGAAAGGAAAAGTCATAACAGCCCTCTGAGGGAAACCGGAACAACAATGTGGCGGCATTCCATGATGTTAGCACGAAGCTAATGGAGCTTTAAATGTAGTTTACTGTCAAGACTAAAAAAGAAAATCTGAATGGCAGTAAATACCTTGAAGACGGATCCAGAATTATTTGACTCAAGTGCCGAAGTTTTGCTTGTTGTGAAGTACACGTCGTATCACCGACTTTCTTGAAGCGGTCAAATTTTCCGAGGTGGTTATAAATCCCCTCCGAAGGCCTCCCACTGCTCTTTCCAGCCTCCAATCTGGCTCAGGTCGGAGCTAACTGCATTCCTCTTTTCGTCCACCAAGGGGAAGCGGAGCTCTGTTAGCTTCTCCTGGCTAATGTCAGACAAACTGCATTCCCCTTTTAGTCCACCAGGCGGGGGTGTTGCTCTGGGTGGGCCTCGGCGGTGACTTTACCTGCCAACTCTCACAATGTCAAGTGAGTGACACTTACAATCTCGAGAGGCTGCTTCTGGCTTTCCGGCGTTAGGCCCTTCCACCTTCGTTTCTTTTTGTCCCGACTCCCTGACAGAGCGTTGACGGGGATTAACCTCGGCTCTTCGTCTTCGGAGTCGAGGACAAACGCGAACCGGAGCGCGTGCCGCGGCGAGCCGGGAGTCTTTTCACTGCTCGTGTTGCGTGAGAATGCGTCCTCGGATGCGGAATTACACGAGCGGGATCCTAGTCCAATACCGGCTTTTTCCATGTTGGGCTTCTGGCTGAGCTGGAGACGAGGCCAGCCAACGAGTGGCAATACACCCTGGGTTAGTCTCTATGACGTGTCTATTGGCAATTCGGAGGACTGGTCCTGAAACTAAGGTTGACATATCTGGGAAAATAACTTCACATATGATGAATAAATGAATTTGCGCGAGTGCAAGCCTACAGTAGCGCCATCCCGCTCACTGTCAAGAGTGCACATCCTCATAACTGGGATGTAGCATTGTTCAGGACTGACAAATTTAGTTTTTGTCACGTTAAGTAGCAATCAGCATGCTCTGATAACCTCAAGTGAAGTTCAGATGTTTTAAGGCTTCAGGTGACATTTTTGTAATCGCGTCCTACACCACAGGCCGCGGTCTGCAGAGAGCTTCCACGAGATCTGAAGGATCACATTTTCAAAGCTAGCGGTCAGGGGAAAGAGGAACAAAAGAATTTCCGAGGCATCAAATGGACCACAGAAGACAGCGACGACGTCAAGCGGAGAAAATACAGCACCAAGAACTGGATGCGTCTCCAAAATATCTGAAAATCGAAGAAAACTGCTCAGGGAGTCCCAACAGTAGCAATAGTTTCAGGCAAGGATTTACTTGGCAAGCTGTAATAATTCGACAACTTCAAATTCACGAGTTCGGAATGTTTTTTTTTTTTTTTTTGGGGGGGGGGGGGTCCGCCAAACGCGTCCTCCCACCTGATCCGTACTAGATATGTTGGTGTCATAGCTACTGGCAGTGTTTCTTTTTTTTTTTTTTTTTCTCATCAACACGTGTTTCAAGGCGAATACCGAGACAGGAATGAGAGAAGTTGGCGCGAATGCCGCAAATAGGAAGCATGGCGATGTCGTTCGTCGGTTCAATTCACGTACGCGTTGCCAGGTGACGCTATTTTTAGCCCGCGTTTCGCCTTTGCCGGATTGCAGTCGAAACGTGTTCTACGTTCAGCTTGCGTAAAACTCTGCTGCATGTCCGGCTGTATTAAAGCCAAATAGACACTTGGCCACGAATGATTTTTCATGTGAAAATCACATTTTTCACAACAGAATCCGCGGAAATTTCACAGCCCTGAACGACAGAGGAAAAACCTCCAAACTTGGCAATATTTTGTGAAACCTCCAAAATGCTCGCGGTAAAATGTCTGCCGGTCTGAACCCAGGTTCGCCCTCAACCCTCAGAATTCCAAAAGGTCCAAATTCTTAATTCCTGTTCCCATTTAGGAGTGCAGTAGATCACGATGCGCATCGGCACTCTAACTAGCGAATTTCCACACACAAAATGTAGCAAGGATCAACCAAAAAGTGCGAGTTGAACAATGAATATAGCCCAAATTATGATCCCAAAACACGTTTCAAGTTTGCCACGGGGAAAACAGTTTGTGTGGTTTTCCACCAATAATTAGTTGGTAGCGTTCCGCACCCCCACGGTTTGCATATTTAGAGTTGAAGATTCTTATGAATGACGGTGGAACAGCTGGAAAGCGTTGGCCTCACAGTTCTGAGGTCCCGGGTTCAATCCCCGACCCGCGTTGGCCTCACAGTTCTGAGGTCCCGGGTTCAATCCCCGACCCGCGTTGGCCTCACAGTTCTGAGCTCCCGGGTTCTATCCCCGACCCGCCCGTGTGGAGTTTGCATGTTCTCCCTGTGCCCGTGCGGGTTTCCTCCCACATCCCAAAAACATGCAACAATTGGACACTCTAAATTGCGCCAAGGTGTGATAGTGAGTGCGGCCGTTTGCCTCGATGTGCTCTGCGATTGGCAGGCGACCAGTTCGGGGTGTGCCCCGCCTCCTGCCCGTTGACGGCTGGGATAGGCTCCAGCACTCCCTGCGACCCTTGTGAGGATAAGCAGCAAAGAAAATGGATTGATTGTAATAAGGGAGGAACCTAACATGGAGCTACTGAACCCCAAACCTCAGAAGTGCTAAACACTAGCACACCATGCTACCATTTTTTTTTGTTTGTTTGTTTTAATTTACATTCCTTCATTTTGTTTACATGCAATCTATTAGCGTTTGGTTTTGCACCAGCAGTTCTTTCCAAGCCGCGCGATGCTCGAAATGCAAAGAGATTGCATAATTGGGCTGAAGGAACATTTCAAAGCCAGATCCATCCAAACATTGAAGATGAAGCGTTACCAAGTTGTGTATTTTCCGCACTTGCAACTTTTTTTTTTTTTTTTTTTAAATGAAATCTCGTTCCAAAAAAAAGTGCGGAAAATACACAACTTGGTAACGCTTCATCTTCAATGGACTTGTGCAAACATTTGGACTTTTCTTGGGGTAGCTCGAAGCGGGAACTCCGAGTGGGGGGGACGTCGCGGGGGCATCCCTGGTGGCGTGCTTTTGAAATCCAAAGCACGTGGCCACTTTTCACATCTGGCACCGCTTATTGACATCAACGCGGCGGCGCTCTCTAATCAAGCAGATACAGGCCACACGCGCGTGCGAGCCGGGCCCCCGTTTTCAGAATTTGGAACTTGATGAATCCCGGGAAGAAGGTTTTCCGCTCTCTGGCGGTTGTGTTGCAGGCGGGCTGATACTAGCGCGGACTCAAATGGTGCATGCTAGTACCTGGTTGCAGCGGCCGCTAGGTTGCTGGATACCGCCGCGTATAGATTCAAACTTGCTAATTGTCAGATTTGGTTTGATACTGGCGGCACGGTGGCCCAGCCGGAAAGCGTTGCCCTCACAGTTCTGAGGTTCAATCCCGGCCCCGCCTGTGCGGAGTCTGCATGTTCTCCCCGTGCCTGCGTGGCTTTTCTCCGGGTGGGCACTGCGGTTTCCTCCCACATCCCAAAAACATGCAACATTGATTGGACACTCCAAATTGCCCCGAGGTGTGATTGGTTGTTTGTCTCTGTGTCCTGCGATTGGCTGGCGACCGGTTCAGGGTGTGCCCCGCCTCCTGCCTGTTGACAGCTGGGATAGGCTCCAGCACTCCCCGCGACCCTCGTGAGGATAAGCGGCTAAGAAGATGGATGGATGGATTATTTCTAGGGGGGCACGGTGGAACATCTGGAAGCTGTTGGCCTCGCAGTTCTGAAGACCTGGGTTCAATCCCTGACCCGCCTGTGTGGAGTTTGCATGTTCACGTGGGTTTTCTCTGGGTGGGCACGCTGGTTTCCTCCCACATCCCAAAAAAAACATGCAACATTCATTGGACACTCTAAATTGCCCCTAGGTGTGATTGTGAGTGCGACTGTCTCCGTGTGCCCCGCAATTGGCTGGCGACCAGTTCAGGGTCTACCCCGCCTCCTGCCCGTTGACAGCCGGGACAGGCTCCAACACTCCCCGCGACCCTTGTGAGGATAAGCGACAAAGAAAACGGATGGACGGTTGGTTTTATACTTTGGAATATGCACTCTCCACGATCCTTGTGAGGATAAGCGGCGCAGAAAATGGATGGTTGGCTGGTTTTATACGTTGGGATATGCTTTTTCTGCGACCCTCGTGAGGATAAGCGGCTAAGAAAATGAATGGTTGGTTGGTTTTATACTTTGGAATATGCACTCTCCACGATCCTCGTGAGGATAAGGGGCGCAGAAAATGGATGGTTGGTTGGTTTGTTTCATACGTTGGGATATGGTTTTTCTGCGACCCTCGTGAGGATAAGCGGCTAAGAAAATGGATGGACGGTTGGTTTTATACTTTGGAATATGCACTCTCCACGATCCTCGTGAGGATAAGCGGCGCAGAAAATGGATGGTTGGTTGGTTTGTTTTATACGTTGGGATATGGTTTTTCTGCGACCCTCGTGAGGATAAGCGGCTAAGAAAATAAATGGTTGGTTGGTTTTATGCTTTGGAATATGCACTCTCCACGATCCTCGTGAGGATAAGCGGCGCAGAAAATGGATGGTTGGCTGGTTTTATACGTTGGAATATGCCTGTTTTCCACTGCAATCAGGTGCAGGCAAGTTTCAATTTAGCGATTTTTGGACGATTGTTCCCGAAATCTGGTACTAGCTGGTTATGTTTCTGTATTTTTCCAATCGAAAATACACCCTGTACTCTTCCATTTGGATTCACAAGTTGTACTACCTGGTAGTGGATTGTCGTCCTTGGCTTTGTCAGTGGAAAACAGCCGTTTTCTAATCCCACCGAATACTTGTGCACCTCAATTTAAAATGACTACCGATGGCTTTCAACCCTGCCGTTTATGCGGTGATGTGACTGATTTGTGCATTTTTTTTCTCGCGGCCGCAAGGGGGCACTTCAGCGGAAAAGGTAAGAGTGAGACCGGTGGAATATATGTGCCGAGGAGGTGACTTTTACCGGCCCGCCCGTGTTAGCGCTGCGCTAGCGTGTTACTGCCGTGTCTCGGTGATTTTTACCGGTGTGTGTATATATATATATATATTCCTTTTTTTGACCGGCCCTGTTAGCGTTGCGCTAGCGTGTTACTGCCGTGTCTCTGTGATTTTTACCGGTGTGTATATATATATATATATATATATATATATTTTTTTTTTTTTTTTTTTTTTGACCTGCCCTGTTAGCGTTGCGCTAGCATTAGCGTTAAACTCTCTGTGTAGCGTCTTTCTTCGTGAATATCTCGTGTTTTAATGCGGGTTTCAGTGTGGGCACTTGCGGCTTTTACACGGCCGCGGCGTATGTACGTACCAAATGGTATTTCCTTTACAAATCTACCGGGTGCGCTCTGTCGGCCGGGAATTACGGTACTTCCACTGCACCAGTGGAACACAGTACTTTGTATTCCACTCGGGCTTTTTTTTTTTTTTTTTAAGGCCACAGTTTGCTCTCTGGCCCGCAGTTAAAGCAGTCATCCCGCCACATCTGAATCCCCCCCAAATGCCGTTTAGGCTGCGCAGTTTATGTGATTTAGACTCAATGTCAGCGTGACAGCACAGGAGCAAACTGTCGTCTTCTTCTTCTTCTTTTTTTTTTTCCGCGTCATGGTGGCTGCGGGGCACCACTTAACGCGAGCGCCGCGGGCTTTACGCGGACTGCAGTTATTGAATCTGCGCGTTCGCCGTTTAAGCCAAACTTTGGTGGCGGTTGGCGAAACGCTTTCAAACTTTGCTCCCGTGTTTTGCCCGCGTACAAAAAAAAAAAAGTTTCACAAGAGCGCCGTTTGTCTACTTAGTATACGGTGAAGAAAATAAGTATTTGACACCCTGCTATGTTGCGAGTTCTCCCACTTAGAAATCACGGAGGGGTCTGTGACAGAGATCATCTAAAAAGAAAATCCAGAAATCACAATGTATGATTTTTTGTGTGTGTGTGGTGTGTGTGTGTGTGTGTGTGTGTGTGATACAGCTGCAAATAAGTATTTGAACACCTGTCTATCGGCTAGAATTCTGACCCTCAAAGACCTGTTAGTCCACCACCAGTCCAAGGATTATCCTGAATCTGATGCACCCGCGTGAGGTTGCGAGCTACATTAAGACACCTGTCCGACCCACACAATCAGTAAGACTCAAACTTGTAACATGGCCAAGACCAAAGACCTGTCCGAAGACACCGCAAACCAAAATTGTACAACTACGGAGAAATTGCCAAACTGGTTTGGTGGAAAAATCGTTTGAAAATGGAAGAAGCTAAACACGACCGTCAGTCTCAATCGGAGTGGAGACCCGTGCGAGATGTCACCTCGTGGGGTCTCAATGATCCTTTGAAAGGTGCGGAATCAGTCCAGGACTACACGGCAGGACTTGGTCAATGACCTGAAAAAGCCGGGACCGCCGTTTCCAAGGTGACCGTCGGTAAAACACTAAGACGTCATGTTCCGAAATCACGCATGGCACGGGAGGTTCCCCGGCTTAAACCGGCACGCGTCAAAGCCCGACCATTTGGATGATCCAGATGAGACCAAAATGGAACTTTTTGGGCAATAACTCCACTAACCTTGTTTGGAGGAAGACAAATGATGAGTTCCGTCCCAAGAACACCATCCCTACATTGAAGCGTGGGGGTTGTAGCATCATGCTCACCATTTGGATGATACAGAGGAGTCATGGGAGAAACTTTTGAAGTCAGGTGACACCAAAATGGAACTTTTTGGTCATAATTCCACTAACCGTGTTTGGAGGAATGCGGATGATGAGTTCCATCCCAAGAACACCATCACTACTGTGAAGCGTGGGGGTGGTAGCATCATGCTAACCATGTGGATGATATAGAGGAGTCATGGGAGAAAGTTTTGTGGCACCAAAATGGAAGTTTGGGTCATAATTCCACTAACCGTGTTTGGAGGAATGCGGATGACGAGTTCCATCCCAAGAACACCATCCCTACTGTGAAGCGTGGGGGTGGTAGCATCATGCTAACCATGTGGATGATATAGAGGAGTCATGGGAGAAAGTTTTGTGGCACCAAAATGGAAGTTTTTGGTCATAATTCCACTAACCTTGTTTGGAGGAAGACAAATGATGAGTTCCATCCCAAGAACACCATCACTACTGTGAAGCATAGGGGTTGTAGCATCATGCTAACCGTTTGGATGATAGAGAGGAGTCATGGGAGAAGGTTTTGTGGCACCAAAATTGAACTTTGTCATAATTCCACTAACCGTGTTTTGAGGAATGCGGATGATGAGTTCCATCCCAAGAACACCATCACTACTGTGAAGTGTGGGGGTGGTAGCATCATGCTAACCATGTGGATGATATAGAGGAGTCATGGGAGAAAGTTTTGTGGCACCAAAATGGAAGTTTTTGGTCATAATTCCACTAACCTTGTTTGGAGGAAGACAAATGATGAGTTCCATCCCAAGAACACCATCACTACTGTGAAGCATAGGGGTTGTAGCATCATGCTAACCGTTTGGATGATAGAGAGGAGTCATGGGAGAAGGTTTTGTGGTCAGATGAGACCAAAATGGAACTTTTTGGGCAATAATTCCACTTGTAGGAAGACAAATGAGGCTAATCCCAAGAACACCATCCCTACTGTGAAGCATTGGGGCGGTAGCGTCATGCTTTGGGGTGTTTTTCTGCACCTGGGACAGGACAACTGCACTGTATTGTCATATTTTTGGGAACAAGCTCTTTCCCTCAGTCAGAGCACTGAAGACGGGTCGTGGTTCGGTCTTTCACCATGACAATGACCCGAAGCACACAGCCAGGAAAACCAAGGACTGGCTGGTTCTGGCGTGGCATAGCCAGTCTCCAGACCTAAACCTAATGGAAAATCTTTGGAGGGAGCTTAAACTCTGTCTTTCTCAGCCACAGCCCAGAAAACTTGTCTGATCTCGAGAAGATCTGTGCGGAGGACTGGGCCAAAATCCCTCCTGCAGTGTGCGCAAACCTGGTGAACAACTGCAGGAAACCTTTGACCTCTGTGATTGCAAACAAAGGCTACTGTAGCAAATATTAACATAGGTTTTCTCAGGTGTTCAAATACTTATTTGCAGCTGTATCACACAGATAAATCGTTAAAAAAAAAAAAAAATCAAACATTGTGATTTCTGGATTTATCTTATCACAGTGCACATGCACCTCAGATGAAAATTTTAATCTGCTCTATGATTTCTAAGTGGGAGAACTTGCACTATAGCACGGTGTTCAAATACTTATTCCCGATCGGGAGCAAAAAGTCACATTTTCTTTGGAACGACGACTCCGGGAAATGGCGAAAAAGGGCCACTTCAAAGCAAAAAAAAAAACGGCAGGCGTCCCGTTTCTTTGTAGGCGACATGCTCGGGGTGATTACTAAATGTCATGTTGCTAAGTGAAGCAGACTTGAGGGGTGGAATTTCCCCCCCCCCCCAAAAAAAAAAGGTTTTACATGTTGGCGCCCTGGAAATCAAAATGAGCCTCTAATGGCTGCTTTTAACCAAAATCGTGTTTTTCGGAGCACGGCTTATGGAGACCGGTTCTACCCGGAGACGAGACCACTTGTCCTTGAGGTCGAAATGGCCCCTTTTAGGGAGGGAGGGGGGGGGGTGGAAAGGTCGCCCTCCCCTTTCCTTACGACTGGGGGGGGGGGGGGAGCAGAGCAGCCAACCAGGAGAGTGTCCACCTGTTTACATATGCAGGCCTCTTAGGCAGATGTTTGAATAATTCATCCCCGCGGGCGGACGACATGCGCGGCCTGTATTTGGGTTACGCTTCGGCTGCGCGTGCGCGCGCGCCTTTATCCCAAAAATCCTCGGCCACTTTTTCAAGAAGTAGGACAACCAAGTAGGCGCCATTCCCGACACTTTTTTTTTGCTTTTCGTGATCCCCTCGGCGGGGCGGGGGGCGCCGAGTGTCAATCCAGAATTATGTTTTTTTTTTTGTCCACAGTACCCAAGAAATTTCAAGTCGTCCAAATACATGAAAAAGTACTTTCTGGGTAAAATGTCGTTTTCCCGTGACAAAATATAACTTTAGCGGTTCTAAAAATGATTGCTAAATAATAATTTCAAATTCCAAATAAGGTGAGCATTCCCTGAAATTAATTTTTGAATTTTTTTGCCCCCTCCCACCCCTTTGGTGACCAACTTACAAGTTAATTTTCATTTTTTTTTTTTTTTACATTTTCAACATTTCTGCCGTTGCCTGTCGACTTCTTTTTTTCCAAAATAATTTTGGCCACCTGCAAAAAGTGAGCTGTACAATAACTCAGCAGAAATTACATCATCCATGTAATTGTAAGTTTTTTTTCCCCCTTTTTTGCAACTTTATTACTTTAATTGGAGTATTATTGGCATTATTCAAACAAAATGTAACTAAATTGTAAAGGCTTTTTATAGCAATATCTCAGTCTATGATATGACATATCTCATTAAAAGTGATTTAGCTGAATGGTTCAAAATATGTGACTGTTACCATATCAAAAATGCCCCCCCCCCTTTTTTTTTTTTTTTTTTTAAATGTATATTCTATTTTTCCAAAACCATCAGTGCCTAATTGGTCCTCGAGCTTCGGACCGAGGCCGTAAAAGTGATTGAAAGCCTTTAGCGGGGCCCGTTCATCACCGCACTGGCGACGAGTGTTTTACTGCAGCCCGCATTTTTACACCCGGTTGCGCGCGCCGCCCTTTTGGGGTGGGTGGGAGCTGGGGGGGGCAATTGGACGCCGAGGGCCGCGCTCCATCCATGCGTCAGGCGCCGGTGTCCCCCCCCCCCCCCATCCCCACACCCCTCGCCATCCATCTTTGCCCCCGGCCTTTAAACGGGCTGAACTTTACGGGGAGATTTTAGTGCGTCTTAAAAACTGGGGAGCGGCGCCGGACCGCAGGACGGCTGAATCGCCACGCAACGTCGGGTACGCGTCCGTCGAACCTCCAAAGCCCGATGGCGGCGTTGACCCCCCCAACAAAACATCACAAAACTGCAGTGTTTTTGCAATTTTAAAAGTTCAACAACACAATCCAAATTTCAATGCCGTATTAGGGACAACTAAGGGATTTGCACGGCGAGGGCAGCCGCCAGGCGTCAGTTCTGAAGCCAAACCCGCAACTTATTGGTCACCTGGGAAAATTGATATTTTCCATGGGGGGGGGGGGAAAACAGCGAGAACCAGGTCCCAAAACCCTATAAACCCAAACTTTAAAGCAGAGGACCATTTGTATTTCTACACAGATAAAACCGTGCACGACAGTCTATCCATCCATCCATCCATTTTCTTAGCCGCTTATCCTCACGTGGGTCACGGGGAGTGCCACCGGAAGTCTGCCGTTTTGAAACTGAAGACCCCATTTTGGCCTGATATTTACAGACTCATCCAAGAAATGTTGCCCTGTCCATCCATTTTCTTTGCCGCTTATCCTCACGAGTGTCACGGCGAGTGCCGGAGTCAATCCCAGCTGTCAACAGGCAGGAGGCGCGCTACACCCTGAACTGGTCGCCAGCTAATCGCAGGGCGCATCGAGACAAACAGCCGCACCCGGAATCACACCTAGGGGCAATTTAGAGTGTCCAATTCACTGGTGGTGTAGTGCACGGGTGTCAAACTCGAGGCCCGGGGGCCAGATCCGGCCCGCCACATGATTTTACGTGGCCCGCGAAGCCAAATCTAGTGTCAATTTCAATTATTGTTTCACAGTCATAACGGCCCTCTGGGGGGAAACCGGAACCAGAATATGCCCCGCGAGAAAAACGAATTTGACACCTCTGGTGTAGTGGTACACACGCCTACCTTTTGGTGCGGGCAGAGTGGGATCGATTCCCGCCCAGTGCCGGTGTCGATATCTGCCCGGCGACTGACTGGCGACCAGTTCAGGGTGTAGTCCGCCTTTTGCCCGATAGGCTCCGGGAGCTTTTCCAGCAACCCTTGTGAGCATAAGCGGCTTGGTCAATGACATGACGATTAACGTTGCGTGTTTTTGGGATGTGGGAGGAAACAGGAGTGCCCGGAGGAAACCCGCAGAATATGCAAACTCCACTAATGCGGGTCCAGGATCAAACCCGGGACCTCAGACATGTGAGGCCAACGCTTCCCACTTGTTCACCGTGCCAAGGTGGAAATCATTAATTTTAAAGAGTTGCATGCAGAGCGAGCCACGCCCATTTTCTTGTTTCACAATTCGGACCATTTCCGGTGTTCTCTGGTCGTCACCCTCGCCTTCCGTCTGTACCTAATGAAGTGTCCCAGCGTTGCAGCGCGGCCAGGCAGCCGTTAGGGGGCGTGACGCGGACCCGCCCTCGTCCTTTCTCCTCGCAAACAGGAGCACGTGGGGGGTGGGGGGGTGGGGGGGCGTGGATGTCTTAGCGGAGGAAGGCGCACACACACACACACACACAAGCGCGCGTGGAGAGGCTGAAGTGTGGAAGTCGGCGTGTGGCGGGGAGCGCGTTCGGACGCCGTGGACCGGAACGTGCGCGGCGCAGGATGCTTGGAGTTCGAGCGCCGGTTCGGTGGATGTATCGGAGCGTGCTTTTGTCCGCGTGCTACTGAACGCTTCGCCGCCGTCGTCGCTCTTGTGGAGATTGATTGAAGGAAGGGGGGGGGCGGTGTGGAAGGGAGGGGGGGGGGGGACAAAAAAAAAACCCACATCATTGTTCTTTTTACGCGTGATGGTGGGGGAAAAGTTTGCCAGGGACGACGACGAAGCCCCCCCTCGACAACATCAGCACAAGACCCCCGCGTGAGTACCCCCCCCCCCTCGCGAGCGGCGCGCACTACTTCTTTCCTTCTCCCACTTTTTTAAATTTTTATTATTATTATTTTTTTTTTTCTCAGCGAGATCGTCTCAACTTTCCAGGATGACTTGAGGAGTCGCCGCTGAGCTTCCGACGAGAGAGAACGAAAGAGGGGGAAACCGCCCAAAATAATCATCATAATCATAATAATAATAATCTGGAAAAGAGAAGGATGGCAATCAAGCGCGGCGGAGCCGTGGAGGTGCTGCTCCTGAGCGCGCTCTCGTGGGTGTGCGTCCGGCCCGAGGAGAAGATCGTCTTTGACAGGCACTCGGTCTACTGGAACAGTTCCAACCCCAAGTGAGTCCGCCGCCGCCGCCGCCGCCGCTCGGAACCTCACCTGTTGTTTTTCTTTCATGAGCAAGGCCCCCAAAAAATTGCAAAATATTACAATATTAGACATGTTTTTCCTGATTTTACGATTACAAGTTTGAAAAAAAAAAAGAAAAAAACCTTGAAAAACTGACACATTTTCCCCCAAATATGATTTTTTTTTAAATCTTAAGATTCACTATGAATAATAATAATTTTGCCAAAACAATAACTGATTAATGACCACTCTGACTAAAATTATAGGATGAACGGCAACACTTAATTTTTATACACTTTTTTTTTTTTTTCCCCAAAATCAGGGGTGTCCAAAATGCAGCACGGGGGCAATGATTTGCACCGTGGTTCGATATTCTCCCGCCATGTAAAAATGAAATTGCCAAGGCTTCACTGCTTAATTTCTGACAGATTGTGCGCTTCAAGGATTTTTGTGTGTGTGTCTTAAGATGGAGTTCAAATTCTTCATAATGAGGATTTGTTTCACCTCCAACATTACACTCAAATATTTGCTTTGAGAAAATCCTTCGATGATGCTTGTTGATCACGTCAGCCAGGGGTGTCCAACTCATTTTTCCTCGCGGGTCACATTGTAGTTCTGGTTTCCCTCAGAGGGCCGTTACGACTGTGTAATAACAATATTGAATTGTTTCATCATATTTACATCATCAATTTATGAACTAGTTTTGGAATCGGAAATCAGGGGTAGTTTTTTTTCCCAACTGTTCATGTTTGGTAACACAAAAATGCTTGTCATATCTAAACTTCATAACTAACTTTATGATACACGACAATTTTGGTCCCGATTTTTACAAGAACCATGGGAATCGACGCTGTAGATTTGGCTTCGCGGGCCACGTAAAATCGTGCGGCGAGCCAGATCTGGGCCCTGGGCCTTGCATTTGACACCTGTGACCTAAGCGAACTATAATGATTTCAATATTTAATAACAAATCCTCTGCCGTTTTATTTATTTATTCCTGTTTTGGTTCGAGCCTCGCTAACCACTCGGCAGAGCGAAAACATACAAATACGGCGATATCTCTCGGTAACTTCCACTGACAACCCAGGCTAAACTCGGCTCCTCCTCGACATGGGAGGATCGTAAAAAAATCGAGATGTATCACTTCCGGACGTCGCGGACCCAAATGCGGGACTCCCAGGCAAAGGCATAATGTTCAATGGGCTTTCTTGTCAACTACGTTGTGCACGACGTCACAAGGCAGCATCCGCAAAACAAGAAACAAGGTCCGATAACTACGAGTCACCTCAAGAGCATCACAAAAGCGGCACACGACACCGCCTACTTCCTTTAGCCCAATTACTACCTTCCTGCTCGCCGGTGCTTTCGCACCATCTTGCGAAATCGTTAGAGATGGAGTGCAAAAACACTCACATCAGTGAGCTGAGGATGAGTTCCACGTGGGGGGGGGGGGAGGTTAATTCAGGATTGTCGAATAGGGCTGGGGGGGGGCGTTTGCCGCGGTGTAGTTTTCCGAAGGGTGGGGGGGGGGCGAGTGTTTTTCCATGATAAAAAAAAAAAAAACTGGGTTGAACCTGACACGCGCATTGAGCTTGCACTTGCATCTGTGACTACATCACTTCTCCGCTGAAGCCATCTCAAATATTTATTTTTCCCTTTTTTGCTTTCTGTCTCCCTCCCTCCCCCCCTCCCTTTTTTTTTCCTCTCTCTCTGCACTTTCACCCCCACCCCATCCCACCCTTCCTCTCATACGCGCACAACGCAAACATCAGCGACCATGTTTAAGCTTATATGCACGGTTGCCGGGGGCGATGTTTTCCCGACAGGGAATGGCGTTGGGAGGGGGGGGGGGGCGGTAGATGCAGAAAGGGAGGGGTTGTGGGTGGGGGCGTTAAGGTGGGAGTGAGCAATGGGGAATCTGTGGGGGGTGGGGGGGGGGTGTGCATATCAAAAATGCCTCGCGATGAATCAGGACCGTGACGGCGGTGCATTCGCTTCCCCGCGTTGTTCGGAGTCGCGGCGTCTTTCTTCATTGGGGACGTTCGTCGTCACGGATGAGGCGCACGAGGCTATTTAGACACACTCAAGACTGGATTTGGTTTCTTTCTGGCCAGCGGCTCATCACGTTCTTACTTTGTGCCGTACTGCAAGATTAAAAAATAATTTTTCAGAAAGCTTTGAGGGGGGGGGGGGCTCATTTGAAAACTATTAGGAGTGCTGTTCTTTTGTTATTTTTTTCAGTCAAGATTTTAGAATATGTATGTGACCCCCCCCCCCAAAAAAAAAAAAAGTCTTGTTACACTTGGAACCAAAAAGTTTTGGAGAATTTTAACAATATAATTACAATTCAATAAAAATACCCATTTAAAAACCAGTGGAAATCATCTTGAAAAAAACCCACAACTATTTTATTTATTATTTTGTAATAATCAAATATTATTTTTAATATTTAATATAATTTATTATATTATGTTCTTATTGTTATTATAACATATCATATATATAACATAATAAAACATATTATAACATTAATTAGCATATTATAACATTGTGCATTTGAGTGGTGTCCAAAATGCAGCACAAGAGCCATTTTATTCTCCATCCATGGTGTTTATTAATAGTAAAAGTAATTCTTATAGTTAAATGAAAAGCAATATTGTGAGAAGCTTTTTTTTTAAATATTCCAGTTATGATTAAATAAAACAGGATTGGTTTCGCTTTGCTGACATGTTCCCCCCCCCCCCCCCATTGTAAACATTTTGAATCCCCCATTTGTTGGTAAATAAAGCCTCTCTCTTCAGTTTTGCGTCGTCGCATCCCGCATGTAAATCTCGCGTTCGCGTTCTTGTTGCGTGCGCGAGGGCAAATCCGCAAAGCCTCCGAAATAGTCGAACCGTTTTTGGGCAAAATGAAAGTGTTTTGGAGAGCGCGAGGGACGCGCTCGTTGGCCGGGTGGCGAGTGCGACGGAAGCTCGTTGGGCGCAGTGATGTCATCTGATTGAGACGCGTCCAAAAACCGAGAGCCACTCCGCCCTCTCTGCGGGACATGGGACAGGAAAAGCCTACTAGACCAGCTGAACTTGATCACAGGCACTTTGAATGGCGGCAGTCGTGCGCTGAACGTGGTCGGTTCATTCTGAACATTCCGCGTCCGCGACGGAAAGAGGGTGTGCACACTTGTGCAAACACACGGTCTCTGTTTTTTTTTTTTTAATATTTACTTCCCTGTCTTGAGCAAGGCTTGGCCCCTGCCAAGAGGGGCATGGCCATGCCACTGCTCTGGCCGGTGACACCTGTCGGACTGTAATTAGACGGGCATTCAAGTTGGAGTTTTTGTCACTGGCGTTTGCCAGTTCATTGCCTTGCATTGCCTGTGGGACTCTCCGCTTCTACCCGTAAGTTAGAGTTACCCTGGTCACACCGATTCTGTGCCTATTTAGTTCGATTTTGTCCTGTTGAGTGAGTTACTTTGCTTCAGAGTCATCAAACCCTTTGCTGTATTTCTTTTGGATCCCGCCTAGCCTAGCATTTCTGTGCCTCTGATTTGTCGGACTGCTACACCCGCGTATGACCCACTTTCCGGAATAAACTACATTGAAGATGATGCCTCTGCCTCGAAGTCCTGCATTTGGGTCCGTCCCTGCACCGGAGGTCCGTGACACTTCCCCTCTCTTAAGATATTTATACCGTAATTTCCGGCCTACAAGCCGCGACTTTTTTCACACCCTTTCAAGCCTACGATTTATGTGGTGATTCGGTGCTAGCGTTAGGGCGGCGCTAGCGTTATCGCAACTAGTTATCAGCCTCGGTACACAGAGTTTAACGCTAGCGCTAGAGCCGCACTAACGCCAGCATCGTGTTAACATTAGCGCTGCACTAACATTGGCACGACGCTAGCGTTAGTGCAGCTCTAGCATTAGCGCACCTGGTTATAAGCATCAGTACACAAACTTTAACACTAGTGTCGCGCTAATGCTAGCGGCGCGTGAACGCTGGCGCTGCACTACTGTGCGGCTAGCGTTAAACTCTTTCTGTGTACCAAGGCTTATAACCAAGTGCGCTCTGTAGGCCGGGAATTGCGGTATCTATATTTCTCCAATAAGTCTTATGAATGGTGGGGAAAGTTGTAGAATGATTAATCTTAGCTTTGCAATAACAAAAAAAAAAAGAAAAAAAAATGCAATTTGAATAATTTGAGGAGAAAGTAAATCAAATTCCTGAAGGGTGAAGTCACACGCCAAAAAATCTCATTGTCCTTTTTTTTTTTGTCGAAGCGAAGATGACAAAATGGATTTACTTATTATTAATATTTCTGAGAGCGGAACAAAATATTTTCTCTTAAGGCCACATGACTCGAACTAGGTTAAAATAGTGAAAAGAAACACAAAGGAGTAAAGAAATGATTCCCATTTTGTAGATGGGTGCTCCCGATCGGAGCAGTCCATTATGGTCGGCATAATAGTGAAGGGGTGGGCGGGGCTGATGGGGGGGGGGGGGGTCGGTCTCCATTTCAATTCAAGGTCCGCTCAGATAATCGCAAAAAACAAAAAAAAAACGCTCCAGATAATCCAATTCGAAGCACTCGGGAGGCTTTCGGTCACCCGCATGTTTTCCGTCAACGTATAGTGTGCGACATCATCGTCACAATATAGCCATAATAAATACAAATAATAAACGTGCGGGAGCGCGGCGCGCACACGCACCGGAGGCCGCGAAGATGTAGGTCACGTGTCTGCGCAAACACAAGCACGGTCGCGCTGTCCATTCGGGTTCCATTTTGGTACACGCACACACACGACTTGAGCGCCATCAACCCACACCCGTGCTTGCCCATTTTCAGATCGGGGGGGGGGGTGGGGTGGGGTGGGGTGAATGCATCTTTCCAGGTTGTGGGGCTTTGTTCGGCCCGAGGAGCTAATGCGCTAAAAGAAATGGATTCTTTTCCATGCGCACACACACCTGCACTTCTACATATACACAAGCACACTCGCACACTAACACGCATGCTCATTGGTCCAGAAGGAGAATTCCGTCTAATCCGAGGCCTTCAAAAAAAAAAAAAAAAAGCAACCCCCCCCACCCACCCCCACCCCCATCCGTCTTTGTTGCCTGCTCACACTCCATTTCCACCAATTTTTTTTTTTTTTTTTTTTGAGGAACTGCGGCCGTCTTGCCGCGGGTTGCAATCGATCTTGAAAATACACAAACACGTACACGGCGGCGGCGCGTCCTCTCCGGCGTTTTTCGCCGTTTGGGGAATTTACTCAACCGTACGAGAGAGTACCAAGTGTTTGCGAGAGTCGGAATTCGGAGATGGTGTTTGCAAAGCTGCTCTCGCTGTAAAACAAAGCCGTGATTGGTGGGGAAAGCGATAATTGGTGTCAAGGAAGTACGGTCAAAGAGCACTGTTGTGAGATGACTTTGAAATCACGTTGGTGTTGTCACGTCGTGGTTTGGGCAATTATGAATTGCACGTCATGCCGAGAAGCGAAACTAATCAATCAAATTGTTGCATTGTTTAAAACTTAAATTAAATTGAATTAAACTGTTGACAAATTGTTCTAAACGAGCTGCACGTTTAATTTTTTTTTTTTTAATCAGTCAAAAAATGTGAAAAGAGGAGACAAATACAGTGATGCCTCGGTTCTCGACCGCAATACATTCCAGAAAACGATCTGAGAAGTGATTTGTTTGAAAACCGAATCGATGTTTCCCATTGCAGTGAATGGAAACAGAAATAATGCGTTCCAAGCCTTAAAAAATTTGACTTTTTAAAGCTATTTTGTTAGCTTTTCCTGATCATAAACTGCATAGTAGAACTACATGTATAGTTTAGATACTTTATATGATAAAATAATTTGAGAAATCTATTTAATTTTTGCTTAAAATGTATTCTAGGCTCGCAGCGCATTACCGTACTGTATCTGTAGTGACTTGGCCACCAGCCTTGAAAACCTTTTTGATTAACAAAAGTGCAGAATAACTTTAAATGAGCCACGATTGCGGATTAATACTGTCGTCCTCGATAAAAAGAAAAACAACAGTCACTACCGGGACACACTATAACGAAAGTCCGCTGCGCGCGTTATGTCATTTCCGGGTTTTTTTTTTTTTTTTCGGGGGGCGTTCAAATTGACAAGAACAAAACGCATCGTGGGTGAGTTAGCTGCTTGCGCCGCACGCATTATGTTATTTCCGGGTTTTTCGGCGGCATGGGAATTCACGACAAAGCGGGTCGTGGGTTAGCCGGTTTGTCCGCGCGCAATATGTTATTTCTGAGGGTTTTGTCGGGGGCGTTGGAGTACCGATTTTCGTTCGAAAACTGAAACAAAAAGAAATCAAAATTTTCGTTTGAAAACAGGGATGTTCGCAAACTGAGGCTTTGCTGTATGTGGAAGATCTTTGAAATCGGAGGATTTTGTGGTAATTTTATTCCTGCTGCAAAAAAAAGTTCCAAATACGCAGAATGCGACGAATCCTTTCCACAAATGCTTGAATGACATTTTGAAGTCGGGTTGGATGATCAAATCGGTCAAAAATTGTGCACGGAGGGAGAAATGTTTTTGGGGAAAAAAAAAAAAAAAAAAGTGGAATTTTGGCAACACGGGAGCGAACTTTTTGGAAAGCGGTTTGAATTTGAAATGGGGGGGGGGAGACGACTTTGCTGCCGGTCTCGTTCGCTCGAATCTGATTTTGGAGCCACGCGCAAGGACTGCAACCTTCCGCTCTTCGGCATGTACACAGTCCTGACTTGACTTTGAACTTTTGCGCTAGCGTAGATTAGCGTTAGACTGTGGCTCGTTCCGACTCGGCTGCAAATTCGGTTTGGACCGAAGAACGGAACTAAAACCAGGCGACTGCTGTTACGGAGTCAAAGAAATTCTTTGGAAGGTGACTTGACTTTTTTTTTTTTTTTTTTGGTGGGGGGGGGGCTGTAGTTAAAAGTCAGACTGCTGCCCCCCCCTCCCCCACCTCATCACATTCTTGTAACCCCCTGAGAGTGGGGGGGGGGGGGGCGCACAGAAGGCTGAGAAACGCCGTCGTCATCAAATGTGGCCACGAGAGCGATGGCGTCTGTTTAGCATGTTAGCGGCTCTCCGGTAATGCGATGTGAAATGTTTTGTTTTGTTTTTTTAAACACGTCTAACACCCCCCCCCCCACACACACACACACACACACACAAAAACCGTGATTATTGATGCCGCGCGGCGAAAGGGCCGCAGTGCCAACTAATGAGTTGACGCCGTGAGGTGAGTCGGCGAAAACAAAGCGAGCAGAAGGACGGACAGGGCGAATATTCCAAACTGCATCGAATTCATTTCATGGCATTTGCTGCTCCGTTTTGCCTTTTAGAACTAAATAGCCAGACGTTGTGCCACTCCCCCACTTATAATTCCATCCATATCCAGCCATTAATTTTGCCGCTTATCCTCACGAGGGTCGCGGGGAGCGCCGGAGCCTATCCCAGCCGTCAGCGGGGTACACCCTGAACTGGTCGCCGGCCAATCGCAGGGCACACAGACACAAACAACCAATCGCACCCACAATCACACCTATGGGCAATTTAGAGTGTCCAAGTAATGCTCATAATATCTAACGTTAATTAAATATAGTTACCGTGTGTATGCCTAAAATGGCACAGGAATTAAAACTGCTTTTATTCGAGAAGGAATTTTTGGTGTTATCATAACAAATTCCTGTTTTTATGTTGGGTTTTTTTTTTTTTTTGGAGGAGGAAAACTTGTAGTTTATGAGAATGAAGTCACATTCATGAAAAGAACAAAAACATTTTTCTTGGAGAAAAAGTCCTCCCTCATCTTTGATAGCAATGAAAGTCAACAAGTTTCAGTTTAACAAGTTAAGAATAAAAGAAAAAGCAAGTTTATGCCGCACATTTTGCACTGAAAAATATACCTTTATTCTCCCCCGCAAAAATGGACCTATTGTTAAAAAAAAAATAATTAAATATTGTTCAATTGTTACCAAAAACTGTCTTTTAAAAGCTATGAGTGAAATAATAATTAAAAAATAATATGATCTGAATCAATCTACTGGGGAATATTTACATGCAAGACTGGTCCTTCTAAGTAAATAGATTGACTATTTTCAACATTAAAAATTGTTTATAATGTTTAAAAAAATGACCAACAGTATCGCTTTGTGAACAAATATGACCATTTTTGGATAAGCGGCAAAAGAAAATGGATGAATGATTATGTATGAGGTGGCACAGTGGATCACCTGATAAAGATTTGGCCTGGCAGTTCTGAGGACGCGGGTTCAATCCCGCCCCCGCCTGTGTGGAGTTTGCATGTTCTGCCCGGTGCCTGCGTGGCTTTTCTCCGGGCAATCCGGTTTCCTCCCACTTCCCAAAAATATGCTCGCATTCACTGGAGACTAAATTGCCCGTAGGTGCGATTGTGGGTGTGGCTCTCTGTCTCTGTGCCCTGCGATTGGCCGGCGACCAGTCCAGGGTCTACCCCGCCTCCTGCCCGATGAGAGCAGGGATTGGCTCCGGCACTCCCGCGGCCCTCGTGAGGATAAGCATCTCAGAAAATTGATGTATATTTTTCACCCATCCCAGGGTTGCGGGGATCCCGGTTTGAAAACCGCAGCTTCTCATTCTGGAGCGGGATAATAACAGAGCAGCGACTGACTGGCTCCGCCTCTCCGGGGAGCACGACAACGAGAAACGCGAGACGGACTCGGAGCTGTGAAAGACGCGGGACGCGGTCCAAGCGGAAATCGGTGGCAAGATTACCGCGGCGGGGAAAACGCTTAAAACGCGAGACGGACTCGGAGCTGTGAAAGACGCGGGACGCGGTCCAAGCGGAAATCGGTGGCAAGATTACCGCGGCGGGGAAAACGCTTAAACGGCGCACGGTCGGACGGCCCCAGCAGGGGCGCGTCGAAGGCCAGGTCCGAGGGCGGCGGGAATGGGCAACGGCGTGGAATGGAAAAATTGGCCAAGGCGAAGTTTTGAAAGTTTCAACTGAGTCGCATGCTACAAATTGCTTGATTTGGAAAGATGTTTTTCAACCCTTCTTTATCAGTTTTTCGGATTGTTTTCGTTTGGCGGAAGATTGTTCGTTTGGGGTGTTGCGGCGAATGATCGATTCTGGGATGCGATTGGTGGACTTTGTCTGTGATCCGTTCCTGCTGGCTCCCGATTTTTCCCAATGACTCACATCGTTACATATATTTTTTTTTTATTGATGTAAATTCTCAATCATCTTGGCCAAGGTAATCGGCAAATCTTGAATGGAGGCTACCGGACTATTCTTGTTGAATTTTTGTCGTTTTTCTTGAATTTCCCCAAACGGATTTAGGCTTGAGCTGTTGTGCTAACGGGCTAACGATAACCTTGCGAAACCAATCAAACAACAGTTACAGTACTTAATAATAATAATAATATGCATCTCATTTAGCATACGCTCAATCAAGGACTGTCCAGATTATTTTTGCGAGCACACAAGCCCCCAAGAATGTCGTTTCCCCGGCTCCTGTCTTACGTCAGCAGTGGCGCGCTTGTGCCGTCAGCTTCTCATCTGCTTCCAACGGACCCCTGGCGGGCCCCCCCCCCCCGCCCCAAATAGTTGGGAGTCAAACAAAAGAAAACGAACAAGCGAGCCATTTGCATCGTAATCCATCAAATGACGCGGGCGAGGAGTGTAACCCCCCCCAGACCTCGGTCTGATCCGCAACAGGGGCCACCGCGAGACTCATTTTATGCTAATGAGGATAATGAGGCGGGATGGACATATGTTCCGTCTTATCGCCCGCCGAGGTGTCCGTACGTACAGTCGGCGCCCGTAATTGTCTTTTCTCCCCCCCGGCCTCCGCGTTAATCCTCACCTCTGGTTCGATCCCGAGTCGAATCTAAACACCGCTCCGAGGCTTTTATTTCGTTTTTTTTTTACGACTATCAGTCATAGCAGCAGCCGTGCCGTTTATTAGTGGACTCATTACGTGCGCATATCGTCATAAACGGCAACAGAGTTGGCACCACGGATCCCCAAAATTGGCCCACATTTTTGTTGTTCTGAAATATTACCCGACGTGACACGTTGGCGGGTATTTTTTGTTTTCATCCTTCCATCCAGCTAAAACATGCTAGGATTTATTTCAACAGCAGACTCTGTAGATGTCAATTAATTGAACAGATGATTATCACTATTGCAGTCACTATGATTTCGCATTCGGAAATCTGCACAGCCGAGCGCAAAAAAAAATCACCCGCGTGAAATTTGTTACGAGTAGAAATCCATCGACAATGAAAGACGTCGGTTATTTTGTGTAGTCTTAACAAATGTTCCCTTGAAGCTGTGCAACTGCGCAATTGCGCACTTGTTGCACACTCTCAGTGCACATGAAAACCGATCCAGCGCAGTGAGCCACAGCCTGATGTCTTTTTTTTTTCGTTTTAAACATGGAAGCACATGATCTCTGCTGCTCAGCCTTCTTCTACTTCCTGGTTTACCTGACACCGCCCCCCTCTGCTCTTAAAGGGGTATACTCATAATTACAAACAACACACACCCGCACTCATAACTTTATACCTCCAGGCATGACTGGTGGACCACACCCGTAACTTTATATCTGCGGGCATGACTGGTGGACTACACCTGTAACTTTAGATGTGCGGGCATGACTGGTGGACCACACCTGTAACTTTAGATCTGAGGACATGACTGGTGGACCACACCTGCACCTTTATATATGCGGGCATGACTGGTGGACCACGCCTGTAACTTTAGATGTGCGGGCATGACTGGTGCACCACAACTGTATTTTTATATATGCGGGCATAACTAGTGGACCACACCCGTAACTTTATATCTGCGGGCATGACTGGTGGACTACACCTGTAACTTTAGATGTGCGGGCATGACTGGTGGACCACGCCTGTAACTTTATATATGCGGGCATGACTGGTGGACCACGCCTGTAACTTTAGATGTGCGGGCATGACTGGTGGACCACACCCGTAACTTTATATATGCGGACATGACTGGTGGACCACACCTGTAACTTTATATATGCGGGCATGACTGGTGGACCACGCCTGTAACTTTAGATGTGCGGGCATGACTGGTGGACCACACCCGTAACTTTATATATGCGGACATGACTGGTGGACCACACCTGTACATTTTTCATATGTGACTGCTGTTGTAATTTACATTTTTTTTTTTTTTTTATTCATCCCCTGCACCGGTCAGATCGGAGCCACGGGGGTCTTGGCAATGAACGATCTTTGGCTATGCAGACACGCGAGGTCTGCGGAGTCGGCAGCGGTTTTCACCCAGCTCATTGTGTATTTAATAAGGGTACCCACTAACGTTCGATGCTATTGTAATGCACGGATTGCCGGGTCGTCTTCCGCGCAGGCACGACTCCGTGCAAGACTACTGTGGCCCTTTTAGGGGGAATGAGAGAAGCCGCTTTGATTGGACAGGACTGAAGTCTCCCCCAGTTCACTTTTGAATCCGCTCGGCACGGGCGGACCCCGGAATTGCCGAAACCCGGTCTTGCACGCCTCCTTGCAAAGTTACGCAGAATTTGCGCTAATCTCGAAAGTAGAGCCCTGGAATGGGTTGTGATTATCTCGATTATGTTATTTGTTTAAAAACTAATGATAATAATGAAAAATCTAAAGCCAGTGGTCCCGTAACTTGCGATCTTATTTCCAAGCTCGTAACGCGAGGCAGCCGATAAGCACGGGGTGAGTCGAGTTGAGCGTTAGCGTCTTCTCGTTGCAAATGTTATCATTTTGTGTTTGATCCGTTTATAACATAATAATAACAACAATAACTTGGCAACTCTGGTGGCGAATCCAAAGCGCTCTCTAAAATCAAGTTTTGCTTCCCTAATTTTGCCCCTTTGTCCAGAATTGTCACCACCGAAGGCAACTTTCTAATCTTTTATCGTTTTCTGGAGTCCCCCCGCCTCTGTTCCGACGTCACACCATTTACGTCCCGATTTGAACGTTGGCGTACAAACGACACCCAGCCTTGACTCGCTGTTGTAATTCTATGCATTATATAAATAGGAATGAATTGAATAATAGATGAAATGTTGTTGAGGGGCGGGACGTTTATTTAATAACAACAAAAACAAAAAAGAAAACACTCATGTCGGGCCAAACACAGTCAGAACCTCAACGGAATTCCCAGGTGTCTTTGCTCCCCTGACGCATTACAAATTCTCTTTGATGAATATCGAGGTTGACGTTCGACTCCGTCTCTCTCTCTCTCCGATCACCCTCCTGCATTCTAATCCTCCCCCGCCCGCAAAACCGTCGACGGGGCAGTAACGAGCGCCCCGATAAGCGTGATGAAAACGGGAGCGCGGCTGAATGGCGCCGATTAAAATGTTGTCGAGGGAACGGGGCGACGCTCGTGACGCCCGCCCATCGCGTTGGCCCCAAGTTGGCACGGGACCTTCTTGAGCTGTCCCGACCGTGACGTGTTTGTTTCATATGCAGCCGCTCAAAAAAGGAATAAATCGAGATTATTTGGATCGCCCTCCATCACACAATTGTCATGCGCCATCGGTGCGGGGTAGGAAACAAACGCAGGACTCCGAGACAACGGCATAATCTCCAGTGGGTATTATTGCAGAAGTAGTGTCCGCACATGGTAACACAGTCCAAACTCAATGAACTGGGAAATACCCGTGACGCAAACTCCAGCATAAATACATTGTCACATGCCCAAGCCACGCCCCCTCCCAGCAGCGCTCCAGCCCCGCCCATAATAACAATAGTCTCAAATGGATTCTATTTATGTGTCAGTACTTGACGGGTCCAAAAAAAAGTCCCCACATCGCTCGTATCTAATATCAACATTTGCCTTTGAAATGTTTTGAAGCGCCATTAACCTGGTCTAAAAAAAAAATGAAAAAATTAACGTGACATAGGAAAAATAGCGCACTACAGTATGATACACTTGTAAGCTTCACTGATATTCAGTTCTTTTGCAAAAAAAAAAAAAAATTCTCAGTTTGGACTGTATGTTTCGCTTACCATTTGTGTTCAGTTTTCCATTAGCTCATCTATGGCATTTCCCATTAGGTGTTACCATTAAGGAAGGTTTTTTTTTATTTTTTTAACTGGTAGCTTTTACACTGCACATGTCGCATTTATGGATTTGAAGTCTGCCAAAATTTATAAGAAAAATGCAGTCACAAAATATGATTTTCACAATTTAACGAAGTCCTGTAACATTTTTTTTTTTTTTTTAATTGTGGAAAAAAAAAAAAATCAAAGCACACTTTTGAATGTGTACAACAAAATGCCCATAGTGATAGATGACGGCTTTTATCGCCCCGGTAAAATGACATTAAAGACAACCGGATTACATATTTTCACATGATTGAAAGGGGCCGGGAGAATTGGGGGTGGGGGGGTGGGGGCACTCCATTAAAATTCTCCCCGCCTCACCAATTCCCCGCGGAGAAGGTGAAGATGTGAGAACATTATTAGTTTTTTGGCAGCTTCCAATGGAAATGGAAAATGAGCTCCTCCGCTGATGAGATGGCGATCGAGACGTCGCCTCGCTGTGCTCGCTCGAACGCGGACCGCGCCGCCGTCCGGTCTCGGTGCGCCCGGCTCCTCCCGCGTGATGGCCGTTCGGTTTTTGCAGATTTTCAGTCTCTGATTTTTACTTTTGGTGGAGGAACTCATCCTCCGTTATTCATTTAGTGGAGTCTTTGTGGCAAAGAACTTGTTGAAGTGAGTTGAGGAGGTTCGTTCAGACAAAAGCAGCACAAGGATTAGCATCGGTGACTTGAAGCGATTCAATATTTGAATGCAAAGTGTAGCGTAACACGTGGACATATGTATGCATATATTCTTTATCCTCTGTGAAGAAAGACTTGCTGAGGATTCAGATGTATCCATGTGTCTGTATTATACTGGACGAGGACGGTGGAACAGCTGGTAAAGCGTTAGCCTCATGGTTCTGAGGACCCGGGTTCGATCCCCCCTGTGTGGGTTTTCTCCGGGCACTCCGGTTTCCTCCCGCATCCCAAAAACATGCAACAATAATTGGACACTCTAAATTGTTCCTAGGTGTGATTGTGAGTTTGGGTGTTTGTCTCGATGTGCCCTGCGATTGGCTAGCAACCAGTTCTGAGATAGGCTCCAGCACTCCCCCGTGACCCTTGCGAGGATAAGCAGTTAAGAAGATGGATGGATGTATTATACTGCCACCTAGGCGGACATGGCGCAAACAACAGAAGGAGTAAATTCTGCATCTTTAATTCCGGTTTGAATTCCAATTTTTCGTTACACTTTTTAAAAATTTTTTGGGACCATTAATGGCATTGCCGTCCATTTCAATGATGAAAGATGATTTGAGATACAAATGTTTACAATGCAACAAATGAAACTCACATCTCAAGGCATCACTTAAGCGTCGCTTACTCTGCAGTTCGGTAGCGCGTCTCGGTATGTAGTTAAAAATATGGAATCAAATAAAACACGAAGGGGCTTCTGGCGGAATGGAAGCCTCGGCCTGCTGCGATCGTGCCACAATCTGCTTCGCGGCGTGCGCTGGTCGACTCTCGTCGGTGATTAGCGAGATGCCCGCAGGAGGACTTTGTCGCACGCTAGCTTTGTTTTGTGTTTATTTTTTATTTTTTATTTTTTTTGTGTCGACATTCGTCACGCTTTGCTGCCGAAGGAAAGAAGAGGCCATGATAAGATGAGTTCCTTAAAGGATGGGAACATTCGAGCAATTTGTTTTTTTTCCACATTTTGTTTCCTCGTCGGAACTATAGTACGGTCTGCTGTAGCATCGATTTCTTTGCGTTCATAAAACTGATTCCATACCCGTTGCTCCTCCTCCTCCTTTAATCTTATCAAATTGGCGAATATATTGTTGCCACTCCTTTCTACCGCTATTTTAGACAGCAATTTGGTTGAAAAACTACAGAAGCGTATTGCTGCCACACACACACACAAAAAAAAGTCGCTATCACATTATAACGTGAAATGTTTCACGTTATAATGCGGCTGTTTCACGTTATAACCCAATTCATTTTGCATTATAACATGAAACGTTTCATGCTATAATGTGAAATGAACCACGTTATAACATGTAATTTATCACATTACAACATGAAACATATCACGGTAAAATCTACCGTGTTCTATGTTATAACCTGAAAAGTTGCCGTCGACTTGTTGCGACCCTGCGGTCGCTCACGTCCTTCCAAGGAAGACCCAGCAGGAAGTGGACTCTCATTGAGTGTTGCACAAAACGTGGATTTGGTGATCTTGTCACGGAGTCGTGCTGTACACGAAGATTGCCTCTTACGCGTGTAAGTCAATCATTTCATGAAATGTATTTATTCATTATTTTCTACGTTGTAATGTGAAACGAATCTACGTTATAACATGAAATGAATTACGTTATACCGTGAAACTTTTCACGTTATAACATGAAGCGCTTCACATTATGACGTGGACTTAATCACATTATAACATGAAACATAGCACATTATTTTTATGATGATGTGATTATCACATTTTTTGGGGGTGTGGCAGCAAAAAAACGTTTTTTCCTGATCGATTATTGTCGGTTTGCAAAATCCAGGGAATGGATCGTTTAGTTTGTGAAACGGCAATCATACACATGCAACTTTTTATGTCGACATATCGGTGGAAAAATACGATTGTTTACCCGCAAATGTTTCTTTTATTTCCCGACTCCTTTACCGCAGGGCTCGGCCGAAATCAGGTCACGTTGTCAGCAGCCGAAGGCGTTTTTCCAAAAGTGCCCCCGAAACATAATCCAGGTGAGGATGGGGGGGGGGGGTGCTCGGCACGACCAGACGGCAGCGGGAGTGGGTGGGGGGGGTGGGGTTACTCATCGCTTGCCGCGAGCGGCGTTGCCGTCGCGAGCGCCGCTGCATACTCACCGTTTGATCAACTTCAAACGGGCCGCGCTTCCTTCCTTCCTTCCTTCCTTCCTTCCTTCCTTCCTTCCTACTTGGGAGTCGGAAGAGGCGCGAGCGTTTCCTGCACGCAAATGCGGGCGAGCGCGCGTTTGCTGACGAAAGCGTTCCGGGCGTTTTTTTTGCTTCGTGTAAAATGGGTCAAACGCAAACAGGCCGATGCCGCGCACTTTATTCCAGCGAACGAGCGAGCGGAATCGCTCCTCTCGACGCATTCCGGTTCTTCCGCGCCGTGCCGTTTAAATATATTCGTCATAATTATGATTATTGCATAGTGTTTAAGGAAGTTTTAGAAATTGTTTATTAATTATGATTGACAAACATAGTATATGCCGCATACCGTAAACAACTGGTGGTTGTCGCATATCATAAATGATAACGACATATTGCAACAGTGGTTGAAAAACCCATTAGCCATTATTTCTGATTCCAAAACTAGTTTATAAATTTCATGTGTGAATATCCATCCATCCATCCATTTTCTTTGACGCTTATCCTCACGAGGGTCGCGGGGAGTGCTGGGGCCCATCCCAGCTGTCAACAGGCAGGAGGCGGGTACACCCTGAACTGGTCGTCAGCCAATCGCAGGGCACATGGAGACAAACAGCCAATCGCACTCACAATCACACCTATGGGCAATTTAGAGAGTCCAATTAATGTTGCATGTTTTTGCAATGTGGGGAGGAAACCGCAGTGCCCTGGGGAAAACCCACGCAGGGATGGGGGGAACGTGCAAACTCCACACAGACGGGTCCGGGATCGAACCCGGGACCTCAGAACTGTGAGGCCAACGCTTTACCAGCTGTGCGAATACGATGAAGATTTTTATGGTTTCACAGTTTTAACGGCCCCTCTGAGGGAAAACGTGACGACAATTTTGGACCGCGACAAAAATGACTTTGACACCCCTGCGTGGATTATGGCTTCCCGCGCCCATATTTGGGCAGCGGGAGTCTCAAACTATCAGATCCTTCGTTGTAGCATATGGGCGGAGCTGTGCTAATGTTAGCATAACAGTAAAATGGAGACTCCACAGTCTCCATTAGTCTGCAGCGGGCCCGTATTCTCCTCGCGAATAAGATGCATCAATTTACTGCGCGTGCTGTCACGACGACCGACGCGCTCAATGTGAAATGGGGAAAGCGGCCATATTGTAGCCGCTCGTCTCCACATAGCTGCAGCGGCCCTTAGTGTCCCCTTGGATAAAAGTGTCCTTACATGCAGAAAAGTAAATATAAGAGAGCTTTTTTCTCCTCCATTGTTGTCGTCACCCCTGATGCGTTTGTTTTCGCACGTTTGACGCGGTGGACGCACAATTTCCACTTGGATAAAACGCGTCACCGTACGTACAGCGAAATATGCACGCTCCTTATTTTCCTTTTTTTTTTTTTAATGACAGTTCTGTTATTACTGGAGCTCCCCAAGGTGTGTTTGGTGCGACGTGTAAAATTCTTGACGGACAGCAAAATTTTTTGGGGTCGGTTTTGTGATGAAAGTCAAGTCCAATTTTTATCAATGACATAATTATGTTTTTCAGCAAAATACAGCGGTTCCAGCAAGCAATAAATAAACGTTTACTATTTATGTTAGCGTAAGATTCGACGCTCTCCACTCAGTCACGTGACCACGCACAACAGAGTGCGAGTGCGAGGAGCGACTTAGTGACGCATCCCAATTATTTGCCCGCGGGGGGGTACCAAATCTCTCACGTTCCCGCCGTCCAGGAAAGTTCTGGAATAATCCAATTCCAATAGCCGCAGGCGACATCAAATCTCGTCACGGGATGGGCCGGCTCGCTCTCCCCTCGGCAAAAATTCCGCTTTTTGTTATTATTTATTTATTTTTATTAAATTTAAAAAAATCCTCAGGGAGCAAGGGAAGGATTTTTTTTTTTCTTCAGGCGTCTTAATTTTATCTTTGAAAAAAATGTATCCGGCTGTATTTGCTCTCCGGTGGTTTTCCTCCCATTCATATCTCACGTTCATCTTGGAAAAAAAAAAACTTCCTGGTGGAGGAGTACATTATAAGAAATTCACGCTGGAGATTCCGCAGCATCATAATATCGTTTAATATCTTTCAAGCAACGTCGCCCCAAATCACCGCTGATGTATAAAAGTAAAAAATTGCTTGCCGGTTTGAATCAAAATGGCGGACTTCTTCTGTCTTTTGGGGTGTGGCTTCTTGAGTCTTTTTTTCTACTCGTGACAGACGTGCCTCCAAAATTTGATGTCGGTTGATGAATTATGGAAACAGAACCAAAAAAAAAAAAAAAAAACCTTTGTAAGTTGAACCACTGATGATAAAAAGTCAAATTTCCCAGAATGGAAGACATCTGTGTCAGGTCCTGAAAACTCTTCTGTGACTTTACTGGTGACTTGCGTACTAAATTTCATATCGCAAAATGAACCCCCCCCCCCCAAAAAAAAAAAAAATGGCAGAGTGTGTGTGTGTGTGTGTGTGTGTGCGCGCGAGTGCGAGACAGCCTTTGATTTTGAAGCGCCGCTTGTTTCCCGAAGTGTCTTTTCTGCGGGTCTTGTCATTCTCTGAGCGCTGATGAAACACTCGCGCAAAAATGGCGAGCGAGTCGCTTTTGTCAGCCCCGGACGCCCTCAAAAAAAACGAAACTCTTCAAGGGGACGAAATCCCGTCGCTGTCAAGCGGCGCTTTGCACAAAGTACCGGCAAAAAAAAATAAAAAAAAACACTTTTACGGACGAGTCACGGGGGAAGTAGTTTCACCTGCGATACCCAGACTTCCTTTTCCCCAGCCACTTCTTCCAGCTCTTCCGGAAGGATCCAGAAGCGTTCCCAGGCCAGCCGAGAGACGTAGTCTCTCCGGCGTGTCCCGGGTCGTCCCCGGGGTCTTTTTCCGGTGAGACTTGCCCCGGAACACCTCACCAGCGAGGCGTCCGAATCAGATGCCCCAGCCACCTCACGTGGCTCCTCTCAATGCGGAGGAGCAACGGATTGATAACTGAACACCAAAAGCAAGTACCACTACACCATCAGCGACTATTTATTTTATATATATCCATCCGTCCATCCATTTTCTTTGCCGCTTATCCTCACAAGGGTCGCAGGGAGCACCGGAGCCTATCCGAGCTGTCAAGGGGCAGAAGGTGGGGCCGCACCCTGAACTGGTCGCCCGCCAATCGCAGGGCACATGGAGACAAACGGCCACCCTCACAATCACACCTAGGGGCAATTTAGAGTGTGCAGTTCATGTCGCATGTTTTTGGGATGTGGGAGGAAACCGGAGTGCCCACCCGGAGAAAAGCCACGCAGGCACGGGGAGAACATGCAAACTCCTCACAGGGAGGGTCCGGGATCGAACACGGAACCTCAGAAATATGAGGCCGACACTTTACCAGGAGAGCCACCATTACCTGAATTTCCCGTAATTCTTGCTGAATCAAGTTGTCATAGTGACGGTTTCCACCCCCTCCCCCCGCCCGAGATAGTGGATGAGTTCAGTTCCCCCCCCCTGAGGGGCTAAATTTGAACAATCCAGGAGGCGGACCGGCGTCGTGGCGAAATCCCGCGAGGTCGGCTTGCACACTCGAGCTGCAAGTGGCCTTTTTGCCGCTGACAGCCACGGCGGACAGGATGTCCTTCTTTTTTTTTTTTCTAGGGTAAACCCTTCAGCCCCCACCCAGGCCCCCCTCCCCCACCTCGCCCGCAGTCTTGCACTTTGACTTAAAACTGTTGCTCGCCCCCCCCCTCCATCTCTCTCTCTCTCTCTCTCTCTCTCTCGCGCGCGCGCTTTCTGTCTTACAAATCCAAAGCGAGGTTAGTGCTTTTTTAAAATAATAATAATAAAATAAATAAAAAAGGCCCCAACAGAAGAAGAAAAATCAGATTTTAGTGCACGCCGTCGAGGTGGAAGCGAAGCCTTTGAACCGCGAAAACCGACGAGCAATCCCGGCGCACGTAGCGTCGGTCGAGATGATGACGGACGGCTCGTCACTCCGTCGGTTCCCCCCGGTCGCAATAACATGCGATGTGCCAGGATTGCATTATCTGATGTTCCTCCTCCTCCTCCTCCCGCGAGCTCCTTCGCGGCCATCGCCTCTTCTCCTCGGCTAATGCGGAGAGACAGAGAGGATGTATAATTCATGGAGCTCTCTGCGCTGTGTGCTGTGCGCGCCCGTCGGGCCACGGAGACGAACCTCGACGAGCGCGGCGAAGCGGAAAGAACGGGTCATCTTTTGGGTGCGCGTGACTCGCGCGCGGAGGCGTGGGAATTGCGCGCCGTCTTCATTCGGTGACGTCGCGAGCGGTGTCGGACGGAGCCGGCGTGGGCAAAACGTTGGACGCCCCCCCCCCCCCGTCCCCCTTTTGCGTGTGCGTGCAGCTCTTGCTTATTATTTAAAAAAAAAAAAAAACCTTTAAAGCGGGCCGGCCAACGATTTCGTTTACCGGGTCTCTTTATTCCGCGCGCCACGGTGGGGGGGGGGGAAGTGTGATGATAACCATAGAGCAGGAAATGAAATTGATTGCGCGAAAAATGATTTTGCAAAAAGATGAAGAACTTGCTACACGCTCACACAGAGTATGCACCAGTGTGTGCGTGTGTGTGTGTGTGTGTGTGCGCGCGTGTGTGTGCACTCTGCTTACGAAAGTGCACATAAAAAGCAGGCCAGCTACCATTTTTTTTTTGGGGGGGGGCGCTGGCGGTGTTTTTCTTCGAGGCACTTCTTCTCTTGACCCGCCGTTCCTCAGCGCCCGAGCAAAACATTTTGGATCTTGTGAGGGTGCAGCGAAGGACGAAAAAAAAAAAAAAGTGAAAAGGACGGAGGGGATGTTTAAAAAAAAAACAAAAAAAAACAGGCGGGGAAACTGAAATCTATCATGTCATTAGTTCATATTTAGTAGCAATATTGCAACATTTGCTAGTAAATTGTTGGCCTCACCCTTCTGAGGACCCGATTTGGATCCCAACTCCACCTGTGTGGAGTTTGCATGTTCTCCCAGTGCCTGCGTGGGTTTCCTCCGGGTGGGCGCTCCAGTTTCAACATTAATTGGACACTAAATTGCCCATAGGTGTGATGGTGAGTGCGACAGTTGTTTGTCTCCGTGTGCCCTGTGATTGGTTGGCAATCTGTTCTGGGATAGGCTCCGGCGCTTCCCGTGACCCTCGTGAGGATAAGCAGCAAAGAAAATGGATGGATCGGGCAACATTTCCAGGATGAGTCTGTAAATATTAAGCCAAAATCACTTTCAAACGGCTGCATGAAAACGTGCTGCTTGTTGTGAAATGCTCGTCAGCGCGATTACGTAAAGCGGGGGCGTCAAACTCGCATTGTTGTTCCGGTTTAGGGCCATTCTGATTATTTTTAGTCAATTTTATCGTCAATTTATGGACTAGTTTTGGAATCAGAAATCGAGGGGAACGTGGTTTTTTTTTCAACTATAAACGTTTGGTAACACAAAAATGCTTGTAATATCTCAACTTTATCATTTATGCTGTGACAATTTGAAATTTTGTTATGGATTATCACAAAAATGATGGAAGTTGATATACATTATTGGCCTTCGCGGGCCACATGAAAACGTGCGGCGGGCCGGATCTGGCCCCCGGGCCTTGAGTTTGACACCGGTGATCTCGGGAATGAATATTCATCCATCCATTTTTGCAACATTTGAAATTTTGGTACAGATTTTTACGAGAATCATGGAAATTGGCACTCTAGATTTGGCTTTGCGGGCCACATCAAATCCCATGGCGGACCAGATCTGGCCCCCGGGCCTTGAGTTTGACACCCGTGATGTAAATGATGAGAAATGCTATTTAAAAAAAAAAAAAGAAGAAGAAGATAAAAGCGGGCAAGCGCTTTTCTCAAGAAGTAGCTAGCAGGCAGGAACGGCTAATGGCACGAGGGGGGAGGGGCATGGCGGCGGCAAATGGCGACGCTCTCCTGCTCAGAACGGCCGAGTGAACGTCAAGAGCACTCAGTGGACGCGAGTCCGCGTCGGGCAGGACCAGATCCGCTCGCCCAGTTTTACTTTCCTTCAAAATGCTTACAAAGTGAGTGTTGCGTGAAATATATTATTTTGCATTCCCCCCAAAATTTACACAATGTCCACGTTTAGGAACTCCAGAAAGTCAACCACGTGACCCAATCCGCAAAGGGTCCACACCTCCGCTGGTGTGTTCGAGCAACTCTTGGACCACCCCCCCTGCACACACACACACACGCGTCACATCATGTGCACAGACTCGAGGCAAAACACCCGCACCGTGGAAATATTTGCCATATTTCGGATCATTTGCAAACGGGCTGCGGTTTTCCCCGCAATGCAGCAGGTTAGCGCGCTCAGAAACCGGCACGCCGCTCAAACTTGTCAAGTCTGCATGCGAGCGCTCCCGTTCTCGCAAAACTCTTGCCGAGAGGAAAAGTACTGTTGATTTTAGGGGGTGGGGAGGGCAAAGCGCTCGCAGATGAACGGAGGGGGAGGGAGGCAACCCGGGACTCGTTCAGATCGGCCGTCAAGTAGCTCAGGACCGGATCGAGTCATTTCCGTCTATGGCGCTTTACATTGTATCAGAGTGGAGGCATTTATCCACCCATCCATTTTCTTAGCCGCTCATCCTCACGAGGGTCGCGGGGAGTGCTGGAGCTTATCCCAGTCGTCAACTGGCAGGAGGCGGGGCACACCCTCAACTGGTCGCCAGCCAATCGCAGGGCACATCGAGACAAACAGGCGCACTCGCAATCACACCTTGGGGCAATTTAGAGTGTCTGATTAAGGTTGCATGTTTTCGGGATGAATGGGCGTGCCCCAATGAGTTGTGGGTGTGTCGTCCATTTTTGAACAATAAACCCTTTATTGTTATTTCTTTACACTTTTTTGTTCGGTCCAGCGTATCATATTTTAATCCCTGCTGTCACTTAATCGTAAACTACCCTGACATCATTTAATATGATTCCAGTATGCTGCCCCATCTGCAGTTAAGTAAATAAACTTCCTCTCCTATTCATATTTGTATTTTTTTAAATAATTATTGGTCACTGTTTTAATAGAATTTATCTTTTTATTTATTATTATTTAAATTTTGTTTGATATGCTAGTAATGTTACAAAATTATGACTTCCGCATTCTTGAAGGTAAAAAAAAATCTGATTTAATTAAAAAAAAAACGCTTTCATAAAAAGACAAATCTAAAATATGATGCAAGTTTATAGTCATTTCCATGTTATTGCGGCCTTCTTGATTTGTTGAATTATTTTAGATTTTGTGTGAAATATTTATATATTTTCAACATATAAATAATGTCTTTTAGACTAATCTATTTTTAATTTAAAGTACATAAATAAACTCAAATTAAAAATGTATTTATTAAGTGATATTATGCATCTGTTTTTAATGTAATTTGCTATTTTAATGTCCGTTTAGTGATTTTAATGACATTTAATTCCATTTTAATGACCACGAACCCTCCCGCCGTGTCGCCAGTCGTAACGATCCATTTAATTGCCGCTATTGTCATTTTCTTTTGGACTTATTTTGAAGGTAGCCAAGAGCTTCGGGGGGGATTTAGGCGGAGAAAAAAGGAGGCCGTTCCTTAAAATGTTCTATTTTTTTATGGAAAAGCTAAAATGAAAGCTCCGCCCAAAGCTTTGTGCGTTTGTGCGTTTTGCTCGGCCGTCACTTTGAGCCTCATTTGACACGCTTTCAACTAAATCGATGCACAATACGCGCGCCGCCCGAGCAGCCGGTCGCATCCGTCTTCGGCCCGGCAGTGTCCGATTCTTTCCCGACGTGGAGCCGCTTCGAAGTTATGCGCGCGTCCGTCCGCTTGCGTCTTTTGCTTGAGGGAACGAGAGCGCCGCGTAATGAGGTGGCGCAGTTGGCGAGCGCCGCGTCGTCGTCGTCGATGCGCTTTGGTTGTTAGCGCGAGCATGCGGGGACATCTCGTCCAACCTTTCCTGGAAGTAAATATGTGCCACCGGGATTTGAATTTGAAATGTAACGTGATCGCATTTTCAATCGTTGTATTTCAGTGTCACTTTTCAATGTTAACAATTCAACCGGCTACAATTCGCTGTCTAGAATTCAACCGTCTGTGCCACAAGACGGGGTTACTTCAGGTCAGAACCGAACAGCCAGCCAATCCAGTTCCGGTTTCTTAGTCATGTGACAGAAGAAAGCGTTGTTGTTCTAGCCAGGCAATTGCATTGATCATTTGACTTCTAGTTCCAGGAAGGCGGCGACTTCCTCCGGGCGTTTCCACAAGTCCGTTGCGGTCAGCTGCGCAGTTGAGGATGTGCTGCGTGTCGTGAGGGGCCAGTCCGAATTTCGGACAGAGGTCGACGACAATATTGTCGACACGAGGCATATAGTCATCGATCGTGCGGCTTGGTCCGGAGCGGAGTTGCGATGGTTGGAGGATCGGTTTTGGTTTTGTCCACCTCGGCGGGGTTGGGTAGCAACCAAGGATGACGATCGGTTCGTAGCCGGTCACCGCGTCTTCACCCGCCGTTCGACGGTGCCTACGTAGCCCGCGTCTCGGTGGGCTCGTGCGTCGACCACCGTGTCGGCGGGGATGTCCTCGTCGACGTCGTGACGAGGTAGCAGGTGGCGCGGATGCGCGGGAATGAGCTCGGGAATTTCTCCATCCGGGTCCACTTCTCGTGTTGTCAGCATTTCGAAACTCGTTTCTGCGGTTGTCGTAAAAAGCTTGAAGAACATTAGGAAGTGATCGTTAAGCGAAGGTGTGAAAAAGCAAAAACGGTCTACCGGGTGTCAAACTCGAGGCCCTGGGTCCAGATCCGGCTTAGTCTGGCCCGCGAAGGCAAATTTGGTGTGTCAAATTTCGTGATTTTTGTGTTACCAAACAGTTAAAAAAACCCATTACCCTCGATTTCTGGTTCCGCAACTAGTTCGTACATTCCATGTGTAAATATGACGAGGCGATTTAATATTTTGATGGTTTAATCCTCTCTGGACCAAATAAAATGTTGTAATTTTGCAAAATCTGATACTTTTAGAAAATGATACGACGGACTAGTTGCAAATTTGCAACCCCTGCCCGGAAAGGGTTAAGACTCATAACTAACCCTAAGCGCGATAAAAATGAGTTTGACACCCCTGACCTAAGGAAGTCCTGGATGAATTTCATCAAAATTTTTCCCCCTAATTTGCTCTTTGAGAAAAGCAAATGAAAGCCACATAAATCAAGTTATGCTTTTTCTTTTTTTTTGCCAAACAATCTTTGAAACTCCCAACTAGAGTTGGGTCAATTAATTGATTGTTCAATCAATCGGCAACTCATCAATTATCAAATTAACAACTGTTTTTTTTGAAAGATAAAATTTTAATAGATTAATGGATTTAATTTATCTCTAGCAGCAGTCCCAGCCCTAACGTTAACGTGTGTATCGACTTTTTCAGAGAATTTATTGTGAAAATATATTTACAAATAAAGAAATAAATATTCACAAATAATGTGAACATTTTCTTCATTCGTGAAAACCCGTGTTTAAAAATAATAATTTAAATTTAAGTGAAGATTGTCGAGGTGTGAAGCAAGCTGACTGACGCAGAATATTTCTATCTTGGAAGCACATACCTAATTTTGACTCTAAAAATATTGCTCAATCGTTTAAAAAATTTTGAATATTTAGCATACTCCACTCGGAGTTAATCCTACGATCCTTGTGAATTTTTTTTGAAAATTTAATGTGACTTTTTCCTGATTTTTTTTTTTTTTTTTTTCCCCCCTTTGTAGTTGCATCACCATTGTATTATAAATTCAGAATTGATATTTTTCTGTACCGGAACTCATACCTGTGTGTGTGTGTGTGTGTGTGTGTGTGAGACATATACGAAGGTGTCATTCATATTGGATTTGTTGTAATCACTAAGCGGCTCGTATGCAAAAGATCCAAGTCCAGTTGATCCGCGTCGACAGCAAACTGCGAGCCATAAAAAATGCAAACGCCGCCGCCGCCGCCACGTCGCGCTATTTCTGGTGCGCAAAATAAGTTACGCAATCCATGCTAGTTTGTGTGCGATGCTGCAGCAGCAGCAGCAGCAGCAGCGCTTGACTGCTAAAGAGCTGGAAAGCCTTAAATCAATACGGCTAATGAGAGTCTTAGAGCGGGGATAGAAAGACGTTCACCCTCTGCACCTTCCTCCTCCTCCTTCATCGTCTTCTTTTATCTATTTATCTATTTGGTGGCCATTTTATAAGCCACTTCTTGCAATTTTGTCCCAACTCCACTCGCCACCCAGGAAGCTTTGTGGCGTGGACAAGAAGGTCATGAGGGGTAATGAGTTGCTTTTCTTTTTTTTTTTCTTTTCTTTTCTTTTTTTTTTTTTTTTCCTGGAGATTGATTGTACAGCAACAATTAGGCGTTGTTGCCATTTATTTACTTTTTATTTTTATTTTTTGGGTGGGGGGCAACTGAGACGAGCGTTGTATGGCGTCAGTCGAGTCGACTCGTGCGAATTCCAAACAAGCGGCATTTTGTCGACGTGAACAAAATCATTAAGCCGTGAAATGCCCAGTTAAGCTACTGCCAAACTAAACTTCCAACAAAGTGAGTTAAACACATTGCTGTAATTTTTAAAAAAAAAATATATATACTTATATATTTATTTATATTATTATTTACATTTTATATATATGTATATATATATATATATATAACTTTTTTTGCGGGTGTGTCAAGTGGAATAAAAGTATTCAGGAATTAAATCAAATCAATTTAGTTGAAGAAAACCTCCTGTCAACTTGAACTCAGCGACAAAAATTGGGGGTAATTTTTTTTTTTTTTACTTTTTTTCTTCCGCATGGTATATAATTTTTTTTTTTTGTTAATTTATTATTTTTGATCACATATCAAATCACAAATCAAAGTAATGTTGGGAGTGTGGGCGGGGTCACAATTTGATAATTTCTAGCAATTTTTTTTTAAATGAAGTTTTGAATTTTGTTTGTTTATGTATGTATGTATGTATGTATGTATTTATTTATTTATTTATCCGTTTATTTATTGATTTAAACGGCATTTTTTTTTTTTATTTGACATTTAAAGTAATACGAACCCACCCTCCCATTATTTTGACGGTCAACCTTGCAAGTTCCAAAGTTTGCACTTTAGGCTAAAATACTTTTCAAATCCAAGAAATCAAAACTTTGCGTTTTCTTTTATGCGAGCACGCTAGAGTTTTAATTTACAGGGTGTATTAAATATTAACGAGCCAGTGGCACAAGAAAGTGAAACGGGGGACAGAAGTGTCGCAAAAACAGAATAAACTAAAAAGGAAAAATAAATCACAATTAGGGCGCGTTCCCAAAAGGTCAGGGAGCGAGCGCAGACGCCGAGCGAGTCGCCCAAAGTGGTCCCGCGGCGCCGTCGTGTTCAAAGTGGACTTTTTAAGGAGCGGCTGTGGCCCGCTTTTTTTAGGCTTTCATTTCACGGAACTTGCCGCCGCGTGGAAATCGATAGCTTCTAATTGCGTTTGCGCTCGATCCGTCAGGGTCGAGATCAAGCGCGCGTCAGCTCGGGTGCCCCGACCCCTCGAAAAAAATGCGGGCGGTGCGCGGGGGGTGTTTGCGACCCCCACGCACACCAGTAAGATAAATCTTGCTGAAATTGGTCAGCAACACAATCATTTACCGTCTGCGTGGTAAGCGCGAGGCTAATGGCGGCGCACTCCACCCCCACCCCCGCCAAATGGCCCCCGTGTGCGTTATTATTCCAGCGTGCCGCGGAGCCATTTAGGGGTTCGTGTCCATTATGCTGTGAACTGGTAAGGAAAATAAGGTCTCGTGGGGTGGTTATGAGTCCAAATTGTTCCAGCTGGGGCTGGTTTGGAGACACTCGCCGACGCGACGTTGGTTGGAATCCGCCATAATTCTTGAACTTTACCGCCATTAAAGTGGAAAAAACAGACTTGGCAGTCGGTCGGGGATGCTTGCTCCCGATCGGGGTTCATGTGGGTGGATTCCACCCATCTCGCCATCCATTTTCTACCGCTTCTCCAGGTCGGGTCGCACGGGGGAAGTAGCTTCAGCAGGGATACCCAGAATTCCCTTTTCCCCAGCCACTTCGTCCAGTTCTTCCGGAGGGATCCCGAGGGGTTCCCAAGCCAGCCGCGAGACGTTAGTCTCTCCGGCGTGTCCTGGCTCGTCCCCGGGGTCTCTTTCCGGTGGGACATGCCCGGAACACCTCACCAGGGAGGCGTCCGGATCAGATGCCCCAGCCACCTCATCTGGCTCCTCTCAATGCGGAGGAGCAGCAGCTCGACACTGAGCCCCTCCCTTCTCACTTGTTCTCTAAGGGAGAAGAGCCTGGACACCCTGTGGTCAGCCGCTTGTATCCGGGATCTTGTTCTTTCGGTCCCTTGTAGGGAATTCACTCAGAATGGCTGCTCCAAAACAAAATGGCCAATCCCTTGTCGAGTGTCTGTTACGCTTCTTGATGCTTCCTGTTTTGATAGTTGCGTCCGTCCCATTTCATGTGGATTTGTCAAACGGCTGTAAATAATTTTTTAAAATTTTTTTATCCATCCATCCATTTTCTACCGCTTCTCCGGGGGGGAGATGTACCTTCAGCAGGGATACGCATACTTCCCTTTCCCCAGCCACTTCTTCCAGCTCTTCCGGAGGAATCCCGAGGCGTTCCCAGGCCAGCTGAGGGACAGTCTCTCTGGCGTGTCCTGGGTCGTCCCCGGGGTCACTTTCCGGTGGGTCATGACCGGAACGCCTCACCAGAGAGGTGTTTGGGAGGCATCCAAATCAGATGCCCCAGCCACCTCATCTAAACATGGGGGAAGTAGCCTCAGAAGAGAAGGGATACCCAGACTTCCCTTTCCCCGGCCACTTCTTCCAGCTCTTCCGGATGAATCCCGAGGCGTTCCCAGGCCAGCCGAGAGACCTCGTCTCTCCGGCGTGTCCTGGGTCGTCTATGAATCCTCGAAATAAAATTGTGAGCCAGACCAAAATGGCCGACTCCCTGTCCAATTTCAGGCCTTTTTGTGTGTGTCTGGTATAAATGTTGCAGCGTTTCACGGCGATCAATGAAATCGGCTTTGGGGTCACTTAATTACGATTAGCTAAAAGGACAACGGCGCCATTTGGCGACACAACGCTTTCATCGCAGAGACGCTTTATGGATCCAGGAGAAAGTATCGGTACTGTCGCGCAGCTGAACACGCCATTGACATATTTGAGCCTCGGGGGAGGTCCGAGTGTTGTCGATCACTCCACGGTCTCGCTTAGGGTCACCGTGCGTTGGTTTATTAACAAGCGACGCTGACTTTTTGAGTCATTAGCGAAGACGTTCCATCAATCCACAAGAACATTTATCGATTTCCGACCAGACAAATGTTTTCGCCTTGGTAGAGGTCTGGGTGTTGTTGTCCAGTGCACAAACTTTGCTGAGGGTGTCCACGTGGTGGGTTTTTCGCCGTTTTGAGATATTAACTAAGTCGCCATGAGAATATATCAGTAACGCCGTTATTGATCCGTCGGTTGACAAATGTTCAAGCCTCGGAGGAGGTCTCGGCGGTGCTGTTCGGTATGCAAACTCTCCGGGTTACCCGAGCAGCCAACGGTGATATTTTCAAGTCATTAAAGGCGACCGCTCGATTGATCCACGAGAACACTTTGGTACCACGCGTATTGATTTCTCATTTGACAAATGTTTCGGCCTTGAAGGTCTGTGAGTTGGTTTTCGCAACACAATCAGTTCTCGGCTTACTTGCGCTTTCCGCCGTCGTTTTGAGTTATCATCGCCAAAGATGCGCTCTTGATGCACAAGAACATTTCAGTGCATTCCTCGTTTTAGTATTCAGTTCTCAGCTGTCAAATGTTTACGGCTCGGGAGAGATCGGAATGTCGTTGATCGGCGCACGGATTGACTGCGCGACGGCGCAAATTCACAGCCAGACGTGTCGTTTGGAGTTGTTCAGTCAAAAATGCTGACGAGAAAATCCCAGTACCAGAGTTAAATTCGTGTACTACTTAATTTTTCAGTGGTCGACCTTGGAAGTGGCGTCAGTCTTCTGGCTCGCTAGCGACGGCGTCGTTCCTACCTGCTGAATCTTGAAAAGAATTCCGAAGGACGAGAAAATACAACCGGCCGGCAAGATGGCTTCTGCGTCAAAATCTTGCGGCGAAGACCTTGCGTCAAAGACATTTTGTCTTGAGACTTTGGGCCAAAGCCAGTTTGTGGCCAACATGTCGTGTCAAGACCTTGAGACAATCCTCTCCCGGTTTTTACTGTCGGAAAGATAATGAGCAGAAATTGGATTTACCCCAAGTTCGAGATCCGGAGACGGCCCGTGTGTCAAGAAGACCTCGCGTCGAGACCTTGAGGCAAAGTCCTTGATTCCATGTTGGTGATTGCGAGACAGCCCAAGTGTCAAAACCTTATGACACCTGCAGTTGTCGAGACTGCCCACGTGTCAAGATCTTGTGTCAAAGACCTTGTTTCTATATTTGCCGTGACGCGACACCCCAGTGTTTTCTGACCATGTGTCAACACCCATTGATACAGACAATTGTATCTTTGTGACCTTGTGTCAACCCTCTCTTGGTGTTTATTAGAAATATTTGGCGGTCTTGTCGCAACCATCGATGGGATTTTGAGTGCGGGAAACGAGATCCCACGGTCCAGACGGCGTCACGTGCGCGGCCATCTTTTTTTATCCCCCCGCGGCACGTGCAGGGGTCCAGGGATCACCCAGAATGCTTTGCCCCACATCGCCCCGCTGCCCCTTTCAACGCAACAGAGCCCCCCCCCCCCCGCCCCCGCCCCTGCCAAAAGATGGGTCAGGGGCCCTTTTCGCTGCCAGCATCCTTCTTTCACTCGGGGCCGCGTCTCCCACGGCAACCCTTTCTTGTCCGCCGTGTTTGTTTCTCTCGGCGCCGGTGAAAGAAGAACATGAAAGCGGCAGAGAGGGGTCCGACGAGCCTCTCCAATTTCCTCTCCACGCCTAATCTGATTGGCCCGCCAGAAGGGTGAAAGGAGCGCCCGATCGGTGGACGGCCGGGGGGCCGGGGCCCGGCGGGGGCCTCCGCGGGATCAGGTCGGAGTTTGGGCCCCTGTGGAAGTCTTTACTGTGCGCCGGGAGTTTACTGGTTCACGTTCCCGTTGGAATCCGTCACCCGGAGGCGGATTGAGGATGGCGGCGCAAATGCCGGAATGAATGAGGTCCAAACGGATCCGAACGTGTAGTGGCGTGGAGAAAATGCAAGTTATGGATAATCCTACAGGTACATTTACAAGCGTGTGAGCAGAATCAACTACAGAGGGTGATAGAGCCACAGTCCGCCAGCGAATTGCCGAAGTCCGTGGTTCTTAAAAAGCGAGGCTCCTTCAGAAACTTCTCGAGACGATCCAAAGAAAGATCTGGATCGATAGTGGCAGTCCTGGAAGCTAACAGCCGATTAGCTGCTAGCAGCTAGTTTAGCGAGTCAGTTGGACCTTAAACCGCTGAAAACTAGCGTCGGCTAACTCCGTTTGGGTTCAGGTTTATCCGTTGATTTTAAGAAGCTGATAGAACATATTTTTTGTTTTGAAAAATGACAAAATCCGAGGAAGGCTCTGATTTCTTGCTTTTAAAAAAATGTAGCTAGAAGAGCTAATCACTGCTGTATAAATCACCGAGATATGAATTCCAGATTCTATCGAAGCCATCAGATTTTGCGTCCCGCAAAACGACAAAGATGAAGTCCGCCCACTCTTTGTTCTCATTGGTTCATTTCCGAAGCCTAATTTTCGTCCGATGCCTTTTCAAGTCTTCCGATCGTTCCAAAGTGCGAGGGCGTACTGTAAAATTCGACGTAATTTTTTGGGGAAAAATACATTTTCCCACGAGACAGCGCCGCTATCCCTCTTTCATGTCAAATCCTGTCCAGGGGTTTCCTCGTTCTATTTATTCGATGTCGTTCTGTGCATGCGAAATGGCAAATGATGCAAAAAATATATATTTTTTCTTGAATGGTTATTTTTCAATTTGTTTTTGCTATTTTTTTTTTTTTTTTTTTTTTTTTATTCTTTTTACGGCGCGCCTAACTCCAGACAAAGAAGGCCTGCGGAAAGATGAATGACTGCGGATTGCGTTTTGATGCGGAGTCGGCGCAGGAAGCCGCGTTCGCAAAGCCCGCGAGAGACGAAGCTCGTGTACGCGTTCGCTATTCCCGTACGGCGTAAATAAAACACGGCGCGATGCCGACGACGGATGGAAGAGGGAAAGGTGGCGGCGGGAGATGATCGGGGATGGTTGACAAGGACTTCAAGGCTGGACTAAACCACCCCCCCCCCTCCTCCTCCTCCTTCCAAAAAAATACATTTTCCTTTAAAAAAAAAAAAAAAAAAAGTGTAAGAAAAGCAGAGCAGCTAATGCACACGTCCATGAAGTTTCCTCTGTGTTCTGTTTTCCCTCTGCGGATGCCCGGCAGCTCTTCTCGTTCTGTGAGGTTCTTTGTTTGTCCAAATCACTCCCCACCCCCCTCCCCCACGAGTCCCCCCCCCCCCCAGACCCCCAATCACAGGACCTTAATCCTGACGCCGCTCTTCCGCTGCATTAGTGACCGTGTCTCCCGTTTAATCTCCTTTCACCTGGTTTTTTTTTTGCTTTTTGTGTTGTTTTTTGTTGTTGTTTTTTTTTCCAGCCACTTTCCAACTCGTCTTTTGCCGAAACCGCACAAATCCAATTTGCTCAAAAACAACTTTTACAGTTAAAGTATTCGAGTAGGTTAGGGAACAGTCACGTGGGGGGAAAAAAATAAAAAAATCAATATTAATGAATGAATGAAATTGGCGGCACGGTGGTGAGGACCCGGGTTCAATCCCGGCACCGTAAATGTGGAGTTTGCATGTTCTCCCCGTGCCTGCGTGGCTTTCCTCCGGGTGTGTGCTCCGGTTTCCACCCACATCCCAAAAACACGCAACATTAATTGGACACCCTAAATTGCCCCAAGGTGAGATTGTGAGTGCGGCTGTTTGTCTCGGTGTGTGCCCTGCGATTGGGTGGCGACCGGTTCAGGGTGTGCCCCGCCTCCTGCCATGTTGACAGCTGGGATAGGCTGCAGTACTACCCGTGACCCTTATGAGGATAAGCGGGAAAAGAAAACAGATGGATGATTATGTATGAGGTGGCACGGTGGATCAGCTGGTAAAGCGTTGGCCTCACAGTTCTGAGGACCCGGGTTTGATTCCGGCCCGTCCTTTGTGGAGTTTGCATGTTCTCCCCGTGCCTCCGTGGCTTTTCTCCGGGTGCGCCCTCCGGTTTCAACCCACATCCCAAAAACACGCAACATTAATTGGACACTCTAAATTGCCCCAAGGTGAGATTGTGAGTGCGGCTGTTTGTCTCGGTGTGTGCCCTGCGATTGGGTGGCGACCGGTTCAGGGTGTGCCCCGCCTCCTGCCATGTTGACAGCTGGGATAGGCTGCAGTACTACCCGTGACCCTTATGAGGATAAGCGGGAAAAGAAAACAGATGGATGATTATGTATGAGGTGGCACGGTGGATCAGCTGGTAAAGCGTTGGCCTCACAGTTCTGAGGACCCGGGTTTGATTCCGGCCCGTCCTTTGTGGAGTTTGCATGTTCTCCCCGTGCCTCCGTGGCTTTTCTCCGGGTGCGCCCTCCGGTTTCAACCCACATCCCAAAAACACGCAACATTAATTGGACACTCTAAATTGCCCCAAGGTGAGATTGTGAGTGCGGCTGTTTGTCTCGGTGTGTGCCCTGCGATTGGGTGGCGACCGGTTCAGAGTGTACCCCGCCTCCTGCCATGTTGACAGCTGGGATAGGCTCCAGCACTCCCCGCCACCCTCGTGGGGATAAGCGGCGAAGAAGATGGATGGATGGATGGAGGAATGAAATTTATTTGTTTGATATCTGCTTGAAAACCAAGACTTCTACGAAGTGGACTGGATGAAAAAGCGGTTTTGGCCACAGTACAGTATGTACGCCCACTAATAGTTTAAAGCAGGGGTCTCAAACTTGCGGCCGCTGGAGGCCTCGGCGGACATGGACTTATGTGGAGTCTCAATTCGAACTTAAAAACAATCCCATCTTCTCAAATATAAGGTGAAGAAAGATGCTGGTGTGTACAACTTGTGTGCAAAACTCCCCTTGGCAACGCTGCTGTAACGTTCTCATTGACATTTTTTTACGGTGCGGCCCACAAAATAATCATCTCGCGGGCCGCGAATGGCCCCCGAGCCGCCAGTTTGAGACCCCGGGGTAAACCTTAACTATAATGCAGAAAAAAAAACGATCATAAACCCAAAATGGAAATAGCGCCGTGATGATTTTGTCGCAGCTCGTTAAAATATCGCCGATCGTTGACCGCGAACGTCGCTTCTGTTTAGCAGCTCGTCACTGAAATATGTAAATATGTGCACTTTTCAGGTTTTTGCCCCATTCTACCGGAAATGTTGTCGAGTAGGCGGGTTTTCGGCTCCCTAACGGGTTAGCTTCAAGTCTGTCTTCCTTTCCAGCGTCCGTCACTTCTTTTTCTGTCTCTTCTTAAAGATTGCATGTTGAAATTCTTGAGACTTTATTAATATTTTGATTTTTTTTTTTTTGCATCGCTCTCTCTCTCTCTCTCTCTCTTTCTCTTTCTCTCTCTCCTCTGGCCGGCTCGTGTTCTTTGATTGTGACGTCTCCGGTTGTGTCGCTTGCAAATGGCCTGTCGCCTCTCATCTTTCCGGCCATGTAGGTCAGCGCTCTGCTTCGCTCGGCGTCCTGCCGGAGATCCGAGAGAGAATATTCCAGATGTCAATCGTGGATGTGTGTTGTTGTGTTGCCCCCCCCCCCCCCTCCAAATTTGGCACGGAGACAAGATGAGGCGGGCGGGGGCGGCCGATGCTTGCGGTAAAAGTATTTAGCGGAAGAAAAAGCGGATCGGTCGCACCTCGACGCAGCGCCGAGGGCTCGGGGGACGGTTCCGATGTCCGCCGATCGGTCTTTGGGCATTCGGGAAAGTTTTTGCTCACGATTAGATTTGGACTCGCTTTATTGTGCATTCAGTCAAGGATTATTACATGAAATTTTGGTACCTTTGGCCGCCGTATCAAATATCCATCAATTTTCTTAGCTGCTTATCCTCACAAGGGTCAGGGGAACCTACCCCAGCTGTCAACGGGCAGAAGGCGGGCTACACCCTGAACTGGTTGCCAGCCAATCGCAGGGCACATAGAGACAAACAACCAATCGCACTCACAATCACACCTACGGGCAATTCAGAGTGTCCAATTAATGTCACATGTTTTTGGGATGTGGGAGGAAAGCGGAGTGCCCGGAGAAAACCCACTCAGGCACGGGGAGAACATGCAAACTCCGCGCAGGCGGGTCTGGGATTGAGCCCGGGACCTCAGAACTGTGAGGCCAACACTTTCCAGCTGAGCCACATTCCAAAAATGTGCAACCTTAATTGGTTACTCTAAATTGCCCCGAGGTGTGATTGTGAGTGCGGCTGTTTGTCTCTATGTGCCCTGCGATTGGCCTGCGACCAGTTCAGGGTGTGCTCCGCCTCCTGCCTGTTAAGAGCTGGGGTAGGCTCCAGTACTCTTTGTGACCAGTGTGAGGATAAGCTGCAAAGAAAATGTATGGACGGATAAGAGAATGCAAAAATCTTATTTAAGCACGGATTAATGACATTTACATTCATTTTAATGAGGAAGAATGATTTGAGTTGCGAGCGTGGTCAGTGAATTCAGTTCGTATCTTAAGACGCCGCTGTTCTAAGCAAAGGCACTACGTAGCTATAATTCATCACGTCCCTTGTGAGGATAAGGGGCTGAGAAAATGGATGGATGGAACACAATGTGAAAATGATCACGCTCGCGCTCAAGCACACGGATGCTAACAGTTAGCCAGCCTTGCTTACGCGCGCACATCAGCAGCCGCTCCGGGCGACCCGCGGGCCGCAAAGCTACACCTGCGAGTACAATTGCTAGCAGATGGGTAATTGGTGCACGCAGGAAGACGCATGCTCGGCGGCACGGCGGCAGCCCCGACTCCAATTTCCCCGAGGTCGGAACATTTTGACATTGAACACAGCGAAGGGAAGTCGGCTATTAGCGCGCATGAAGGCTCGCTAATAAGGGGCCGAGGTTAACGAGCGGCGGGGGGGCCCCCAAAGTTCTTACAGATGAAATGCAAAAAAAAAAAAAAAAATGGAAAACAACAAATTGAGAGCAGCCGAGGACTCTCGCTCGCAATTCTTGTGATTGGCGTTCAGCGACACTCCGCAACGTTGTGTGCGTCCACGAATGCGTCCCGGAGAGCCCGGCGACCGTTTTGTCGGTGGGCGGGGGGGGGGCTGCGGCGCGGAAGGACGACGCGTCCCCCGATCGCTCGCCTCGGCTTTGATTGCTCCTGATTGAGACCAAATCGTAATAAAAAAAAAGGGCAGCGCGGCCACCGTATGATTTGTCAGCTGCACTCGTTATCGCGGAGGGGAGGAGGGAGGGGGGGGCAATCAAAGCCAAGTTTGGTAAACTTTTTTGTATTTTTTTCATTTTCTTTCCTGAAGGTCGTCCTGGAGCGCGGCGGGGGCGGGGACGGGCCCGGCGGGAGGACCGATCAAAGGCCAGGAAGCGTGTCATCTTTGGCCGACGTGATGGGGGGGCGCGCAAAGAGGAGGTTGCGGGAGGAATTCCTGACCCGTTTTCGTGTCGGTTTTCACCTCCAGGGATGTCGCTCTTCAGGGCTCATCCGCCTCGATGTTCAGAGGTCGTGGGTTCCAATCCGGTTTTCCCGTACAGCGTTTCCCTCTTCCCAACCGTGCATGTGTGGTTTTTCTCCAGGTACTCTTTTTTTTTTTTTTTTTCCTCCCACGTTTTGAAAACGAGCATCACAAGTTTTTTTTTTTTTTTGAAGACTAAGTCACAGGTGTCAAACTCGTGGCCCGGGGGCCAAATGTGGCCTGCCGCATCCTTTTCTGTGGCCCACGAAAGCAATTTTTTTGTCTTTGCTTCATTCTAAAATCTGTTCTAAAATTGGGAACAGTCTTCACTTTTAATAATGTCACAACCATTTTTTGTCACCAAACCACTTTTAGTAATTGTTGAACATTTAGTAGTTTCCTTGACATCCTATTTTAGTTTTTTTTACTTCTGTATACTTATTTTGTAATCAAAGCCATCTTCATTTACACACGCCTGGGGTCGATTCCCGCTCAGTGATGGTGTTAATATGCGCCCTGCGACTGACCGGCGACCACTTCAAGGCTGTAGTCCGCTTTTCGCCCAAAGTTTGCTGGGATAGGTTCCAGCAATCCCGCCACCATTGAGGATATGCATCTTGGAAAATGGATGGACGGATGTAATATCGCAAAGAGATTTATAATATTTCAGTCATCGCAGCCCTCTGAGGCAGGGGTGTCAAACTCGTTTTTGTCCCGGGCCACATTGTATTTGCGGTTTCCCTCAAAGTGCCGTTATGGCTGCTTGTCATAGCTCAATGTTATCATTTATGATATGACCATTTAAAATGTTGGTACAGATTTGAACAAAAAATGAATAAATAAAGTTGATACCCTTAATTTGCCTCTCCGGGGCCACATAAAATCATGCGTTGGGCCCAGATCTGGCCCCCGAGCCTTGAGTTTGACACCTGTGCTCTAACGGAAATCACATCTTCAGTTTGGCGCACGACAAAAATGAGTGTGACGCGCTTCCTATCAATTTTCCGCCGGCGTGACTGCGGGTTTGAATCCGTGCCTCGCGATTGGCCGGGCGGTAGCTGAGATAGGCTCCACCCTCCTGAGAATAAGCAGTACACACAAAAGACGGATAGAGATTTGTGGTGGGGGCAGGGAGGGGGGCTCATTTTGTTATTCATGTTGGGGCTCGGGCCCTCACTTCCTTGGGGGGGGGGGGGGCGCTTCGCTGCGGTTACTGTAAATCTGCTACTTTTCCCGCACAAAACCGACACGGCGCGTCGTGGGTGTTGTTTACGCGAGGCCTTGCCCTGGGAAAGCAGTGTCAGAGAGCACCAGCGATGGGGAGATCGAGAGCCGAGCGGGGCGGTGAAGGGGGGAGGGGGGCGGTCCGATGGAAGCCTGATGCGGCCCGAGGGAGGGAGCGCCGCTCACTCGGAATCGGAGACGAGGACGGAGCGAGGCGGAAAGGGAATGCGGGATGAAGGCCGAGATGGACTGGATTGGGATGATGGCGTTGGGTGGGGGTGGGGGTGGGGGTGGGGGGGAGCAATGCGGGCCACGCTCGGAACAAAGGAGGTTAGCGGGAAGATTGGCAGGAGCGCGGTGGAATGGCGGGGGGGGGGGGGGCAAGGGAGAAAATAGAAAAAAGATGGAGTGGGGGGGAGGGGGCAAAATAATCCCAAAGTCCCCCTTTGCGTTTCTCTTTGAGGATCCCAATCTATACGAACACACACACACACACACAGACGGCCAAAAACTACATGTTGGAGTAAAGTATATTTATTTATTATCCATAGTCTTTGTCGGGGTGGTTCCCTAAAGGATGATCCAAGGTCAAAACCACTTAAGAATGTTCCTCTTTATTCTTACGTAACTTCTCTCGCTTTTTTTTTTTTTTTTTTTTTGTTTTGTTTCCCGACTGCATACTGACACACGCACACGGACGCACACGCGCATACTAATGCGGTAGGGGGGGGGGGGGGGGCGGGGGGGTGCATCGATTTAGCATGGTGTGCAAGATTCCCACCGCTGCCCCGATATGCAGATTAAAGGCAAAACACACACACCCACTCTCTGCTCTCCAAGCTTCTCCCCCCCCCCCCCCCTTCCCCGGGTGCGAGCGGGTTATTGTCATTATGCGCATTTTATTTTACGCATATTCGTAATTAGTTCCAGGCGTTGAACGGCCGCGACGGCTTTTGCCACATTTTCAGTTTGGGTTGGCGTTCAGCGTGCAAAAAAAAAAAAAAAAAAGAAAAGAAAGAGAGGATTTGTACGAGTGTGCTAGCGAAGTTTTACTGCAAAACAAACACTCTGTCGACTGTTTTCGATCATGTGACTACATGCTGGGCACGCGGCCATGTTGGATGGGTGCACTCTACTGACACGCCGTTCATTTTTTCGCATACAGGAGTTACACAAATTTTCGTACGACTGTTAAACGTGACGCGTGATGGCTAAAGAGACTTTGGAAAGTTATCGGGGTTCATTAGATGTTGTTTCAAGAAACCGTTACGACAGGAAGTGCGCTTCGAGCGACAATATCGACCCATACGACTTGGAGAAACACAAATGGAGCACAAAAATGTGGGCGTCGGTAACCTATCCAGACATCGTCAACTATCCCCTCTTGTCGACAAGCGCTTATACCGTGGACCAACTGAAGAATTACAAAGGTCTGGAGGCTACAACCGATTCATCAATTACTGGGTTCCGGATGCGGCGGTATCCATGGTTAGCAACCAGCGTCTCCACACTGCTAAGGTTAATGTACCGCACGATGGAATTTAAAAATGTACCGCGTGATTATAGTCAGTGCTGTGTTAAATTATGTTGATTGTACCAATGAAAGAGGTGTAGATTTATTATTTTCGTTTTTGTTACCGAGAGGCCGAGAGAGACGTTCGACCGGGACGAGTCCCAAGCGGAGTACGCACCTCTTTCTCCACTTCCACGGCTACATTTTTAACTCTGCTCACGAAACAGCTAGCGGTGCGGTGTTTTTCCAAACTCATTATGATAAAACAGAAAATACAGATTTTGGAACAGTTGGGGGAAGGTGTCTGGTGTTCTATGTGACAGAAGAGTCTCCGCTAGGATGAAGGGGAAACTTTATAAAACAGTAGTGAGGCCAGCCATGACCGTGGCACTGAAGAGACAACAGGAAGCAGAACCGGAGGTGGCAGAAATGAAGATGTTGAGGTTCTCGCTGCAGTTTTTGGTTCGGTTTTTGGGTTCGGCACCGATCAAATGAAATGGGGCATACGCTATACAGCTCTGATAGGATTAGAAATGAGATCGTTAAAGGGAGAGCCAAAGTTGGATGTTTTGGAGACGAGGTTAGCGAGAGCAGACTTTGATGGTTTGGACATGTCCAGGGGTGAGAGAGTGAGGAAATTGGTCGGACGATGGTAAGGATGGAGCTACCAAGGAAGAGACATCGAGAACAAGATCAAAGAAAAGGGTGATGGATGTTGTGAGGGAAGACTTGAGGACAGTTGGGTGTTAGAGAGGAAGATTAGAGGGAAAAAGATGACGGGACAAGCCGAAAGAAGAAGGAGAAGAAAATACAGATTTTGGAGACATGCATTGCGTTCATGTAGGCCCTTGGCCCTAAAGAATACTTCCCCCTTCGCAAAACTCAGTTATCGCTAACCAGGTGTGAACCTGTAAAAGGTATCCAATACTTACCAAGAACAAAATGCTCCGAGCAAACGTTGACGTAAAGGAATGACTTGGCTGAGTTCTCGCCGTTTGCTTGCTAGCTGCGCCGTTTTCTCGCACCGGTTCTTGATCGCAGGTGGGTTTTACGAACCACGCTACCCCGAGAACGCCCGATCTCGTCAGATCTCGGATGCTAAGCGGGTTTGGCCTTGGTTAGTACTCGGACGCGGGACCGCCGGGGACGACCAGGTGCTGCAAGCTTCTCTCGCCGCCTAAAACGCAGAAGGGTCGCCCCAGGAAGGGTGTCCGGTGTAAAACTGTGCCAAACAAAAGTGCGTTGATCTGAGATGACGCGCTGTGGCGACCCCCGAATGGGACAAGCCGAAAGAAGAAGAAGAATTCTTGATCACAGCTGGCAGTCGTAAGGAAGACGCTTTACAACGCCTGCTTTCGTTTGAGCGACCGATAGCGTGGCGGTGCTCCCCCGTTCGTACGCATTTCTGAAATGATTCCCGCTTGGTTACGGTTTGTTTACGCTAATTCACCGAACCAAAATGGCGACCGCGAAGGTCGTCTGACGTCATCCGAAAACAGACGATACCGCGTTCGTGTAACAAAAAGTATACAAAAGTATTTGTGGCCCAGTTGTGCGCCGTTCTGGCCTCCGTGGATTCTGTTCTTCCGATGCGATATTTCACGCGTTTCGCGTTACCAGGTACCAAATGCGCCGGCCACCGATGCGTTTTATGCATTTGAAAGGCTGAAAAGTTTCCCGGCGCTCTCTGCGGAATTACAACTCCAGGAAAAAAATGAAAAAAAAAAAAAAGCGTAACGTTGTTTAAAAATAACCCTGAAATAAGGCAAGAATCGACCGGGTGTAAAGTGGGCCGGCGTACGAGTTGAGTGCGTTTCCCGTTTCCGCGCTTTCTCCGTGTCCGCCGAAGCCCCCGGCGACGCTAACGCGAGGCCTTCGACGCGGATCGATGCGACACGACACGGGGAAGCTTTTCGGCCAGGTATTTATAGTCCCCGCCGAAATAAAAGCCCCCCCCGCGCCCCGGGATGTCAAAGGTGGGGGCCGCACTCGAGCGGAACGACGAGGAAGCGCGGCCTTCCATTAATACAACAATGGCGTTTTGAATTTTTCATCCGTTTTTAAAAGAAAAGTGACTCAAATCTTATTTGGAAAGCTGCGGGCCGCCGATTGGACGGCGCCAAAGTCGACGTCTGGCTCGCGATTGGCCGAGAGAAGATGAAAGAGGAAATCCCAACACACGCACACTTAATTAGCAAGCGAGCTGTATCGTACTGTGCCGTGTGTCACAATACAGTTGTCATTTCACACGCAGCTACTAATCCGCTGTGTGTTTGCTCAGAGGCATTCTACCCCCCACCCTCACTTTCCACTCCCCCCTCCCTCATCATCCAAACTGCCTGTAAATTGCACTTTTAAAATATCATAATACCTTTTTCGGGGGTGGGGGGGCTGTAGGGTGTGTGTGGAAGTGTTCAAGTAATTTTGTGTTAGTGTGGCAACACATGGCACCCCATATATATATTTGTTGTTGTTTTTTTTGGGGGGGGAGACTTTCTTTTTTATGGGTACATTTGGTTAATCCTCATAAGAAAAAAAAAAAATGAAAATGACGTTATTCTTGCATGTGTGTGTTCCCGTGCTTCTATTTTACAGTCCCTTCGCGTCCCACCTATATTCTGGGGGGAGGGGGGGGGGACACTAATGTTTGTATATGAATATTTTCTTGTCTTTCTATGTTAGTGGGAAATCACCTATGACAGCAGTTTTCTTCAATTAAGGAATATTTTTTGAAAAAAATAACAAGTAAAATAAGTAAGCATAACATTGTTTAAAAATAACCCTGAAATAAGGCAAGAGCTGACTGAATAATTGATCAGATATCATAGTATAAAATAATATATAACTATATAATAGATATAATATAAAATAGTAATAAGAATCGAATATAGTGAGTAAGAGTAAAATAAATGAGTAAAGCCTCAGTTTTGGAACATCACCGTTTTAACGTAACGTAACGCACGCGGCGCAACCAGCGCACTTTTGTTATTGTGTCAGACGTCTCCCAGTAGAGACGTTTTTTTTTTTCTTCTACTTATTGAGGACGACCGTATTGACCCCCAATCGTGGCTCCAAAGAAATGCTCTATAAACCCCTCATTATTGTTTGTTGCGGGTAGAGTCGCAACCGGTATGGCAATGAGCGTACTCTACTACTAAAGCATACATTTTAAGCAAAAAATAAATATATTTCTTAGATTATTTTATTATGTAAAGTATTAAAACTATACATGTATTTCTATTGTGCAGTTTATTATCAGGAAAAACTTTTGAAAAAATGCTTTAAAAGCCCAATTTTTTAGGCTTGGAACGCATTATTTCTTTTTCCAGCCATCGTAATGGGAAACATTGATTTGGTTTGTGAACAAATCACTTCTCGAACGGATTGCGGTCGAGAACCGGGGCATCGCTGTACTTTATGTGTGTGAAATAGTAAGTTTTGCACATGTAAAGTAAGGTTGTTCGAAGGCACGTTTTGCGCGTGTTGTGCGAATGAGCCAAGCAAGCGGCGCTTAATTAATCAACATCAAAAGACGCCATTAAAAATGAATGAAACCCCGAGCAACAGTTTGGCGGGAGTGAATAATTCAGGCAGCGGCGCACCCTCACGCCCATCTATTAGGCGCCACCATCGTCATCCTCAACACCCTGAAGCCCCCCCCGAATCCGTTTAGCGGGCCTCTCCGCCGCCGAGGGAATCGTACGCAAACAAGCGCCCCCGCGAGCGGAACGTCCGTTAGTCCCCGCGCTGACCGCAGTTACGGGGCCGCGCTTCCAAATGAAGGAGCCGCCGCCGATTCCAATTAACGGCCTCGGAGGAGGCGCCGCTCTCTCCTCTCCCTCCTTAATGGGAAAAGTCGCTCGGATGAGGAGATGGTGAACTTTGGAAAGTCTCAAATCCGCTCTGTCCTCCCTCGTTTTGAATGTCAACCGAGCGGCGTCGCACCGAGAGAGAGAGGAAAAAAAAACAAACAAAAAAAAAAACGTCTTTAACCCTTTTTCAAGCGCGAGCCTGTAAAAGCGCGCAAAACAAGTCGGAATTCATATGGTACGGTAATATATTCATTGCGGGCAGCACAGTTCTCCCAGTTCTAAGGTCCCGGGTTCAATCCCAGAACCGCCTGTGTGGAGTTTTGCATGTTCACGTGGGTTTTCTCTCCGGGTGGGCACTCCGGTTACCTCCCACATCCCAAAAACATGCGAGATTAATTGGACACTCTAAAATTGCCCAAAGGTGTGATAGTGAGTGCGGCTGTTTGTCTCGATGTGCCCTGCGATTGGCTGGCGACCAGTTCAGGGTGTGCCCCGCCTCCTGCCCTTTGACGGCTGGGATAGGCTCCAGCACTGCCCGCGACCCTCGTGAGGATAAGCGGGCAGAAGAAAATGGATGGATGGATTATTTCCAGGGTGGCACGGTGGAACATCTGGAAAGCGTTGGCCTCACAGTTCTGAGGTCCCGGGTTCAATCCCGGACTCGCCTGTATGGAGTTTGCATGTTCTCCCTGTGCCTGCGTGGGTTTTCTCCGGGTGGGCACTCCGGTTTCCTCCCACATCCCCAAAAATATGCAACATTAATTGCACACCCTAAATTGCCCATAGGTGTGATTGTGAGTGCGGCTGTTTTTCTCGATGTGCCCTGCGATTGGCTGGCGACCAGTTCAGGGTGTACCCCGTCTCCTGCCCGTTGACAGATGGGATAGGCTCCAGCGCTCCCCGCGACCCTCGTGAGGGTAAGCGGCAAAGAAAATGGATGGATGAATATTCATTCCCAAGATCACTGGTGTCAAACTCAAGTCCCGGGGGCCAGATCTGGCCCGTCGCATGATTTTGTGTGGCCCGCAAAGGCAAATCATGTTTTTCAACTTCCATGATTTTTGTGCTAATCGGTGACAAAATTTAAAATTGTCATATCATAAATGATAAAGTTGAGGTATTGCAAGCATTTCTGCGTGACCAAACATGAACAATAATAGTTGAAACCCCCATTACGCTGGATTTCCGGTTCCAAAACTAGTTCATAAATTTCACGCGTAAATATGGCGAGGCGAAAGATTTTCGTGGGAATCGTGACGACGATGTGGCCCGCGACAAAAACGAGTTTGACGCCCCTGGCAAAGTTGATGTGGCACAGAGAACTAGAGTGGGCTAACTCAATTTTTGTCACGGGAAAAATCATTTTCAAGAAGAAAGGTGCGGTACCCGTTTTGACTTCCAGGGGGCGGCCAATTCACGCGCCGGACGCTTGTCCACTTTTCCAAGATGGCCGCTGCCATGAAACCAGGTTTCACCCCCCCCCCCCCCCCCAAAAAAAAATCATTTCCAGAACAGAGGCTGAGAGATACTGTAGAAAACTCAGAAAGTAAGTACACCGAGAGCGTTAGCTTGGGTACCGGACAATGTGAATGTTATTTATTTTCATGAAATATTGATAGATTTCAGGCATAAAAGGTTCACGTTTGCCCACTGCCCACTTTGTCAGCGGCTCAACGTATATGAGCATTTTCACGCGGGGCCTCCAGCCTTGGAAAATGTTGCTATCCGCGTCGGGTCTCGGTGCTGGATCACTGCGGTTTCCCCTGCGCTTCGGGTTTTTCCCGTCTCGGGACCAGTTTTTCTTGCCATTTGTGCACGAAACAGGTGTCAAACAGGTGATGCTGCAGAGAGAATGGGCGCCAATTACTTTGCATATTTCTCGTTGCATCACCGCCGGGGCTTGCGCTATCTGTCATCAGAATTTCATTCTTTAATGCGGCACATTTAGCATTTTAACGGCTTCTCTCCCCCCCTCCGCCGCCACTTCAAATGGAAAATATGACACTTTGCGAAACGGGCAAAGTGATGATGAATTGCGCTCAAATCTGATTTGTCATCCCCTTGTTTGCATTCTCTCAGAGACGAGGCACTCGCGGTTTTTGTTTTGTTGAAAGATTGCGACGAGGCGCGGAAAATAAAGTCTAATATTGTGTCCTTAAAAGTCCCACGAGAGGGTTTGAATGCTAATGCTACGGTCAAATACTCGTCACGCGTTCCAGCGCTCATGCTAATTGTAGATCACTTTGCGAGTGATCAGTCCAGAGTCAAAGTACCAGTGGTAAAGGATACTTATTCAACTAACTTCTCAAATTATTAGTGCTAATATCAAATGCTATCATAACGATCAAATGCTAGCACTATATGTGATACAATTCAAACATAGCACACAAATCCTATGTAATGAATTTACTTGCCACAGGTATATTAAGCTAATTTCAAGATTGCTAGTGTTATCGTTAAATGATAGCATTATTGCTATCAAATGTTCGCAGTGTATTAACGTACGATAAAATGCCACCATGACAAAAAAAAAATATGCCCCATTATATAAAAATTCAAAGTCAAGTTTTGAATGCTAGCGGTGAATTGACACTTCAGTGGCATAACCACGTGTTACATTCAAATGCTAGCAGTTTGTTTACATGCTAGGCTATCTCATGAAGGGAATAAGTAAAGCGGAAGTCGAGCTAATTTTGCTCCTAATGTGCCCGCCGGGTTTGCCCCGGTGGAGATTTGCGCTCGCTGCGTGACGTCTAATTTGGAGTCTCGTTAGCTTAGCGGGGAAAGCGCGTCAGTCTCCGACGGGAGGTTTTTCTGCACATCCGACCGCGGATGACAGTTGAGCTTTATCTCCCGCCGAACAGACGAGCGGAATGAGACGTTCCGACACGACTTCCAGATTTTGACAGATGTAACAGGTAATGGGTTTAAGTCCTGGGAGTCGGCATCTGAGTCATGACGAGGTCCAGACCCGCTAAAAAAATGATAAGAAGAAGAAATCAAATCCTAATCTGATGCCTTAAAGATGAATTTGGAGCCTTTTAATATTAAAACTGTAGCAATACTTTGAGTTCCGTATCATTGAGAGGCATTCATACCCACTAATTGTCGCATTAGCTTTCACGTTAGCGTCGACCCACAGGAACATTAAAGCCACCCGTAAAGTAAAAACTGTTTAACACACTGCAGAGTTATATTTTTAACAAGCCCGCGAAGTTTTAATAACTAAAATAAAAATGTACAGGATGTAAAACGAGGCTCCGAAATCATGAAAATTAGCTCACCTCCGAGCTAGCAGTTGCTGTGGGACCGTCTAACGAATGCGCTGAAAACACAACAGTACTTATTTTTATGAGTACAGCATATGATCAGATGTGTGTACTCGGCTACAGTCTGTCTTACTTTGTTGTATAAACAATTACTTTCCCTGACATGTCCGTTGTGTGGGGACCGAGACGAACCGGGCGCAAGTCTAGCGAGCTCTCTCGCTAGTTAGCTTCCTCGCGGATTAGCTCGCAGGCTAGCGAAGCTAATAACTATTTCAATTTCCCTGCGGTGTTTCCTACACGTGGCGGATGGCGCGAGGCTGTGGCGTTTTCGATGGAACCAACAGCGGTCCGCGAACCCGTTTGCGGCTAGTACTTGTTAGCTACCAGCCGCAGGCTTGCAGGCTTTCTTTGGGAATCTTGTCGCTACTTGTTTTTTTCTTTGTTTTCTTTCTCTTCCTTAAAGGCGCCAAGATTCTGCCAAAGCAGCGTCTTGTAGCGCCGGAGAAAAGGAGTCGGAGGCGGAGTGTCGGACACAGAAACAGAACTTGCTTTATTGTTCGACATCACCAAACTACCTGCATAACGGCGGGAACTCTGTTAACCTTTTCTCCGGAAGCGCAACAACAAAAACAGTCCGTGCGGAACCCCGCACCCCAACTCCAGGTCCCGCGGGTGAATTATGTAAACACCACAGTCTAAATATTTGCCGAAGCGGCCTGTCGACGTGAGGCACGCCCCGACGTTAATGCAAATTTTGACGGCCTCGTGGCCGCGCGAGGGTTAAAGTGTAAAAGATGGCAAAGCCTCTTCTTTTGAGAGCTTTTTTTATCTCCTTTTAAAAGCGAACGCAGCTTTTGTTTTTTGTTTTTTTTTTTCCACCGGTGGACAAACCCTGACCCTGAAGCTCATCTACAAATAGGCCTGCACTCTATCGGCACACGAAGAAAGGAACACACAGACACACACAGCCTTTAGCCCTTCCTTTCATTGCGCACAAATGCACTCACACACGGTGTGCATAAAAAGTGGAAAAAAAATGTAAAAATGTCCCTGAGCACGAGTTCACCGGGGGCGCTTGTGGCCGCCCTTCTACGGTGTATCGACACGCGCAGTGCAGCCGAGAATCGGTCCGAACTCGTGTATAATACCAATGCTACTTGGTCACAATTTGCAGGGTTTACGTGGATAGTAAAAAATTGGCGAGTACCGGGTGATGTTTTTGTTTTCTATCTCAGCTTACAATATTACCGTGAATGATAATAATTGGTTTGCACAAAATGGGATTCTCGGGAAGTTACAAGATGCTGGCATGTATGTTGTTGCTTTGCAAGTAATCAAATTTTCTCCTACTCCTAATTGCTACTTTCCTATTTATCATTACATTTTTCTACTTGGTGATACATAGATACCCTCATTTTTTTTCAAGGTCACTAATCCCTATGTATGCAGTTTGCTAGTTATGAATGTCACTTTTTTTTTGGGGAAGCTATCTGCCGCTATTTGCTGAAAAATTCCGCAATTGTTGTGTCTTGTCCTCTTTCAAAATGGTCCCAAAGGCCTTTCGAAATCAGGAAGTAGTTCAGTAATTGCGGCAAGAATTTGCTGCACTTACGGTACACGTTGGCATTTTTCGAAATCAAGCCATTTACTGTAATTTGCGGCCGACAGAGCGCACCTGATTATAAGCCTCCCCCAGTCCATTTGTCAAGGAAATACCATTTGGTACATACAAAAGCCGCACTTGTGTAAAAACCGCAAGTGCCCACATTGAAAAACGAGATATTTACAAAGAACGACGGTATACAGAAAGAGTTTTTCAAAGTTTGAATACCTTAGCTTCGCTTAACATGGCAACAACACGGGAGCACGAACAGGGCTGGTTAAAAAAATAAAAAAAACATACGGGTAAAATAATAAAAACAGCCGCGGCAACTACAGAGTAGCATCGTGGTAGCACAACACTAACAGAGCTGGTTAAAAAAAAACATACCGAAATCACTGAGACGCGGCAGTGACACAGCAGCAAACACGCTAACGCAAGCGCGGTGCTAAAAGGGCCGGTAAAAAAAAAAAATACCGGTAAAAATCACAGAGACACGGCAGTAACACAGAGGCAACATGCTAGCGCGGCGCTAATGCTAGCGCGGCGCAAACAGGGCCGGTTGAAAAAAAAAAAAAATTACCGGTAAAAATCACAGAGACACGGCAGTAACACAGAGGCAACATGCTAGCGCAGCACTAATGCTAGCGCGGCACAAACAGGGCCGGTTGAAAAAAAAAAAAATACCGGTAAAAATCACAGAGACACGGCAGTAACACAGAGGCAACATGCTAGCGCGGCGCTAATGCTAGCGCGGCGCAAACAGGGCCGGTTGAAAAAAAAAAAAATACCGGTAAAACTCACTGAGACACGACAGTAACACAGCAGCAACACGCTAGCACATCGCTAATGCTAGCGTGGCATTAACAGCGCTGGTTAAAAAAAAAAAAAAACAGTAAAAGTCACCTCCTTGGCACATATATTCCACCGGTCTCACTCTTACCTTTTTCCGCTCGAATGCCCCCTTGTGGCCGTTAGAGAAAAAAACGCACAAATTAGCCGGTAAGCAGGGTTGAAAGCATGTGAAAAAAATTGTGGCCCAGAGGCGCGAAATTACGGTATTTCTACCGGGAGAGTGAATCCCGTATATCAAATTAACATTTCACATTTCCCTGAAACTATCAAAATAGGTATTAATTTTGGTGCCATCCCGTAGAATCTCGGCGTGATATTGTTAGGTTTAATTCATTGATCGTGTTTTTTTTTTTTTTTTTTTATTCCGTTTATGATTTGGTCGTTGAAAAAACAAAACTACTTTGGAAGTGTACCGACGCTAGCGTGTCGTCGTTTTGCGACAAATAAAAATGCGACTTCGCCAGTCGGTATTTTATGACCTTTTTGACACGGTGCCGGATTAATACAATAGTTTCCTTTTCTAAATGCACATCATTATACCGCAAATGATATCACATTTAGCACCTGGACATGAAATTGAGCAGATAGCCCTTAGCTAGAGCGAGCCATAATTTTCGATGTATCATTCTTGGATGTCTACCACGCTGCTTCCTGTTATTTTGTACTTGATATTCTACAGAGCAACGCGCAAATGTTGCTTTGCGAACGTCCGAGCGTGTACTCTAGTAAAGGAAAGGAGCTCCGTCACCCGTAGCTTCAAGTCATCGGCGCGAAGGAAGGCCGTTTACGTTTGTAGTCGTCTCTGGCTCTCGCGGCCTTGTTTTTGGTCACGGCGCTCGAACGCGCTGATTAATGCTCGGAGAGAGCTGGCAGATGCAGGGCGAGACAATGAGCGGCGAGAGCAGGAAGTGGAGGACGACGGCAGGAAGAGCGACGGCACGAATACGAAGGCGGGAGTTGCGGATGGCGGGGGGGGGGGCAACAATCAGACCGGAGGCTTGACTGATTTCAGTGGACTTGTGGCTGGCACGTACCGCCTGCTTCCTCCTGCTTTCACGTTCTTTTCATCGAAGACTCCAAATTGTCCAAAGGTGCGAGCGCTCCTTTCTCGCTGTCCGGCGATTGGCTGGTGAAACGGGAAAGAAAGAAAAGCAAAACTCCTAAATAAAATTCCAGAGGTGCCTTGAGAACCAGATTCCTTGACTGAGAAGTTTTTCAAGATACGAGCCGTTCCCTACACGCAGAACGTCCCGTGACCAAAACCCGGGGGGAAAAAAGCATAGCTGGGTTCTTGTGTATGCTAACGAGTCCGACGACGTTTCGATGACATGACTTGCTAACGCTGTATTTTCGCTAACGCTGTTGTCTTTGGTCAAAAAGTTAAATACATTTTTATCATTTATTCATATGACGTGTTCAACATGAACAAAGCCTCAATTTTGAAAAAAGATATCGTTTAAAGTCCCTCCGGTTGCTTTGTCACGGCCCCCTTCGCCGTTCACCCGAACCGCTTCAACCCGTTTTGTCAAATGCAGAAGTGGGTTGCGCGTCTAGCAGATGATCACTCCTGCTGTTTTTTTCCATCCCTGCGTACTCTGGACCACCTGTCGAAGTTGGTTCGAGGAAATGGATGAATAGATTTTTGTGGGGAGGGTAAGGTTGATCCTTTCGAGGTCTTTGGCAGGTAAAATGCATACTCTGTTGGGTTTAGGTCTGGAAGTTTACTTGGCCAATCTCAAGCATTCCACTCCTTACCCCCCTGATAAACTCTTTGGTTGTTTTGTCGATATCTGTTGGGTCTGGCGACCAGTCCAGGGTGTGCCCAGCCTCCTGGTCAAAGTCAGCCCAGAATAGACAAACCGCAGGAGTGAAATGGATGGATTGAAAATAAGAAAAACCGCAAACTTGGGTAGGAAGATTTCTAAAGAGTGGAATGGATGCGGATTGGGCAGGAAGTGTGTGTCTGGGTTGCAATTCAGGCAGATCAGTGGCTGGAGCGGGTTTGGGGGGGGGGACGGATTTGGGCGCAGTTGGATTACTTCAAGATGTGGTGAACACAGCGAGGAAGAAGAAGAAGACGGGGGAGGAATTTTGTTTCTTGTTTTGTTTGATCGGAAGCGTCAGTTTGCCCGCTTAAGTGGAAAAACGTCGCAAACGTTCCTGACAAATTGTGGAGACAATTTTGGCAGATCGCGCCACAAATGATCTGAAGAAGCGTTCACGCGAGCATTAGCTCGGCTTGGAGCTGTGCCTTATCGCGTTACATGCCGAGCGAGGTGTTGCACTCCGTAGTCTCCTTGTCTTTCTTCACCGCCCTCAGTCTCCTCTGGGATAGTTTTCTTGGTGTCGCAACAGGGACTTGTTCCGTTCTGGTTGTTGTTTGCTAGCTATTGTTAGCTTACCCTGTTGCTGTGCCTTATTTCTCAGTGTTGCACTCTTATACTCCGCAGTCTCCGCTTTGCTGCAGAACCTGATTTTCTCCCTGCCCTCTGTCTCCTCTTTGATAAAATGTCTCCATTAAGAGGAGAGAAGATTGTTGTTGTTTGTTAGAGACACTGCAGTAATGCACTCCATAGTCTCTATTTTGCTGCAGCGTCCTGTTTTATCACTGCCCTGAGTGTCCTCTTGGATAAAATATGTCCCAAGTTGAAGAGAGAGAAACATTCTCCTCCATTGTTGGGGTTGTGGTGAATAGGGAGCGAAGTCGAAAGGCCAAGCTCTCAATTTACCAGTCGATCTACGTTCCTTCACCTATGGGCATGAGCTGTGGGTCGTGACCGAAAGAACAAGATCTCGGATACGAGCGGCCGAAATGAGTTTCCTCCGGAGGGTGTCCGGGCTCTCCCTTAAAGATAGGGTGAGAAGCTTGGTCATCCAGGAGGGGCTCAGTTCGAGGTGTCAGTTGAGGTGGCTGGGGCATCTGATCCGGATGCCTCCCGGACGCCTCCCTGGTGAGGTGTTCCGGGCACGTCCCACTGGAAAGAGACCCCGGGGACGACCTAGGACCCACTAGAGAGACTATTTCTCTCTTTTGACCTGGGAACGCCTCGGGATCCCTCCGGAAGAGCTGGAAGAAGTGGCCGGGGAAAGGGAAGTCTAGGTATCCCTGCTGAAGCTACTTCCCCCACCTTTAGATGAGGTGGCTGGGGCATCTGATTCAGATGCCTCCTGGACGCCTCCCTGGTGAGGTGTTCCGGGCACGTCCCACTGGAAAGAGACCCCGGGGACGACCTAGGACCCACTAGAGAGACTATTTCTCTCTTTTGACCTGGGAACGCCTCGGGATCCCTCCGGAAGAGCTGGAAGAAGTGGCCGGGGAAAGGGAAGTCTGGGTATCCCTGCTGAAGCTACTTCCTCCGCGACCCGACCCCGAGAGAATGGATGGATGTTTGGGTTTATTAGGGCATCTTGTTCTGACCGCTTCACACTTTGCTACTGCCCTTAGTCTCCTTTTTGGATGACAAAAAACGTTAGAAATTGATAGAGAACATCCTTGTCCTTCTCTTTTCTAATTGGGTAACATTAGCTTAGCCTAGCTTAGTCTTTGTTTTGGACACAGGACTATTCTACTCCATCATGTCCATTTTACTGCAATTTTCTCGCTACCCACAGTCTTCTTTTTCAGAAAATCCATCCTAAATACATAAAACATCCTCCGTTGTATGCAAGCATGTCTCGTTCCAACCGATGCATTTAACGTGACGTGGATTTCAATGTTTTCCTCAGTAGTACCTTGCGATTGGTACCCCAATGGAGTAGAACAGATTTAGTATTTTGGTACCCTAACAAGTTTTCCCCCCATTTTGCATAACTGAGACAAAATAAGAGCCTTTCACGCCCTGGCAAGAGTCTCACATCTCCTAATTTCATTTCCCGGGAAGGTTGGCGTGACAACTTTTTTTGCGTTTTACCTGCAGGTCACGAGCCTGTTTACGGGGAAAGTTTCCGCTTGCCCAGCCTCAAATTGATTTGACAGTCGGGGAGCGCGGACGGGGAAACATGACAAACGCCGCTGACCTTCAAACTCTCGTTTGAATGCGTTGATCGCCGTCACATGTTCTGGTCGTCGCGCGACTGCCGACGCGGAATGTTAATTGGATTCATTTCAAGTGTGCACTTTTCGTCCTTCGTGTGCATATATATATATATTTTTATTTTTTTTTTAAATTCTGCTACGTTTGTGGTTAACATGGACTCGTTCCCAAACCTAAAATAATACTTTTTCAATGGCAGAGTTTGGCAAGTGCTCAGAAAGGACGTCAAGCGCTGGGTTAGCATCTTTTGAACAAAGGGCTTTGCTTCTGATACTTTTTGACTGATTTTCTTCATTTGAAGCTGTTTTGTTTATCACGTGTGACACCGAGTCAAGATCCAGACTCAGCTAGCTTCTAACGCTAACTGCTTAGCTGCTACCGCTGTGTCCTGCGATCTCTTCATGTTGGACACGACTCAATGTTGCGTAAAGTTGCTGACCGATGGGTTAGCGTCACACGTTATCAACATTTCTTTGTACATTTCTAACACTTTTTTTTGATTAGTCTAGGCGCTACCGCTAACTACTTAGCTGGTACTTGGTGTGTCCCGTGATCTCTTCATGTTGGACAAAAGTCAATGTTGTGTGAAGATGCTGACCGCTGGGTTAGCGTCACACGGTGTCAGCATTTCTTTGTACATTTCTAACACTTTTTTGATTAGGCTAGGCGCTACCGCTAACTACTTAGCTGGTACTTGGTGTGTCCCGTGATCTCTTCATGTTGGACAAAACTCAATGTTGTGTAAAGATGCTGACCGCTGGGTTAGCTTCACATGTTATCAACATTTCTTTGTACATTTCTAACACTTTTTTGATTAGGCTAGGCGCTACCGCTAACTACTTAGCTGGTACTTGGTGTGTCCCATGATCTCTTCATGTTGGACAAAACTCAATGTTGTGTGAAGTTGCTGACCGCTGGGTTAGCGTCACACGGTGTCAGCATTTCTTTGTACATGTCCAACATTTTTTTGATTAGGCTAGGTGCTACCGCTAACTACTTAGCTGCTACTTTTGTGTCCTGTGATCTCTTGGACGCGCCGGCTCATCGTGGAACTCCGCCATCAGCCGGTCCTCCCTTTCGATACCGACCGGCGCACTCGCCCCGTTCTGACCGTGATGGAGACTTCGCCAGACGCGTGGCGTCCGCTCCGCTCTCATCTGTTTTGTCCGGATGCTCGTGGTCGTCTATTCGCCCTTTGAGTGTTTACCTGCCGGGGGTGTGGGGGGGGGGGGGGGGTTTAATCCACCATATCTTCCCCCCCCCCACTCATTGGGTGACAGTTGCCCTTGGAAGGATCGGAGATTGTCCATGACACGCTTTGTTATGTAAATTCTGCCCTTGTGTTGCGTGTCTGATGTATGATTGGCGGGGTCATGTCTGACTGGCGGCCATTGAACCACCACACGCGGAGCGAAGCCATTCATACGGCTTTCATGTTGACGACTCACTCGAAGGGCGCTGAGAAAATTGCAATTGATGTTCAAATTTCTATTCGGATGACTTTGGTTTTTCGAATTTGCCCGCCAGCTGGCGCTACGCGGTCAAGGTTGGCCTAAAATGGGGGGCGCCACGCGCCCAAAAATGGCACATTTGTTCCTGCTGACGCGAACGTCAAAAGGCCATTTTTATGGAAGTGGATATGTTAATATGTGCCACCTTGATTTGAATTTGAAATGTCAAGTGATCGCATTTTCAGTGTAACTTTTCAACGTTAACAATTCAACCGGCTACAATTCGCTGTCTGAAATTCACCGTCTGTGCCACCAGGCAGGGTCACTTCAGGTGAGAAACGAACACTCAGCAAATCACAGTTACGCTTTCTCAGTCACATGACTAAAAAAGCATAACTTGATTGGGTGACTGTTCGGTTCTGACCTGAAGTGACCCTGCCTGGTGGCACAGACGTTGAATTTCAGACAGCGAATTGTAGCCGGTTGAATTGTTAACGTTGAAAAGTGACACTGAAATACAAATATTGAAAATGTGATCACTTTACATTTCAAAATTCAAATCCTTGTAGCGCATATTTACTTCCATACCTTTGAGCTCGTGAATTTCTCGATCCGGGTCCACTTTTCGCGTTCTCAGCATTTTCAAAACTCTTCCCGTTGGAAATAATCAGTTCAGCGGTTGTCATAAAAAGCTTGATGAACGTTAGGAAGTAATCAATAAGTGAAAGTGTGAAAAAGCAAAAAAAAAAAAAAAAAAACGCTCTACCGGGTGTCAAACTCGAGGCCCCCCGGGTCCAGATCCGGCTCGATGCGTGATTTTGTCTGGGCCGCGAAGGCAAATTTAGTGTGTCAACTTCCGTGATTCTTGTGAAAATCTGTACCGAAATTTCAAATTTTTACATATCAAAAATGATAACGTTGATATAATACAAGGATTTTTGCGTTACTAAACATGACCAACAGTTGAAAAACCCGTTACCCTCGATTTCTGGTTCCGCAACTAGTTCGTACATTTCACGTGTAAATACGATGAGGCGATTCAATATTTTTGATGGTTTAATCCTCTCTGGACCAAATAAAATGTTGTAATTTTGCTAAATCTGATACTTTCATATGAGTATAAAATGTGTTAACTTTCGTGATTCCTGTGAAAATCTGCACCAAAATTGTCACACATCATAAATGATAACGTCGAGATATGACACGGTAGATATCCTGCTTTCTGTGGCATTTGAAATTCAAATCCTGGTTACTTCCATAATTTTTTTATTTTTTATTTTATATTATTTTATATTTGCATCACTTGATTTTTTTTCTTTTTTTTTTACGACTCTCCCAAGAAATCTGGAAATGGCAATGCTACATGAAAAAAATAAAAATGAAAAAATTACACATTTATTCCAAGAGACGAAAATTTTCATATTTTTAAATTCTCGTTTTTTTAGTTTGAATTACTTTGAAATTTTTTTAATAGAACACCAGTTGGTGCTAATTTTTCTTCTCGAAAAAAAATTGCCTTTTGCTTAAAATGGCAAAATAATGATGCCAACCACACAAAGAAAATCACATGTATCATACATACAATCTATAATATCATTTATCAATTTTAGATTTTCCGAAAGACGCGTTTCATTAACACAGAAAAGTCAACAAGATGAAAGATGAGTAAAATAAAGGGCCGGGACAGCGGCGATGACGACGCGGCGAGGGCATCGCCTTACACATTGGAAGCGGCAGTGAGAAAAGACGAGTTAGCGCTAAGTAAGTCGGAAGAAAGAACGTTAGCCTGTAAACGATGCGGAGGAGCGATGGAAGACGGAGATGAAAGCGTGCAATTAATTGACGCGGAGAGTGACAGGCGCTCGCAGCGATGTAACACTAACACACATCGGGGGGAAAAAAAAACAGCCCGCGGCCTCGCTTCGTCTTGCCCCCCCCCCCCCCAAAAAAAGAACTTTTTAACAAGATGAGCGTTTGCATTTTCCCCCCAAAAAATGTGGGAAATGCGAGCCCGTTCTGTCACCGGATAAGCAAGTAGATTGCCGACGTTTTACGCGGAGCGAGATTGACGCTCATTAGTGTCGGCGCCGCCAACGCTCCCGGCGGGAATTTTAGTGCCTGTAGAGGTACAACGCAACTGTCCAAGTGTACCAACTTTTTTTTTTTTTTTTTTTTTACTTGTCAGCTGGAGAACATAAATGTTCCCAAAGCTAAAATAAAGTTTGGCAAGTGCTCAGAAAGTTTTCAACTTTTTGGTGTACAGAGGATTTTTTATTTCGATCCTTTCGTTCATTTCTTTATGTTGCGCGAGAATAGCCGTTGAGTAAGGACGTCAAGAGCTGGGTTAGCTTCTTTTGCTTCTGATACTTTTTGACTGATTTTCTTCATTTGAAGCTGTTTTGTTTATCACGTGTGACACCGAGTCAAGATCCAGACACGACTAGCTTCTACCGCTAACTACTTAGCCGCTACTTGTGTGTCCTGTGATCTCTTCATGTTGGACAACACTCAATGTTGCCTAAAGATGCTGATCGCTGGGTTAGCTTCGCACATTGTCAACATTTCTTTGTAGATTTCTAACCGTTTTTTGACTAGGCGAGGTGCTAACTACTTCTACTACTACTTCTTTGTGCAACATCTTTGATTCTGACACTTTTTTGACTAAGCTAGCTTCTACTGCTAAGTACTTAGCCGCTACTTGTGTGTCCCGTGATCTCTTCATATTGGACAATACTCAATGTTGCATAAAGATGCTAACCGCAGGGTTAGCTTCATACATTGTCAACATTTCTTTGTACATTTCAAACTGTTTTTTTTGACTACGCTAGTGGCTATCGCTAACTACTTAGCTGCTACTTGTGTGTCCTGAGATCTCTTCATGTTGGACACGACTCAATTTTGCGTAAAGATGCTGACCGCTATGTTAGCTTCACACATTGTCAACATTTCTTTGTGCAAGGGGCTTTGATTCTGACACTTTGTTGACTAGGCTAGGTGCTACCGCTAACTACCTAGCCACTAATTGTGTGTCCTGTGATCTCTTCATGTTGGACAAAATTCAGTGTTGTGTAAAGATGCTGATCGCTGGGTTAGCTTCGCACATTGTCAACATTTCTTTGCGCAACGGACTCTGATACGGACACTTTTTTGACTAGGCTAGGTGCTACTGCTAACTACTAAGCTGCTACTTGTGAGTCCTGTGATGTCTTCACGTTGGACCTGACTCAGTGTTACGCAAATATGCTGACCGCTGGGTTAGCTTCACACATTATCAACATTTCTTTGTACATTTCTAACAGTTTTTTGATTAGCCTAGGCGCTACCGCTAACTACTTAGCTGGTACTTGGTGTGTCCCGTGATCTCTTCATGTTGGACAAAACTCAATGTTGTGTAAAGATGCTGACCGCTGGGTTAGCTTCACACGTTGTCAACATTTTTGTGCAACAGGCTTTGATTCGGACACTTTTTAGACTAGGCTAGATGCTACCGCTAACTACTTAGTTGCTACTTGTGTGTCCTGCGATCTCTTCATGTTGGACGAGCGTAAAAATGCTGACCGCTGGGTTAGCTTCACACGTTATCAACATTTCTTTGTACATTTCTAAGACTTTTTTTTTGGCTAGGCTAGGTGCTACCGCTAACTACTTAGCTACTATCATCCCTCGCGTGTCCTCTGAGGGCTCGAAACACTTTTTCACGTTAAAAGAAGCCCACGCTAGTGACACACAAAGCGCCCGCGTTAGGCGCGAGTGCATTCTCGTGTCGAGCGGCTTGCGCGTTTCATTCCGAACGACTAGCGCGTACTCGCGGGGCAAAACGCACGCTCACCTTCGCGAGTACTCGATACTGTCACCATTTTAGCATTGCGGAACGACAAACGGACTCATTAACATTTCAGCAACTAAATCGTTGCTTTAATTCTTAATGTGGGAGGGCAGAAATTCATCTTTTTTGGTCTTATTTTTTTCAGCATTTAAATCAATTTTTCGGGTGCTTTCAATCGTTCATATTTTAGCAATTCCATCAGATTTTTCTTCCACTCGCTGAAAGTGTGTTTAATTTTTTGTCCTTGTTTTTCCTCCTCCTTAGCATACTTCCGAAATGAAATAAATTGCGGCTCACTTAAACTTGAGGCAGGTGCTGATGCGCCGACATTCGAGAATCCGCTTCGCTGAGCGGCTAATTGACTGCGCACTTCCGCACGTCACAATCGAGAGGCGCAATGGAAAAGTCACTCAAAGGAAGACAAATTGAAATGAACGAAGGTGGGGTGGGGGGTACGACGCCGCCCCACGGCCCTTTTCATCCCATCTGCTTCCTTCTCGCATGCCGTGCAATTTCATTATCCCCGCCGCCCTCGTCCTCTCGCTCCTCCTATTCTTCCGAAAGTGCTTTTGATGGCGTTGGATTGGTTGAGCCCAGAGGATTGCGCTCGGTTTCCCCCCGGCGGGCGGATCGATGCCTCCAAATGATCCGCTGCCGCGTTCCCCCTCACGGCTCGCCCGGCGAGGCGTGAAGGCGCTCATTTCGCTCCCATTTCGCTTCCGCCGTTCGCCCTCCAGGGGAGACGCCGCCGTCGTTTCTTACCAAAGGATCATTTGCCCAAAAGCCGAAAAAAAAACGGACTCAATGTCTCCGTTGCGACCGATCGATAACTGTCGAGCATAAAAACAGAAACGAAAACAGAAATTAGAAAGAGGCGAATTTATTTAAGAAACTTCGTTTTGATCGCAGAATTGATCTCCAGGAGTGAATCGCGCTCATTGATAGCATCAGCGAATGATTCCTATTAGTGGCTAAAAATGGAGGAAACGAGTTTATCATTTTCCATCCATCATCCAAGCCGCTTATCCTCACAAAAGTCACAAGAAAGATGGAGCCTATCTCAGGTGAAAGGCAGACTACGCCCTGAACTGGTCGCCAGTCAGTCGCAGGGCAGATATCGACACGATCACTGAGCGGGAATCGCACCAAAGGCAGGGCGTGCGTACCGCCGCACCATCCGTGACTCCACGCGTGCCGGATGTACCGAAATTGCCGTCCGATGTATTTTGTGTTCCGGAATGTCGAATTTCTTCACCGGGCCGCGTCCGGCGCCGTCCTCACCCGCGTCCGTTCGTCACGTCCGCCTCGGCCGGTCCGGCTTCCATTTCGCATGCGTGATTCGTCCGTCGCTTTATTGCACCGAAACTCTGCAAACTGTCGCCGCGAGGGAACCTCATTGATTTTTCTTCTTCTAATCAAAAGTCTCCACCAGTTGTTTTTTTTTTTTTTTTTTTTTTTTTTTGGGGGGGGGGGCTGCTGTGAGGTTTTTTTTTGTTATTGTTGTTTGTTTGTTCGTTTGTTTGTTTGAAAGCGTTTATCGACGTGACCTGGAGCCGCCGGGCGCATTCATGGCGGACTAAGAACTCCTAATAAACTGATTTTGACAAGAAAATCATGTCGGATAAGACGTTTCAATTCGGTTTGCTTGAATTATGAAATAATTATCTGCCGGGGACAAAACGAAACTTTCAATTCAAAGCATGATCGGTAAATCTCGCCGAAGGAGTCTCGGCTTTTTCTTTGGATTTTTGGGAAGAGGTAACGCCGTCAGATTTTTTTCGATCATCCAATGAAGTAAAAAAATTGGAATTAAGTTGGTACGTAAAGGAAAATAGAAGCTGATTGATCATAAATCCGGACGTGCCGAAGGTTTCACCAGAACTAGAGACTCCGTTTCCTGGAATGCAGTACACGTATTTACACTGTATCATTTGCGGGTTCAGGTTCTGGCACGGAGAGTACCGGGTGGCGGTCAACATCAACGACTACCTGGACATCTACTGCCCCTACTACGAGGGCCCGCCCAATCACGGCCGCATGGAGCGCTACATCCTGTTCATGGTCAACCACGAGGGCTACACTTCCTGCCAGCACCGGCTGCGCGGCTTCAAGCGCTGGGAGTGCAACCGGCCCAGCGGCTCCGACGGGCCCCTGAGGTTCTCCGAGAAGTTCCAGCTCTTCACGCCCTTCTCGCTGGGCTTCGAGTTCAGGCCCGGACACGAGTACTACTACATCTGTAAGTCGCCGCGCCGGAGACTGTCGAGTGCGTGTTTCGTTGTGCGCCGTCGCCCTTGACTGGTCTGTTTGTGCTTCCTTGTCTTTCTATCGTTGCGGGGCCCCAGTGATGACATGCCACAATGATTAATATTCGGGTGTGCGCATTTATGCTTGTTGTTCTGTCTTAATGTTGACATCCCAAGTGTGTGTGTGGGTGGGTGGCTGCGTCAGCGTTGTGCAGGGAGGTTCATGCCGGGTGAGGCACTTGCAGCACTTTCCAGTCACTGTAATATTTTTTACTTCTTCACTTAGCGACTCAATTAATCGGTGTGCAAATACTTTAAATAGTTATTTTGATACGTCTGCTTCACTTCTGACTTGATTACTGCCGGGTCTAATCCTATGCTCAGTTTTAGGCAAACAAGGGATGGTCAGCAACATAACAGGTCAGCACAAGCCCGTGACTGGCTCCTGACACCTTGTCGGACGCGCCTTCCACCTTAAGTCTCCTTTAGGCGGGGTGGTTCCTTTAAAAATTTAATCAAAGGTAGAAGATGAGACCCCAGCAGTTCTCGCTAGTCCACGCTTTAACCCAGTTAGCCAGCGATTGAGGCCGGGCTGCTCGCTGCCGCAAATTTGACAATGAAATCGTGGATATTGGTGGATTCGAAGGGAGGATATACAAAATATGTGTCCAGAGCAAGGCTTGGGGCGTGGCCAGGCCACTGTTCTGGGCAGTGGCACTGTAATTAGACAGGCATTTAAGTTTTTCTCACTGGCTTTTGCCAGTTCGTTGCCTTGCGTGAGTGAGTTGCATTCACCGTTCGTGAGACTCTCCGCTCTACCCGTAAGTTAGAGTAACCCTAGTCACAGCGATTCTGTGCCCTTTTGTTTGATCCCGTCCTGTTGAGTTGTTCGTTTGCCCCATAGTCATCGGACCTCGCTGCATGTCTTTTGGATCCCGCCTAGCCTAGCGTTTCTGTACCGCTTCCTTGTTGGGGTGCTACACCGTGTGTGACACAGTTTCCAGAATAAACTACATTGAACATTATGCCTCTGCCGCGAAGTCCTGCATTTGGGGCCGACCCCGGACCGGAGGTTCGTGACATCATAAATGTGTAAATATGATGAGGCGGTTAAAAAATGTTATCATTTCACAGCCATCACGGCCCTTTGAGGAAAACCCCAAGTACAATGTGACCCTTAGAGGGCCGTGATGATTGTGAAATATAAGAAATCTCTTTGCGATATTACATCCATCCATTTTCCAAGATGCTCATCCTCACAATGGTCGTGGGACTGCTGGAACCTATCCCAGATAACATTGTGCGAAACGCGAAAAACACCCTTGAACTGGTTGCCAGTCAGTCGCAGAGCGCAGATCAACGCCATCACTGAGCGGGAATCAATCCCAGGCGTGTGTAACAAAATGTGGCAAAAAAAAGATGGCTCTGATTACAAAATAAATATACAGAAGTAAAAAACACCCAAAAATGGTGGATAACTAGCTGTGAAATAGGAAGTCATGGAAACTACTAAATGTTCAACTATAACGAAAAATGGTTTGGTCACAAAGAAATGGTTGTGATTTCACAACATGATTAAAAGTGAAGAATTCGTGATTTTGGAACAGATTTCAGAATGATGCAGAGGCAAACATAATTTGCTTTCGCGGGCCACATAAAATGATGCGTTAGGCCACATCTGGCCACCGGGCCATGAGTTTGACAAATGTGATTTAGAGTCTTCAAAAAAAAAAAAAAACTTGTATGACCCAGTTCCCGGAATAAACTGCATTGAACATTATGCCTGCGCCTTGAAGTCCTGCATTTGGGTCCGACCCCGCACCGGAAGTTCGTGACAATATATATTTCTAAACACCATTTTTTTGTTATTTGTTTATTATTGCCTCTTCATAGTCCAGGTGATTTTCTGCGTCTCCTGATTGCACATGTGCACATTTTTTCCTCACGCAGACATTTTGTTATGCACGCCGCCTCTCCGCATGCATTTGTAAATATTATGTAAATATGCAATCAACACAAGCTACTCTGCACTCACAGGACATAAACAGGGCTGCCATCTTTTTTTTTTTTGGGGGGGGGGCGCTTTTCGTCAGTGAACTCAGTTTGTAATCATTTTCTTATTATGTGTGTTGATATGCTTTTACAACAGAGCTGTTAGTGTCAAGGATCGGGGGGACGGGTGGGGGGTGGGGGCATCAACACCCCCCCCCCCCCATACAGACGATTCCAAATTTGCTATCGAAAAAAAATGCACCGCGGGGGGTAATGACTTTAAAAGCTTCGTTGATGAAGTGATTGCGAGACTTGTTTGGAAACACTTAAAACGGTTCTTCCAAAAAAAAAAAAAAAAATGCCCGGCGAGCTTCTGATCGTTAAATTGCCCTGTCCCTTCAAAAATATTACCCCCACCGCTAAAAGTATAAATTCATACATGGAAGTCATGCACAGAGACGCGTACGTTCAACAAAAGTCTCCCGATCTTACCTAACAAATGATTCATGGGTGTTGCTATAAGTAAACTATCCTGCGGCGTGTTCATTAAAAAATGCACAAACCCCGTCAAGTTGAATAAAATGGAATAATTGATCATCATGGAAGATTGGAGGTTGAATTAAATCCGTACCGTATGGAAATGACATTCGTGAAAAATGCTGACGTCTAATAAGTGGCGTCGTTCAAGAAAATGAAATTGGGTCATAAATGAAAATAATGCAAAGTGCTGGGAAAAAAATCTAAAAATATAAATGAGATTAAAGCAAAATCACAAAACAAAATACAGGAATTAAGAATAAGTATTAGGAAAATAAGTGGATTTTTTTTTTGTACAATAGAGTTGTACATAAAAGACAAATGAAGATTATGAAATAAATGGCAATAATTGCAAATGCTCATATTCATCACATCCATCCATTTTCTTCACCGCTCATCCTCACGAGGAGTGCTGGAGCCTATCCCAGCTTTCAACGGGCAGGAGGCGGGGTACACCCCGAACTGGTCGCCAGCCAATCGCAGGGCACATACATCGAGACAAACAACCAATCGCACCTCGGGGCAATTTTAAAATATCCAATTAATGTGGCACGTTTTTGGGATGTGGAAGGAAACCGGAGTGCCCGGAGGAAACCCACGCGAGCACGGGGTCAACTTTCAAAGTCCACGCAGGCCACCGTGCTGCCATATTCATCACATAAGTAGAAAAAAAAAAAATTATTTTTTTAGTATCCAAAAATAAATACAAGGGGGAGAGAAAACCTGCGATTGGCCTGGAACCAATTGAGGGTAGCGAACATAGCCGGGATAGGCTCCAGCGCTCCTGCGACCCTTGTGAGGATGAGCGCCTCAGAAAATGGAGGGGCGTAGAAATTAAAATCACAAAGAAATGTCAATAATGGCCAATTCTGAAGCCCCTATTTGTTACATATTCCAGTGAATGCTCGGAAATTAAAATAACTACAGAGTGCCTTCGACGGGCGGCCTTTTGTTTCCGACGCCGGGGCCGCCGGGCCCGCCGGGCCCCCTCTGGTGTTGTATAGTTGACGACTTTTGTGATTGTATTAGCCGGATCCCTCCGGGGATTTGGAGCTTTGGTGCTGCCCTCCCCTTCCCTCCCTTCCCTCCCTTCCCTCCCACACACACACACACACACACTCACACATAAAAAGGCAGAAGTGTGTGCAGGACTTGAGTGGACTCGGGGGGGGGTGGGGGGGAGGGGTCGTGGCGTCGGTTGTCGAGTGTTTGTGAGCGCGTGAAAGGCCGTGTCCATCATCTTGACAAGCAGACATGCACTTTGCTCTCTGACATGCAGATCGACACACATGCACACACGCACACACAGGTGTGTATTGATGTGCGACAGCAGAATTTCCCAAGTGTGTTTGTGTTGTATGTTTCTCATTTTAAAAAAAACAACAACAACAATATTGGTTCCCCTCTGTGATTCGCGACTGTCTCGATCACGCGTGTGCGGCTGTTGTATGTTTCTCATCAAAATACCAAACAAAACAACAACAACAATATTGATTCCCTCCGGTGATTCGTGACTGTCTCGATCACGCGTGTGCGGCTGTTGTATGTTTCTCATCAAAATACAAAACAAAACAACAACAATATTGATTCCCCCCGGTGATTCGCGACTGTCTTGTTCATGAGTGTGCGCCTGTTGTATGTTTCTCATTTAAAAAAAAAAAAAAAAAACAACAATATTGATTCTCCCCGGTGATTCGCGACTGTCTCGATCACGCGTGTGCGGCTGTTGTATGTTTCTCATCAAAATACCAAACAAAACAACAACAACAATATTGATTCCCCCCGGTGATTCGCGACTGTCTCGATCACGCGTGTGCGCATGTTGTATGTTTCTCATTAAACAACAACAATATTGATTCTCCTCGGTGATTCGCGACTGTCTCGATCACGCGTGTTTTATGTTTGTCATTAAAAAAAACGAAACAACAACAACAATATTGATTCTCCCCGGTAATTCGCGACTTTCTCGATCACGCGTGTTGTATGTTTGTCATTAAAAAACAACAACAACAACAATATTGATTCCCCCCATTGATTCGCATTATCTCGATCACGCTCATTGAAAAACAAAACAAAACAAAACAACAACAATATTGATTCTCCCCGGTGATTCCCGACTGTCTCGATCACGCGTGTGCGCGTTTGGCGTTTGGCGGCCACGTTGGACACCCCCCCGCCCCTCTCCCAGCCGCCCTCCGATCAGGCCGAGTGACTCTCAAATGGGCTTTCGGGACACGTCGCCATTGTGGATGTGCTGTGAAAGGAAAGCGGCGGGACGGAGGGCCGATAAGACTTTAGAGAAGACCCCGGGGGTGGGGGTCGAGGGGGGGGGGCATCTTAAAAGAGGAAATTTTCAGAGGGGTGAGCTGATACCAAAAGCCTCGCGACAATCGGTACGCTGGGAGAAAATCATGTGCCGTAAATGAAAATCGCCCTAAATAAACACATCATACGGATGCTATAAAATCCGAAATCATTTCGGCATTAATATTTCGCCTTCTTTTTCGGAAACGCAGACTCGCTCCTTCCGTCGCTCTGGCCGCTCCTAGCGTGATTTTTTTTTTTTTTTTTTGCACTTAACTTTTCACACAAAGCGCTGGCGACAACACATTTCACACGGAGTCAGGTGGGACTAATTATGGAGATTCAATTTCGTTTGGCCTTTGAAGTCACTTCTCGACATTTCCACGCGTTTTTTGGAGAGGCATTCGGCCGCCTCAGCACGGGGGGGGGGGGGGGGGATCCGTGCGGGTTTCTCATCCGGAGTCACTTGAGGTGAATCGGAAAGATGGCGATACAGCGGAATTCGCGTTGATGCCTCGGCGTGTTTAATCTTCCTCGGCGTCGTCAATAAAGTCGGATTAACGAGCGTGCAGGCGTGCAATTAAGACAAATGACCGAGCGGTGATGTAATCTTTACGCGCGGGGCGCTCTAAATTCATCAGGCGACGTGTGAAATGGCGCGACTGCGGCGCTTTTTGACGCTAGCGGTCATTGGTGAATGTCTGCGATAGTTTTGGGGGAAATCGCGTGTTCACAAATAACGGCAGTCGGACGGCTGGATCTGTTTGGTGATGGCTGCTTTTTCCCTTCTCTTCGCAGCGTCTCCTCATCCGAACCACGTGGGCCGAGCGTGTCTAAAGCTGAAGGTCTACGTCAGACCTCCTGGTAAGTCATCACACGGACAAAACACTTGGTCTTTATTCACCGTCGCCGGCAAATTCAACGGGCGCAAGACATCCGGTGGCGTGGCGCCGCTCTGATTCTCGGAAAACCCAGGCGACGCTTTTTGCAAAGGCGGGCAACCTGCGGCCCGTGGGCTCTATGGAGAGCTGGAAGAGTGTATGGCGTAGTCCGCCCTGCAATCGTTTAAATTTAAAAAAGAAAGACCCGGGGAAATGCGTCAGATATATATTTTTTTAAGTGTTGAGATTTGAATTTTGTTCCCACACACGCACAAAAAAATATTTTGAAAATGAATACTCATATTCTTTATCCTCTGCGACGAACAACTATTAGATACTTTTCACGTGACGTCACGAGTCACATGACTTTTGTTTACGACGCCGACTCTTCGTAATCTTTTTGTGAATATTGGCTAGCTTGTCAGCATGTTTGGGCCTTTTCATCGTGTGGCTTATGATTTGTAACAACAGAGAGAAAAAGGGGTCGAACGCTTCAGGCGTTGTTTACTTTTTACCGAGCATTCAGCTAACTCCACACTTGTTACATATCTTTACGGAGGTCTTTGGGCTGTCAATGTGCCCGCTAGCACCCGCAGTGAAACTTTGCTTCCCAGGTTTGCGGCGGATAACGTGAACCTCGTGGCTGTCGCTAGCCATAGCCTTTAGCTGCGCTTTTGCTAACTCACGAGTGCGTGGTTATACAACCGTCACTGTGAAACCGTGTTATGATCTTGCTGTCGTGTTATTGAATAACGTAAACGTGAGTCCAACTGTACTTTTTAACGTGGGTGATATTTATTTCGCTCCCCAACCCTCCGCCAACCTCTCTAGCTCACTTCCTTATCGTCCTGTCTCGTCAACGGGCAGGAAGCGGGGTACACCCTGAACTGGTCGCCAGCCAATCGCAGGGCACATGGAGACAAATGACCAATCGCATTCACAATCACACCTTGGGGCAATTTAGAGTGTCCAATTAATGTCGCATGTTTTGGGGATATGGGAGGAAACCGGAGTGCCCGTAGAAAAGCCACGCAGGCACGGGGGGAAGATGCTAACTCCACACAGGGAGGGCTGGGATTGAACCCGGGTCCTCAGAACTGTGAGGCCAACGCTTTACCAGCTGTGATCCACCGTGCCTCCCTCAATTAGGTTATTATAATGTTATTTAATTCCTATTTTGGCGCGGATTAATGGCATTTACACGCATTTTGATCAGGAAGAACGATTTGATGTTTTGAGCGTGGTCGGCGAATTAAGTTTGTATCTCAAGCAAAGGCACAACATAACTATAATTCATCACGTCTTCTATATCTGTCTTTGGTTGTGTTGTATGCAGTGGGTGGGGTGGGGGCAGGAAGCTGTTACGCAACTCTTATTTTGAAAGTCTACCGGCGAGGCACATTTGGAGGCGAGCTCGACATGCAGCGTCGAACCTGCCTGGTAACTTGTCTCCCTTGATGGTGACACACTTTGAAGATGTCAGGGGGAGGAAGGGGCGGGGGCAGGGGGGGTGCGCAGGAGCTTTCTCGGCCTTGGATGGTTCCACTTCCTCCCAAATTACTGAAACAACATCAATTCCGTTGCTATAATTCTTGAGTGAAATCCGTCCATCATTGCGGCCCGTCTCGCACGTGGGATACCGACGCGGTGCATTTACAAGTGGGTTGTGTACGTCTGCGCATTTGTGTGTATACGTCAGCGCGCTGCTCCAGATTCGACCGAGTCTCTGTGATTAAACTGTAATTAGGTTGGTTAAACCCCCCCTGCAGAGCTCCGGCGCTGTCGCCTCCTCCCACATCAGTCGTCTTCACGCTCCGCTTTGCCTCGCCCGTCGGCGGCAGAGAGTCGCGACTTGCGCTCCCCCCCTCGCGCCCCTCGGTTTTCACCGAGCACTTCAGTTTGGAACCGGTCTAAATCCCGATCTGGCGCCTGCTCAGCGGTATGGCGATAACTGCGTCGGCTAGACATGCTACGACGTCACCGAAGTTAGCTAATCATGCGCTATTTCTTCCGAAGGATCTTTTAAAAATTCCATCGACTGCTATTTATGTAAATCCACATTATTTTTGTGCTCCATTTGTCAATGGTTTTTCCCAAACGCCCTGGTCCTTCTGAGGCGCCGTGCTAGTCGAAGTGTAGCTAGCATTTGCCACAAGCGGATGGTCGACGAGCTTGATAGCCGCCAACGGCGTAAAACAGATTCCAGGCAGGCAGGAGGTCCTAATTGTGAGGTTGACGCCTGAGAGAGAAGGGAGGAAAACCTCTTAAAGTGATGCCGACAAAGGTCAGACAAAGGTCGGTATCGGTGGTGGTGGCGGCGGGTGACAGCTGATTAGCTGCTAAAAGGCTAGCGGCTCAGTATAAATTACAGTATAGATAAAGAGTCGTTTACGATGTATACAAACGTAACAACTCTCTCGACCAGTCAGTAGAAAACATGAAGACCCATGAAAGTCTTTTACCTGGACGCCAGCAAGAACCGTTTTGGTGTTTTTTAAAGGAATTTGTCAAATGTTTTGTTATCGTGAAACTTGGAAAAAAAAAAAAAAAATGAAAAAAAAATTCGTGTTGCACCCTACACATACGAGCTTGTCACAAAGATGTTTTCCCTTTTTATTTCCATGAGTTGAAAAAAATGGCATGTTAAAAACTAAAGTAAAAATCCAGTGAATGAAATGTAAATCCCAATCCTTGGAGTTGTGTGTTCCCATTTTTCCATCATTCTTCCCGTGGTAGTACAGAAATCAAACTCGTTTATCTTGGTCTTTCAAACAGTCAGATCGGATATTGTGTCGGCTCTTGTTTCTGCGTTTCAGATGGCTCGGGATACGATTCTCCGGAACCCTTCCTGACTGACGGCGGCGGTCCGAGCCGGAGGCCGGACTCCGCGGCCCCGGTAGCCGCTCTGGCCTGGCTGCTGCTGGGACTCTTCTCCTGGCTGTGAGCCGCTCACTCCCCCCCCCCTCTTCCTGGAGCTCCGGCCCCCGGGGACGCCAGGCGGGGCGGGGCCGGGCCGGGCCGGGCTGGCTGTCCCTCCCTCGAAACTCCACCACCCTCCTCAGGGAAGCCCTTTGACCCTCCCTATCCACCTCCCCCTTCCCCAGCCCCACTTATCTACAACGCGACCACCAGCCACCACCACTGCCAGCCCCCCTCCCCGCCCTCCATGGCCCAACCACGGACACCCTTCCCAGGCCTGGCGAGTCTGCAGGGTGAACCGCGTCTTTCGCACTCTGGGAAACGTCCTTTCACTCGTATCAGGATCTTGTTTGGATGTGAACCGTAGACTCCTGGCCGGTGACAAGGTAGATGTAGCCGTGGATATGATTAAACTTGTCATCCATCCGGAAGGTCGGCCTGGACGCACAGAAGAGTTTTTGTACTCCCAAAGCCTGAAGCGCAAGTTGCCCTGCCTGCATTTTTACAAGCTAATCAAATTCTCGCTGTAGACTAAACAGATCCAGATCACGTGAGCACACAAGATGACAATTTTAACCATAGCCTGCGGGAGGGATACCAGGTGGGTCTGGCGAGGTGTATATTTTTAAGGTGGGATGTGTTCTTGTCTCGTTTGATGTTTCTAAACAAAAGCATTTATCACCGCCTGCTCGCAGCACAGGCGCAGTCTGCACTTGTCTTAGTCCAACAGGTCGGGTGACTTCTGGAACCATGACTTTACTCCTGTATGAATGTACCACTGGTCACCCACCTCTTTTGTGTTTGTGTATTGTTACAACTGTGGTTTCTTCTCTCGGACCGTCAATCGGCAGGATTCTGGGGGACGGGTTCTCGGCTCCGGGAAGCTGGGGTTTTGTGGCAGTTCGGGTCCGTCCAGTCGGAGTAGGTGGCGACACTCGAGTTGCATGACCACTGTGAAAACCCTCAGAACAACTCTGTTTGTATCGACAATGTATTTTTTCATGGAGGGGGAACCAGAACCACCCTGCCGCCACTTTCCGTCTTTACGAGACTTTTCAAGACAGCCGACTTTTTCGAGCAGTCTCACCCCCGCACCCCCCCCCCCCCCCCCGTGGTGGTTCAGGGACGGGGTCCTGAATGGCGGATCCAATGGACCCAATGGTTTAAACAACCGGAAACCACCTGAGACTCAACCGGACTACAACGGACGTCAACGCTGACTGAAACTGGTCTTGGCTCATAAAACCAGTCTAAAACTGCGTGGACTCTGACGTGTGGGGTAGTACCGAATACACACGCAGTACACATGGACTGAGTTTAATGTTAAAAAGGTGAAAAAAAGTGAATTTTTTTTTTTTTTTTTTTTGCTGGGGAGTAAACCTATACGAGCAACGCACTGTGAACACACGCAAACTTGCAGATACACACCAGTCTGTTCTCACGAGAATTTAGTAGGACTTCTGACAAAAACTACACAGTAATAGTAAGTAGAAGAACTTTTCAGGTGACTTTAAAAGAGTATCTTGTTTTTACGAAAAAACAAAAGATTCATGGAAATAACTACTTGTCCTAAAATGGTGGCATTTTTCGAGGGGGGCCATTTTAGTGGACCGCGCCATTGCGCCGGAGCTCGCTCGAGTAATACGTCGTCCGATTCTAACGTCGGTTTTTTTTTTTTTTTTTTTTTTTAGGGCGCAAATTCCAACTAAATTCTTGTGAATTGCAGATTCTATTTGGGAAAAAACACACGCAAGGCAAACATTCACACATTCACACAAACAAGGGGAAGCGCCTCCTTCCCCGTTTCCTCTTATTTTTGTAGCATTTAAAAAAGATCACTGTCGAAGACTCCTGCGTGGGATGCAGTGACGGGTGGGCGAGACTGAGTGTAGCCTGTGGAAGATTAAAACAAACAAACAAACAAAGAGAGACCCGTCTTCTTGTGTTCCACCGATGCCGGTCTTGTTCTCCGGTTCATGAACCGAGGCCCGTTTTATTGGCAGGTACAGTCGGACGCCGTGTGTGACTTTTTGGTGGTTGTTTTATTTTTATTTGTATTTATTTTTAAACTCAGACACAAAGAAACAAAGGAGGCGGAAACGCGCAAATAAACATCGTCTTCTTTTGTCTCCTTGGAAATGGAGCACCAGTGGGACCATCTCGCCGGGTCCATTCCCGTTTGACCGCAGGCGGAACCTTTGCGACGGCTTTATTGGACGCGCCGCACGAGGGGGGGCAGCCGGCGCCAAGGCGTAAAATTATTCCGATGGAATCGCCCTCTCCGGTCCCGTCTTCGTGCGTTCCTCCCTCGGCGATGTGACAGCTCGCCGTAAAGAACCGGCGCCCTGGTCGCGGGCCGGCTCCCTCCACGCTTTGCATCAGGTACCGCTTTTACGCTTCTGTTCCCACACGTGACTTGAAAAAATAATAATAATAATTCCCCTCTCGGCTGCTCGAAACCGATTTCAAGGGGGGGAACGACGAGTCGTCCTGCAGGGCTTGCGAGATTTGGTCCCGATCGGTTATCAGGTGAAGACACCGCCAGAATCCCTCAGACTGATTCTGATATTTTAATAATTGGCAGGTGCGTCGTCAAAATGCAAACTAGAATCAAGAAAAAAAAAATGCTGCGAGTTTTTCCTACGGCTATTGATCTGATACCAGCTTAGTACAGGCCCAGTATCGCTGATACTAAAATATACATTTTTTTAAATGCATATATGTGTCAGTAGATTGAATAATCCAAATAAATTGTTGTGAATTTTCTTTGAGGTGCCGATCCGATATCAAGGCGATACCAGGTCAGTATCGGCAACACTGACCCAGATAAAAATTTTCTATCGAAATGCTATAAAAATCTATAGAATTCTATTGAATTTGTACAGAACAACTTGTTCTATAGAAATTTGGCTGTGATTTTCTATAGAAATTCTACAGAACAACAGAATTTTTTATAGAAATTCTGTAGGACTTCGGTCCTAAATTTCTATAGTTCTTTCGAAATTCTTTACAAATGTTCTATAGAATTTTTTTTAACATGGAATACAGATGTTTTTTATTCTTTAACAGCATTTGCGATTAACGTGGATAGATCAAATCGGGAAATATGAATGAAATTCCATCACCTTTTCCATTGCATATCTTTCTGATACCAGGTGAAAATACAAAGCCGGGGCGTGTGACGGTCTGAGCGCTCCCCCTGTGCTGAAAAGTCTCTTTGTGAGTAATATTTTGTGAACTTCCGGCCAGTCCCAAACATCCCCATCCGTGCTTCAACATGTGAAAGTCGACAACTTGTCACCGAGTGTTCGTGTTCGCTAGGACGTCTCAGAAAGACGGACACAGCGAACGTACGTATATATGTGTATATATCGTTGTTTTTTTTTTTTTTTAATCAACTTTTTTTTTACGGTTAGGATTAGGATATAACCGTATGTGATCTCCCTCTATGTAGAAGAAGGGGAACTATGAGACCGGAGGATTTCCCAGTCGGCGGCTGCTCCGTACCCAGAGTTCCCCTGTTAGCAACGCGTGCGCATTCATCACAAGGAGACTTTTCAGCACGGGGGAGCGCTCAGACCGTCGCATCGGTGTCACCGCCACCAATCCTTTTTTTTTTTTTTTTTTTTAAATTAAAGTGGGTGTGTCACCACTTTGCTAAATAAAAGTGAGTTTTGCACGTAAAAGTAAAAGGTAAAATTGAACATAAATGGAAAAGGATTCATTGTAAAATGTAAAAAGAAGTCAACTGATGAAAAAAAATAGCTTAATGGAGGACGAGCGACGCTTTATTGCACAAAACTTCATCCATTTTCTTTGCCGCTTATCCTCACGAGGGTCACGGGGAGTGCTGTCAACAGCCAGGAAGCGGGGCACACCCCGAACTGGTCGCCAGCCAATCGCGGGGCACATCGAGACAAACAACCAATCGCACTCAAAATCACACAATTTAGTGTCCAATTAATATTGCACGTTTTTGGGATGCGGGAGGAAACCGGAGAAAAGCCACGCAGGCACGGGGAGAACATGCAAACGGCACACAGGCGCGCCCGGGATGGAACCCGGGACCTCAGAACTGTTGTGCTGCCCAAAGGGGATCGCATTAAGACAGCAATTTAAACATCTGGTAGAAATCATCTTTGCCTTGTTGATGCGTTCAGGTTACATTTGCAACATGGTTTTTTTTTTTTTTTGTTGTTTTTTTTAGAATGTCCAGTCGGAAAAGACCATTTGAAACGAGCCCGTTGTTAAACGAAGGCCTCGTTAATGTCAATCAAAACCGGCCGTGACAATATTGGTTTTGTTTTGCTTTGCCCGCCGACGAACAGATGCGCTTCCTCGGAACGACAGCGGAAATTCATCGTTTATGATCATCGTCACACGTAAGGTAAACACGCCGTCTTTCGGCGTCCAATTCATCATTTCACGATGTTAGACCTCCTCCTCCTTTTTTTTTTTTGTTTTTTTTTTTTTGTTTTAATTAGCTCCGCATGTGGAATAATAATTGGCGGGGGGGGGGGATTTTCGGCCTGGAAGACGGCAGTTTGGGCCGCCGCCAAGCAAGGAACGCCAGGAAATACAGATGGCAACACATCCTCGGTTCTTTTTTTTATTTTATTATTATTCTCCTCTGCTTGCTTCCTCGCTCTCGTTTGAAGACAATAAGCTAACCCCGTCTTCCTCTTCTTTTCTCATTTCTTTTTTTTTTTTTTTTTTTGGGGGGGGGGGGGTGTTAAGGAATTATGGAATTAGGGCAGCGCTCCCCGTCCTTGTTAATGAGCGAGAGCGTGATGAAAGTGCCGAACGGCGAATGCGCCATCTGCACCGTTGCGCGCGCGCGCGCACACGCATGCATACATCGTATACCTCGGAGGGGAATTCGACGCGATTTGAGCGCTCGGTTATGGCGTGAAATGTTAAAACGTCGGGAAAAAGTTGAACAAGAACACACACACACACACACAGATCCAGATCGGCCCATGTGTTATTGCTGAATAATGCATGTTATGTAGACTTTATAAAAAATACATAGCAAGCTAGAGCTGGGTACTTTTTAACACACAGAATGGATAGAATGGTGCACACGCAAATATTAGCCGTCCATTTTCTAAGCCGCTTATCCTCACAGGGCTCCCACAGCCGCACGCACTTACAATCACACCTCGGGGCAATTTATAGTGTCTTTTCTTCAAAGGGTTATTTTTTTAAGTTATAATGTAAATAAAATGTGTTTTTTTTTTTTTAGCTATAAGATGCATCCTATTTCTTTTTTTTTTTATTCACTACTATATCCATCCATCTCATCCATTTTCTTTGCCTCTTATCCTCATGAGGGTGCCAGAGCGTATCCCAGCTGTCAACAGGCAGGAGGCAGGCTCCACCCTGAACTGATTGCCAGCCAATCGCAGGGCACATTGAGACAAACAGACAGACTCACAATCACACATAGGGGCAATTTAGGGTGTGCAATAAATGTTGCATATTTTTGGGGATGTGGGAGGAAACCGGAGTGCCCGGAGAAAAGCCACGCAGGAAAGGGGGAACATGCAAACTCCACACAGGCGAGGCCGGGATTGAACCCGGGACCTCAGAACTGTGAGGCCAACGCTTTCCATCTGATCCGCCGTGCCTCCCACGCTAAAATATGTCACAAATTTAAAAAAAAAAAAAAAAGGCCTACTGTTAAATTGATCTTCTTATAGGTGAGTTTGACCCATTTTATTATAAAGTGTCAATAATAATAAACTTTGTTTGTGTCCCATTCTCCCTCCTTTGCAAACATTTTCAAGCGATATTTAGTTACCGCTCACAGATTACAGAAAAAAAATGAAGAAATCAAATTCTATTTCCGCGGGTCAATTTGACATAGGCCACGTTTCATCGCCAAGTGTCAAAAAGGAAAGCAAATCCTTAATAAACATCATTTATACCTCGCAATTAGCTTCATGACTAACAATGCCGATTCAAATTTAGTGGTTCGTTTTCCCAAAGAGAATTTTCCCAAATTCATTGGGTCTTTATGATGGAATTTGACACAGGAAATGTTTTATTGTCCAAAAGTGTCAGAAATGGGGGAAGAATTAACACTATTAACATTACGGACGATTCCAATCAATATTTCGTGCATTTTATCTCACAGTTCACAAGTCAAGGTTTGTTTTCCTGACTCTAAAGTGTCATAAAGCAACCTAAATCTTCATAAACATTATATCTCATTATCAACTCTATTACTAATAATACCGAAACATATTTAGTACATTATCTCTCAAATGTCACAGTTCAAGTCCCATTGTTTTCTTTCTTCATCATTTAATTCTCACGTTTTTTTTTTCTTCCATGGGTTAATTTGACAGCGTTGAATGGTTAATTGATAAAATTGTACTTATCCTAAGCCGAAAAATAAAAAATAATAAAATCATAAGTTTAATCGGTACACGGAAGGGTAAGTGGAGGTAAAGGGTAACTAAATGCTGCCCTCGTGTGGGGGGAAACAGCAACGCTTCTCGGCAAAAGTGCGCGACGTTCACCAGCTCGGGCCATCCTACAATCGTGAGGTTTTTTACGTGAAAACGCTCTGTGCCCTTTTGTCCGCCTTCCTACAACCGCAGAACAGTTTGTGTTTTGTTTGTTTGTTTGTTTTTATTTTAGCTACTCGTCTTTTGAATGATGGTATCTCCGACGTTCCCTGAAGGCACCGCCGCTACTAAGTCGCGCGCACGGCGTAACTTACGTGCTCGTGCCCGAGGAGGAAGGAGTGGAGGTATCTGAAAGTTTCCCCAAAGTCCGCCCTGTTCGCATACCTGACTCGAGGAGGAGTTTTCCGGTCCAAAAACCTCGACGCGGGGAGGGTTTGGCGGTAAGTAGCGACCGCGACCGCCCTCGGACGACTTTTTCCGCCTCTCGCCGCGGCCGTCGGCGTTGTTTGTTTGGTTGGCGGTGTCAGGGGGAAAGTGGAACTAGCTTTAGCCCATTAGCTCCTGGTCGCCACCGCGGGGGCCACTTCGCTCGGATCCTGCCGGTCGTCGACCGTCGCCTTTTGGCACAATGTAAGTCACTTTTTCTTTTTAATTAGCGTAAGTAACCCATTCCTCGTGTTTGTTTGTTTGTTTGTTTGTTATCGTGTAACTTGGTATAACTTTTATGTCGTCTCGTTTTTTTTTTTTGTTTTATTACCAGCGTGCCTGTCATTCATGCAAACGTCACCTGTTTGCCATAACTTTTTTTTTTTTCTCGCGAGATCAATAAATGGCTGGTTTAGTGATTGGTAAATGATTTTTGTTTATTTAAAAAAAAAAAACAGCTTACACTTGTGTCCAGCTTCTGTTCTTTAGTTATCATCCTAACATTAATTTTATATATATATATGTATATATTGTTTTTTTTTTTTTGTTTACTTACGTTCACGGTGAACTTTTTAGCCCCCCCCCCCCCCCGCCCCTCCCAAACATTATTTCCCATCAATGAGAGCAGATTATGATGACACATTAGGTGGTCCGTGGCAAAAAATGTGAACGCGTCGTCCGGTGGTCATTGTGTCCCAGAAAAAGACGTCATTTGTGCACTGCACCAAGATCTGGAGGAACAGGTTTGGGTAGAAGAACCAGAACTCTGCACTTGGAGGACATGATCCTGCACGTCCACCTTGGCCTGTTTCGCATTGTTTACAAGAGTCATGTGAGGGACTTGAATCCTTGTTTGTTTGTTTTTTAACTTTATAAATATAGACTTAAATTGATGGGTGGGGGGGATAACATAGCACAGTTGGACATGACAATTTGAGCCTCCAAGCATCCTTCATTTGTCTCACACACACACGTGTGTATATATATACAAAAATGTATGCCATATTTTAAATGAACCTCCTACCACCCACCTCTTTTTGCTATTTTGCCCATTCACCCCCACATATTTTCCTTTTATTTCTTGTTTACAAACAAGCATTTTAAAATTATTTTTAGTCAGCATCAACATCAGGCCTATGTGCAAAAATAATCAATAAATTAACAACCTGTATGTTCAAGTATTTGTAATAATGGCGGAAGTCGGAGTTCAGCTTCTCATAGTGTCATTTTTATGGACTTCTTTAGACTGAAAATTTAGTTTCGACCGATCACTTGTTTTGAATTTAAGACTCAATCAATTCTACGGAATCATTACGGAATCGATAAGTCAAGATAAAGACAAAAGCCGTTAAACCTTAATGTTCTTGCATTATATGAATTTTGCGGAGTGGGTATGCATTAGTAAGTCAACAATGCTGTTATTTCATGTGAGTTGTCAACAATAGAAAAGCATCATATCAATAATTTGTAAACAGTCTACCACGTAGGACGCTGTTTGAGTTCAGCTGCTTCAAAATGCAACGTTCCATTTTACACAAGCGTCACAATTCTTACTGATGGTTTTCCACCGATCGCCATGGCGTGTCGCCCGTCCGTCCTTTGTTTTGATAAATGTACAACATTTTAGAATTTTAAGAATTTTGTCTCCGGCAGTTGGAACCACTGTAGGATAACGACAAAGAGCCACGATGACGAAATATACGTTCCGGACATTAAAAAAAAAAACACATGTGGAGAGTTATTGTGCAACGAGTAGTGTGGTGAGGCCTGCCAAGCTGTACGCGTTTTTGAAATTTGTACTTTGCACATGTGGTACTCTGCAGCCTAGATTGTGGACGCAACATACTAATTTTGGACAACCGTGACGCTGAATTCATAGATTTATTGTGCAGTGTGAAAAGGGAAATTCTTAGAAAGTTGCGACCACATCGCAAGATCAATCCATTAGTTTCTGTTTGTATCCCCCATCTTGTGGTTAACTACCTCGTGAAGCGCCTTTTCGACGTTGGAAAATTAAGCGTCTCTTAAAAAAACAATTCATAAATTATCCCGACAAGCCGACGCTCCCTTTTCCGTTTTTTTTTTTTTTTTTTTTTTTTTTTTTGCTTTTTCCATTCAAAGTGCTGTCGCTTCAGTTTTGGACTCGGAGAGAAATGTGAGCAAAGGAAGTGGAGGCGGCCTGCAGCCTACAATAAGCAGAGTTTCCTCTGCTTCCCCGATGGCATTGGTAATTTTTGCCGTTTATGCGTCAAAAAAAGCGGCAACCAGTCGAGGCTTGCAGATGTCGTCCGATTACATTTGGATGTGCGCAAACTGGATTTCAACCGTCACAGTCTTTGCCTGGCTTGCATTTTTCGCTGCGCTAAACCACCGACGCAGTTAAAAGCTCACAAGACCTAAAACGTTGGCATAAAGCCATAAAAGAGTGAAGCAACGAGATCACAGAGGATGTATTATTAACTCCGTCAAGATCCGTTCCCCTCGAAAAAAGCAAACCTTAAAGGTGCCTTGTAATGACATAAACATGAAAGTAGGGAACGTGTACATGAGGGTTGAGTTTTTGAAGTCGCCGCTTTCAAACCGCTCGAGTACTTAAAAGCAAAATCGATTAAAGCATTTGAGCTGTTTTCTTGTACCAAGTTACTTGCGGTAAGTCGAAAATCAGTTTGGTATGTACTTTTGGCTTCAAGGAGGCGGTTCAGAAGATATTTAGTACAGTCGGGGAGGAAAAATGCAAATGTGTGATCTTATCTGTGATCATTTGAGAGATTTAATGAAGTTCGTAATTAAACATTTGTCCTAGAGGTGCTTTTTATCCATTTGTTACTGTAATTATTAGCTAATGTGTTGGGGATAGACGACAGCATTTTAATACGAACAGCCCCTGTTTATGGTAGCTATTCAAATAAACAAACATGCATACAATAAGATTAAGAATACACATCTGATGAGGGAGAATACTTTAATCCATTCATGGGCAGGGTGGCAAATTTTTTTTTTTTTTTTGCCTTATTGAGATAAAAGTCTCCGAACGGGCCACAATCAAGGAAATAATTTTACGCATAAAACAAAGGGCAAAAAAAGATGTCCCCTCTCGCAGGCAGCGTCCCCAAACTGGGACGGCTATGTTATCAGTTTTGTGAAGTGGTACATATTAGAGATATGTTTATTTATTAATTCTTATTCGAGAACGACACTTGCGCATTAATAATAGTGATGGATTGGCATTTTGAAGACAAACTTGGTTGCATACTGACCTTTCTCCCTTTCTTCTCTTAGAAATCGCTCCATGTGGGAAAGGAAATAACGCCGCGCTAATGTTGACCGATGAGTTATCCTCCCCTGATACCAAATTATGGCTTCAGATTAAAACACTTCCATATTTTGATATACTGAAGGATGTAATGTGAAAATCATGTCCCAAAAATGGGACGCTTCCCACAAATGGGTTATTAAAGTCACAATGAACCACAATCACTAATTCCTTTTAGAAAGGCCGCAAGGTTAAGGTTTTTTTTTTTTGTTTCTTTAAGAAGAAATACGTCCGATTTTTGAACACGTTAGCACGGCATATTTGACTTCTAAAGCCGTCAATACCGTAGCTCCTTTAGTCACATAGATAAATGGTCACAACCGAAGACTAATTTTAATGCAGTCTCACGCACGTGTGTGCAAATAAATTGGCCTGGTGGCGGAGAGCCAGGAAGAAAGAGTAAAAAGTCCAAAAGTTGATCGTGTCATAGATAAAAGTGCAGAATGTCTACAATCTGCAATAAAAGGTAACGTTTCCACCTGAGCTAGCTAAGTAGCTTCTTCTTGTTAGAATGTCGTTGTCAAGGATTGACAGGAATTACTCACTCAAATGAATTTAAAAGCCATACACGCGTGGAGTCACAGTTTCTACAGTAGAACATGAGGATGGGGACCCCAAGTGGACAAAAATGAGACTTTCTTATAACGTGCACGTTTTGATTAATAATGGCAAATGCATTTTGGTCCAATTGCTAAACCGTCCATCAAATATTTGCTAGTCCAAGTCGAGCGTTAAACTTCACACTCTTTGCAGGGCATTGTGGAAATTCATTGGGCTTTTTATAAAGTACATAAAAAGCTGTCTTGTGACTCGCTGGCGGCTCTTTTGCACTCATCATAACGCGCTGATGTCATCTTTCAAAGTTGTAAGAAACGCTTTCAAGTTTCTGTTGGCAGGCGTCAGCGTTCAGTCTCATGACTGCGGCGCACGCCTACAAGTTGCTCATGGAAGGGGAAAGAAATTTCTTCAGCCTATCTTGATGTTCCTTGATTACCACCATCTTTAGTATGGCCATGTTTGCTTCTCTTTTGTTGCATCTTACCACAAGCCCCCCCCCCACCCCCCTTAAATAAATAAATACATTTAAATATTAATTTTCCAACAACTTTGGTTATTAAAAAAAAAGTAAATAAATGGCACATACTGCTAATGATGCAAAATAAGTTTTAAAACTGTTTTTTCTTGCTAGAATTAATTTATGAGCTTTTTGTTTGTTTGTTTTTTTAATTATATATATTCGTGTTACTATGAAAATAAGTCCAGTACTACTTTTTGGGAGTGAAAGATCCATTATGGATAAACATCTATATCAACATGGTCCTTTTTAATGAATTGTTTTTAAATGTTCAACAATTTAACCGAATAACATGAACGTCAAACTTTTTTATGCAATGTACAAAATGGGTACACTGTCTTTGGTAATGCTCTACGTAATTGATTCCGTCGCCCCCCCCCCCCCCAACCACCCACCTGACCCCCTCCCTAGGGCTGCCTTTTGTCCGCAGCTGTTCTGTTAGTGCAAGCAATGAACATTAGCGGGGCTATTAAACCCATTGCAAGAATTGTTTAAATTGTTTTAGTCTTGAAAAAATGACTATTGAGGAATCACGCAGCCCCACATGCTTTTTTTTTGGGGGGGGGGTAGGTGCTGCCCCTCCTGTACAATTTATTCATTTTTATTTTTTTATTTTTTTTTTTTCTCGCAGGCCGCAAAATATCGAGCTCGGCGCCACGGGAGCGTCCAAATTGGACAGCAGCAACATGGACAACATGACAGTGGAGCAGATCGCCGCCAGGGCCAACCAAGTGACCGATGAGGTAATGGCGAGCCGTTCGCGGGGATGTCGCAGGTGAAGGCGACCGGCGTGTCCAAATGCGAACTGAGACGTTTTCAAATTGTCTTATTGACGCCTTCAGCAGTGATGAATATTCACAGCGGGCCTGCCGAACTGGCTTCCTCCCTCTTGTGTGAGCGCGACCAAGAAATTTTGAATATTGAAGTGTTGTTGCACTAAGCTGAATTGTCTCACTGAGGAATTTTAAAAACATTTTAATTCACATCTCAATTTTGACGTTTTTGGAGCTTCTGTGTGTCAGAGAAGCGAGCAAATCTAGCTCCTGGTAATCCCAGAAGCTCGTCAAAAAAGGGAAGAAAAGTCATGTCGGAGGCCATGTAGTTGAGGCTGGAGCTAATCCCGAAAAGCCATTTTCATATTGTCCATAAAAAAACATCAAAATCCACTTACAAGTGTTGTTCAAAGATCTTAAAACTTCATAAAAACGTGATCATCACGCTTTCTTTGTCGTGAAATTGCCAAATTTCCAATTGCAATCAGAGCTCAAAATGGGAATAACTGAATATCTTCCAGTGAAATCATCTGGCTGTGGCACTGTCGTGAAATCAGATTTCAATCAATCGTTCCATCGATAATATTTCCCGCTGCATCGCCTTCACCGCCTGCCGCTTTGTAGCGCCGACGAGTCAGGCCGCTTCTCCAGTTTCCGTGTGCCTGCGCTCTGTGAATAAATATTTTTCTGTCTGTTTCTTCCTTCTGCCTACGACCGCTCGGCGGACATCTTGTCGCCGCCTTCTCAGTGGAGGTCAGAAATTGGTCAACTATCAATGAACGTGTATGGATACCTTATCTGTCAAAATGTGGGAAAAATTAAAGACGGGCTTTTGAGCGTTGGCCTGATTGCACTTTTATCTGACCCCGTCGAAGGGGTCAATTAATTTCATAAATGATGTTTATGAATCAATCAATAGTTTTGCTAGAAATAGAAAGGCGAGCCTGGAGCGACTGCATTCCAGGCCCTTGCATGTTCCTTGTTTTCCATTCCTGACACGTTTGTCACCTGACAAATGGGCGTGGCGTGACTTTGTGAATATTAATAAGGCCGCTTCCCACGTTCTCGTTCCGACGCGTCTGCATCGTATCGTTTTGCGTAACTCTAAAATGTGCCCGTGTTTTGTCTGCAGTCACTCGAAAGCACGCGCAGGATGCTGCAACTGGCGGAGGAGGTGAGAAAACCGCCGGCGTCGTCAATTTTTCGTGTTTTGACTAAACAAGCAGAAGCACTTGAACATTTTTACATGAGGTCCGGGTTAATTCTGTCCTGGTGTCTCCTGTTTGCAGAGTAAAGAGACCGGTGTCAAAACCATCGTGATGTTGGACCAGCAAGGAGGTGCGTGTGCACGAGGTTGACATGACTTTAGCCAGACATAAGCTCATAAATTTAGCACTTGCGTAAAATATGTTAAAGACGTGGACCTTAGATTTGAACATGAGTAGTTTCAGAAGGGTTTTCCATCTTTGTTTTTGAAAGCAACGTGCGTCGACCCTGCAAACCACCAATCGAGAGCGATGCAGGGTGCTGAAGCAATGAAGAAAACGCTCTTATCATAGAGGGACTGTGGAAGATTATTAAATTTGAGCTGGAGGATTATGGTTTTCATAAAATGGTAGAAAAAGATAGAAACAGCACGCGGTGTTTGCAACTCAAAAGATAAGAAATCCTTCATCCAGTACCAAAGAACTCTCAAAGCCAGGTAAGCAATGTTAATGTCACAATTTAGCTGACTGCTAGCTGGTCAAATAAGTGGGTCATGGGGCCAAGTATAAAACATTAATTATGAAAGTGTCACAGTTCACTAATGATAGTACATTGCAAGAAAGTTTATGACGTGACTCCTGACTTTCTCGCGACGGCGGTTGACTCGGTGCGGCGTCCTGGTGTTTCAGAGCAGCTGAATCGCGTGGAGGACGGCATGGACCAGATCAACCAGGACATGAGGCTGGCCGAGAAGAACCTGACGGACCTCTCCAAGTGCTGCGGCCTTTGCATCTGTCCCTGCAACAGGTACGCCGCTGCATTTGACATGTTTTAAAGAACTTAATATGATGTGTGAAGTGGTCCAGTCACTTTCTCGGTCTCTAATCAGTGTTCAGGAGCTCAGTGGCCAAGGAAACTAGGAAGACGTCACCTCAGTGCCACCGAAGATGACAATACTTGTACTTAGGATTCATTCGTGTGTACATTTTTACATTTGCATGATAGATGAAATGGATTTATCTGATTAGAGAAGGTGGCGCTGAAGAGACAACAGGAAACAGAACCGGGGGTGGCCGAAATTAAGTTGTTGAGGTTCTCTCTAGGAGTGAGCAGGTCGGACAGGATGAGAAATGAGCTCATTAGAGGGACGGCCAAAGTTGGAGGTTTCGGAGACGAGGATAGAGAGAGCGGACTTCGATGGTTTGGACACGTGCAGAGGCGAGAGAGTACCGTAATTTCCGACCTACAGAGCGCACCAGGTTAGAAGCCTCGCCCAGTACGTTTGTAAAGGAAATAACGTTTGGTACATGCATAAGCTGCAAGTCCCTGCATTGAAACACGAGATATTGACAAAGAATGATGGTACACAGAGTTTTCAAAGTTTTAATACCTTAGCTTACCTTAACATAGCGACAACACGGTAGCACGGACAGGGCCAGTTCAAAAAATAAACAAAACACACACACACACACCGGTAAAAGTCAATTCCTTGGCACATGTATTCCACCAGTCTCACTCTTACCTTTTCCGCTTGAGTGCCCCCTTGCGGTCGTTAGAAAAAATACACAAGTTCACGGCATAAATCGCAGGATTGGCAGTGTGCGTGTGTGTGTGTGTGGTGTGTGTGTGTGTGGGGGGGGGGGGGGGGGAGTCACAACTAATAGGCCGGAAATTACGGTACATTGGTCGAAATGTGCTGAGGATGGAGCTCCAAAGAGAAGGTTGATGGAAGACGTGAGGGCAATGCACGAGATGGGCTTAGATGGGGAAAAAGATGACACGCTGTGGTGACCCAGTACGGGACAAGCCGAAAGGAAAAGAAATGAATTTTTTGACGTTTATATGAACGCGCAACCGTAGCGAGAATCATTTTAGCCACTTCGGCTTCAGTTATGTAATCAGTCGCCATGCTCTTTTTGCATCGCGATAAAGGAAGTCGGCTATCCAGTTTTTGGGGTTTGCTCTCACGGCGTTCCGCATATAGCGCGTGCTTTTATGTCGTTCATCAAATTGACGTACGCATTCTTGTAACTACGGGATAAGACAAATTACGACCTCTAAAAAAAGATTCCTTGATAAATCAAATGCTCAGCGCGCCAGATTTAGTTCATTTGTTCACCTTCGCACAAGACCAGTTTTTGTGTGTGTGGTGCGAGCCGACACTCTGTAACCATGACAACCACGCTTCCCAAAATGCCCTCACGCCGAGGATTGTTTGACGATCACCAAAAGATGAGGTAGGTCGACTCGGGGCCCCCTCGCCGGCAGTGACGCGGCGTTCCTCCCACCCTCCGCTGCAGGGTGTCGTCCATCGAGAACGACTCGCGCTACAAGCGCACGTGGGGCGTCGGGGGAGGACTCGACGCCGAGAGCAACGCCGACGGTTCCAAAGTCGTCTCCAAGCAGCCGGCGGGCGTTCGCAACGGGCAGGCCGGCCAGGTCAACGCCCCGCCGCCGTCTGGCCCCTACGTCAAAAGGTGAGTGGTTCTCTCCCCCCCCCGCACCGCCTTGAGTCCCGACCCCTGCCCTCAAACCTACTATGGCAAACGTGTTTTTATTTCGGACAAATATGACTCGTTTGAGATGGTCATCTCATGATGTTAGCCTGCTGCCCTTCCCACGAGGCAGGAACCAATCACGTGGCAGCGGGGCCTGTCCCGCCCGAAAACTTATGTGGGGATTCCTCGTAACGCTTAAATGATGTCCATTGCCAAGCCACGTTCAAAGTCGCAGATGCTACAGTGTAAAATGTGACGGTGGCGACCCCAAGTGGACAAAAACATCACATGTTCCTATTTTTAATAATGCAAAGTACTTTTTTGTAATTCATAGATGGGAGCAGGTCTTTAAAAATAGCAGTTCTTGGGGACTTTGTCTGGAAAATTCTGACAATTGTGTTGGAAATAAGCAAAAACATTTTATTGTTGTTGCAAATTCAGTCCTGATTGAATTTATTTCACAAGTTTGTGTTGTTAAATGTCTTAATGTGTGTTTGAAAGTATTGTACAGTGATGCCTCGGTTTCTCAAACACAATCTGTTCCAGAAAAATGCTGCCACAAGTGATTTGTTCAAAAATCAAATTGATGTTTCCAATTAGAATGAATGGAAAAAGAAATAATGTGTTCCGAGCCTAAAAAAATTGGGCTTTTTAATTTTTTTTTTTTAGCTTTTCCTAATAAACTGTGTAGTAGAAATGCATGTATTGTTAATACTTTATATAATTTCAGAAATTGTATTTTTTTGGTTTACTAGTAGAGTATGCTAGGCTGGGAGTGCATTGCCATTCAGTAGCGACTTGGCCAACAGCCTTGTAAACGTTTTTTTGGTGGCGTTCAAATACCGATTTTTGTTGGAAAATGGGGACGTTGGAGAACAGAGGCCTCACTGTATTCAGGAACTTCCCCGTCGCAGGATAACAAACGACGCCCGCGAGGACGAGATGGAGGACAACCTGAACGCCGTCGGCGGCATCATCGGCAACCTTAAATCGATGGCGGTGGACATGGGCGCCGAGATCGACAAGCAGAACAAGCAGATCGACCGCATCACCGACAAGGTCACCGAGCCTTCTCCTTGGAAATTATATTTCAAGACATATTGCCTTCGTTGATTGTTACCTCGCACAAAAAAAAAAAAAAAAAAATGCTTTTTAGGATTATTTTCCAATGCACTCGGAATAATATAGACTCAACAGTAATTTTTTTTTTTTTTTGTATTTTATGACTTGAAGGGTTAAAATAAAAGTATCATTAAATGTAAAAATCTTTTTTCTTACATGTTTTTTTTTTTCTCCTCTGAAAATTCTAACTATTGATGTCGAGTTCCACTTGAACGCATACACGGAAATGTGATGGAGGATAGTTTTGACGTGGCCACGCTGCCATTAGTCTGGATTCTTTCAACAAGTTGCGATCACGCGGCGCCGCTCACTTATTTCGTTTTTGTCTGCTTCCAGGCGGACATGAACAAATTGCGCATCGACGAAGCCAACCAGAGAGCCACCAAGCTCCTCAACTAAGAAGCGGCTTTCTTCATCCACCCCCAAGTCTTGCTGTGTAGATAAGAAGAGGAATAGAAAACGACCCTTGTGAGGATAAGCGGCTTGGAAAATGGAAATGGAATTAAGGAAAACAAAGGACTGGTGCGAGGTTTGGACGTCGTCTCCCAAAAGCAGCTTTCGCCGTAAACACACACACACACACGCATTGTCCATCCGTGCACACGTCAGCACAGCCACGCAAGAACACAAAATCATCTCTATGCAGAGCGTTGAATGACGGGACCAGTCGCCGGACCGGTCGTCTTTTTTTTTTTTTTTTTTTTTTTTTTTTTTTTTTTTTTTTTTTGGTCCAACCGAACGCTTCTTGATACACATTTAGGGAATTTTTTTTTTTTTTTTTTTTGTGCGTGTGTGTGTAGATTTTGTTCTGAACCGCGCTTCCACTCGTGTTCTGGTTTTTAACCCTAAAGACGTCCTTTCGACATCTCGGCCAGCGTGTAACGTGTATAATTTCAAATGAATGCATTTATTTAATTCGCCCAAGCAGAGCTGTGAACGATATCACCCCCCCCCCCGCCCCGTATTACATTTCTAAATATATTGTATTAAAAGTGTTCTTGAGTAGGAAAGTAATTACCCGCCCCTCCCTGCCAGCTTACAAGCATGTAATTACATGTATTTGTAATGTAAATATCCGTATTAGCAATTAATATTCAGGTCACGTGATCAGCGCGTATCCCCTGCCCCCCTCTCGTTATGGAAATGTTGGCTCAGCTCCTGACCCAGGGAGAAATTTTTATGTTGAATGGTTTGTACTGTTAATAAAGCGATTCCAGGTAGGCGTCGATTAGTCAATTCTTTTTAATTTTCATCCACAATCATAAGAAGTTTGCAAACATCTCCGAAGAAATGTTCCAAACGTTTTAAATCCAGGAATAAGAAAAAAAGTCACGATTAGCTATTTCCCGTCATCACACAATGAATACAAAAATCACATTTGATGAGTTTGATCTGTGTTTTGCAAACAAAAGGAAATTTTCGTTTTTTTCTTTTCAAAAACAAATGAACAAAAAATCTTCAGCAACCACAGCTTGTAACGCAAAACATTAACGATAAACATGAGTCGATTTTCTGTGCGCTTACATTTACACAAATGTCTTTTTTTTCGAGAATTGGAAAACAAAGTGCAGCACCCGAGATTACATATTCAATGTCTGATTAATATGATGCAACTTTGGCAAAAATGCTGCCGCTTGTGAAAATCCGGAGAATCAACTATATTATGTTTATTTTTGTTGTGCAAGAAAAAAAAAACCCTAAGGAATTTTAGGGAATGTCAAGACTCGCTATCGTGAAACAGCAATATTCCAATACTAGAAAAATATTACAATAAGGTGGAGTTTTTATCTTGAAAAAAATTTTTAAAAAAATGCTCTCGCCAGATTATGAACTTCTTGAACAAATACATCAGGTCATCGCTATAATTGCGAATATATTAGCTGACACCTTTTTATTCTCGAGCAAAAAATGGTAGACAGTAATACATTTTTTTTTTTTTTTTTTTTTTAACCTCACTCTCACTCTTAGTGAGTAGTTGCACATTACACACCAGGACAGTTCATTTTTTGAATCATTTTGTAGGATATTTTTGTCATTTTTCTCAAGGAAGTAGTGCCACTCAATTTTGGTTATTTGTAATTTCACAGAAAAAAAATATTGCAAAAGTATTTTGAATATTGATGCAATAACCTGTCAAAATTAAATTTAATGCTACAATCTTTTAATTCAAGAAAAAAATAAATTCACATCTTGAATGTATGTTTTAAAGAAACTGTTATTTTTTAATGAAATTGAACATTTTTTCAGGAAAAAAATCAATTTTATAAATTTCAATTTATAAGTGCGAAATCATCAAACGGCAAACTTGACCAATTCGGTTGTGCGACGCACATAAAGAAAGCGAACTGGCGACTTGCGGCAAAAACAAAAATAATTCTTTGGTTGCAAAGTATTTGTGTGATTTGAGTTTAAAGAAAAAAAGTAATAATAATAATAATAAAGCGACATTTGGAAGCAACGTTGCTTAACTGATTGGACGCGGCCGGTTGCCACGGGGACGCCCGCCAACCTCGCGGCCTCCCTCACTTCTTCTTGGCAAAGCGACCGAACTTCTTCTCTTTGTCTTTCCTGGCGGCGGGGCCGGGTGAGGCCGGCGGGGGCGGGCTTTGGGTTCCGGCCCCCGGCGACGACCCCCGCTCGTCCCCGTCCGCCGCCGTCTCTTCGTCCGCGGGCCACTGGAGGGCCCTCGCCATGGCCTGGCTCCAATGTTGCAGCTCCTCCTGAAAGTCGCCAATCACAAAGTCAGCTGAGCTCAAGAATGAAAGTTTGAGTTGCTTTTGTTTGTTTGTTTTTTTTTTTAATCTTCGGGTGGACTCCAATAACAATGGAAAAAAAAAAACAAAGACGGACGCAAAAAGTTTAGGGCTACACGGTGGTTCAGCGGGAAAGTGCTGGTCTCAGTTCTCAGAACCCTGGTTCGATCCTGGCAACAGCCTGTTTGGAATTTGCATGTTCTCTCAGTGCCTGCGTGGCTTTTCTCCGGGTGGGCACTCCGGTTTCCTCCCACCTCCCAAAAACATGCAACATTAATTGTACCCTCCAAATTGTCCGGAGGTGTGATTGGCTGACAACCAGTTAAAGGTGTGCCCTGCGATTGGCTGGAGACTGCTGGGAAAGGCTCCAGCACTCCCTGCAACCCTTGCGAGGATAAGCTGCTAAGAAAATGGATGGATGTTGCGATTGACTGACAATTTCCTGATGCTGACTGAAATGAATTAAGTTAAATTACCAATAAATACATATTTAGGCACGGTGGGTCAAGTGTTGGCCTCACAGTTCTGAGGACCCGGGTTCAATCCTGGCCCCGCCTGTGTGGAGTTTGCATGTTGCCTGCGTGGGTTTTCTTTGGGTGGGCGCTCCGGTTTCCCTCCCACCTTCCAAAAAGATGCAACATTAATTGGACACTCCATATTGCCCGTAGGTGTGATTTCGACTGCGATTGGTTGTTTGTCGCGATGTGCCCTGCGATTGGCCGGCAACCAGTTCAAGGTGCGCCCCGCCTACAGCCCCATGACAGCTGGGATGGGCGACAACACTCCAACCCTCGTGAGGATAAGCGGCTAGGAAAATGGATGGCCGGAAGGATGGAAAGGGTTAGCGTTTGAAATCATCGTTAAGGTTGCAAATTAGGTTTTCAAAACAAAGGTGAGGGTTTCAAAGTAGTATCAAATTAGGGTTCTAAAACGGTTAATATTTAATATCCAATTCTAATAGTTGAGCCTGAAAAATTCTTTCATGTATGGACTCACCTCATCTTTGCACTGGAACAAATATTCGCTGCCGTCCGCAAGGCTGAAAGAGAGGGGAAAAAAAAATGGAGGAGGTTGTCATGGACGCCGGCGACAACATTGCGGCGTTCCCGCGGCAAAGCGTCGCACCGGAGTTTGGCCACGTGTTTCTTCTTCTTGTAGTTGGTCAGCAGCTCCCAGCTGGCGTCCCTCAGGGCCAGCGGGTCCTCGCCGTGGAAGGTGGCGCCGTGGGCGCAGCTTTTGGGGTCTTTGAAGGCCCACAGCTGACCAGGGCGCAGGACGCAGTACAAGTTGTTCCAAGACCTGGAAGTTGTGGACGTGCATCACAAAGTTCATTTTATTTATGGGAAAAAGACAAATTACTGACATTTTGAGACACACAAATATATATATATATATATATATATATATATACACAAACATACACATATATTTTCACATACATATACACGTACATATACACATCTACATTCATATATATATATACACATACATGTACATTTACACATAAGTATATGTACCATACACACACATACGTACGTACACGTACATACATACACACGTATACATATATACATCCATACGTATACATATATACACGTGTACATATACATACATAGGTATACATATATACACACATACATACTTATATATACATACATAACACATACATACATGTACGTATATATACGTACATATATATACACACACATACATGTACGTATATATACGTACATATATATATACACACATACATGTACGTATATATACGTACATATATATACACACACACACATATATATATATATATATATACACACACATACATACATGTACATATATATATATATATATATACATATATATATACATACACACATATGTACATACATACATACATACATACACATACGTACATACACATACATATATATACATACAGATATACATACATACATATATACACACACATACATGTACGTATATATACGTACATATATATACACACACGTACATACGTACGTGTACGTATGTACATGTACGTACGTATGTACATATATACACACATACATGTACATATATATGCACACACACATACATACATACATACATATACATACATACATACATATGTACGTATATATACACGTACACACATATACATACATACATACATGTACATATATACATACATACACGTACGTACATACACGTACGTATACACATACATGTACACGCGCACACACACATCTACATATACATACACACACACACGTACATACGTACGTGTACGTATGTACACGTACGTACGTATGTACATATATACACACACATACATACATATACACACATACATACATACACATACGTACATACACATACATATATATACATACATACATACACACATATGTACATACATACATACATATATACACACATACCAAAAAAATTGCAACATCGCCGCCTGGTGTTGAAAATGTTTTGTTGTTGTTTTTGTTCAGTGGCAAATATTTATGCATTTAGTTTTGGAGGCAATTTCTCTTGAAATATTTAAAAAAAAAAAAAAAAAAAAGAAGAACCTTAAAACCACCGAAGTCCTTCGGGGGCGCCAAGCGTCTCACCTGTTGGAGGCCTTCTTCCCGGACCCCCCCACGTCGTGCTTGCGTCCCAGGACGCCCTCCCGCAGCACCGTCTGGGCCTCGGCCTCCTCCGGCGCCGGCGAGACCGCCGAGACGGACGGCTCCGGGGAGCCGCTCTCCTTCATCTCGGGCCGGGCCTCGGGGATGCCCGAACTGGGCTCGGCCGCGCCGGACTGGAAGGCGGGCGAAAGCCAAACGGTCGAGTTAGCCGAGGGGGGGGAGAAAAGACGCCGGCGGGTCCAAAGCCCACCAGAGTTTCTTCCTCCACCGTGAAGAGTTGCGAAGATTCGGCGAAGCCGGTGTCGTCTCTCCTGATTGGACCAAACGAAGAAAGCGCACCTTGTTAATTGTTGGTGTTGTCACGGCGACAACGGCGAGGTCAACGAGGTCAACTAACACCGTCGACGTCATTTTATTGAAAAAAAAAATCTTCAATTTTTCATTTTTATCTCAAAACAACATTTGTATTTTGATAAAATTATTTGTAGTGACACCTAATGTCATAAATAACTGTTATGGATGTACAGAATAAATGTAAGGAACTACTAATTATAAAATAGATGCATTCTAATATTTGTTGTGTAATTTTGAAAGACAAAACAATTATGATTTGCTAAATAGAGAAAATAGATCACATAAATAAAGGTAATTAATACACGGCAAAATTTTGACAAATAGTTATTGTATTCGATTATTCAATTGTATTGTATTCAGGAATTTTTATTTTAAAGTGTTGAATTATATGAAACTCAATTTTTTTAAAAGGACTTTATATCATTCAGTGGATGACATTTAAATTATTTTTTTTAATAAAAAAAATAAAGGTCACTCAAATTAAGTCATGAGTAAATTTGAATTGCAAACATTTATTGACATTAATACATTTTAATCATGATCATACATTTAAATAAAGGAAGGCCATGAAATAACTCAATAGACAATTTTAAATAAATGAAGACAAAATGAAGTTAATACATGAAATCAATTGATGATTACGCTGATTTTCATTCATGACTGCTCAATAGAATACGAAATGTACCTGGAAATGAATCCAGTTTGCTTGTCAAATATCAAAGCGGCCACAAATGCGATTGATCGGAAATGACCCGAAAGGTCACAGGGGTCAAAGGGCGGGGCGGGTACCTGCTGCCTTGCCCGTCGGGTTGCCGTTCCTCTCCGACGAACGTCGTCGTCGTCGTCGCCGCCGCCTCCTCCTCCTCCATCCTCCTCAGCTCCAGCAGCTCCAACTGAAGCACACCCAAAAAAACCATTTTTTCCGTTTTTCCAAATTTCCCGCAGCCGCTCGGCGGGCCCGTACGGTGGTGAGGCGCTCCAGGGCCGAGAAGCGCTCCTCCCAGGCGGCGGTGGACTTCTCGAAGGCCTCGTGGCGCTTGAGCAGCTTCTCCACGTCGGCCAGCGAGCGGCCCAGCTCCCGGCTGCCCACGTACGGCTCCTGAGCCGCCAGCCAGGCTTCGGCCACCGAGGCGTCGCGCGCGAACTGGCACGCCTCCAGCACTGCGCACGCAAAAGGGGGAAAAAATGGGCGGGCCGCGCGTTCCAAAACCCACCGGCAACGTGACCCCCGTTGGCTCCGTCCTCGTACCATACCGAAGAAATTGACGAACCAGGGCAAGGGTGGCAAATTTATGTCGGGGGCCTCGTCGTGGTTACGGTCTCATCGCATTTACACACGAAATGTCGACAATTTGAAATTTTGCTCCACATTTTTTCAAGAATCATGAGGGTTGACGCTCGAGATTTTCCTCCGCGGGCCGCATAACATCATGCGGCGGGCCAGATCTGGCCCCCCGAGCCTCGGGTTTTGACACCCGTTCCCCAATTGTAAACAATTGAAGCTGACGTCGTTGAACTAAAAAGGAAAACGGGTCCGTCGGTCTTACTGAGTCGCAGGCGGTCCCAGCGGTCGTCCCACCGGATCATCATCTCCTCACGTTTGGCCTCCACGTCGCTCATCTTCTCCTGGATCTTTGCGACGACAACAACGACAAGGACGCGTCAGAACATTGCGCGGGAACGGCGCCACTTCGGCCGCGGCGTCGCCCCCCCCCCAACCTCGGCGGAGTCTCGGTGGCGGCGCGCCAGCAGGGCCGCGCCCGCCTCGGCGCACTCGGCGAACTTGCCGCCGCGCGCTTCGATCTCGGACCGGATGCCCTGGTGGTACTTCTGCAGGAGCTCCACCGAGGAAACGTCGCTGGTTAGAAAAATGGAAAATATCGTGAAGAATTGCAATTTTAGGAAAAAAAAAAAAAAAAAAAAAGGACAGAAACGGGACTAGTTTTGACCGTTGATGGACCGACCACGGGTGCTCCTGGGTGTCGATCTGCCGGACGACGCTCTCCATCCAGGCCAGGAGGTCTCGCACCAGGGCCAGGAAGCGGAACTTGTGGGCCGTGTCCAGCAGGCGCCTGCGGCGCCCGTCGCAGGCGTCCAGCAGCGCCTTCCAGGCCTCGACGGCCGCCCGCTCCTGCGCCTGGATGGAGTCGGCCAGGTCGCCGGCGTACTGGGCCCGCAGCCTGGCCGCCGCCTCCTGGAGCCGCTCCACCTGCCAAGGCCGTGGGGGGACGGACACGTTCGAGTTCTTTCTTCCGCCGTTTCAAAATTGCTCAGTGGGGCACTTTGTGGTTCTTTATGGAAATAAATAATCGACATAATGGAAAGAAACACTGCGTATCAAAATACCAAAGATGATCTTTTGGGACTTCTCTCGTGCTTACCAAGATTTGGTATTGGTAATTGGTATGTTTTTATGATTGAAAATGCTTTTCAAAATGATGTAGTCGTGATCAAAATGTTTATTTTATCACTTTTTAATTTTATGTGGTATATACACATTTATTTTTCATGAATTCTTTTACCAAAGCTAAGGTTTTAATGTGATTACATTTTAATTGATTAGTAATTTATTGTTTGTATTAATTTTCAAATATGAATTGTACATGTTTATATGAATAATTTGCTTTGTAAACAAAATTATTACAAGTTGTATTTGTTTTTATATCACATTTTTCTTGACTACATTTTAATTTTATTAGTAATTTATTGTTTGTATTCATTTTCAAATATGAATTGTACATGTTTATATGAATAATTTGCTTTGCAAACAAAATTATTACAAGTTGTATTTGTTTTTATATCACATTTTTCTTTACAACATTTTAATTTTATTAGTAATTGATTGTTTGCATTCATTTTCAAATATAAATTGAACATTTTTTTTAACCAACGCTAATGTTTCAATTTGATTACATTTTAATGTTATTTATAATTTACCGTTTGCATTCATTTTCAAATATGAATTGTACATTTTTAACCAAAGCTAATGTTTTAATTTGATTACATTTTAATTGTATTGGTAATTTATTGTTTGCATTAATTTTCAAATATGAATTGTACGTTTATACGAATAATTTGCTTTATAAACAAAATTATTACAAGTCGTATTTGTTTATATATCATATTTTTCTTTACATATTACACATTTATTTTTCATTATTTATATTCCCTTAATTGCATTTAATTTTATTTTTTGTGACTATTATTTCTAATAAATGACAATATAACGGTAATTATTGGTTCATGAATTGCAAGAAAAAGTACTGTATTACCATCTGTAATAATAATGATTTTATAGTTTTGATTTTCATATTTCATTTGGCTCACAATATAATAAATTATGATCCAAAAACTAAATTGTGTTGGAGTAGAAAACTATTTGAAAGAGAAAATGTCATAAAATATCATAATAATAATTGTATACCTACTTGTATTTTTACTTTGACACAGTCATGATTGAATGTTGCGGTAGTACTACAAAGACTGAAGTAAAAAGTACCACCTCCCCCCCAAAAAAAAAATGTCCCATTTTCCAAACGTCATGATTGGGATGGTGAAGTCCACCAGGGGGCAGCACAGGCCGCCCTTACCTGCTTTCCCAGAGAGGCGATGTCGCGTTCGAAGGCGGCGTGCATCCTGTGGAAGGTCTCGGCTTTGCCGAAGTCCTCGCCCACGTCTTCGGGGAGCTCCTTCTGCTTGTCCTGGATCAGGACCACCAGCTCCTTGCCGTCGTCAAAGTACCTGAACGCCACAGTCGGGGGACAGCGCGTCAAAAGTTGCGTCAGAATCGCTCTTGAAGAGATTTTTCCAGACTCACTTGAGCAGCTCGTAGGAGGCGTTGAGCAGCTGAGCGCGCGTGTCGATGAGCTCCAGCAGGTCGGCCCAACTCTCGTTGACGGCGTCCTTCCACTCGGCCACGGCCGCCGCCTCGCCGCCGCCGCCGTCGTGGCCCGCCGCCATCAGCTGGTCGATGGCGTAGTTGGCGGCGTCCACGCGTTCCTGACCCTGCGCGCCCGTCTCGCGCGCAAACTCGCGGAACCTCTCCCTCAGAAGCTGAACCAAAAGTTGCATTTTAACTTTGTGGATAGTTTTGCATTTATTTGACTTTTTTTTTTTTTTTTTTTCATCATCATTATTCGAAGTTTTTTTTTTTTTTTTTTTTTTTTTTTATGCGCACTTTAGCAAGAAACCGATTTTGTAACGGCGCCGACCACATACCGTGACGTGGTCCAGGTCCTGGCCCATCTCCTGCGAGGACGCAACCACGTCGCGCTCGGTGATCCACTGCTCCAGGTCGGCCACCTCGCGGCTGAGCAGGAAGTAGCGGCACGCGTTCTCCAACCTACTGCGCCGGTCCTCGGCCAGCTCGCTCAGGCCGGCGTACTGCTTGTCCACTTGGCCCTGACGCCGGATGATCTTCTCGCTGCGCAGACCGAAGAGGGCGGAAAAAACGCTCAGGGTCGGATTTCGGCCTTGGGCGGGATTGCGCGGACGCTTTGCAGACCCGTCGGGGTGCTCCTCCGCCAACATGTTCTGAGCTCGCTCCGACAGGTTCCGGATGGAGTCGGCGTAGTCGTCCACGGCCCGCTTGGCGATGTTGTGGCGCTTCAGACTCAACGAGGCGCTCTGCTCGTCCTGTTCCAAAAGTGGAACGAAAACACGGGACTCCAAAAGCGAGTTCGGTCGGGCGGAGGGACGGAACCGGCGTCGACTCTACAGTGTCTACTCCAATTTTACTGATGTTTTTGCACAGGGGTGTGTAGACTTTTGTCACGCAGCGTACCTTGGGCTTTTCCTCAACGATCATGTAGAGCTCCTGCTCGCCAATCCACGCTTGGGCCTCGTCGGCGTCGTTGTAGAACTGCTGCGCCCGGTGGGACGCGTCCAGCCTGTCCTTGCGACGGGTCATCTCCTCCCGGAGCCGCGGCCACGCCTCCTCCAGCCGGCGCAGCTCCCCGGCGAGTCGCCCGCCCTCGGCGCCGCCCGGTCCCTCCTCGCCCGCCGCCGCCATCCTGCGCCCTCGCTCCAGAACCTCGTCCACGCGAGGCTGGTGGCCATCGATCTCCCTCTGCAGCGTCTGCGCAAAGCCAACGCTTCGCTTATTACGTCCTCGACGTAAAATTTATTCTCAGGGATAAAAATGAACAAATATATATTCATTTATTTCAATTTCAGGTATCCTAATACCATACCGCAATTAAATTTTAAAAAAAAATCCCTACATTTTTGTATTTTATTATTTTTCTGATTCCTCTTATTTATTACAATTTTTATTCATATTTTTTTATTCAAAACTAAACATTTTTGTCTCACTTACGCTATACCTTGGCTTGTGTTTTTTTTAAATATCTGTATAATTTTTAAAAACGTAGGATTAAACTTTTTGATAGCTCTGTATAAATGTTTTGGATTTTTTTTTTTTTTTCAACAATGAATCTATCCATGTCAAAATATAATAATTCACCCTTTTTCAAATGCCAGATACTTGTAAAAATAATACTAATCATAATTTCAAAACAATTTTCACTATATTTGTGACCTGTACAATTCAATTGAATATTAGCAAAAAAAAAAAAAACAAAAAAAAAATTCTATAAGGAGTTGGAGTAACACTAAACAAGGGCGATAATGTGGTTGCACAAGTGTGCACACCTTCCGATAAGCCGAGATGTGGCAGAATTGCAGAGGCAACGCCGGCACTCACCGGACGCCAATTAAAGCAATTTTCATTCACGCCAAATCGAGTTCAGATGTTCTAGCGGGCTTTTCCTGAGCGTGCATTTTCGGTTTCCAACCCTCGACAATTTTCAAATGATCCGTCTCGGTCTCGTCTTCTTTTTATACCCCAAAGAGCTGGCATTTGAACAGGGGTGTGTTGACTTTTGTTGACCTCTGCCCAAGTTCAGCTGGACCCAATTTCAACCTACCTGGTTCCTCTTGAGCAGCATCTGCACAGTTTGCAGGTCGTTGCCGTGATCCTGCGACAGCGCCAGCGGCATCCGCTCTTCGATCCATAGCTGAATCGAGCGCCAAAATGTTCAAGATCATGGAAAATAATCCGAATCATAAAAGTTTTGATAAAGCCAAATCATGAGGGAAAAAAAAAAATTGTAGCAAAGGTTTTAGGTGGGTCACCAGCTCATCAGCCAGGTCCCTGTAGAACTGGTGCAGGGCCTTGGCGGCCTCCAGTTCACCCCTGCGCTGGGCCAAGGGTGCCATCAGCTGCTGGAACTGCGCCTGCAGACTCCGCTGCTCCACTTCCAGCTCGGGCCGCTGTTCCTCCCTCTCGCCGTCGGCGCCGTCGTGCATCCTCACCGCCTCCTGGAGCTCCTCCAGCTCCCGGGCGCGATCGCGCACTTGGTTCTCCATCACCTGGTCGCCGCGATATGCGAAAGAATGCAGAAGACGGTTATCACGCTTGGCGAGGGAGCCAGAACCGAGGCGGAACGCCAAGTGTGTGGAACTGAAAGACGGTTGAAACTCGGAGTTTCCTGAGTTTTGGCGGAATAGAAAACTTTTTGGCCTTGTGCGGTCGCAAGACTCCCACCTGGTGTTTCTTCAGCAGGATGTTGGCGGTGGTCAGGTCTTTGACGTCTTCGCCACCGGCGCCGCTCCCGTCGTCTCCGGCGGCGGCGCCCTGAAGCTGCTGCCGCAGCTCGCCCAGCCACTTCCCGACGTCGGCCAGGCTCTGGTCCAGCAGCTCCGAGCGGTTGGCGTCGAACAGCAGCCGGGCCTTCTCCTGCGTGGTGGACTCCAACGTCTCCCACAGCCGGCGGAGGGCGGCCAGGCGCTCCTGCACCACCGGTTCCAAGTCGGGCTTGGAAGCCATCAGTTCCTGGCCCTCCTGCCGATTGTAATTAAGCACACACGTCAGTTAAATGGCTCCATCTGCTGAATGTGGTGGTCCACTGCGCCCTTTTCTGGACCCCAATGCAAGTGGACTGCAACGCCAAAAAGTGATCTCAAGGTTGGATCTTCTCGTCGTCAAGACTGAAAACTGAAACGAAGTCCGTAAATTAAAGTTTACTTCTGTCATCCAAGCACAACTGGATTATAAACTGGTATGGTAACAACAAAACGCCTAAAGAGCACTTAGCACCTGCACCTGCACCTGCATCTGGTGCTTGGCGGAGGTAATAAAGTAACTGCAAAAGTTAACTTGGATCTGCACCATAATGTCAAGTTTTCTGTCTGTAAAACTGTTTTTCGGCATCACACTGACTGGAACCGCTAACGGCTAACAAAACAAGACCTGAGCAGAGGTAATAATAAAATGCTACGCTAAAATGTCATTCTGGTGCAGACCAGTTGTACTTGGCCTGTGGGTGGCCTAGCTGCCAGCTCAAGTTCTCGCACTGGATGGGGTACCTGGTCCACTTTGTCCAGCCAGGCCTTGTTGGAGGCCAACTCGGCCATGAAGGCCTGATGCTTCAGCCACTTGCTGTGCAGGTTCCGGGCCTCGTCGTACGACGTGTCCTGAGCCGTTAGCATCTTCTCATTGATCCACAGAGTCAGCTGGGATCGGGCGGAGACGTGATGAGGTCAGCGGGCGCGAAAGGCTACACCGGCAACACGACGGCAAACGGAGGACTCACATCTTGCGTGTTCTGCAAGAAGTGCTGCAGATCTCGGTTGTCTCGCAGCTTCTCCGACACCTCCTGGGCTCTCGCTTTGTTTTTGCCGCGGCTAAATGTCAAGAAAGAGACGCAGCAATTTCAAAGTTTCGGAGCCTTTTTCCTGCCGAGAGGCGCTCGCTCGCGTTTCAGAAAATCTCCCGGAACAAAAAAAAAAAAAAAACGACCGTAACGACGAGTGTACATACGCGCGCACTTTTAAAGGAATCGATATTCATTACCGGTGGAACCTGCTTGCTCAGATGCATTGCGGGAGAGGTAATGGGGCCAAAAGCATCCCGAGTGGGACTCTGAGGTATACTTACCAACTTGGGATCCATTTTTTAATGGCCATTAAGGTTGTACACAGCAGAATTTTAGATTGCGGGGGGGGGGGAGCACGAAAATGGAGTCTCGCAAAAACTTGGAAATGTTAGTTGAGAACAGAAAACTCAAAACGAGGGTGTGGCAGTTTTCAACGACACCTCCGTTGTCGTCATGCTGATTGGCTGACTCCTGACTCCCGTCAGCTCTTGTGGAAGTCCTTAACCGAGGAGTTCACATACTTTTTACATCTTGTCTGTATTGAATTTTTGGCCGCTCATGGTCGTCCCCTGACCTTAACCCCACTGAGAACTCATGCACATGCAATTTATCATCAAATCCGACAAAATCTTGGGAGAAGTACAAGTGAGCGCGCACCGGTCACCGATGGACTCCATTTTGTCCTGGACCTTTCCCGCGTACAGGTTTTCGCCGTCCACCAGCCGCTTGCCACCCTGCAGGGCGCCATCGATCTTGTCCTCGTTGGCATCCATGGTGCTCACAAAGTCTTCGTGCTTCTTCAGGGCCTGCTCGGCCCCGGCCAGCGTGTCTGGCAAGTCCACGTGGGCTAGCGTGTACTCCTGGGGGGGAAAAAAAAAAAAAATGTAGGAGAAATGTCATCTCCGGAAGAAATACCATCTCTGATCATGGAGAATTTGGTGCAGTTTTGTATTATCTTGTTAGCTAACTCAAAATCCAACAGACCGCAAACAAGACATAACCTCTGACCCCAAGCTTTTTGTGTAGAAAGCCCAAGGTGGCTTTCCTGTACCTGGTTGTTGAGGATGGCCTCGACCGCCTTGCCGTCTCTTAAGAACTGCTGGAAGCCCAAGCCCTGGTCCAAGAAGTTCTTGCGTCGGTCCCACATCTTCTGGAGCTCGTACCAACCTCGGTCCAGACCGCCGAGCGTCTGCTCCAACTCACGGTACTGGGGGTCGTCCTCTTGGCCGCTGGTGACGTGTGCACCCGTGTACTTGATACCGCGAAAGTCCTGGTCGTGGTCGTCGATGTCGGCGCGAACGGCGTCGTGGAGGCTCAGCAGCTCCTCAGCCTCGGGCAGCGAAGTTGGCATCTCCTCCGAGGCCACGGCCTTCTGAGCTTTGAAGAGCCAGGACTGAAAATCGTCCAAGTCCTGCAGGAATGTCTGCAGCTTGCTGACTTCGCCCAACGAATCCTCGCGGTCTTTCAGGGTCTTTTTGAGCTCATCCCAGGGCGCGTCCAGCTTGGCCCGGCGGTCCAGGATGCCCGGCGCGTTCTCCGGGTGCTCCGTTGCCAATCGATCGGCGTCGGCCCTCAGGGAATCAAGTTTCGAGTCGATGGCGGCCAAGTCGCGCTCCATGCCGTACAGCTTCCTCTGGATGGTCATGACGGCGGCCAGGTCGTTGCCCAGGTCCTGCGTGGACTCGATGACGCGAGTCTTGTCACGGATCCACGCTTCGGTCTCGTCGCACTCCACTCCGTAGCTGTGCAGGCTCACCGCAGAGTCCACCTTCCTCTTCTTGTCCTCCACCATGGCCTTGAAGGCGTCCCACCTGAAAAAAGTATCGGATGCTGTTGTCTGGGATCTTCTGTGGAAGTTGTAGACTGCGGCCTCACCTTTTATTCAGTCTCATCTGGCATTCCTTCACCTCTTTGGTGCGAGGGTGTCTGCTGTCCTCCAATTGTTTCACCGCCTTATTGACGTCATCCACTCTCGACTGAACGTTTGCCATATCCTGAGCAAGAATGCTCAACCTGGAGGCAACAAAACATGTTGAAAAACATCCATCCATCCATCCTCTACTCCAGTGGTTCTCAAATAATGACTGGGTACCTATTCTGGACCACTTCCAGGTCTTCCAGCTTGTCGGGCACCTCCAAATCCACGAGCCAAGTCTCCTTCTGTCCCATCCAGAGCTCGCAGGCGTCAGTCTCGCTGAAGATGGTGTACAGCGCCATGGCGTCATCCAGCTTCTTCTGCCTGATGTCGGCCAGAGACATGAGCTCCACGAAGAGGTCTTTGATGTCTTTGAGCCGGCGCTGGATGTCGGGCGTATTCAGCAGCTCCTCAGGCAACGCGTTGGCCTGCTTGGACAGCGCGTCCACGGTGCCGGCCGTCGTGGCCGTCTCGTTACGGAGGTCGTCGTGGCGTCGCAGGAGCCGCTGGGTGGTGTACTCGTCGTGACCCGCGTCATCGCTGCTCATCTGCCGCTTGGCGTCCAGCAGCCAGGCCGTGAGTTCGTCGGCGTCCCCTTGGAACTGGAAGAATCTCTGCGTGTCCTGGAGGTTCTGTTTCCGGAAGGCCGCGAGATCCTCCAGTTGCCGCCACTGCCTCTCGACGCTATCCGAGCACTCTCGGATCTTTGGCGACCCGAAGTGGTCGTCGCGGATCATCTCGTCGCCTTCAGTTAGAACCTGGGGAAGAAACAACTGTGTATACAGCTGAAGCCTACTGCAGAATTATGTGCTGTACATGACAAGAGCACAAAATGTTGGATTAAAAAAAAACGTGGCTAACAATATTGAAACATTAGCTACTCTCCGTCAATACCTGCCGCAGATTGACTTGGCGGGCACCCAGCT